>NC_059110.1:110587551-111321926 GCF_020740685.1 Jaculus jaculus
GTCCTTGATAATTGCCTGTGTGTCAATAGGGAAATCGAAGACCTGAATGAGGCTTTTGAAGAACTAGTTTCTGAGCATGGCTAATGTGGAGTTAAGCTCACTGGCTGGGCTTCCCAACTTAAATAAACTTCAACAGTTGGAATTTGTGACAATGTAATTTCTGAAGACTTAGAAGTCCTGGCAAAGAAATGCCCAAATCTTACCTACCTCAATTTGAGTGGAAACAAAATCAAAGATCTCAGTACAGTAGAAGCTCTGCAAAATCTTTAAAAATTTCAAAGTCTCGACTTGTTTAGCTGTAAGATTGCAAACCTGGAAGATTAGAGAAAGTATTTTTGAACTGCTGTGGCAAATCACATACTTAGAAGGATTTGATCAGGGGGATAATGAAGCTGCAGACTCGGAAGAGGATGAAAATGAAGATGATGAAGAGGGGGAAGATGAGGCTGGCCCACCTGAAGTGAAGTGTGTGAAGAGGAGGAGGAAGATAAGGATGAAGATGAAGCAGGCTCAGAAGTGGGCCTCTCACACTTTATGAAAGAAGCAACTCAGGATGAAAAAGATGATTATGTTGAAGAAGGGGAAGAAGAGGAGGAAGAAAGTCTTCAGGGAGAGAACAGAAAACGAGATGCTGAAGATGACTAAATCATTCTACGATCGGATTCCCTTTTGTCACTGGGTGTGCAATAGAGTGATCATATCTTCGGTTTGCTTCTTTCCTTTTTTGGTTTTTCGAAGTAAAGTCTCACTCGAGCTCAGGCTAACCTGGAATTCACCGTGTAGTCTCAGGGTAGCCTTGGATTAGGTGGCCCTCCTACCTGTCTCCTAAATCCTGGGATTAAAGGTGTGAGCCGCCACGCCCAGGGCAATGTGTAACTTTTTATAGAAAAGTGTGGTTTTCTTAACCCCACCCCCATTGTGAAATTCTCTAGCATTGTATTTAGAATCTTAATTTTTATTTATTTATTTGAGAAAGATGTAGAAATGGGCAGGTAGAGAGAGAAAGAATGGGGGCATCAGGGCCTCCAGCCACAGCAACAGAACTCCAGATGCATGCGCCCCTTGTGCATCTGGCTTACATGGGTCCTGGGGAGTCCAACCTGGGTCCTTACGCTTTGCAGACAAACACCTTAACCGCTAAGCCACCTCTCCAGCCCGAATCTTAATTTCTCTAATTCATGTTTACTATATTAGACGGTTTTAGCCCATAATTAAAACATGTTTGCTTTTAAAAAAAAGTTTCCAACTTCTGTCCTGATGGTAACTTCAACAGGAAGAATGAACACTGGACTTCAGGAAGAACTGGTAGAAAAGAGGAACATGGTAGGGAAAATATAATACTCATGTGTCATTCCCCTGCCTAGAGACTTCCCCAGGAGCACAGAGATCAACCTACAGAATGTGAACTCCAAGGGGACTTCCAACCAAATATTAGACAAGCAAACTGCTCTGCTCAAGGCCACCTACTGTTTAGGGGCAAAGCTGAGACTGGACTCCAAGGAGTTCAGAAATCTGGGTCCAACAATTAGCTGCTTTATTCCATTAATTTTCCCCCTTCCTAGCCATCCTAACTCTGCCGTGATCCGATGTGGCCAAGGTCAGTGCTTAGGTTCACTCAACAGAACTTAACGCTCTTGCTAGTGCCTTGGCCGGCAGTAGTTGCCAAGTCCTGTGAATTGGAGGAGGGGGTGGGTGGGATCCAATTATGTCTATTTTTTGACAAACTAAGGCTCTTCTCCCTCTAGTAGTGAACTTGAAGTAACGCATCCTTGTAGAAAGCTGTAAAAAGCCCTAAATCCCACATACACAGAGTCACAGCTAATCATGACTCCAGACCACCCAGTGCCTGGGGAAACCCCTCAGTTCTTCCAGTTCCTCTTCAGATGTGCCTGCAGGCATACCACATAGGGCGTGTGACTGGAACCTGAAGGTCCACCCCATTCCTCTACTAGATGGGTCATGGGCGGTCATAACCTTTTTTTTTTTTTTTTTTTTTTTGCGGGGGGGGGGAATTACCCTTCCGGGAACCCTGCAATAGACAAGAGAACTTACCCACAACCCTCAGCTGCTACTCACAGTCGGCTTTGGGGAAACTGAGGGTCTCAGCATAAGGCATGTCCACCACGGCCAAGGCCAGTAAGTGGCAGGTCTACCAGGACTGGAACCTGGGACCCTCTGCAGCCGCACTCCACTCTTCTCCGCGCCCCGTTCCCACCACCCGACCACCAGAAACCTCCCACTGGCTTGATCACGTCGTGAAAGGCACTTAACCTGTCAGGACGCCCCCAAGGTCAGCAGCGCCGCTTTGGGGGGCGAAACACACAACTTTGCAGCCGAGGCGCAGAGCAAACGCAAACCCTCCGGCAGGCAGCCGCTGTTCCCCTTTCCCGCGGCCAAGAGGAGAGGGTCGCGTCTCCAGTCCCTGCCGCAAGCAAACGCCGGGCAGAAAGAGCGAAACTGCGCTGCTCCCCAACCTCCCCCGCTCGGTTCCGGGAACCGGCAAGCTAGATTTCGCGGAAATGTGCCCGGGCAGCAAGCGCCTCGGCCCCGGGGCCGTCCCCGACCACAGCCCGCAGTCGGGGTCCCGGAGATGCGGGGGCCGGCGCGGTCGGGCCCGAGCAGCAGCGGCAGCAGCACGACGCGCGCTTCCGCCCCGCTCGGCACCGGCGGCGGCCGCGGCAGCCCCACAATCCCCTTCTGGCTCCGGGGACGGGAGGGGTGGGGCGGGGCGGGCCGAGCGGGCGGAAATAATTTTCTGTTTGGTCGTCTCTGCCCCAGTCCCTTTGCCGCGGGACGCGCGAGGCGGGCGGGAGGCGGGAAGCCGGAGCCGGAGCGCGCTGCCACTCGTGGCGCGCTTCCCCGGGTGGGGAGGGAGTGAAGGAGCTGGAACGGAGCGCCTACTGTGTGTCCGTCCTAGCGTCTAAAGGAAAGGTTTTCGGTCCTCGCCGTAGGGTGATGCTCCCGCGGGTTGAGGGACCAAGGTAAGCCCAGGAGAGAAGTCACTCGTGAAGTCTCCAGCCAGGCTTCGCGTGACTCTCCGGATGAGCACCGTGGCCATTGAACTTGAACGACTTGGTCGAGACCCGTCCCTTGCTCGGTTTTTGCGGACGGGCACCCAGTGGGGCGCTTAGGAAGACAATTGTTGCCAGGTGAGCAATGAGCCTGACATTGACAGCTCAGCCCTGGATACCGCTGGGAACCCAGGCGAGCACGCACCGGATTCCCCGGGACCACGGACGGCAGGCTTTGCGGAGGGTGCGTGAAGGCGTCCCAGCTCCGCACAGGGACAACACACGGCGGGCGAGCCCCAGCGAAGGACAGATTGGGCTCCGGGTGTGGCTACGCCGCCTTTAAGGCAGTCATTTAACCGGTGGCCACTTTAGTTGCCCCAACCCTAAGACGAAGGATAGAAACATGTGTCCTGAAAGTTGATTAAACGAAATAAGGTTCCTAAAACATTACACATAGGAGTGCCCTTATCCGACCACTCCTCAGGCGCCGGGGGGTCCGACCCAAAAAGTGTCTTTCCGGCCTCTACCCAGATCGTCCATCCCTGGGCAGAGCCACCGGGCCTTCGAGTGACCCCCGTCCCGCGAAACCCGAAATTGCATCTACCTTGGCAGTGGAGGGTCCCGAAGGCAACTACTCTGGCTTTTTTGAAATTGGCGCGCATTTGGGCCTGACATTGTTGCATTTTCCCTGTAATTTAATTCTTGGTAATAAAAGACAATTCGTTTGAAACTCCAAGGTGTTTTTTTTCTGAGTCTTTTAACTTTTCCTGAGTGGAGTTCACACACACAGAAACGGGCACAGAACAGCCGTAGCGGGGATCCCCCGACCTCAACCACGCAGACAGAGTACCCCAGCTCTGCGCTTTTAGATAGAGCCTCTACGACCCGGCAGCCCTCCACGACTCCCAGCATCCACGCAAGAGCGAGCAGAGGTGGGGGTCTGACGCCCAGAACTCAGCTTCCCCGTCTTCTCAAAGCCCCGCCTCGCCAGGATTAAGGGAGTAAATCCCCTTACTCCTCAGACCAGGTCAAGGACAAGTTCTACTCCGCCCTGCTCCCCCCTCCTGGGCGGGGATTCACTCCCCCCTTCCGGGATGAAAGGTACTGGAGACGAGAAGGGGGGGAGTCGAGGGCCCCCGTCCCTTGATGTTCCGGTTGAACAGGTGCTGGTGAAAAGGAGGCGGACCCGGCGGAAGAGTCCGCATGGGGAGGGGGGGAAGCAGGGCGCAGGAGGGGGAGCTGACCCCCTCCATCCCCAGCCCCCCTGATGACCTTCCCCCATCTCCGCTCCCCCGGCCCCTCCCCCGCAGGAAGCGTTCCCGGCCAAGAGGTCTTTGAAGTGTGGCTGAAGGCCCTCGGGGCTGCCATCTCCCCTAGGCCACCCAACCTCCCGCTGTTAGGGTTGACCTTTGGTCCCGGCGGACGACGCCCCCTCCTCCTCCTCCTCCCCAGCCCTTAGAAAGTGGAAGGGAGAATCTCATCTCCCTCTCAGGTCCGCCGTAGTCTCAGGAAAGCAGCTTTTCGGGCGGCAGACCCCCAAAACCCCAGACCCAATTCTGGGGCTTTAATGCTTTGGAGTGCGGGGCTGCGTGCGTGCGCAGAAGCCAGGCGTCTCCAGTTTGCGGGCATCTCCGAAATTGCTATCTCTTCACTCGGCGTGGGCCCTCTGGGCACGCCGTGGGGCAGGAGGAGTTGCCGTCCATCCGGGAAGACCTAGGAGGTGTTGCTGGAGAAGCTTGGAGTCACGCGTGTGCCTCTGAAGGGATTTAGAATCTAGTACCTGGGTGTCATTGACCTCGACGGGAAGCTCCCCGAGGGCAGGAATATCAACCCTGGCGGCCGAAAGATACTTAAGCATTCAACAAATATTTGTGGCGGGCGTGGTGGCACACACGCCAGTAATCCCGGCACTGGGGAGGTGGAAGCAGGATCAGGTGATGAAGGCCATCCTTGGGTATATAGTGAGCTCGAGGCCATCTAGAGCTAAATGAAACCCTGCTTTTTTTTTTTTTTTAATAAAAAAAGCAAGCAGGGCGTGGTGGCTCCCAGCACTCAAGAGATAGAGGTAGAGGTGGGAGGATCACCGTGAGTTCGAGGCCACCCCGAGACTACACAGTGAATTCCAGGTCAGCCTGAGCTATTGAGAGACCCTACCTCGAAAAACCACACACACATATTTGTTGAATGAGCAAAAGTATGTCTGTGCCTACCCTCCAAAGTGCTTCCCAGGTCACAGCTTCCACCCAAACGCCCCCCCCCCCCAAGAACACTCAAGGGGCAAACGGCCCACGTCTCTCCAGTTCCTTTTAGCGACCCCAGTTTTCCCTCCTGGGGTGGAAGAGACACTCAGGTCAAGAGCGGAAAGGACTAGGAGACCCAGATCGTGGTCAGAGGGGAGGGTTGGGGAAGCTATCACCGAGAGCCATAAAACGAAAAAGAAAGCCGGGGTGGGGTGGGGGGCGCGAAGAGAGAAAAAGAAAAGCTTCACGGAGCGAACGATCGAAAAGCTCCCTACCAAGTCAGGCTTTTGTTCCCTGAACCTAAGACTTTACCCGGCGGCGGGGCGGGCGAGCCGGGAGCGAGCGAGCGAGCGCCGAGCGGAGACGCGCGGCCATGGCTGCCGCGGCCGGGCAGGGGGGCCGGGGGGGCGGCGCGTGAGCGGGCGACGCGGGGCGGGAGGACTGCCGCGATGTGCCACTCGGCGCCTCCCCCGCCGGGCTCGGGCTGCGCGGTGGCCCGGCGGCCCTGGTAGCGGACGAGCGGCGCGGAGAGGGAGTCCGGCGCGCGCGAGTCTCATTGTTGGGGGGCGGGGGGGGGAGGAGAGCCCGTCGGGGCATGAGGGCGAGAGCACGGCGGGGGGGGCGGCCAGACAGAGCGAGCGAGGAGGAGGAGGAGGAGGACGCCGAGGAGGAGGAGGAGGAAGGAGGAGGAGGCAAAGAAAAGAAGCGGCGGCGGCGGCGGCGGCGGCGGCGGAGGAGGAGGAGGAGGAGGGGGCGAGGAGGCGCGCGGCCCCCCGCTCCCTCCCTCCCCCCCTGACCCCCGACCCCCGCCGGCCGGCCCCCCGCCCCAGCCCCGGAGGGAGCTCATGGGAGTATGAAGGAGATGGTAGGAGGCTGCTGCGTATGTTCGGACGAGAGGGGCTGGGCCGAGAACCCGCTGGTCTACTGCGATGGGCACGCGTGCAGCGTGGCCGTCCACCAAGGTACGGAGGGGAGGTGATCGGGCGCGGACGGGGGCGCGGGGAGGGAGGAGGAGGGAAGCGGCGGGACCCCGGTTGGGGGGGGGCGGCGCGCGTGGGGCGTCCCCCCTCTCCCCCGGCCGCGCCCTCCCGGGGTTCGCGCGCCCCTCCCCCACCCACCTGAAGGGAAGGGCGGCGTGGGGTTCGCTCGCTCGCTCTCGCTCTCTCTCTCTCTCCCCCCCCTCCACCTCCCGGTCCTGGAGGAGGACCGGGTCAGGCATTGTTTTCTTGCCTATTGTTCCAGTCCCGCGCCCCCCACCTCAAGTTGAGGGAGTTTAGGGGAGAGTGTCCAGGGAACCGGGAGAGAACTCCCCGTGCCCCGCGCCCGCCGGTTGTCCCGGCTGCCAGGGGAATGTTTACCTGCGAGGTGTCCCCTCCCGCCCGGTTATTTTGGTCCCGGCTCCCGGGAGGAAGAGGTCAAGGGAGGGGGGTCATTCTCCCCCTTCGCTTCCGGATACTGGGAGGAGCGGAATTGGGAAGGGAGGAGAAGGGTCCCAGGGGAGAAGGGACTCCTGAAATTCTCCAGGGAAGAGCTGAGCTTGGCCTGGGAGAGCGGTTGTGCAGGGGACCAGAATTGGAGGAGAAGGGAGGTTTGGAGTTTCCCCCAGCAGCACATGGCTCGGGAGTTAACTCCTTGAGGAATCTTGCCGAGGGCGCAGGCTGGCATCTCCCGCCTGTCTGGCACAGGCAGCCAGCGGGGGGCCCCCCTCCCCTTCCCGGGACAACCCTGTAATGTTGTGGCTGCCGGCTCTTCCCGCCACTCCTGTCTGTTACCTGCACTGCACCTGCCCTAGGCCTTGACTTTGACCTGTACCTGTGACAGGCAGCAGATGAGGTCCTTAGGACCCCCTCCCCCCACTTCCTTGCCTCATCTTACTGGCCCTTTAAGAAGTGCCCCCCCCATAACAACAAAACGTGTTACTATCATGACTGTTTCTTGTTCCTGATGCGGGGAACTGGACCAGGACAGAAGTTGGGAAACCGGTCCAGAAAAGAGTTGGTGGTTGTGGGGGTGGGGGGAGAGATGGAGGATATTCAAGTTTAAGGTCAAGGACTCGTGACTTTTTTGCCCCTGTTTGGAATGGTTGCTTGTGTGGCTGAAGGCTGGCTCTGTGCTTTTGGGCATTCTTTGCAGTCCGGGACCTATGGGAGCCCCCCTCCCCCCGCCCCGCCCGCTGGAACTAGCTGTAGTCTTTTAGAGTCCCACCCTTCCCCCAGTTACTCTGGGAAAAAGCCAGTGGCTGACAGCTTTGCTCAGTGACTCTCCTCCCCCACCCGTAGCTTGCTATGGCATCGTTCAGGTGCCAACGGGACCTTGGTTCTGCCGGAAATGTGAATCTCAGGAGCGAGCAGCCAGGGTGGTGAGTTCCAGATTCCCCACCTTTTATCTCCCCTTCCCCCACATCTGAGCATCTCCTGTGGTTAGGGGACTCAGAAGTTAGGGTGGGACTTAGCTGTCACCCATGACTTCCTGTTTCCTGCACACCTATCACTAGCTCCATCTCTCCCAAAGCTCATCCCTCATTCGCCCCCACCTCATGCTTGGGAGCTTTGATTTTTGTTTTTATTATGGAAAGCTTCTAAGATTACAGAATTATAGGGGCTCCAGTAATGACCCTCAGGTCACCGTCACTGAGTCTAGTAATTATGAACTCATGGCCAAGTCTCTTTCCTCTCCAGCCTACCCCCTCCCAGATCTCATGCCATCTTGGGCCCCTTTGGATATGTTCAGGGAGGGCTCAGCTCAGCTGATTTCCCCTAACTCCTGTGTCCCTTACATTGGCAGAGATGTGAGCTGTGCCCACACAAAGATGGGGCATTGAAGAGGACTGACAATGGAGGTGAGGGGGACCCAGAGGCCCTGCTGAGGTCAGCCAGGCCCCCTGATCAGGGCTGGAGTTGGAGGCTGGGTTTTATTGTTCTGATTGGCACTGGAATTTTTTGGGAAGGCCGTGGAGATAGATGGGACAGTCTATTGCCTTGTGTTGGAAGGGCTGGGGTCTTGGCTTTGTCATCCTGCTGAGTCTGGCCCCTACACTGCCCCAGGCTGGGCCCATGTGGTGTGTGCCCTCTACATCCCGGAGGTGCAGTTTGCCAACGTGCTCACCATGGAGCCCATTGTGCTGCAGTACGTGCCTCATGATCGCTTCAACAAGGTCAGCAGCCTCTGCAAGACCCCACACAGCCTCCTCTAACCAACTGTCCTGTGATGTTTCCATTGTGGCTTAATTCTACCTAATCCAATATTCTCAGGGGACTTAGTAGGTGGCTACCTATTACTGAAACACCTTTGTATTTACTTGTGTATTTGAGAGAGAGAGAATGGGCACACCAGGGTCTCTAGCCACTATAAATGAACTCCAGATGCATGCGCCACCTTGTACATCTGACTTTTATGTGGATACTGGGGAATTGAACCTGGGTCCTTAGGCTGCACAGGCAAGTGCCTTAACTGCTAAGACATCGTTCCCATCCCCTGAATTACCATTTGTGAATATACAAATATGTGCCCTGGAACTGGAATGGAAAAGTGGGCTCCCTTGTAGTAGCATAGCCAGAAGGTAATTTTTAGCTGGTAATGCATTCATGGGACACATTTTAGTGAGTGCTTTACTGTGAGACAGACCGGGTACAAGTACCACACACTCGGTGCTTGGCATTGATCAAGACAGATGTGCTGTGTGGCTAGTGGGACTCATATTCTTACGTGGAAGGCTTTAAGTAAATGCCGTGTGGACATAAGCGAGATGCCAGAATAGAGCATGCCTGGTGGGGCTCCCTGGAAGTAAGGCAGCCAAGGAAAGGGGCATTTAAACTGAGTGAGACCTGGGGCATGAGAAAGAGCCAGCATTTAGGATGGAGAGCCCCAGGTTCCAGGAAAATGCAATACATACCCAGAGGCCCAGCAGCAGGAGGATTGGGGAGCTTAGACCAACCCAGTTAACACTGTTGCTCCCCCTCCAATCTCACCAAGGACTGTACTGTCCAGCATAGCAGCTGCTGGTCACACCAAGATGCGGGAGCATGAGCACTCAGAATTTAGTTCCTCACTTAGTGTTTCCAGTGCTTTGATGGCTCGTGTGACTAGTGGCTACTGGCCTGGACCCTTCCCATCCCTGCAGGAAGTCCTGTTGGATAGCACTGATCTGGGATGATGGATGGGGGAGGATGGAATTGAGGGGAGGCCGGAGGATCCCCCCCCCCAGCAGGATTGGGCTCCCTGGAGGTGGGGACGATTGTGCTGTGTCCTGCAGACCTGTTACATCTGCGAGGAGCAGGGCCGGGAGAGCAAGGCAGCCTCGGGAGCCTGCATGACCTGTAACCGCCATGGCTGTCGACAGGCTTTCCATGTCACCTGGTGAGATCTCTGTCCCCAGTCACTGGGTGGGTTTGTCCTAACTGCTGTGTCTTGAGTGATGGTGGCAGTGCCATTTTTGGATGGTCTTGGGTCTGGGAGGGTGGGATGTGTGAGAGGCTGCTTTGCAGTGTGGCCACACCCTCCTCCCCCCTCTCCTCAGTGCCCAGATGGCAGGTCTACTGTGTGAGGAAGAAGTGCTGGAAGTGGACAATGTCAAGTACTGTGGCTACTGCAAATACCACTTTAGCAAGATGGTGAGTCCCACCTGCCAGCACGCCGTGGGTTTAGAGGCTGTGGGCTGCGGGACAAACCTGTGCCTGGTGCTGGGAGGTAAAAAGATCACAGTCCCTGCCCTTGAGGAGCTCTGCCTGTGCTGGGGAATGAATTGTAGTTTGAGGGGTGTGAGTCTGGCCGTCAGTCTGGGAGCCTTTTAACTGAGTAGTGTGGGAAGTACACAACAAACTCCTGATGTGCTTCTCCCACTGGCTAGAAATGAGCAGGCTGTGTTTTCCCCAGCTCGCAGACATAGAAACTAAGGCTCCCCAAGGTTCTATAGCTTATCTCATAGCTGGTGAGTGGGATTTGGAGCAAGCAGTTTGAGTGGAATGCCCTTTAGGCAGGGTTTGATGTGGACAGAGCCCATGCCAGCTGCAGGAGAGCAGAGCATTTGGGGGGGCTGGTGTTCCCTTGGTCCATGCTGGGCAGGTGTTGTCTCGTGGGTGGAGAGACCTACAGGTTCCTCAGGCTGAGAGCTATCTCCAGAACTAGGTTGTGGCTCAAGCTGAACCCTCCTTGCGCCCCTGCCCCCCCCCCCCTTTGGAAAGCTCCTAAGCAGGAGAGTAACATGAGCAGATTTGTGTTTTAGGCAGATTACCCTGGCAGCCACCATGAAGCTGGGGCGGAAGGGCCCAGGCTGGTGGCTGGGAGACAGCTGCGAGAAGCGGGGATGGAGGGGAGGAAGTTGGATGTAGGTGGGCCTGTGTAAACATGAGATGGCTAAGATGCAGAAGGTGAGGTGACATCAGAGCCAGGCTCCAGACGCTCACTGAGTGGGCAGTGGTGGACACCTGGGGGTACCACAAGGCAGTACAGCTGGCTTCTGTAGGTTGTGCACACATCCTGCTTCACCCCGGCCAGTCTTGGTTTGTGCCTGTTGCTCTGGTGTAATGATTAATAGTTCCCCCTTCCGTTTTTAGCAGTGTCCTGGTTTGGTCATAAATTAATGGTCCCAGTGCTTTCAGGGTTTGATGGTAACTAGGCACCTACTGAAGATACTCAGATTTGGTGGGAGGCAGATCCCTGGAAGGGTGGTAGGGTGGCCTGGGTTGTAAAGTTGGGCTCCCCACGTGTCCACAGTGTAGATTCGGTCTAGGTATGAAGGAGCCCTGGGAGAAGGGGTCTTGAGCTTGCTTGTTAGGGAGAAGCCAAGCCCAAACCAAGAGGCCTGAAATCACCTCTAGGCTTTGGGAATCAGGAGGTAGTTGGTGGCCTTAGAGAACAGCTGAAGTTTGCAATGGTGAAGCCATCAGGCCAGGCCCAGTGTTCACTACCCATGCACTCCAGTTCAGAAGAGGTCTGGGTGGAAAGGAAGTGCTTGGACCAAGAGAAGAGGAGGTGATAGCTGAAGAGAAGTGGGGCTCAGGAGGACCAAGTGCCCCCACCTCCCCACCCCCCACCCCTGTGGTTGAATCCGTACATTGACCAAGCCAGAGGGGAAGCTCTGGGATTTCCAGCTGGAGCAGAACATGGAGGATAGGAGGTTGCCTTAATGGTGGGCACAGGGCAAGTGAGACTGGCCCCAGGATCATGGACTTTCAGGAGGGTGTGGAAATTCCTTTTCAATCCCTCCCCCCCCCCCAGAAGACATCCCGGCATACCAGCGGGGCAGGTGGAGCAGGAGGAGGAACCGGCGGAGGTGGCGGCAGCGGCGGCAGCGGAGGTGGTGGCGGTGGCGGTGGCACCGGTGGCAGTGGTGGCAGCGGCACTGGTACAGCGGGGAGCGGCGGCAGCGGCAGCTTTCTCACTGGCCGAAGAAGCCGATCAGCCTCACCGTCCACCCAGCAGGAGAAGCACCCTACCCGCCATGAGAGGGGCCAGAAGAAGGTGGAGAAGGCCTTCCCTCCCGCTCACAATCCCCACCCCTTTCCCGAAGGTGCCAGGTCATAGAGCCTGCCCTCTCCCTAACTCCGAGGCCACCTGAGCACCAGGGATTGGGCTCTGCCTTCTCCGTATGTGTGGTTCCGCTGTGTTCTGTCCTTGACATGACAGTGTCCCCAACCCCAGACACGTGGCTCCACACATTTGCACACATCTCCTGTCTACCCCCCTTGTGTCCCATGCCCAGTATGCTTATCCTTCTGCAGTGCCGTGTTCCAGGGGGACACCCTCATGAGTGTGTGCTCCCGTGTGGTGTTCTGTCACTGGCACGATAATGGGACAGGCTATTTTTAGCAGGAGGGAGGATGAGGGGGAGGGGCTCTTGGCTCTCAGAAGATCTTGCCCGAGCCACTCCTGTCCAGCTGGAGTCCCCCATCCCTTCGTGGGAGAACACAGCTCTTACTGAGCCCCATCTCTGAGAGAGGGTTAGCTCCCCATGCCCACATGTCATGGTTATCCTCTGCCAAACAGACCCAGCACCAATATCTGGTCATCTTTCACTCACAGAGTCGAAAGGACAAGGAACGCCTTAAACAGAAGCACAAGAAGCGGCCTGAGTCCCCCTCCAGCATCCTTACCCCGCCTGTGGTCCCCACCGCTGACAAGGTACTGTTGCCACGATCAAGAGGGATGGTATGCTGGTCCAGGGATGGCAGTGGGAAGGGGACATAGTGTAAGGGCTCAGGGTGAGCCCAGGGCCTACCTAGACAAATGTCTTTTAGCTCTAGGTTAATGTCTCCTCCTACCCACACCTGAAGCTTAGAAGAGATCTGCCCTCCTGAGCCCCAGCCACCTTAAAGGGAGGGCTGGCACTCTACCTACTGGTTGCTAGATGTGCACAGCCATCTCTGTCCAGGCAGAGGGCCTCAGCAGTGGGCCTTTTGTCTTTAGAGAGCAGGAGCACAGCACTCAGGCCTGCTTTTGAGGTTCATGGCCCAGTCCTCTGGGATGGGATGAGGACCCCAGCTGTAGGATACCCAGAACCAGTTGTTTAACCTATTTCATGTAGGGTGGAGACAGGGGAGCAGACCCTGAACAGCACCCTGAAGTCTCTAGTCATCTTACCCTTCCCAGCAGGGATATGCCCTGGCAGCATGGGGATGAGCCACAGTCAGGGCCTGCCCTAGGCCAGGGAGTGTGGGTCCCCTGGAAAAAGTGTTCCTTCCTGTCCCATTACTGCCAGTCACCTCTGCTCCCTCACATGGTTGGCAGAGCTCTGGGCATCTTAGCAGGAGGCTCAGGTATCAGGTTTCCAGGGTGATGTTGCTGTGGCAACTGCCCCAGTAACCCTTCCTCTCCTGCTTCCCAGGGCTCACCTGGGAAAGCTGGTCCTCCACACTGTGACCTTTCCAGAAAGGTCTAGGAAGTCCCCCACTAACTGGGTGACCCTTAGACATGCTATATTCCATCCCCCCACCCATCCCAGCATTTCAATTACCCTTCCCCCCAGCCCTTATTTCATGGCTTTCCAACCACATCTGGCTCCCTTCAGAACTCCAGCTGCTGAAAAAGAACAAAGAAAAAGACAGAGACCAGGGCTCCGCCCAGGGAGGGGCCACTCGGGGTGGCTGTCCTTTCCCCACCCACCCTCCTCACTTTGTTCATCCAGCAGTTTGCTGAGTACCTGGCCTCCATCAAGAAGAAAAGCACCTTTCCTAATAGTAATAAGAGGCACAGATGTGTCTAGAGCCAGGGGGCAGAAGCAGTGCTTGGGGAGGGCTTCACTTAACCCTTAAAATACTCCTGTGTGGTAGGTGTTTTATGACCTCCATTTATAAAATAAGTGAGGAAGCTGAGGCCCAGAGAGTTAGTTAAATAATTAGTGTAAAAAAGCCAGGTATGGTGCACGCCTTTAATCCCAGCACTCGGGAGGATCACTGAGTTTAAGGCCACCCTGGGACTACATAGTGAATTCCAGGTCAGCCTGGGCTAGAGTGAGACCCTATCTTGGGGGGAAAAATTAGTCTAAAAGCACACAGCTAGTAAGTCAGGTTTTGCGCCTGAGCATTGTGGCTTGAGGGCCTGTGATGCTCACCAGCCACGATACAAACCTGTGGAATATTAGTAGCAGCCGCCGCTCTCAGGCCCATCGTTTATTGACACCCACCCCCCACCATGTCTCTGGCATGAAGTTCCTCCTAAATCCCAAGAATGCATAATTCGTCTCTAAGGACACTGAAGTTGAGCTGGGTTTGTAGGCCACACGCAACGCAGCATGATGGCAAGCGCCGAGCCCCCCTGGCTTCTCACAGCCCTGCTCTCCCAAGTGCCCTCTGGGGCCGCTGCACCTCAGACATGGGACGGCGCATTTCAGGGCAGGGTGGCAACTGCTGGTGTGGGCACAGGCTCACAGCGCTTTGGAAGCAAGTCAGTGCAGCTTGTTTTGCTGGATGTATGGAGAGGTTTCCTGAGAGTGGGGTGCGGAAGGGGGAGCAAGGACAAGTCACTCAGATGTCCAGCCAGACACTGGACTGAGGAGAGCCAGGTCACCAGCTTGTGGGGAGAGAGTGGTGGCAACTGGGGGGCCTAAAGCCAGGCTGGGCAGCCGGTATTGAGCCGCCTCTGTCCCCCGGTCAGGTCTCCTCTTCGGCTTCTTCCTCCTCCCACCATGAGCCCAGCACTCAGGAGACCTCCGACGGCAGCAGGGACTCCAAGGGGAAAAAGTCTTCCAGCCATAGCCTGAGTCATAAGGGGAAGAAACTGAGCAGTGGGAAAGGTGTGAGCAGTTTCACCTCTGCCTCTTCCTCCTCCTCCTCCTCCTCTGGGGGCCCCTTCCAGCCTGCAGGTGAGTATGGGCTCCTGGCGGAGGCTGGGAGCAGGCGCCTCCCACCCTGTGCTGTTATGACATGGCATTGGCCTGCTGTTCTGCATCTCATTTGCTTTTACAAACTGGTATGGGCTAAAGAGGGGTCCCCACCCATGCCTGCTCTCCCAGCCAGTCTTCTGCCTGCCTCTCTTGAACTGAGGCACTGCCCCCCACAATTCATCGTCCTCCAGTTTTGAGCTGCAAGGCTGTTTGAAAACACCAATATTCATGTTAGACCAGGTTGGCTCATGCCTGTAATCCCAGCACCTGGGAGCAAGAAGATGGCTTGAGTCTGAGGCCAGGCTTAGCTACAGAGTGAGGGGAACTCCCCCCACCCCGCCCAAAAAAAAAAAAAGACAACAAAAAGAAAGCATCAACATTAGTGTTAATCCTGCAGTCTAGTTACCCAGTGAGCTCAATGGTGGGAGTTGCTCTCCCCCCCGTGTTATCAGTAAAGTGGAGGGTGGAAATGCTCATCTCAGGACCTGGGCAGACAGAGCTGTGTCAGAACCCCAGGCTTTTCCATCCCCAGCCAGCGCTCTCCATGCTTACGGAGGAGGGACTGGGTCCAGCAGTGATTCCCTTCCTCTCTGCAGCAGGCTCATCCCTACAGAGCTCCCCCGACTTCTCCGCCTTCCCCAAACTGGAGCAGCCAGAGGATGACAAGCACTCCAAGCCCACGGCCACCACGCCGCCAGCTCCGATCTCCCCACCAGCCCCTGAGCCACCCAAGGCTGACCTCTTTGAACAGAAGGTGGTCTTCTCTGGCTTTGGGCCCATCATGCGCTTCTCTACCACCACCTCCAGCTCGAGCCGGACCCGGGCGCCCTCCCCTGGGGACTATAAGTCTCCCCATGTCTCAGTGTCTGGGACCTCAGCAGGCACCCACAAGCGGATGCCTGCACTGAGTGCCACCTTTGCACCTGCTGAGGAGACTCCGGAAACGGGCATGAAGGAGAAGAAGCACAAAGCCAGCAAGAGGAGTCGACATGGGCCAGGCCGTCCCAAGGGCAGCCGCAACAAGGAGGGGGCTGGAGGCCCTGCTGCCCCCTCCTTGCCTGGGGCCCATCTGGCTGGCTTTACTGCCACTGCAGCGTCACCCTTTTCTGGAGGGTCCTTGGTCAGCTCTGGCCTGGGAGGTCTGGCCTCCCGAACATTTGGGCCTTCCGGAAGTTTGCCCAGCCTGAGTCTGGAGTCCCCTCTGTTGGGAGCAGGTCAGTGACCCTTGGTGATGGAGGACATCTCAGGGCCCAGCAAGTTATGTCAGAGCAGGGGCATAAACTGTTCTCAAGGACATAGGTAAAGAATGGAGGTGCTGGGTGTGGTGGCGCATGCCTTTAATCCCAGAGGTAGAAGGATCATTGAGTTCGAGGTCACTCAGACTACAGAGTGAAAAGCCTGAGCTAGAGTGCGACCCTACTTGGGAAACAACAACAAAAAGATGGCAGTGACATTTACCTCCAGGGTTCTTACTCACATGTGTTCTGCATGGTTATGGGAGAGGTTAAATTGCCAGCAGGACTTACCAAGTTCTGGGAGGCATGTTAGGAGAGGAAGGAATTTCCTAGGCGGAGGCCAGGCAGTGTAGTAGCCTGGTGGGTGTGGCCAGAGCTGGGAGCATGCTTGCTCCCTGAGGAGCTGGCTGAATCACTGATGAGGAGTCTGGGCTGGATGGTGACTTCTCTGTCCTTGTGTCTATAGGCATCTACACCAGTAATAAAGACCCCATCTCCCATGGCAGTGGGATGTTGCGGGCTGTCTGCAGCACCCCACTCTCCTCCAGCCTGCTGGGGCCCCCAGGGACCTCAGCCCTGCCCCGCCTCAGTCGCTCCCCGTTCACCAGCACCCTCCCTTCCTCCTCAACTTCCATCTCCACCACTCAGGTAAGGCCTTGTTTATAGCTCTTCCGTCCCCAGGCAGGTGGGGAATAGAACCCCACACGGTTGTGCCCTAGATCCAAGAATAACCTCCAGGCTGGATCCTACTCTTCCCCCGCAGGTCTTTTCTCTGGCTGGCTCTACCTTCAGCCTCCCTTCTACCCACATCTTTGGAACCCCCATGGGTACTGTCAACCCCCTTCTCACCCAAGCCGAGAGCAGCCACACAGGTATTTGAGTTCCTGAGCCTATTTCACTTTCTTCCCAAAGTCCTGAGGGATGTGACTCCAGAAAGGCTGGTCGTCTCTTCTTCCTGGCTGTTGACAGGCTGCTCCAGACAAAACCTCACCTTACAAACTTCCCACCAGGACCTTTTCCACATGCAGTCAGTGAAGGGCAGTGGTCAGGGCAGTAACTTCTCTATCTCACTGA
This sequence comes from Jaculus jaculus, assembly GCF_020740685.1. NCBI lineage: Eukaryota > Metazoa > Chordata > Mammalia > Rodentia > Dipodidae > Jaculus > Jaculus jaculus. The sequence continues at coordinate 110,604,431 of NC_059110.1, forward strand.
AGAGAAGTAATTTGCTCAAGGCAGTAGGTGGGGGATAGCAGAGCCAGATAACACCTGATCTGATACCAGCCCAGGGCTCTTACTTCTTTGCCACTTCATGAGCAGGGGTCAATGTCACTGAGGTCCCACCAGCAGGGCTTCCAGCTCTCCAGATGTTTAGGAGTTAAGGGTGGGTGCATGTGACAAGCTCTTCCCTCTCCATGGTAACTGGTGTAAAGATACCAACTGTCAGCTTTATGGGGCGGGGTTTAGCTGGAGGATGCCAGTCAGGTAAGCCTTTTTAAAGGAGTCAATTCCAATTTATTTCAAGACTAAACAGAGTAGGGTGATTATATTTTCCATAACCAGAGTGGGGTTCTGTGGTTTAACAGTTTTGCCATCTGACTTGGGAGTTTATACAGTCACACAAAGCTAATTATGATCATATAATTATTAAGGGTTTGTGCATTTCAGCTAAACTTACAACTAAACATATTTATGATCTTATTTTAATCCTAATTACCATCACCGCAGGGAGGCTGGTTACCAGTCCAAGGTTGGCACAGCAAGTTAGTGTCAGGCTCAGATTCAATCCAGGTTTGTCTCATCCTCAGATTTCTGTAACTGAGGCTCCCAGGAAAGAAACTGGGAGGCAGGAGCCCTGGAGAAAGGCACAGGAGCGTGCCCTAAAGGACCAAGCTCGGGCTCGTAGCCCTTTACCAGCATGAAGTGACATTCTGACATTGGGGGTCTTGAGGAAGAGAGTGGGCCCTGAGGCGGATGGCCCCCTCCACTGATCCATGTCTTCCTTTCTTCCCTAGAGCCAGACTTGGAGGACTGTAGCTTTCGGTGTCCAGGAACCTCTCCCCAGGAGAGTCTATCTTCCATGTGAGGGAGAGGGCAGTGACTTGGGGGAGGGCTTTGGAGCCAGGCTGGAAGGAGAAGCAGGCTGGGGACGGGGTGGCGATCCTTTAGGGAAGAAAGGGGGGGTGGAGTTGGGTGTTAGGTGAGTCTGAGCCGTTTCCCCTCTGGCCCCAGGTCCCCCATCAGCAGCCTCCCTGCGCTCTTTGACCAGACAGCTTCTGCACCATGCGCTGGCGTCCAGTTAGACCCTTCGGCTCCAGGAACGACTAATATGGAACAGCTGCTGGAGAAGCAGGGCGACGGGGAGGCTGGTGTCAACAGTGAGGAGGGGTGGCCTGGGGCTGGGGACCTGGGTTAGCCACCCCTCCTCCCTTTTCCCTAGGTTCCTAAACCTTTTTTTACTGGCCCATTGCCTCAGCCTTGCCTGTGTAGAGAGTTCTGGCCAGATTCCTCCGTGCCCTGCCTTTGGCCTTCTGCCTTTGGCCTTCTGAATCCCAATTTGCATTGACTTCTCATCTTCCAAGCTCTTGGAGCATCAGGCCCCGCCCCTGGTCCTCATACATACCTCTGGCCCCCAGATCTGCCCCTCAGCAGCCTCACTGAGGTATGGGGCTCTGGTACCCTCTAGGCCCTGTCCCTTCCTGCTGGCCTTGCTAATCTCTGGCGCCCTTGCCTTTCTCCAGTTGTGGAGATGCTGAAGGCACTGCACGCCCTGCAGAAGGAGAACCAGAGGCTGCAAGAGCAAATCCTGAGCCTGACAGCCAAGAAAGAGCGGCTGCAGATTCTCAACGTGCAGCTGTCCGTACCCTTCCCCGCCCTGCCTGCCGCCCTGCCTGCTACTAATGGCCCTGTCCCGGGGCCCTACAGCCTGCCTCCCCAAGGTGAGATTCCACCCAGCCCGGGAAGAGGGTTTCTCCCTGGTGGCTTGAACTGGACCCATCACTGCAGGCCCCAATCTCCTTCCTTCCCTCAGCTGGCAGCAGTGACTCCCTGAGCACCAGCAAGAGCCCTCCAGGGAAGAACAGCCTCGGACTGGACAACTCCCTGTCCACATCTTCCGAGGTGGGCACCATGAGGAGGGGAACAGGGGGGGAATGTGCAGAGTCAAGGGCCTAATGAACTCTACTACCCACCAGCTCTGTTTGAGGCTGACCAGTTGATGGATCCATTAATTTATGAGGGGTAGGGCCCCAGCTAAGCAACCAGTGAGCTAGAACCCTTGAAACTAAGTTAAGTCCAAGAAAACAGCAAAGGAGCTGTGCAAAGAGGAACTCATCAGAGGGCTGAGAGAGAGAGTCCGGGAAACCTTGAGGAAGACGTGTTGAAAAGAATTTGTGAAGGGTTTATTACAGCGCCGCACACACACTAATCCGTATGTAATTGGTGGCGGTTGGAGTAGCAGTTGCTATTGTTATGTTGTGGTTATTATTGGAGTCAAACAAACTTGAGTGCTTGTTCTCTCTCAGCCACTCATTCATGAACTGAGTGACTTGGGCAATCATCATCATAAAAATAACAATTTGAAAGCTTGCCCTGAAGCTTACAAGGCAAAGGTTTCTTTAGTTTTCATCGTGACCTTGTGGAAGGACAGTGCTGTCACTCAGGTTACAAGTGTGTGGACCAAGACAGAAACGGTGACCCCTCCCCTCAAGACCACTCCAGCATTTGAGTTACGGACGTGGGATTTGAACCTGAGCCTCTCTAGCTTTACTGCTCTTGACTGCAGCGTTCCTTAGCCTAAGAACCAATGGCTTTGCCCATAAAATGGAAGTGAATCGTAGGGTTGTACAAGTCAAGCACTAACCCCTGGATCTGGTTCCCTGGAAGGTCACTGCCAGTGCCTTGTGATGAAGGCAGGATGACAAGGGGTGCTGGGCCTCGGGAAGTGGTCAGTGAATATGACCTAGGAAGACCAGATTCTTAGCTTTCATCCCTGTGCCTTCGGGCTGAGGGGTGGGTAGGGTGCTGTGCTCTGTTGCGATGCTGGTGGATGCTGGGCTGGGGGCCAGGAAGGCCATGCTGGCCCTCTGTCCTCTGACCCCTCCCTCCCCCTCCCTCCCCAGGACCCGCACTCAGGCTGCCCGAGCCGCAGCAGCTCTTCGCTGTCCTTCCACAGCACGCCCCCACCGCTGCCCCTGCTCCAGCAGAGCCCTGCCGCTCTGCCCCTGGCCCTGCCTGGGGCCCCTGCCCCGCTCCCGCCCCAGCCGCAGAATGGGTTGGGCCGGGCACCTGGGGCCGCAGGGCTGGGGGCCATGCCCATGGCTGAGGGGCTGTTAGGTGGGCTGGCGGGCAGCGGGGGCCTGCCCCTCAATGGCCTCCTGGGGGGGTTGAATGGGGCTGCGGCTCCCAGTCCTGCGGGCTTGAGCCAGGCTGGTGGGGCCCCCACGCTGCAGCTGCCAGCTTGTCTCAACAGGTGAGGGAGAGCTCAGCCCTGGGCAAGGGGACGGGAGGCTGGCTCTGGGAGGGACCCCCCCAAAGCACCCCAACTCCTCCCTCAAAAGTAAAATGTCCTCTGGCCCTGCAGGGTTTATAGTCCTACTCACGTGTTAGCTCGAGGGACTCCCCAGACTGTTAAGTCTGTGTCCGCACAGGAGCAGTCCAGGGACAAGTCGAATTATCCCTTACCCTAGGTCGTCCTTCTGGGCTGTTCCTCCTCACCTGTGTCCTTCCCACCTCATTTTCTAACATGGCACTTGCCTGCACCTCCCTGTCTTCTCCACACCGGGGTCTGAGGGAATCTGGGAGGCCCGGGGATGGAGCCCCTCCCCGGCACCTCCCCACGCTCTGTGTCGTCCCTGCCTCAGCCTGACGGAGCAGCAGAGACACCTCCTTCAGCAGCAAGAACAGCAGCTCCAGCAGCTGCAGCAGCTCCTTGCCTCGCCACAGCTGACCCCGGTGAGTACCTCCCTCTCCGGCCACCCTCTCCCAGCTCTCTGAGGAGGTGGCCAGCTAGGGAGGGGCTTCAGGCCGCTGGGATTCATCCTCTGGGATGAGTGACAAGGAGCCTGCTGTCAGGGTCTCCTGGGCATTGATGAAGGAGACTGGTGAGGCTGTGGCAGATGGCGGGCCAGTAACTTAACATTTCCATCCCTGTTAGGAGGATATTTGGGGGACTTCAAGAGTCTCAGTGGGAAGGTGTCTGAGCAGGTGAAATACCCAACCAGAGCAGCTTCTCTTGGGTTGGGCTCCTTTGTTGGCCTCTGCTAAGATTTTCTTTGGAGGAAAGAGGAAAATTTTACCTTTTAGATTTGACAGAATTGGGCTAGGGGTATAGTTTAGTGGTAGAGCTGTGCCAAACCTGTGCAAGGCCCTGGGTTAAAAAAAATGCTGGGTATGATGATGCATGTGTGTCACACCAACACGTGTGGGATGGCTAGTGTAGGAGGATGGCCATGAGTTCACGGCTAGTCTGGACTTTATAGTGAGTTCCAGGCCAGTCAGGCTAAAGAGAGAGATCCTGCCCCAAAAAGTGGAAGTTGAAAGCCAGGTGTGGTGGCACATGCCATTAATCCCAGCACTAGGGAGGCAGAGGTAGAATTGCCATGAGTTTGAGGCCACCCTGAGACTACATAGTGAACTCCAGGTCAGCCTGGGCTAGAGTGAGACCCTACCTCAAAAAACCAAAGGTGGGGGGAAGGAAGTTGAGAAAATAGGAAGAGTAAATAAACATTTTCACATAAAGGAAACAGAACTGGCCAGGCATGATGGTGCACACCTGCGCTCTGGAGGCAGAGGTGGGAGCCTGTTTTTGTTTTGATGGTAGAGGCTTCATTCTAGCCCAGGTTGACCTGGAATTCACTACCTAGTCTCAGTGTAGCCTGAAACTAATGGAGATACTCCTACCTCTGCCTCCAGAGTGTTAGGATTAAAGGTGTGTGCCACTATGCCCAGAAGGAGCAAGGTTTCTTAAAGTAAACTTCGATGTATTAGTTTGTATGGGTGTGTATGGTATTTTGCCTTCGCATTGCTTGGACAAAACACTTGCCCAAAAGCGACTCACGGGAGGAAGGGGTCTGCTTTGGTTTACAGTCTTGGGGGAAGCTACAGCATGGTGGGGAAAGGATGGTAGAATGGTGGTGGCTGGACATCTCTTCTTGTCACAGCAGCTGGCAGGAAGCAGTAAGAAAGCTCTGCCATAATATGCCAAAGCCTGCCTCCAGCAAGGCTCCACCTCCCAAATTGTCATCAGCTGGGAAACAAGCATTCAGAACACATGAGTTTATGGGGGTCATTTGATTCAGACCACCACAGTGTGTGGATGCCATGGCATTGATCCTCACTTTGAGATAGGGCTCTCTCTTTTAAACAATTTTTTTAAATTTTATTTTTATCGGCAAGAGAGAGAATTGGCATGCCAGGGCCCCCGCTGCTGCAGTAGAACTCCAGATGTGTGTGCCACCTTTTGCGCTTGTGTCACAGTGCGACTGGCTTACATGGGACCTGGAGAGTTGAACATGAGTCCTTAGGATTCACAGGCAAGAGCCTTCACCATTCAGCCATCTCTCCAGCCCCCCTTAAAAAGAACTTTGTTATTTATTTATTTACTTGTGAGAGATAGAAGGAGGCAGTGAGAGGGAGAGAGAATGGACGCGCCAGGGCTTCCACCCACTGCAGACAAACTCCAGATGCATGTGCCCCCTTGTGCATCTGGCTAATGTGGGTCCTGGGGAATCGAATTGAGGTCCTTTGTCTTTGCAGGCAAACACCTTAACCACTAAGCCATTTCTCCAGCCCTTTTCATTTATTTTATTTATTATTATTATTGTTTTGGTTTTTCGAGGTACGGTCTCACAGTAGCTTAGGCTGACCTGGAATTCATTGTGTATTCTCAGCCTCAAACTCACGGTGATCCTCCTAAGTGCTGGGATTAAAGGTTTGCGTCACCACACCTGGCTCCAGCCCTTTTAAAAAAAACATTCTATGTGTTTGAGAGAGAGAAAGAGAAGAAAAAAGTAGAGAGAGAGAGAATGGACATGCCAAGACCTGTAGCCACTGCAAATGAACTCCAGAGGCATGTGCCACCTTGTGCATCTGGCTTTATGTTGGTACTAGGGAATAGGACCTGGGTCCTTTAGTTTTGCAGGCAAGTATCTTAATTGATAAGCCATCTCTCCAGCTCAAGGTCTTTTTAAAAAAATTAACTAATTTTTTTGAGGTAGAGTCTCTAGCTCAGGCTGGTTTGGAATTCACTAGGTAGTTTCAGGGTGGCCTTGAACTCATGGCCATACTCCTACCTCTGCCTCCCAAGTGCTGGGATTAAAGACATGCGCCACCACACCCAGCCTTTTTTTTTTTTTTTTTTGCTGCTGTGAGTGCCAAACCAGCTGGCTTTTGAGTTCCAGAATTTTCCTTGTTCCTCCTCCCATTAGTGTAGGTGTATAGGATCCCAGACCTGAGCGCCACACTTGGCTTTACATGGACTCTGGGGATCTGAACTCTAGTTGTTAGGCCACTGAGACATTCCCCTAGCCCCTTATTTATTTATTTATTTATTTATTTATTTATTTATTTATTTATTTATTTTTAATTTACTTTTATTTGCTTATGTGAAAGAGAAAGAGGCAGATAGAGAGAGTGGGTGCACCAGGACCTCCTGGCCACTGCAGATGAACTCTAGATACATGCACCACCTTGTTCATCTGGTTTATGTGGGTCCTGGGGGAATCCAACCTAGGTCCTTTGGCTTTGCAGGCAGATGCCTTAACCACTGAGCCATCTGTCCAGCCTTAATTTGTTTTTTGAAACACTTAGAATGTTTTTGCCTATTCAAGTGAAAATAAACAAGTCTTTAATTTGAGGAGAAAAAAAGGCCAGATGTGGTGTTATACATGTGCAGTCACAGCACTTGGAAGTTGGAGGTAGGAGGAAGGAGAATCAGAAGTTCTAGGCCATCTTTGTCTACATAACAAGTTGGAGGCTTGTCAGCCTAGGTTCTATGAAATCCTCTCTCAAAAACAAACACTATTTTTTCAAAATAAAGATTTATTTTATTCATTTATTTGAGAGAGAATGGGTGCATCAGAATCTCCAGCCACTACAAAGGAATTCCAGATGCATGTGCCCCATTGTGCATCTGGCTTACATGGGTCCTGGAGAATCAGACCTGGGTCCTTAGGCTTCTCGGCCTTAACTGCTAAGCCATCCCTTCAGCCCAAAGTCGTGGGGAGGGAGTAGGAAGCTGTTTAGTGTTTTTCAATTTGGCGTGATACCACCTGGACCATTTATCATTGTCCTAGAGACCAAGGACTTGATTCGGTGCGTGGGGCCACATGCTAACTACTTGCATTGGCCCAGGGTGCTCAGTTGGCAGACACTGACCCAACAGTGTGCTGCTATTTTCTTGCCCAGATGACAGACTAAGGCCCAAAGTGGAAAGGTACAGACAGAACTTTGACAATCTCCCCATTGTCAGGCCTCAAGGTTCCAGCGTCATGGGGCAAGGCCCAGGCCAGGCAGGGGGAGGCAGGCTTGGGAGGGACTGCAGCAGCCTGCAGCCAACGCAGCCTGTCCCCCTTAGGAGCACCAGACTGTGGTCTACCAGATGATCCAGCAGATCCAGCAGAAGCGGGAGCTGCAGCGGCTGCAGATGGCTGGGAGCTCCCAGCTGCCCATGGCCAGCCTGTTGGCAGGAAGCTCTACCCCACTGCTGTCTGCGGGCAACCCTGGCCTGCTGCCCACGGCGTCAGCCCCGCCCTTGCTGCCCGCTGGAGCCCTGGTGGCCCCCTCGCTCAGCAGCAACCCAAGTCTCATGGCTGCGGCAGCAGCAGCAGCAGCGGTAGCAGCAGCGGGTGGGCCTCCAGTCCTCACTGCTCAGACCAACCCGTTCCTCAGCCTTCCAGGGGCAGATGCCAGTGGGAATGGCCCCAAAGGAGGGGTGAGTAAGGAGCCTGGGGTCTTCCTGTCCCCCTTCTATGGGATGGGCAAAGGTGGGTGCTTGCAGGAACATCATCAGATGCATCCTCATGGGGAGGCAGCAACTCCTAGGTCAGCCCTGCTTCAGACCCTGGGGCCCTTGCTCTGCAGAGCCTGTGCCAATAGTAAAAGAGTTAATTAGAAAACAGCCTTCTGCTGGGACGACCAATTAGAAAGGGCCATTTCCTTTTCTAGCAGATGAGTTAGAGAAAAATGACCACCGGGTGGGCCAGTGAAGAAGGGAGGGCCACCACTCTTCGGAAGGTTCAACTTGGGCAGTCAGATTTGCCTGACACATGTTCATCAACTTTCCCACCCCCTTATGCTGACCCCAGGCAAAGGCTTAGTCACCTTGTCTTCTGCACCTAAAGCAGGTGTTTTTTTTTTTTGTCCCAAGACAGTGGTTTTAACTGGGCATTAAGGCCAGATGCCTCCAAAACGCGCAGCCTTCCTTTCTCTTTCCAGACCGCTGACAAAGGAGCCTCAGCCAGCCAGGAAAAAGGCTAACTCCATCATTCCCCTGCTGACCCCTACATGGCTAAGGGGACTTGCCTGGAGCCGGCACCTGGGCCTAGACACTGGAGAGCCCGGCCCAGAGCCTGTGCTGATCCCAAGGGAGTCTGTTGGGGAGCTCCCAGTGCCAGGGAGAGACTCAAGGGTATTCCTTCCATCCAGCCCTTCCTTCTCCACACCATTGCTGGGTGGATAGGCTCCAAGCCTTCCTAGGAGCCCCCACCCTCAGCAGATGTCTTAGGGGCCTCCCAGTGAGCAGAGTGGGCCATGGCATATGTGGGAAGTCGATCAGACCTGCCACATAAAATGGATCAGCACTTGAATGGGGAAAATGGGAACGGGCCCTGGGCCTGGCCCTGTGAGGAAATCCTTTATGGAAGAAGGGCTGGCCCCACTTGACCTTCAGTTTCTTCCCATCCTGGGCAGATGGCAGAAGGGATCCCTTTTGACTGTTACTCACCGTCCCTTCCCCCATGAAGGGTCACAAGCTGAGCTTGTAAAAGCCCACAGATATGGGTGGCTGAGGACGAGCAGGACAGTAACCCTTTGGGTCCCATGATGAGGCTCGTGGGGAGGCCCGTGCCATCCTTGGTGCCCTGCCCCTTTTTGCACTATTGGCTTGAGGAGTGCCGAGGGTGGGGAGAGGGAGCTGCCTGACTCCACAGAGCGTGAGTGTGTGTGTGTGTGTGTGTGTGTGTGTGCGCGCGCATGTGTGTCTGTGCGCGCGCGTGTGTGTGTGTGTGTGTGTCAGCGTGTTGTGTGCATCTGTGTCTGTCTGTCTCTTCCCCTGGTCCTGGGGGCAGCCAAGGGCAGGGATAGGAGCAGTGGTCAGCACCAGAGTGGGAGCTCCTAGCTCTTGAACCCTTCCCACCTCACCAACTCTGGTCCCTTTCCAGGGCATGAATGGTTAACACAAACCAGAACACAGTACTCCACTAATGGAGAGTCCCCGGGGGCTGGGGGCTCTGAATCAGGGTAATATCTTGCCTTCCCTCCCCCAGATCCTACTTGGTCTCAGGACCCTTTAGGGCCCCTCCTCTCCTTAGTAGATCTATCCTTCTTCCTTGGCACAGGGGGCTGGGGGAAGGGATAAAGTGTCTCTTCTTTTAGTAAAAGTCTCCCAGAAGTAGCCAGCCTGCCTCCTGCACCCCGCCCCACCAACTAGGGGAGCCACTTAAGCTAACGACTGTCCCTCCACCCACCAGCTATTTTCTGGGATGTAGTGGGTGGCCGAGTCCCTGTCTGCTGAGGGCCTTTATCAGAAAGGCTGAATGTGACCTGGATGGAGAGTGGGGCAGAGGTCTGCGTTCCTCTCCCTGCGTTCCTCGGCCGCTGGGGCCGGCTCCGGGGCTGGGGGTCGGTCCCGCCTTCCTTGACGCTCACGCCTGTCAGTCTCTTGCATGTGTGCTTTCTGGTGTGTGTTTCTGTTTGGGTTTTTGTTGTCGTTGGGATTTTTGTTGTTTTTTTAAATAAAGAGAAGATGTGTATATTTTTGGCAATGACAGAAACGTAGTGCAGATATATTTTTGCCTGTGCTGCTCAACTGTTTTTTTCTGATATGGAAAATAATATTAATATTCCTGTTGATAAGACTTTGTAAGATGTTAGGGAGCTAATAATGGGCAGGATGGGTGGGAATCTTCCCAAGCAAATTCTTAGGCACTTGCAAGGGCTTGGGGCACAGTTGTGATGACCTCAGAAGTACTCATTTTTATTTTATATTATTTTTTGGGTTAATGCTAAGTATTGGAAAGACATGCTAGAACTCAGCATTTTAATTCATCTCCATCTATTAAGCTCTTTAACTCCCTGCCCCCAAGCCACTGAAAAGCAAAATAACCTTCAGATTCTTAGCAGAGTGGCTCATCCACACCCACACCCTTGCCTGAGGCTGCCTGCTCAGAACCTAGTGGCTTCTAATGACGGGGAAGGGCCTCTCGCCAGGCTGCTGTGTGGAGTGGAGCCCGCTCAGCGAAATGGAACCCAAGCTCCTCAGCACAGCTCTGTCCTCCGGCCCAGCCAGTCCCCTTGATGTCTGGCACTCTGCTGTCCACCTTTTCCAAGTCCTTTCCATTCTCCAGGCTGGGGTGCCCTGGCTAGGAGCAAGGTTCCATCTGTGAAGGGTCTTGGACTAGGCAGGGATCGGCGCTGCTCCCAGCCCTGGGCCATGAGTGAAATACTTCTGGGGTGGGGGGGTGCTGCTTCAGGAAAGCCAAGAAGGTCCTCAGGAGGGAGTAGGATGCCAAGGCAGGAGGATGGCCACAATGACCTCATAACCCTTGCACTCACACTTCAGTCCATTTGTATTGAGAATGAACCTGGATGGAGGGTGGGAAAGGGTGCAGATTTGTGGCACCTTCCATCTGGGGGAGGGGAAGGATGTGGTTAGCAGAACGGAAGCAGAGTTTGAAAACGCATGAGTGGATGTGTCACCACCCTCAGGAGGGGACATGAGTGAGTGTGTGTTTGCTGAGCCTGTACCTGCTAAGGGGTCACAGCTTGGAGGCATCCGTCTTTAGCGGCTCTGCAGAGCAGGCTCCTGGCTTCCTCATAGGTGACAGCTCCAAGACTAGGAGGGGCAGGTGCTAAGGGCAGAGCGGGACCAGCCTCAGGACCTGGCCTCCCGGTCCACAGCATTGTAGCCCCAGTGGATGACCTCTGAGCGGCTGGCACGCAGTCCAGTCCCTTTGTGTGTGATTGTGTGGTGTGAGTGGAGGGCTGTGCCCAGCCTGTCTATGTAGCACTGACTGTTCTAGCTTCAGGCTGACGAATCCTCTCCCATTAGACAATGACACTTTAAGGGTTAAGGTTACCTGTCAAAAAACGAGTCATGCCCCAATCCTCATGGGTTTTTCCTCAGGCTCCTGGGTGTACTGCTGCCCCTAGGTGACGGCCTTGAGGCTGCCCTTTCCTATTTGAGACCTAGGGAGTGCCCACCCAGACTCGTAGAAAAGTCCTAAGACAAATGAGGGGAGCCCGAGCTAGGAGCTGGCTCTAAGTAGTGGTAACTAATACAATTCCCCAAGAAGGATGTGCAGACAGGTTTTCAAAGACACAGGCTTCCCCACTCACCCCCACCCCCCGGCCCCCAGCTTTCAGCATTGTCCTAGGTATGTAGTGAGCCAAGGGGAGTGACAGCTAGCTCCCAGTTCTGATCCTGACTTACTTTCTCGAGGGAAGATGCCTAGTGGGAATGGAAGTAACTTAAACTGGGCATGTGGGGGAGGGCGGGGCCAGTTGCCATGAATGTCTAGTTACCACCAGACCACTTCGTCTTGATCTACTGAAAAGTTGGGAATGGGTGCCCTCATTTTCCTTTGTTCACTTTCTCCAGTCCAACTTGGGACTTGGGTGTTAGGACTGGAGATACGAACCTGGCTCCCAGCTTCTATCCCGCCTGTTTCCATGTAGCCTACCCTTCCTAGGGGAGCCGGGAGGGGAAGCCACAGATTGCAAACCCAGGGCCTATTTTTCCCCCCTCCCATTTTTTCTAAATACCTTTGTATCCTCAGCCCAAAAGGCATTGTCCCCTGCCACCTCCAAGCCTGGAATTGTGCATAACCCGGATCCTGTATCTTTGTATAACGGATGTTATTTGTACGAAGGGCAGTTCGTAAACAGCACTTGTTCTTTTAATAAAAGAATGTTTTAATACGAAAAGAAAATCCAAAGAGACCCTGTTTTGTGTGGCTTCTTTGAAAAGGGGGGAGTAAGGACGTGACCCAAGGACGAGTTGTGCACAGACTCGAATCGGCCAGGATGCTTGGTGCGGATGCAGACACCCGGGCCGCGGGGGGGGGGGGGTCCCCACACTGCAGTGCGCCGCGAGGGGCGGAGGTCCCCATTCGCACGGGCGCTGCTCCACCCGGTGTCCACACACTCGTTCCGCTGAGCCAAGAGGGCGCGGGCGGGCTCGCCGCGCATCCCGGGCAGCCGCGGCGCTGTGGGCGGCACCTGCTGGCCGGCGGGCTCGCGCGGTCCACCCCGAGCCGGGCGGCGTCTTCCGGGGCGGGCGGAGGGCGGGGCGGAGAGGACAGCGGCTCGGACGCGGCGCGCGGCGGCCATGCGCGGCGTGGGGACCGGCCTGCGGGTGGCGGTCCTGAGCGGCGCCCGGGTGAGCCTCCCCGTTTCCCCGGCCGAAGACCCCCGGGCGGGCGGGCGGCCGCTCGGCTCCTCCCCGGGCCCCCGGGCCCCGCCCCGCCCCCAGGGTCGCTGCTCGCCTCTCGGCATCACCTACGCGCAGCCCTCTGTCCTGAGCGAGCGCCGAGGGGGGTCCCCCAGCCTGGCCTCTAAGCCCGTGACCCTTTTTCTAACCCTCTTGCCTCTCCCACGACTCCGTGCCCCGGGATCCCTTCCTTCCCAGATGAGCTGCCGGCGTCCTCCCCTCCCCGCTGATTTTATTTTTTCCTATTTCCAAACCCCGTCTGCCTGTGCGCCTCGCAGAAGCTGTGCCAGAGGCGGGACATCTCCTCCTGGCTAGTAAGTACCCCTCCGCTGGGGACTTGACTTATGGAATGAAAGGGACCCCTGCTCCCAGCTTCCAGGGCTCTAGGAAGGGGGGGGGGGTGGACCACAGGGCGTGGGGCAGAGAACCTTGATCCCAAACAGCCCAAGATTGCCTGCCTGATAAGCCCAGCCCCAAGTGTGACAGCCCTGCCTCCTAGTTTAGGGAGCGGACATTGAGGGAAGGCAGCTGAACTCTGAAACCTGAATGCCTGCGTGGCTTTAAAATCCCTTCTGGGCTGGAGAGGTGGCTCAGCAAGCTAAAGGCACTTGGTTGAAAAGCCTGACAGCAGCCATATAGAGCAAGATGAACAAAGTGACACATGCGCCTGGAGTTTGTTTGCAGTGGCAGAAGGCCCTGGCTTGCCTACACTCGCTTTCTCTCAGGTACCGAAATTAAAATAGATCTGGAGATGGCTTAGTGATTAAGGTGCTTTGCCTGCAAAGCCGAAGGACCAAGGCTGGATTCCCCGGGACCCACGTTAAACTAGATGCATAAGGTGGCACATGCAACTGGAGTTCCATGCTGTGGCTACAGGCCCTGGTGCACCCATTCTCTCCCTCTTCTGTCTCTCTCAAGTAAAATAAGTAAATTATATATATATATTTAAATCCCTTCTCAATCTGTGAGTCGGGTCCTTACAGTGTCTTGGAAGGTGAGAATATACTTACTGACATCAGATCAGTGTCTCACAGAAAGCTTTTCCACTTGGGCACGTGGAAAACTGAGCAAGGCTCCAGGAAGGAAGGCACTTCCAGCACAAGGGCTTGTGCTGACCCTGAGCCTCCCCTCATCTTCCCTGACCACAGGCCCGATGGATCTTCAAAAACCCAGCCAAGCCCGTGGTAGCCCTGAAAACGCCCATCAAGGTGGAACTAGTGGCTGGTAAAACCTACAGGTGGTGTGTGTGTGGCCGCAGCAAGAAGCAGGTGAGACTCCTGTCACCTTCCCATAGATATGACAACCCCTGGTTGAAGACAGGATCTTCGTCCTCTTCCTACGTGTACTTGAGGGACAGCCAGTGCTGAGTGGAGGTGGCCGCGAGCTGGCTTGTCTGCACAGGCCGCTTGAAGCAGGAGGCATCAGTTTAGCTACCCACCAGGGCCGCCACTGGCTGGTGTGCAGTCTCTCCTCCTCGCCTCCAGGTGATTCCTGGGCCCCAGCTCCAGGGAACAGAGGGCTGGCTTGTCTCCCTGTCTCCTCCAAGAAGCACCTGGGCTGAGGTTCCAGGCTTTAGACCCCACCACTGGGAAGATTCTGCGTCTTCCCCTGGGCTGGTCTCCTAACGCTTCTTATCTCCCCTTCCACTTTGGACACAACTTTCCCAATTGCCTGTTATCTTTTGCCTTCTCAGGTTGTCTCCCAGTCCCTTCTTCTAGCTGCCCAGGACCCTTGCATCCTAGCAGGGACCTTGCCCATGGTGCTAGTTTAGAACTCTTGCTCCTTCAAGCTTTGTGCACATTAGCAGCCATGCCCCGAGGCACACTTTAACATGGAATTGCTCTGGTCTTCCAGCAGGTCTTCTAGAGGGTGAGGCCGCACTAGCTTTTACTTGCACTTTTTTCTTTCCGCTCAGTCCCTTCCCATCAAGGCCTGCTCCTGTCGCCATCATTCAGTCTCTGCTTGAACTCCTGGGGACAAGACACATACTTTCTGCTCCTGCTAGCCAAGTTATATATGGGGATGCCAAACCCTTTCCCACCCTGGGAAATTAATTTCATGAACCAGTAAGGATACCGTGACTGAAAATCAAGGAGATGGCTCAACGGGCATAGTACTTGCTGCACTCAGCATCAGTACCCGAGTTTGGACCCCAGCACCCACATAAAATAAAATGCTGGGCGTGGTGCCAGCCCGTAGTCCCAGCACTTAGGAGAGGTGGAGAAAGGATTCCTGGGTCTTGCTGGCTAGCTAGTCTAGGCCAATCAGTGAGCCCTGGGTTCAGTGAGACTGGTTCAAAAAGTAAAAGATGGGGCTGGAGAGATGGCTTAGCGGTTAAGTGCTTGCCTGTGATGCCTAAGGACCCCAGCTTGAGGCTCAATTCCCCAGGACCCACGTTAGCCAGATGCACAAGGGGGCGCACGCGTCTGGAGTTCGTTTGCAGTGGCTGGAGGCCCTGGCACATTCATTCTCTCTATCTGCCTCTCTTTCTGTCGCTCTCAAAAGCATGGTGGCTCATGCCTTTAATCCCAGGACTAGGGAGGATGGCTTTGAGTTCAGTGTTGAGTAAGGCACCCAACACACATTTATACACAATGGGCCCCCAAAAAAGTAAGATCCCCCAGCAACACAAATCTGGAAATGTAGCTCAGTTGATAGAGTGCTTGCCTACCATGCATGAGGCCCTGAGTTCAATTCCCTCATGTCATATAAGCCAGACAGGCACATTCGAAATTCAAAGTCATACACAAAAAGTTTGAGGCCAGCCTGGGATCCACGAGACTCAATCTCAGAAACAATACAAAACCAACCCCTTGGTATTGACATTGCCCCGAGGCCTGGTCCTATTCACATGCTCTTTTCTTCTGGGTCCTGCACATTCAGAACATTCATGACACTGTATCTTGCTACAGGCAGAACATGTGACTGTTACTTCCTTCCTCAGAACAGCTGCACTGTGATCCTGGGTGGGGCAGATGAGCCCCACCTTCTTGCCTAGGAGCCTGCGCCCTGATCCCCAACAGGTAAAGACAGGCCTGACTCCTCTCTCTCTCCCCCACCAGCCCTTCTGTGATGGCTCCCACCTTTTCCAGCGCACTGGCCTGTTCCCGCTCAAGTTCAAGGCCAGGGAGACTCGTGTAGTGGCCCTTTGTACCTGCAAAGCCACCCAGAAGCCCCCATACTGTGATGGCACCCACAGAAGTGAGCAAGTGCAAAAGACCGAAGTGGGCTCCCCACTCTGAGGTGGCTCCAGGTTTCTGGCCAGCGGTGCTGACCCCAGGACAGCAGCACCTAGACCGTGGTTCCTGTGAAGAAACTGCTCTCCATCTCCTGTACTGCCCACTCAGGTAGCTGGAGCAGGCTCTTTCGTTCAACATTAAACAGTTATGCCCGCTCTTTTCCTGCTAGCTTAACCTGTGGGGGCTGAGGGTGGTTTGGCAGGCCAACGGAGGGCAGTTCACATCCACTCCCTTTGGGTTCCCAAGGTAGAAACAATGGGCAGGGTGAGGCTAGAGCGCCCCTGCTTCCCTTCCCTCTGCCCTGAAGAACCACAGGCTCCAGAGAGTACGCAGCATTTATTACAAAGCCAAGAGATACAAATGACCCAGGGCAGGAGGGTACAAAGGACCTCAGACTCAGGACCACAGGGAGTCCTCACCCCACACCTGGGCTGATAGCCCAGCCTCCTTCACTTGCTCCCAGATCTGTGTACATGAGGAAAACCAGGTGGGCAGGGGTCAGCCCCTCATGGGTAGTCTGCTGACCTCTCAGGTGGCCAGCTCACACTTCATTTTCTTGTGCTTCTTGATGCCTCTGTTCTGTCCTGGCTCAGCCTCAGCTTGGGGGAGGGAGGGGGCTGGAGGGCTGTGGGCCTTTGGCAGAACTGGGATCTGTGCTCGTCTGAGGTGATCTACTCCTACCCCTCTTCTCTAGGCCCCAGTGAGTTCCACCTCCAGTCTTGCTAGTGAGGGTTCCTGGGCCAGAACAGGGCACCAAGGGTGAAGCAGTCGCAATGCCAGAGTCACACGTGGACTTTCGAGGGCTGGGTCCTGCCACTGCCCGAATCTTCTCTCCCACAAGATATATGATGCAAAGGCCACACACGGGGGGAGGGGGGGCAGAACTATCTGTCTACACTTTGCACAAAGTTTCCACTGTCCGAGGGGCCAAGGGAGATGCCTTCTCCATTGCCACTTGTGCTCCTCAGAGCCAGGGGACAAACCGCACTTGTAAAAGGCACTGTCTTAGCAATTCTCTGGACATTCAACAATTGTGGGGGGGGGGGGAGCTGGGCAGTGGCAGGGAGCAGCCCAGATGGTTAGAAAAATGGTAGAACCCACACCCAGCCAGCTAGTGCTGTTTCTGAAACTTTGGGGTCTTTGGGGCCCCAATGTCTGTCTTGGGAAATAGAACCCAGGGACCTCTGGAGATCACCTCCAGGCACCCCCAAAAGGAGCAGAGCAAATTACACAAGACCCCCTAAAATGAACACCCCCCACACACACACATACACACACACAGTTTGTTTCCTGCGGCATTTAAATTAATCTGGTTGGTCCATAGAAAATAAGTATGTATATTTGGTTTTTCCTATGTACATATATATAGATTTATTTATAAAACCCACCTCCCACCCCTAAGATGGGAGGAACTGGGGAAAATCGAAGAGGTGGAAAAAGGGGCCCAGAAAAATTGGGAGGGGGGCTTGGAGAGGTGGCTGCAGAGGGAGAGCCCTTTCCTCAAGTTAAGGGGGGCAAGGAGCTCCGTTGACAGTCATCTTGCGCCCCCTGCTGGTGGAAGACGGCGTCTGCAGGCAGTTCGAGGTGCCCCCGTTGGCGGCTGTGGTGGCCCCACTGGCTGTTGAAGGTGCAGTTGGGGAGGTAGGGTGGGTGGCTGGGGGGCCATGAGAACTGGGAGAGCCATGGGAGGGAGTCGCAGGGCTGGGCAGGGAGGAGGAGGTGGCTGGCAGGGTGGCAGGGCTGGGAGCCTTGTCGCTGACTGACTCACACTCAGATGCCCCACTGGTATTGGTACCTTCAGAAGGGGTGGGCACGGTGGGTAGAGTGAGTCGCTTGCAGGCTGGCTGGACACGGTACTTGAGTGGAAGAGGGCCATTCTGTGGTGAGAGGGAAGAAGCCAGTCAGTGGGTCAGGGTGTCAGCAGAGACCAACCTGGGGGCTAGCCTGCAACCCATCCCCCAAAGACCAAAGGGCAGACCTAGAGAAGAGGCCAGGCAGAGCAAAGAGACAGATGGCCAGACAGAAGGACTAGGAAAGGTAAGAAGTGGAGAGAAGAAGGGGAGAAGGTAACAATGTAGAAAGTACAACTTAGACCTCTGCAGCTATCCCTACTCACCCCAAATATGAGTCGTAATAACCGCAGGAGCCCTTCCCTCCCTCAGTGGGGGAGGTCATCAGAGATGACCCAAGGGGATGGGCATGGTGGGCAGGCCTCAGCACTGGGAAAGCTAACCCATACTACATAGTAATTTCCAGGCCAGTGAGGGGGAGATTATCTCAAAACAACAAAAAGAGATGACCTAGCCTGGAGAGAGAGCTTAGTGGTTAAAGAGGTTGCCTGTGGAGCCTAAGGACCCATGTTCCGCTCTCCCAACCCAGTGTTAACCAGATGCACAGGGTGACACAAGCATGCAAGATTGCCCATGCACACAAGGTGGCGCATGCATCGAGTTTGAATGCAGTGGCTACAGGCCCTGGCAGGACAATTCTCTTTCTCATTTAAAAAAAAAAAGGGGGGGGACTGGAGATATGGCTTAGCGGTTAAGCGCTTGCCTGTGAAGCCTAAGGACCCTGGTTCGTGGCTCAATTCCCCAGGACCCATGTTAACCAGATGCACAAGGGGGCGCACGCGTCTGGAGTTCGTTTGCAGTGGCTGGAGGCCCTGGCGCGCCCATTCTCTTTCTTGCTCTCTGCCTCTTTCTCTGTCACTCTCAAATAAATAAAAATAAAAAAAAAGTTGGGCATCATGGCGCATGCCCGGCACTCGGGAGGCAGGGGTAGGAGGATCGCCATGAGTTTGAGGCCACCCTGAGACTACATAGTGAATTCCATATCAGCCTGGGCTAGAGTGACTCTACCTCAACAAAACAAAACAAAAACAAAAAAAGACCCTACCTTGAAAAGTCCCCCCCCCCCCAAAAAAAAAAGAGATGACCCAAAGCTGATTTAGCATGGTAGGCCACCTGGGCCAGGCCCAGCTCCTGGGACAAGAGATGATCTTTTTTTTTTTTTTTTTTGAAGGGGGGAGGGTTAGAAAATGGGCGCTCCAGGGCCTCCAGCCCCTACAAATGAACTCTAGTCCCATGCACCACCTTTTGCATCTGGCTTACGTAGGTCCTGGGGAATGGAACCTAGGTCCTTTGGCTTTTGCAAGCCTTTCCAGCTAAGCCATCTCTCCAGCCCAAAGGGTGAGCTGTTGAGACCAAGGGTGATCCGTGTCACTGCAGCCACTGAGCAAGGCCAGGCCCTGCCAGCACTGCCTCCCGCATGGAGGCCCCTGCACCGGGCAGCTCACGCAGACTCACCCGCCGCCAGGGGTAGATGTAGGCAATGTCCATGAGGGTGTAGTATTCCTTCAGCGGCTCATCCTCATAGAGAACTTCCACCTGCGGGGGAGGCCAGGGAGGAAGAGGCTACCTTAGGGCCTGACCAACTGCAGGCCTCTGCCTACCCAGGGTGGGAATCTTGGGGGCTGGAGATCGGTGATGGAGTGAGGGGTACATTGCAGGAGACCTCTCATCACTGTGGATGTGATTTCCCTTTCAGAGTTGCCCCAACATAATACCTGACCAGCAGGTGGGAAGAGACCTTGGCCCCAGCTACCCCTGAGCTGTCGAGGTCCCTACAGACCTAGAAAGTTAGCAAAGCTGGGAGGACCTGCTGGGCACTGACTATCACCCTGGCATCCAGGGGAATCACCAGGGAACACAGACACCATGCCTCCAAAGCTTGGCTATAGACATTATGACTTAACCTGTAAACACTGGCTCGAAGCTGTAACGCAGTCTATCTTCTCTCTATCCCAAGTGTGGCCTGAGGGGTCCATGAACCTTCCTTCATATGGGCAGCACCAGAGAGTTATTAGAGAAGCCATGTCCTAGGGCCCCTTAGTCCTCCTGCGAAGGCTACCTTTTTTTGGGGTGCTGAATTGTTATTTATTTTATATATATTTTTGTTGTTGGTTTTTGTTTTTTTTCGAGGTAGGGTCACTCTGGCCCAGGCTGACCTGGAACTCGCTATACAGTTTCAGGGTGGCCTCGAATTCAAGGCAATCCTCCCCCCTCTGCCTCTGAGTGCACCACCATGCCCGGTTCTTATTTTATACTTTCTTGAAGAATTACTTTTATTGATTTATTTATTAGAGACAGAGGGAGGGAGAGACCTCTAGTCACTGTAAACGAACTCCAGACACATGTGCCACTTTGTGCATCTGGCTTACGTGGGACCTGGAGAATCAAACCTAGGTCCTTAGCCTTCACAGGTACGCACCTTAACCACTAAACCATCTCTCCAGCCCTTGTTGATTTATTTTTAACATGGTGTTACTAATGTAAGGCTACCATTTTTTATTTTATTTTTCAAAGTAAGGTCTTGCTGTAGCCCAGGCTGTCCTGGAAGAATTCACTATGTAGTCTCAGGGTGGCCTCAAACTCACAGCAATCCTTCTACTTCTGCCTCCCAGAGTGCTGGGATTAAAGGCATGTGCCACCATGCCCGGCCCATTTTTACACATACTTCTGTCTCAAGCCTCTCACACACTGACTTCAAAAGACACAAATTAATCTAATCTTTTGGATTCAGCTATCTTCCTCTCAGGTCCAGTTACATAACCAGGCTAGGCCTGGGTGGCACCTATCCTGGCCTGAGCAATGGCTGGGGCACCAACTGCCAGATATATCCACAGGCCCAAAATGTTTAAAGAAGCCCAGACTCTCACCTTGTACTTGCTGGGCACATCCATTTTGTTGCGGAGAAACTTGGCAAGGTGCATGACGGTCATGGCTGCTGGGCACCTCAGGAAGCGCACCCCGGTCTGCTAGGGGAAGAGGCTCCCATGAGGGATTCCGCCTCAGGTCTCCCTCTTCAGCCCACGACCCATTCCTAGACAAGCCTTGGACTCACCTTCTCCTTGTCCCCATCTCCATTCTCCAGAAGGCCCTTCTTCTCTTCCCGGTCCCTAGAGGGGAGAAAGAAAGAAGAAAGCTCGAGAGACCCTGGCAGGCGGGACCCCTGAATGCACATGTCTTGTGGGCTCCCAGGGTAGAGAATTGAGTGGTTCAGCCTAGACGTCCCCAAGGGGCCAAACCCAGGCTGAACTTAAACTTGCCTGCCTCCTTCGTAGAACTCGATGGAGAGGCTGACGATCTCATCATCCCCAAGAGCCCCCTTGTCCTGCTCCAGGACCTCCCCGCGGTCCTCATTGGAGCCGTTGGGGACTGCAGAAGGAAACTCAGAAAGGTTGGCTGATGATGGGACAGAGAAGCCCTGCCCAAGGACCCGGTGGTGGGGGTTTATGTAGCTCAGGGGGAGCCCCACCCCACTCTGGGCTGCAATCTCTTATGAGGATGGCAGCCTGGCATACCTGGCCCTCATGGTGGGAATGGTCCTAGGCACTGGCATAGACCTAAGTGCATGCAAACACACTCACCCTCTGTCAAGGGGTATGCTGCATAAAAGTCCCGTCGCCGTTTCATCTCATCTGGAGAAAGGAAGCAGGTGAGGGAGGGCAACAGCTGGAAATGGGGGTGGCGGACAGGACGCGAAGAACACAGATACCTTTAAAGAGCCCAGGTACCAACTTGTAGACAATGTCTTGGAGGGTTTTGTCAGATCTATGAAAGATGCACAGGAATGCGTCAGCAGTCACGGTACCCTTGTCTCTCCAGCCAGGGACCACCTTCCCACCCCTCAGACCCAGCACCCTGGCATGGAGATCCCCGATCTGGTCACTGCCCCTCTACTATGCTTCTTAGCTTATGTTAAGCTAGATGCCTTCTGGAGCTCGGACTGAGGGAACCGACGACAAAGCCCTCACACCTACCTGATGCTCAGCAGTGGTCGGGTTTTATGGACCTGCACGTCACACATGGGACAGTATTTGTTGGTCTCCAGGTAGCGCACGATGCAAGTTTTGCAGACTTGGGGCGTGGATGGAGAGGAAGAAGAAAAGTTAGAGCCCTTTTCTGATCACATTCAGGTACCCCTTCTCCCATCCAAGCACTAACCAGGCCCAACCCTGCTTAGCTTCCAAGATCAGGCATGCTCAGGGCAGTATGGCCATAGACAGGACCGCCTTCTCTACCGTGGCCCTGCTGCTGCAGGCCTTCTCATAGGCCCAACACAGTAATGTGCCTTTCACACATTTTGCCCACTGCCCTTCTTCCTTGGGGGAGGACAGACCCTGTGGCTACATGAGAGACAGCGTGGTGTTCCCTCCAACATACAAGGTGCGCTCCAAGTGTCGGGGCTCATCTGAGCGAGACTGCTAAGGCACTTTGATAATCCTGGCTATCTTGCAATCAACCTGTCAGTACAAACAAGCATCGCTCTCAAGGAGTCAAACTTAAGCCCAGAGATTCCAGTTGTCCCGGAAATCAACTACTGGGCCCAGAACTGTCCTCCGCCCTGACCCTTCGGAGCAGCCTCTCCATGACCCAGACAATGCTGTTCATTCTCTGTGTCCCATCTTCCCCCACAGTGTACCCAACTCACAGGAATGCAAGCACTCCACAATGGTGGTGGCGTCAATGAAGTACCCTCCACAGAGGGCGCACATGAGGTGAGGGTTGAGCTCTGTGATTTTGATCCGTGTGGTCCGATGCATGATGCCTGGATCGGAGCTGGGGGGCACTGGCAAGCGTCACCCTGGGAAATGGAGGGGGCATTAGAAGCCTGGCCACACTCAGGCTCTTCCCATACTGCCATCGTAGCTCCTTAAGCCTTGGGTCCTCTGCTAAGGTGGGACTGGACCATGCATGTGGCTGGAACTTCCTGTCCCAGAGTGCTCACTGGGCGCTAGGGGGTCCCAGGGGATCCATGCAATCTTGAGAAACAAGGCCATGCACCAACCCTAAAACAGCAGAAGAGACAAGTCTGACCACAAGAAGTACTACTCAACTCTCCAAGGTAATTGGGAAGGCAGGAAAATGGAAAACCAACAGAGCTTTAAGAACCTTCATGAGCAGGGCATGGTGGCGCACGCCTTTAATCCCAGCACTCGGGAGGCAGAGGTAGGAGGATCGCTGTGAGTTTGAGGCCACCCTGAGACTACAGAGTGAATTCTAGGCCAGCCTGGACTAGAGTGAGACCCTTCCTCAAAAAACAAAACAAAACAAAAACACTTCATGGGCTGGAAAGATGGCTCAGCAGCTAAGGCATTTGCTTACAAAGCATAACAACCCAGGTTCAATCCCCTGGTACCCACGTAAAGCCCATGCATCTGTTGTTTGTTTGCAGCAGCTGAAGGCCCTAGCATACCCATTCTCTTTCTCTCTTCTATCCCTCTTTGCATGCAAATAAATAAAAATAAAAATAAACCTTCCTAGAGCTGGGCGTGGTGGCACACGCCTTTAATCCCAGCACTCGGGAGGCAGAGATAGGAGGATCGCCATGAGTTCGAGGCCACCCTGAGACTACAGAGTGAATTCCAGGTCAGCCTGAGCTAGAGTGAGACCCTACTTCGAAAAACCACACACACATACACACGCACACACACATACAAACCCTGACTAAGGAGCCATGAGAAACAGCCTATAGCTAAACATCACAGAATAAAAGAAAGGAAGAGTAGTTACTCCGGATCCCTTCAGAAATTGTTCCTGAGAAACTTCCCTGGAAACTCAGCACAGGCCCTATCCTCTGTCCTGCTGGCTGTCATCCTGCCCAAGGCCTTGGAGCACCCTGTTTCCCTAAAGTTGCTGAAGCCTGTGGCCACACCATCGGGAACATGCCTGATCTCATCTGAAGTCGCTGGACACAAGCAATTCACTGGAAGCCCACCATGTGCTAACCATCTGACTTCCCAGCTTAGAATTCGGAGGATGGTTCTTACCTGTCCCAAAATAGAAGCATCCAGCCCCAGATTCAGCCCAGCTGTGACTATACACACCAGCAGTTCATGAGCCTGGATAAAAAGATTGCTAACCAGAGCTGGAAAAGGCCACGCTGCATGCAGTTCAAAGGGGGAGAGAGAAATCACCAGTGCAGATACTCCACAGTGGACACTGCAAGCCTTGTATTTTGCCAGCCAGGCCAAATGAGCCAACGGGTGCAATAGTGGCACATCTGTTATGGGGGAAACCAACCACCCTCTTATTTGACTGAAGGCCCGCTCCATGGGAGGGAATACATCCCTGATACTGAAAACCTACAACAGGGATAGTCATGAGCCCTAGGGGTGTAACGTCTGCTGCTGTCAGGCTAAATGTATATACTATGCTTATCAAACTGCCCAGTAAGCACTTCTCTTAATGTTCATACCCATATATTAACACTATTCTCACTTTTGGTTAGAGAAGCGTCTCTTTTCAGATGACAGTGACCTTGGGATGACTCAGAAGGCACCATGGTGCTGAGAAGAAGTGACAAAGGAGTGCTCATCACTGAAACATCTCTATCACACCATCAAAGGCTCAGGGTCCATTGTGGAAGAGGTGACAGAAAGAATGTAAAAGCCAAAGAAAAGGTAGGACTCCTTACAACGTGCTCTTCCCAGATATAAAATGACCTGGATATCCATGATCTCACAGTACCTGACACTACCTACACAAGACCATCATAATAGGAGGAAAAGATCATGACATCAAAATAAAAGAGAGACTGATTGAGAGGGGGAGGGGATATGATGGAGAATGGAGTCTCAAAGAGGAAATTGGAGGAAGGGAGGAAGAATCACCACAGGATATTATTTACAATCATGGAAGTTGTCAATAAAAATTTAAAAAAAAAAAAAAAAAGATCGCTAGCCAGTACTGGTCATGGTGGCACATGCCTTTAATCCCGCACTAGGGAGGCAGAGGTAGGAGGATCACTGTGAGTTTGAGGCCACCCTGAGACTACATAGTGAACTCCAGGTCAGCCTGAGCTTGAGTGAAACCCTGCCTTGAAAAACCAAAAACAAATAAAGATTGCTACTATCACACAGTGAGAAACCCTTCACTGTGCCTTCGACCCCCAGCCCATTGAGTAAATGCCTTCAGACATGTAGTCTAGAAATTCCCTCTCATGAACACACAGAATTCTTCATGTGATCATAGTCACCCTCCCACCAAATCCCACCCTGCTTTTTCTGTTTTGTTTTTTTGAGGTAGGGTCTCACTCTAGCCCAGGCTGACCTGAAATTCACTCTGTAGTCTCAGGGTGGCCTCGAACTCATGGCGATCCTCCTACCTCTGCCTCCCGAGTGCTGGGATTAAAGGCATGTGCCACCATGCCTGGCCCACGCTGCATTTTTGTAAATTTTTTTAGAAATTTTTTAATTCATTTTTATTTATTTATTTGAGAATGACAGAGAGAAAGAGGCAGAGAGAGAGAAAGAGAGAGAGAGAATGGGTGTGCCAGGGCCTCCAGCAACTGCAAATGAACTCCAGACACATGCGCCCCCTTGTGCATCTGGCTAACATAGGTCCTAGGGAATCAAGCCTTGAACCAGGGTCCTTAGGCTTCACAGGCAAGCACTTAACCACTAAGCCATCTCTGCAGCCCCTTAAAAATTTTAACTTTTTTTTAAAAATTTATTTATTTGAGAGTGACAGACAGAGAGAAAGACAGATAGAGGAAGAGAGAGAGAATGGGCGAGCCAGGGCTTCCAGCCACTGCAAATGAACTCTAGACGCGTGCGCCCCCTCGTGCATCTGGCTAACGTGGGACCTGGGGAACCGAGCCTTGAACTGGGGTCCTTAACGCTTCACAGGCAAGCGCTTCACTGCTAAGCCATCTCTCCAGCCCCCCTTAAAAATTTTTAAATATTTGAGAGAGAGAGAAAGGCATACAGAGGGGAGAGAGAGAATGGGCATGCCAGGGCCTCTAGCCACTGCAAACAAACTCCAGACACATGTGCCATCATATGCATCTGGTTTACTTGGATACTGGGGAATTGAACCTGGGTCCTTAGGCTTTGCAGGCAAGCACCTTAACATTTGAGCCATCTCTCCAGCCCATGTCCTACCCTGCGTGGTAACACCTATCACCTGTCCATCAACAAACCATTGACTCTCCTAGATGCTGGACAAAGAAACTTCTCTGTCCCCAGTTCCCCAAAGCACCTGGGTTGGCCCTGGCAGGGCCCAGGTCAGTCCAAGGCTACCTCCCTCCTTTCTCTCAGAGTAAAAACCTATGGGTGGGCTTTGGGAGTGTGGCCAAGCCCCAAGAACTCCTTTACAACATACCCGCACCCTTCTCTCTTTTCCAGAAAGATTTCTAAAGCCACCATATTGGGTTTTCTAGGACAAGAAATTCATAGCCGGGATCTGCAGTTTCTATAGAGACCCCAGGATGAGCCTGGCCAGTACCCAAACAGCCGAAAGAGGCCCAGGGCACCTGGCCAGAGACTGACAAAGGACAGACACAAAGGCCACATGTGGGATAGACATCAAGTTGCAGGGCACACGGCGGAGAACAAGTCTGCTCAGGGTCCCAGTGCTGCAGGTGACCCCCTCAGAGGCCCGCAGGCCTGACCCAAGGAAGGAAATGGAGTATTACTCCCCCCCAGGGTGGACTCAACTAGCCCTCCCCGCGTGGGTCCCCCTTCACAATTATGAAGAGACTGCTGGCTACTCTACTGTTTGGTCGTTTCCATAGTAACCCAGTCCCTGGCAAGATGCCCAAATATTATTACAACCATCCAGAGGAGAAAACGAGCTCCAAGTGGCTGTCTCCTTGAGCATGTGTAATCGCCACTGTGTGTTACGTGCTGTCTGGGCCTCGAAGGTACTTCATGTGACCGCTCGCCCTGTGTGTCTGTGTCCAGATGTGTCTCCACATGAGGACATACAAGCACAGCCAGAAGGATATCACGTTAGGGTCCGATCCTGTCAGGGGTCCAGGCTGCTAGTAAATCTTATCCCATCTCCATCTCTCTCCTGTATGTGCACACGTGTGCACACACACACTTTCATAAATGCCTTGGCTACCTCATTCACACACTCACTGTATTTTCAAAATAGATGCTTGTTCCTAAGAACCTGCAGGAGCCCTCTCATTCCCCCCACCCCCAAGTGGTGAAGATTCGGACCTACAGCTGCACCCAGACTCCTTTTGGGGCCCTGTAGACTGCAAAGCTTCTGCCCCTGGGAGCAGTGAGAGTCTCCCTCCCCCTCCCCAGGGGCCTCAGAAAGCCACCTCTGGGCTTGGGGGTGGGGAGAGGCACTGATTGGTTCCTTACCTGATTGCCATGGTTACCTGCAGGCCCTGCCAGCAGGTGCCAAGAGCAGCTGTAAA
Source organism: Jaculus jaculus (assembly GCF_020740685.1). Taxonomy (NCBI): domain Eukaryota; kingdom Metazoa; phylum Chordata; class Mammalia; order Rodentia; family Dipodidae; genus Jaculus; species Jaculus jaculus. Next base: position 110,631,320 of record NC_059110.1, read on the forward strand.
CAGTAGCTCAGGAGTCCCCAGAGCACCCCCTCCCCATTTCCCTGCCAGGCCTGGGGCCCTGTGGTAGTGTTTTCCCTAGATACAGAGGCTGCTGCGCTGTGGGCAAGGGATGGAAGAGGCATAAGTTCTGTATCCACTACCATGGAGGACAGTCTGGGACAAGCAAAGAGCCTGGAGCAGAAAAAGAAAGACACAGGTCCCAAGGAGCAGAAATGGGGGTCTGAGGCCATCTGGAAGTGGCTTCAGTGGAGCTGGAGAGGAGCTTTTTTAAAAATATATATTTTTTTATTTACTTATTTGGGAGAAAGAGGTAGAATGAGTGAGTGAGAGAGAGGGAGAGAACGGGCACCCCAGGGCTTCCAGTCACTGCCAACGAACTCCAGGCGCATGTGCCACCTTGTGCATCTGGCTTACGTGGGTAGTGGGGAGGTCCTTCGGCTTTGCAGGCAAGCACCTTAACCACTAAGCCATCTCTCCAGCCCTGGAGAGGAACTTTTAACAACAGACCAATCTCTTTTTTTTCTCGGCCACTGCAAACTCCAGATGCATGTGCCACTCTGTGCATCTGGTTTACATGTGTACTGGGGAATCAAACCTGGGTGGTTAGGCTTAGCAGGCAAGCACCTTAACCACTGAGCAATCTCTCCAGCCCCTTAACAAACCAATCTTTTTTTCTTTTTTCCAAGGTAGGGTCTCACTCTAGTCCAGGCTGACTCGCAGTTCACTAGTCTCAGGGTGGCCTTGAACTCACAGTGATCTAGCTCTGCCTCCCAAGTGTTGGGATTAAAGACCTGCGCCACCATGCCCAGCACCAACCAATCTTAACTACATCTCTCTCTCCACCAACAGACCTGCCCACAGCGCCTCCTCCTCTACAGCTACAGTACAGGTCTCTTTGGCCCCAGCAGCTGGCCTGGAAGACCCCAGGCAGGAAAGGAGATTGGTCAGCACCTAGCTACCCAGCCTAAACTTCCTTGCCATTCAGGTCTCTCCCTAGGCTCTCTGCCTCCCGCTGACAGACACCCATCTCTCTCCTCTGGATGGTCTCTTTCTCTTCTGTAGAAGGAGCAGGCCTCAGACAATGCCCAGTGACCCTGTCTGTGCTGCAAATGCAGTCAGCCCCGCTCACTACAAAGTCTCCAGGCCTTGGGAAGTCATTCAAGGTCATATCCAGGAGCTTGGTTAATAGAGGTGGACGGGATCTGAGAAAGCTCCTTGTTCCCACTTTTTATGGTACAGATGATAAAACTCGGAAGTGACTTGTCCAAGGTCATATAGCAAAGCGGTGGCAGTGTGCCTTCTGTTCTAGAGCTCTTCATACTGGCACGGGGGGGGGGGGATCCCCTCTCAGCTAAGGAGGTGAGCAGCCTGCCTCAACCCCATCCGGACACCGACAGGCAAGGCAGAAGAGTGGTGGGTTGTCACCTAGAAGGACAGGAAGTCCATGAAGTGGGCCTGCTGGGTGGGAGGAAAGGCTGACCCAAACATAACCACCAGCACACATCCCTGCCTTATAGTAATTCCACAGCACGGTGGGAAAACCGGCTCTATGAAAACACAGCAAGCCAGAATGTAAAGTTAAGACTCGGATCATGAGTTCTCAGATACCATAGTGCCCAGCTTCATGGGCCCAACTGTACAAACACCAATGCATTCATATTTTGGGTCATGGGGCTCTGCCCTGGAATGCTGTGAACCTCTCAACTGCCCCTGAATCTTGGCAATGGCATAAGACTCCACTTTCTTCTATCCCCACTGCCCTCAGCATGGGAAAGGGCCTTCCTCCTTCTCTACCCATCTCTTGGCTCCCAAAACCACCAAAAACCCAAAGTATAGAGAGCAACACATTGTCACACACACACACACACACACACATATACACACACACATAGAGAAAGCGTGCCAGACACACCCCCTCCATCTCTTACATTCATAACATCCAAGGCCAGATAAACTCACACACACATATGCCAGACAGATACTTGGCCAGACACACATACAGCACACAGAGCCAGACTCCAACCAGGCCCCCAACTGACAGATGCTCAGCCATCTCCACCCACCCCATCACGTCCCTACCTAAAACCAGAGCTGCCCACACTAACCTCTGAACCCCAGGTCTGCAGCAAGGAATGCAGCTCGGCTTCCAGCCCTGCTCTGGGCAGCAGTAGGTATCTGACCCGTACAACGTGTAACCTCTTCCAGTTCAGGCTCTCACTCCATTCCCATGGCAACTGCTCCGTCGACCAAGATCTCTCAAAGGGCCCTCCCCTTCCTGCTCACCTCCCAGTACTTCAACTTGAACCCTACCCAGCCACACAGGGTCTGGATCCTACAGTCTCCTGCCTCCTTCCAAACACAGTTCTGAGTTCTCCAGCCCCAACCTCAAGCCAGGGGAACCCCTGGGAAGACTTCTCCACTAGAAAGCTGCAACAGAGCTGGCTTTATGTTCCTTCTCCAAGTAAAAAGACCTAGCTAGGAGCAGAGTGGAGGAGGAGAGGGGAGAAATCAGAGTTTCAGGACCAGCAGGAACTGCAACAAGTCCAGTAGGAGGCTCGCTGACAGTGAGACCACCAGAAGGGCCACCCCCCCCCAGCGAGGGGCGCAGGGAGAGACCAAGGCAGCAGGGGGGCGTGGCCGGGGGGGGGTTGCTCAGAAAGACAAAGACCTCTGGAAAAACTCTAGGTAACTAACACCTGTACAAATTTAAATCCATCACCCCAGGGGGGCCTCCTTCGGGCTCAAGCCAATTAGAACAATTCTGGGCAGATAAGGGCAAAGGGGGAGAGAGAGGAAGGGGCCGGTTCGGATATCCCTGGGAGATAGGAGGGACTGGAAGAGGGTGTAGGCCTAGGATCTTCCAGAGCTAGCTGCGGGGAAGGCCTGAGAAGGGAGGGGCCCCGCCCCCCTTTTGGTGAAAGAGGGGCCAGTTCAGCAGACCCCCTAGAGCTCCCACAGGTAAAGTGAAATCATAAGCAACATCTCCCCCCAATTTCCATATATCTTCCACCCGGGCTTCCTCCCCAGTCCAGGTCAAAAGAACGGGGCACCCCAGTGACCAAGTGGCCACTCCCTTCTTCCCTACAGCCAAACTTTCGGTGGGGCCCTAGGAAGGGGGGGTTAAGAGCAAGGCGGAGGGGGTTCAGGGAGGGGCGGGGCGCCCTGCACTGGGACTGCAAAAAAAAAAAAAAAAAAAAGGATTTCGGGGAGAGGTACCCAAGTCGGGGACCCCCAGCAAGAAGAGCGCCCTCCTTCGGCCTCGCAACCATCACAAAACCAAGTCCCCTTCTTCTGGCCCAAAGTCCTCGCGTGTCCACGGAGCCCCAGTGCCCACGGGAGAGGCGACCCCTGCCCGGTGCAAAAGGGGCAGTTCGGTCCGAGCCAGGGTTCTGTTCCGGCTATAGCGAGGGCACTGGGTGGAGGTGGGGGGGGGGCCGAGACCCACCCAAGCGCGTGCCCCCAAAGCCCTCGTGGCCGCCTAGACCCTCCCCCTCGCTACCTTGCGAGCCAGGGTCTAAAGCAGGGGACTGCTGCACAAAGAGGAGGTGGTCGAGGGAGACGCCAAATCGTTAAGACGGGGGGAATCCACTTCGGCCATCTTGGAAGGAAGGAAAGGGAAAAAGAGACGGGGGGGGGGGGGAAAGGGGTGGGAGAGAAAGAAAGGCGGACGGGGCGAGCTCGGACAGCAGCTGGCCGGGAGGGAAGGGGACGCTGGTGGCAAGGCTGGGCTCGGGCTGCCCCCGGGCACGGGGGGTCTGGGGAGGTTAGGATGGACCGATCCCGGTCGCCATCCCCAGGCGCTTACGGGGTAGGAGAAGGGAAGGCAAGCGAGAGTCCGCGTCTGCTTACCTGGCTTCGGGGTCCGGCCAGTCTCAGGGAGGGGGGGATGGGAAGGAAGGGAGGGAAGGGAGGGGAGGGGGGCCCACAGCCGTGTGGCTGGCTCGGACGGCGGGAGGGAAGAAACCTACGGCAAGAAAGGAGTTTGTGAGAGCGGCTTGGGGTGGGAGGGAGAGAGGGGAGGGGAGGGGGCGGAGGGGGAGGGGAGGGCTGGAGTGTGGAGGTGGGGGGGAGACAAAATGGCTTTTTTCCTCCAGACAAGAGTAGGTCCCGCCCACTAATCACCCACGTGACCTCATTCCTTCAGGGTGTTTGCAGAGAGGGAAAGAGAAGGAGGCGGGGGTAGAGACTACCGTTGGCTGCTCTCCACTGCCTATATGCATGGGGACCCCCTCCCCAAGCCGGGAAGAGATCCCCCCCCCCTTCTCTCCCAAGCAGCCTCCAGCCCCCCACCCCGTGAACCTGGAGGACCGATCCTGTGGTTATCCTTCGCAACTAACTCCCACCCTCTAAAATAAGCGCCCCCTCTACTGACCCTGCGACCCCCCCCCCCCCAGTCTAGCTCGGGCGCCTGGAAGATGGTGAGGACTGTGCGGAAATGTGGCTCGGCCGCCACCAAAGGGCGCTTGGGCGGGGGACGCGGCGCCACCAGCCACGCGTGCGGGGAGGAGGGGGTTCATTCACTCCAGCTGACACTGCCTTAAAATTACTAACTGCATCCGTGACCCAGAACGTGCCCTCCCGCCGGCGGGGGTTGGGGCGCTGGGGAGGTGGGAGCGGGAGGATGGAGGGGCGCCTGGTCTGGAGCTCTCACGGCGAGGCGGCGGAGGCGGAGGCGCCGGGACTGCTGGGACTCTCCAGAATGGAACCGCCACCTGGGACGGAGAGATCTTCCGAGACGCGAATTCAGGCGTCGGGCCATGGCACACAATAACCAGCCGGATCGGAGAGGCCGGAACGGAGGGAAGAGGAGGCGCCGGGACTCGAACCTGGGCGCGATCTCTCCGTGCCCGCCTGCTTTCCCCGCTTCCCGCAGGGTTCGCTCGCGGCCCCGCGCGCCTCCTGGAGCGCCCAGGTTTTGCGGTGCCCACGGGCTCCGGACGGTCGCGCTCCGGTCCCCAGAGGCTTCAGCCCGGGCCGAGTAACGAGGAAGGGAAAAGCCCGAAGGGGCGGGAGCCGGCGCCAAGGATGCAGATCGATTCTGTCTTACGGCGACGACCGTGGGCATCATTAAAGGACGGTCGATTCGCTTATTCGTTATTCATGATTTATTGGACTTGTTACCACGACTGTCTCCTACCTACCCCCCCCCCAAAAAAAACCTTGATTATACGGCCAGAAGCGCCACTAAGCTTCCGGACAGGAGGGTTGGTTGAGGTAGAAAAAGAATTTACGTCCAGCTTCGGAGCGCTCCGCCTCCTCCTTTCCTCTTTGCTCGACAACGAGACAGACCCAGAGTTGGGGAGGGGGATGCCTGGCCTGAAAGCTGTCATCCACTGGCTGGCCGAACAGTGACCCCAACTTCAACTTTCAACTCACACCCCCGGGTCGAATAGAGGTGAAGAGGAAGGGCAGGAGATTTCCGCCCAGATGGGGTGGTGGGAGAGTCACCTCCCCCCCCTTGTGAAGATACAGTCACCTGCTCCCAGGCCTTACAGTGGGAGATGGCAAGCTCACCCGCTTCAGTGCAAAGTGGGCTCTTGGCGCGAACACGCCCACTGTCATTAGGACCAGTAAGTATGTCCGTCGTGGAATCCAGGACTCTGCCACGAAGTTTCGAAACCAAAGCATGAGTTTCTAGGCTGCAACCCGTTTCACTAGAAGACCCCCAAGCAAAAGGGTCACTGTTCGTAGAGACCTCAGTGCCACCCAGGATCTCCACATTGGCTTCCAAGGGGCTGCCTCTCTGGGGAATAGCAGCTGCTGGAAAGTAACGTTTTCTTTGTGACCCCTTAAATCCTGGAGGGCGACCCCTGGCCACTGTGCTAACCAGAGTGGGGAGGAGGTGGAGGGATCTTTAAAAGCACCAGACATGTCATTGTCAAATAGTGCTCTAGGCCCTATCAGATAAGTTGAGCTTTGGAGGAGCTGGAAATTTTTAGGCCAGTAAGGATAAACTCGGAGGGACACGCATCCTGTTCCATTAGCTTCCACAGCACTAGGTGGCCCTCCATGTTTGTGCACATGGATAGGTGAGAGTGGGAAAGGACATCAAGAAGAGGCTTTCCGGCTGGAGAGATGGCTTAGCGGTTAAGCGCTTGCCTGTGAAGCCTAAAGACCCCGGTTCGAGGCTCAGTTCCCCAGGTCCCACGTTAGCCAGATGCACAAGGGAGCGCACGCGTCTGGAGTTCGTTTGCAGAGGCTGGAAGCCCTGGCGCGCCCATTCCCTCTCTCTCCCTCTATCTTTCTTTCTCTCTGTGTCTGTCTCTCTCAAATAAATAAATAAATAAATTAAAAAAAAAAAAAAAGAAGAGGCTTCCTTGGAGCCAAAAGTTTCAGAGACCTGAGATCCTTGCATATCTTCTGGAAAGGTGTATACTCGTATTCACTGCTATGGAAGGGGCATCGCAGACATGAGCCCCCTTGCTTCCATACTGTGTCTCACTCAGTCCACCAGAGAGTCACTATCAGTCATAAATCAGAAGCAGGGTTTCACTCTTCAGTGCTGGGACTAAAGGCATGTACCACCATGCCTAAACCCTGCTTTTTTTGTTGTTTTTTTCAAGGTAGGTTCTTACTCCAGCTCAGACTGACCTAGAATTTATTCTGTAGTCTCAGGGTGGCCTCAAACTCAAGACAGTCCTTTTATCTCTGCCTCCCAAGTGCTGGGATTAAAGGCTTGTGCCACCATGCCTGGCCCCTGTTTTTATTTATTTATTTGAGACAGAGAGAGAAAGAGAGTAAGTGGCAATGTGGCAATGGACGCGCCAGGACTTCAAGCCACTGCAAATGAACTCCAGACACGTGCGCCACCGAGTAATTTTGCTTATGTCCTTTCCAACTTCCCTCTTCCCCAGTGTCCACTGACAGTCCCTGTCTTTTCCTGTCCTCCTGTATTTCTATTGTTTTGTCGTTTTACTGATATTTCTTTTACTTATTTATTTGAGAACAACAGAGAGAGAAAGAGTCAGAGAGAATGCGTGCGCTAGGGCCTCCAGCCACACTGCAAGCGAACCCCAGACGTGTGCGCCCCCTTGTGCATCTGGCTAACATGGGTCCTAGGGAATCCAGCCTCCAACCAGGGTCCTTAGGCTTCACAGGCAAGCGCTTAACCACTAAGCCATCTCTCTAGCCCGTTTTACTGATATTTCTATCCAGTGCTTCTCTTTTCCTCCGTTGTCTTGGAGCTTACCTACTCACCACACTATTTCTGGTAGGTCCTTTATTACCATGTCTTTCGCTTATTAAATTGCCCAGTATATTTAGACCATATATTAACACTACTCTCACTTTGGGTAGAGAATCTTCTCTTTTCAGATGGCAGTGACCTTGGGACGACTCAGAAGGTATCATAGTGCTGGAAAGAAGTGACTGGAGTACCGAGTAACATCTCGATCACACCTTCCAAGGTCTGATGAGGAAGAGGTGGTGGAAAGAATGTAAGAGCCAAAGGAAGGGTAGGACTCCGTACAACATGCTCCTTCAGACACAAAATGGCCTGGATATCCATGATCTCACAGTGCCTGACACTACCTACACAAGATCATCATTAGAGGAGAAAAAGGTGGATGATATCAAAACAAAAGGGACTGATTGAGAGGGTGAGGGGATATGATGGAGAGTGGAGTTTCAAAGGGGAAAGTGGGGGCAAGGGAGGGAATTTCCGTGGGATATTGTCTACAGTAATGGAACTTGTCAAAGAAAATAAGATAATTTAAAAAAAAGAAAAAGAAAACTGCATCATGAAACCTGGCTTGGTTTTTCTTGCAAACCACCTTTGGGGTGGGGGGGCAAATTGGTAGGCTAGCAATAGCATGACAATACAGAGAAATTGGCCCATCTTTGAGGATGACTTTTGTTTTGCTTTTCGAGGTACTGTGGCCCAGGGTGATCCTCCGACCTCTGCCTCCCGAGTGCTGGTATTAGTTTTTTTCTTTTTCTTTTTTTTTGCTTTTATTTATTTGAGAGCGACAGACAAACAGAGAAAGAGGTAGATAGAGAATGGGTGCGCCAGGGCCTCCAGCCACTGCAAACGAACTCCAGACCCATGCGCCCCCTTGTGCATCTGGCTAACGTGGGCCCGGGGAATCGAGCCTCGAGCCGAGGTGCTTAGGCTTCACAGGGAAGCGCTTAACCGCTAAGCCATCTCTCCAGCCCGAGGACAACTTTTAAAAGTACAGTGATCCTCTAGTTAGTTGTAGGAAAAGGATCGCCTATGTGATGTAAGTAGAAATCTTAGCTTTTAAATAACTGTGATCAAAAAGTACTTGCTACCCACGTCATAGGGCAAAAAAAAAAAAAAACACAGCGTCCCTGGGTGGGCTCGAACCACCAACCTTTCGGTTAACAGCCGAACGCGCTAACCGATTGCGCCACAGAGACGGTGGTAGCTGTTGGGGCAGCAGAGAGCTGAGTCAATAGGAGTGAGCACGGTATGGCGCAAGAGCAACCGCGGCAATGAAATCCGACCTGGGGAAAAAGAGTCCTGACCGCGGGAGGCTTTGGAAAGGAAAGAGAAGGGGACAAGCTCGTCTTTCCTCGGTGGGCTCTGCGAGGGGACGGCGCTGGCTATTCGCTATTCTAAGTACGTGCCTTAAACGTGGAGAGGCGCGGTGTGTTCCTGTGTAGGGATCGGAGTCTTTGGGCTACATGAAGTCGATCTGTAGGGGAGGAAGCGGGGATCTCTCAAAGCTCGACAACCCGTAGCCTCCAAAACTGCCCTGTGCAGCACAAAATGACGCCAGTGTCCTCTCAAGCCCCTCGCCTGGCATGCCTCGCACTGCGCGGGCGCCTTCGCTTACACCCGACTCTCTATCCAAGGACAGGGAATATGCAAAGTGCCCCGGACTCTGGCAACCGTAAGGATTTGTGAATGAATACACCGAAGTCGGCTAGCATGAGTAATACGCCCAACTCACAGCGTGATGGTAAGAGCCAAGGTACCCCGCTCCGCGAGCGCTCGTCCTCAAATCCCCGCCTCTCCTACCCACGTGCTCGCGGGCCACGCCCCCCAGCCGACGCTCGGGGTCCGCCGCGATCCCAGCGTGCATGGGGATGTTCGGCGCTCCGGTACTCAGAGTGACTTTTCACTTTCCACTTCCCCCGCACCTCCGCTTTGACGTCTCAACCAAACTAGCCGTATCTGTGACTGACGTGACCGACAACCAATAGAAAGCCCAAGTTTCCCGGCCGCGTCGGCTTATCGGCCAATGGGGAGGACGCAGCAGCGAGAGCGTCTGAATGCGTGAAAGGCCAGGCCGGTGTTAACTACATTTCCAGCGGCGACCGGGATCCTGGTACACCGCAATCATGGTGAGCTGCGGCCGAGGAAGAGGACTACGGGGTCGTAACTGAGAAACGGGGAAGGGATGAAGCCAGAATCGGGAGAGGAGTGGGTCTGGTGGTCGGTGGAAGGGAGTGGATCGCGGGGAGGACCAAGGGGATGAGTGCGGCTCCGGGGTGTCCCACCATGCCCATCTCAGATCCCGAGGTCCGGGCGCCTCCTGTGAGGAGGGCACGGCTTACCGGAGTGTCCGGATCCGGGACAGGGCCCAGGGGGTGACAGCTCTTATCCTCCGCTTTGTCTGCCCCAGTCTATTATGTCCTATAACGGAGGGGCCGTCATGGCTATGAAGGGGAAGAACTGTGTGGCCATCGCTGCAGACAGGCGCTTCGGGATACAGGCACAGATGGTGACCACGGATTTCCAGAAGATTTTTCCTATGGGTGACAGGCTGTACATCGGCCTGGCCGGGCTCGCCACCGACGTCCAGACAGTGTAAGTGTCCGGATCTCCGTTCTTACCTTGTCCTTTCTATCTCGGGCCAGTCTTGAGCGGCCTAGGTGTCAGCCAGCTGACAATTAGTGACTCTGAGACTTTACTGGACCCAAGAGGAATGCAGAGATATCCCCTAACCTGCGTTTTCCAGTAGTGCTTGCTCTGTGCTGGGCCCTGTGGAAAACATCTTATGTCATTTAATCCTCTTCTTCATACTACTGGCTTGCTGTCTCATTTCACAGATAAAGAAATCGAGGGTGTCAGAGAGTCTCTTGTTCAAGATGTAGGTTAGTATTGTCAGACAGGAACCAGTGCGGGTCTGTAAGGACAAATGCTGTGCTCAGTCCTGCCCAGCCGCCTTACCTGGTCTCTGGTCATGTGGTCCGAGAGAAGGGAGAGCAGGCAGCTTGAGGATTATTACTGGAGTGATTGGTGGTGGGAAAGCAAGGATGGGGTTTGTTTGTTTTTGGTTTTTCGAGGTAGGGTCTCACTGTAGCCCAGTCTGGCCTGGAACTTATGGCTATCCTCCTATCTGTGCTTCCCAAGTTCTGGGAAAGGATGGGATTTTTGAGAGTTGTTGCCGTCTTCCCCCATGCCAGCAATTGATCTCAGGGACTCTCGAATGCTTAAGCCTGTGGTGTGCTATTGAGCCACACACTGACGTCTTTTTTTTTAAATCTCATGCAGTGGACCCTCATGTTCAGAGGTTGTGTACCTTCATACTGAACCAATTTACATGGAAAATACTCTGATGGGCTGGAGTTGTAGCTCAGTGGTAGAGTCTGTGCTTAGTATGCACAAAGTCCTTAGTTCAATCTCTAGCATAAAGACTATATGTAAAATAAATAAATAAACCAGGCATGGTGGCTCATGCTTGTAATAACCTATGCTGGGAAGGCTGAGGCAGAAGGTTGCCTCCTTCACTGAGTTCAAGGCCACTTGGGTACCTAGCCAGTTTCAGGCCAGCCTGGGCTACAGAGTGAGAGCCAGGCGTGGTGGCACATGCCTTTAGTCCCAGCACTTGGGAGGCAGAGGTAGGAGGATTGCCATGAGTTCAAGGCCACCCTGACACTCCATAGTGAATTCTAGGTCAGCCTGGACTAGAGTGAGACCCTACCTTGAAAAGCAAACAAAACAACAACAGCAACAAAACAGAGAGGCCCCACCTTCTGCTCTTCTGAACCTGACTAGGAGGCTTCCAGGTGTACTAACCATCTAAGAAGCAAAAGCCTTTAAAAATTATTTATGATCCTGGTGTGGTGACACATGCCTTTAATCCCAGCACTTGGGAGGCAGAGGTAGGAGGATCTCCATGAGTTCAAGGCCACCCTTAGACTACATAGTGAATTCCAGGTCAGCCTGGGCTAGAGAGAGATCTTACCTTGAACCCAGAATTTCACATTTTTTTGATCTGTTCTCATAAATGCAGAGTTGGGGCCAGGCATGGTAGCACACACCTTTAATCCCAGCACTCAGGAGACTCACTATGAGTTTGAGGCCAACCTATTACATAGTAAATTCCAGGTCAGCCTGGCTAGAACAAAACGAAAACAAACAAGATAATCAAAAAACACAGAGAGAGGGCTGGAGAGATGGCTTAGTGGTTAAGTGCTTGCCTGTGAAACCTAAGGACCCGGGTTCGAGGCTTGGTTCCCCAGGTCCCACGTTAGCCAGATGCACAAGGGGGCGCACGCATCTGGAGGTCGTTTGCAGAGGCTGGAAGCCCTGGCGCGCCATCCTCTCTCTCTCCCTCTATCTGTCTTTCTCCCTGTGTCTCTCACTCTCAAATAAATAAATAAATAAATAAATGAACAAAAAAATATTTAAAAAAAAACACAGAGAGAGAGACTATGACTATTTGGAGATGAGGATTGCATCCTGGGGTGAGGGAGATGGCTCACTGGTTAAAAGGGCACAAGCTTGACAACCACAGTTCAGATCTCCAAACCCCACATAAAGCCAGACACAAGTAGCATGTGCATGTTTGCAGGAGCAAAACAATGAGACCTGGTCTCAGGTGAGGATGGACAGACACCTTGAGGTTGTCCTCTGATCTCCGCTTGCACTCTGAGGCTGGGGCATGTGCATGCCCCCACACATTCACACACAAGATTGCATCTGTACTAACCATGTACAGACTTTTTTCCTTTTTGTCTTGGCATTATTTCCCAAACCTTAGTCTGAGCAACTATTTACATGGTGTTTATGTTGTGTTAGGTACCATAAATAGTATTTAGAAAGTAAAAATATAAGAAATGGGGCTGGAAAGATGGCTTAGCAGTTAAGGCGTTTGCCTGCAAAGCCAAAGGACCTCTGTTCGATTCCCCAGAACCCATGTAATATATATATGTATATGTATATATACACATACATACATATATGAAATGTGCTGGATGTGGTGGTGAAGGATCACCATGAGTTCAAGGCTACCCTGAGATTACTGAGTTAATTCCAGGTTAGCCTGGGCTAGAGCAAGACCCTACCTCAAAAAAACAAAAATAGGGCTGGAGAGATGGCTTAGCAGTTCAGTGCTTACCTGTGAAGCCTAAGGACCCCGGTTCGAGGCTCGGTTCCCCAGGTCCCACGTTAGCCATATGCACAAGGGGGCGCATGCGTCTGGAGTTCGTTTGCAGTGGCTGGAAGCCCTGGCGCGCACATTCTCTCTCTCTCCCTCTATCTGTCTTTCTCCCTGTGTCTGTCACTCTCAAATAAATAAATGAACAAAAAAAAAATAAAATAAAATAAAGGGCCGGGTGTGGTGGTGCACGCCTTTAATCCCAGCACTTAGGAGGCAGAGGTAGGAGAATTGCCGTGAGTTCGAGGCCACCCTGAGAATACAGAGTGAATTCCAGGTCAGCCTGGCTAGAGTGAGACTCTACCTCGAAAAATCAAATAAAAATAAAAATAAACCAAAGATAAATAAATGTGTATAAATTACATATAAATGCAATGCCTGTTTTATGTGTGTGAGCGAGATTTGTATGTGTATGTCCATGTGTGGGAATTCAGATGTGCATGGTGTATGTTTATAGGTCAGAGGACAGATTTCTGGTGTTGGTCTTTACCTTCTATCTTGTTTATTTTTTTATACTTCTTTTTAAAATTTATTTTATTTATTTGAGTGAGAGAGAGAGAGGCTGAGGGAGAATGGGTGCACCAGGGCCCTTAGCCACTACAAACAAACTCTAGATGCATGTGCCACCTTGTGCATCTGGCTTACATGGGTCCTGGGGAATCAAATCTGGGTCCTTTGGCTTTGCAGGCAAGCACTTTAACTGCCCAGCCATCCTTTCAGCCCTATTTATTGGTTTTTGTGTTTTTTTTTTTTTTTTTTTTTTGAGGTAGGGTTTCACAGTAGCCCAGGCTGACCCAGAATTCACTCTGTATTCTCAGGGTGGTCTAGAACTCAGGCGATCCTCCTACCTCTGCCTCCCGAGTGCTGGGATTAAAGTCGTGCACCACCACATCTGGCTCAAGCAAGTGCTTTTAGTTGGTAATCATTGCCCTAGCCCATGAATCTTATATTTTGTAGTGTGTATGGGGGAAATAGAAAAGAGAAGAAAAAAATGGGATAGGATTTCTAGAGGGGACACATGTCCTGCAGGAGGCTACAAGATTGAGAGACTGGCTCACTAAAGGGAGGGAAGCCTGCAGAACACACTCCTTCTTGTTTCTCTTAAAGTTTGCCGAGAACACAGATTCATAACTTCATGGGGTTGCCTTTTGTCAGCCTTCCTCCCTCCTTGACTCTGCTCTCCTCGGGTCTCTTCCTTTCCCGTAGGAGGCGCTTCCCATGCTGAGCATCTGGGCTTGCTGTGGGTAGCCATTACCCATTTTACTAGGTCTCAGTTTTCTTACTATGAGCCAACGTTGTCTCTAAGACTCTGTTCCAGTGTGCTGGGAGTCACTGTTTTGCTCCCAGTAGGTGTGACATTGATGGCTTTGGGTGGAACAAGGTCGGCTTTCCCAGGCATCTTTCAGTCCGAGAGCACAGCAGTTACTGTTTGTTAATTCACACAAGACTTGGCAGGTTTCCTTGCCAATGATAGAGATTGTATGTTGTCCTGTATTACTGCTGACTGCCACAGGTTAAACACTAAAGGACACTTGGAGTGACTTACTTCTTCTTACTTCTACCACAGGGCCCAGCGCCTCAAGTTCCGGCTGAACCTGTATGAGTTGAAGGAAGGTCGGCAGATCAAACCTTATACCCTCATGAGCATGGTGGCCAACCTCTTGTATGAGAAACGGTGAGTGGAAGGGGAGCCTAGTACGAAAGGAACTCCGAAACATAGTTTGACAGATGAAGTCTGTGGTGTGAGGGGTTCCGGGGAAGTGAATTCTTCCTCATCCTCCCATTTATCCTTTCCTTTGTTCTTCCATCCTTTTCCTTCCTCTCATTTCCTTTTCCTTCCTCTCATTTCTTTACTTTTCTCCCCTCCCTCTCTCCTTTTTCTTTTCTTTCTTTCTTTCTTTCTTTTTTTCAACGTAGGGTCTCGCTCTAGCTCAGGCTGACTTGGAATTCATTCTGTAGTCTCAGGGTGGCCTTGAACTCACTATGATCCTCTTACCTCTGCCTCCCAGGTGCTAGGATTAAAGGCATGCACCACCACGCCTGGCCCTTCTTTTCTTTATTTGAGACAGTCTTGCTTTTTAGCTCTTGCTGGCCTGGAACTTTCATTGTAAAACAGGCTGGACTCATTGTAGCAACTCCTCCCAAGTGCTGAGATTATAGGCATGGTAGCATACACCTTTAATTCTAGCACTTGGAAGGCAGAGGTAGGAGGATCACCATGAGTTGGAGGCCACCCTAAGACTATATAGTGAATTCCAGGTCAGCCTAGGCTAGAGCAAGACCCTACCTCAGAGGAAAAAATTTATTTTTACTTACTTGGGAGAGAGAATGAATAGGTGCACTAGGGCCTCCTATTGCTGCAAACAAATTCCAGATGCACATGCCACTTTGTGCATCTGGCTTTCCAATGGTAATGGGGAATTGAACCTGGGTCAGCAGGCTTTGCGAGCAAACGCCCTTAACTGCTGAGCCATTTCCTCAGCCCAAAAGTGAACCTTCTTGAGCTCTGGTTTCTCTCTTGTGCCTGCCTCATAGGTTTGGTCCCTATTACACTGAGCCAGTCATCGCCGGGCTGGATCCGAAGACCTTCAAGCCCTTCATCTGTTCTCTAGACCTCATTGGCTGCCCCATGGTAACTGACGACTTCGTAGTCAGTGGCACCTGCTCTGAACAAATGTATGGGATGTGTGAGTCTCTGTGGGAGCCCAACATGGTGAGTTGGTGACAGGAAGCAGGCTGGCCTCTGAAGTGGCCACCCTTGACCATCAGAAATAAAACGTGCTTGTGCAGCAGGAAGTGGGGAGGACAGTGTGGTGGGAGAGCAGGTCACAGCGCTGCTGCTTGGGTGGGTTTCCAGATGCCCCATCTAGGTGGGGCCGACTGGCCCAGAGGAGAGCTGCTTCTCTTTGGAAGGCCTCGTCACCGTTGTATTGTGGCTCCACATGGGTGTTCCACTCATGGGACAATAGTCACGTGGCGCGGTGCAGCCTCACAGCGTGGGCCTGGGCTGGGTTGTCTCCCCTAGACCTGTGCTTGGGCGTCTCACGGTACCCGGCCCTGCCTCCACTGCCTCGGCTGTGGAAGGGGTTACTAATGGAGTCTAGCTCAGGGAGGGTGTGAGGAAAGCACATGGCAGCATTAGAACAGTGCCTCACAGGATGGCACTCATGCTTTATACCAGTTCTGCCGGGCTTAGGAAAAGCCAGATAGTGTAACTGAAGGGCTTATTGCTGTCTGAGAAAGAGACAGACACCGAGTTAGCAGCTGGTCAAATGCAGCGTGCTGGGAAGAGAGGAAAGAGGGCCTGGTGGCGGCAAGAACAGCCAGTGCCGAGGTGTGCTCAGCGAGGGGCTGAGAGGAGGCGGGGTCTCGAGAGTGAGACCTCAAAGGGCCTTGAAGTCTATGCCAGGCTTAAATGCTTTCTTTCAATGAAGGAGCCTGCAAAGTCAGGTGGGTCGCGGGGTGTCACACACTGAGGTCTCCTGCAGTAAGAGTTTAGGACCCGAGCTGAGGCACCGGGGACAAGGGTGAGTCAAGGGGTTAGACCCCTTACAGCAGAAGTGCAGGTGGAGTTAGTAAGGAATGTGATTCTCCTACTGGGCTAGCTAAGATAGTGGGATACAGGGGGCAGGTTTGGGGTGTCAGCTCATAAGGTTGGACAGGTTGAGTTTTGGGGTACCAGTGGGACATTCAGGAGGAGGGTCTTAGGCAGTTGAAAAAAATCACATCAGAGACAGGTTTAAGTTCTCTGTTTTACAGGAGAGGAATTGAGCTTCATGAAGGGACATAATCATCTGCCCAAGATTACACTAAGTTTGAGGTGTTCATACCATCTTTCTTCCCAAGAAAGGAGCTGAAAGGGCGTCCCATATCCAGGGAACTGGCCCTCACTCGAGGCTTGGGAGGGGTCAGAGCAGGGGATGTAGAGTCCAGAGACATGAGAGTCGAGGAGCCCAAACCCCAGGTCTGAAAAGGGTTCTGCTTTGTTGGCAGGATCCAGAACACCTGTTTGAAACCATCTCCCAAGCCATGCTGAATGCTGTGGACCGGGATGCAGTGTCTGGCATGGGTGTCATTGTCCACATCATGTGAGTATGAGGTGGGAAAGCTAGAAGCTTCGCAGACACCTGCCTCTCCTTCCCCACAAGCATACCACTTGTCTTCTCAGCCCTGTCAGTTGTTATTCAGAAAGGTGCCAGGGCATAGTGGCAGAAGTCAGGTTGGATGATGCATACTTGTGGCACCAGCACTGGAGAGGCTGAGGCAAGAGTGTTGTGGTTTGAGGCTGTCTGGGTTGCATAGTGAAACCCTGTCTCATAGAAGAGAGAGGAAGGAAGAAGTGAGCCAGCAACAAGCTGAGAACAGCAGCACCATGCTCGGCTACATGAGACACCTTGGGACTTTCCAGGCGTCTGTCAGGTGACACCCCATGACCTGGAGCCTCCTTTCCATGTTCGCGTGAACAGTTCTTTTCTTCCCTAACTACTTCCTCAAAGTCTCAGGTCAGGGAGTAACCATGGGGAGACTACTTAATGCAGATTGAATGCTGGGTGGCTATCAACATTCTAGAAGCCAGGACTGTGTAATATGCTGAGCTCTGGGAACCACATTCCAGCCTCTACCAAACCCTTAAATGCCACTTCTCTGTCTCCCACTTGGGGCCATTACCAGAAATCTGATCAGATGGAATAATGTCTTCCTAGTTGCATTGCTACTTTCCAGAATAATTGCCTTTAACCTTTCCTCGTGGGCTAGCCTGCTTGCTTACCATAGACACGCCTTTAATCCCAGCACTCAGGAGGCAGAGGTAGGCGGATCGCTGTGAATTTAAGGCCAGCCTGAGACTACACAGTGAATTCCAGGTCAGCCTGGACTAGAGAGCAAAACCGTACCACAAAAAAAAAAGTAGGACCCCAAGTTAAGGACACACGTACCTAATTGTGAAGTCACTTGTTCTCTGGGCCTCGTGGGCTGCGTTCCACTCGAGGGTAGCTCAGTCCCTACCACTCTTGTCCTCGCTTTCCCCTTGCTGACTTGTTGACAGGAGCCGAACTGTTGCTGGGACAGCCGCTGCTGGGCAGTCTTTCCTATTCTCATAGCTGAGGGCTGGAGATGGGGGGAGGCCAGCTAAATGGTAAACATGTTTTCTTAAATATATTTTTATTTATTTGCAAGCAAAGAGAGAGAGAGAGAGAATGGGCATGCCAGGGCCTCTAGCCACTGCAGACGAACTCCAGATACATGTTCCACCTTGTGCATTTGTCCTACGTGGGTCCTGGAGAATCGAACCGGGATCCTTAGGCTTTGCAGACAAGCACCTTAACCCTGAGCCATCTCTCTAGCCCTGTAAATGTGTTTTCTTACAACATTTTTTTCCTTTGCAGTGAGAAGGACAAGATCACCACCAGGACACTGAAGGCCCGAATGGACTAACTTGTCCCAGAACCCAGATGGGTTGTTTTGTTTGTTTGTTTGTTTTTTTAATAAAATAGCCCTTCTTTCACTTCTGCTTGTCTCTGTTGCTTTCTCCAGCTTTGTCTCCACTGGGGCCAGTGCAAAGAGCAACACTCAGCGTTCACCTCAGTGCTCGGTTTTCTCTCTGAGCCCCGAGCCTCACATGTGCTCTACTATTGAGCTATGCTCGCAGCCTTGGGCTTTTTGACCTGTGTTCCACTGCACTGGTACACCTATGCAATATATACTGGTCACTGGTGGGTGCCTGCGCTCTGGTAGACCTTGAGTTCAATCATAATGAGCCAAGGCAGGTACGATTAACTTTAGCGGTGAAAGGCAGCTAAGTAGGTTGCCCAAGTCTGCTAGGTAGTGAGGCAAGGATGGGAACTCATATTGTTTGTCTCCAAAACCTTTTCACTAAAATCTGTTTGAAACGCCTCACTATTCTGTGTCACAGTAGGAATTTGGCTACATACCCACTAATAGTCTTCTAGTGGCCGGGCATGGTGGCACACACCTTAATCCCAGGATTCAAGAGGCAGAGGTAGGAGGATCACTGTGAGTTCAAGGCCACCCTGAGACTACATAGTAAATTCAAGGTCAGCCAGGGCTAGAGTGAGACCCTACCTTGAAAAAAAATCTACTAGGTTGGTCAGTTTATGTACACATTCATTACCTGGGGAGCTTAGAAATTTTGTGATTTCCCCCTCCTCCAAGACACAGATATAACATTTTAGGTTACTACTGCCTTTTCAAAAATTGCCTACATCAGTCCAGTTTACCACCTACAGTCCAAATGATAGCATTGAGTGTGTGTGTGTGTGTGTGTGTGTGTGAAAGAGAGATGTCAGAGGACTCGGGTGTCCCTCGCTCTTCTACCTTTTTTACCCAACAGACAGATTTTCACAACCTGGAGCGCCTTTAAAAATTTCTTTTTAGGGCTGGAGAGATGGCTTAGCGGTTAAGCGCTTGCCTGTGAAGCCTAAGAACCCCGGTTCGAGGCTCGGTTCCCCAGGTCCCACGTTAGCCAGATGCACAAGGGGGCGCACGCGTCTGGAGTTCGTTTGCAGAGGCTGGAAGCCCTGGTGCGCCCATTCTCTCTCTCTCCCTCTATCTGTCTTTCTCTCTGTGTCTGTCGCTCTCAAATAAATAAATAAAAAATTTTTTTAAAAAATTTCTTTTTAGGGCTGGAGAGATGGCTTAGCGGTTAAGTGCTTGCCTGTGAAGCCTAAGGACCCTGGTTCAAGGCCCGATTCCCCAGGACCCACGTTAGCCAGATGCACATTGTTTGCAGTGGCTGGAGGCCCTGACATGCCTATTCTCTATCTGCCTCTTTCTCAAATAAACAAAAATGAGCAAAAAAAAAAAATTCTTTAAAAAAAATTTTTTTTTTTAAACTGAAACTTTTATTTATTGACAGACACAGAGAGAAAGACAGGTAGAGGGAGAGAGAGAGAATGGGCGCGCCAGGGCTTCCAGCCTCTGCAAACGAACTCCAGACACGTGCGCCCCCTTGTGCATCTGGCTAACGTGGGACCTGGGGAACCGAGCCTCGAACCGGGGTCCTTAGGCTTCACAGGCAAGCGCTTAACCGCTACGCCATCTCTCCAGCCCATCTTTAAAAATTTTTTTGTGTGTACATACACACATGCACGAGTGGAGTCCGAGGATAACTTTAGGGTGTTAGTCCTCTTTGTCCACTTTGTTTGAGACAGGGTCTCTCTTGGGAAGGCTTTGGGATTCTCTTGACTATGCATCCCATTGCTGTAGTCACATTGGGATTACACAAACATCACAGCACACCCAGCTTTACAAGGGTGCTCGGGATCTGAAGGTTGGCAGACTTGTAGAGAAGAGAGTAAGCATCTCTAACCACTGACCCATCTCACCAGTCCCCGAAGCTTCCTGCTTTTCCGGTTAGGCTGGCTGACCTGGGAGCCCCAGCAATCCTACTGTTTTCCCTCAGCTCTGCGATTACAGGCATGGGCAACCATGGCCGGGCCCAGCTTTTTATGTAGGTGCTGGGGAAAGAGTTCAGGTCCTCAAGCTTGTAGAGGTGCGCTTACCTCCTCAGCCATCTCTAAGCCCCCCACCCCTTTTTAAACTTTTATTTATTTATTTTCTGAGGTAGAGTCTTACTGTAGCTCAGGCTGACATGGAATTCACAATGTAGTCTCAGGGTGGCCTCGAAACTCACAACTTTCCTCCTACCTCTGCCTCCTGAGTACTGGGATTAAAGGCGTGTGCCACCAACACCTGGCTCCTTTTTAAACTTTGATTCAGGAGTTCTGGGAAAGACCTGATAGTTAACACCTTTTTTTTCTTCTTTTCTTTTGGTTTTTTGAGGTAGGGTCTCACTCTGGCCCAGGTTGACCTGGAATTCACTATGCAGTCTCAGAGTGGCCTCGAACTCACGGTGATCCTCCCACCCTGTGCCTCCTGAGTGTACCACCACACCCGGTTCAAGAGCTTATACTTCTAAATCTCGAGTTCTACTGATACAGATGGTCCAGAATCAACCACACCAAGAACTAGTTTGGTTTTGTTGTGCTGGAGAGGGCACATGCTCCATCACTGAGACACACCTTCAGCCCAAGAGCTAGTACTCTAGAAGTGTCCTAACAGAGTTCCTGAGGCACACAAAGAGCCATGTGGAGGGACAGTGGTAATGACAACTGGTTGGCATCCCACCCAGTGCTTCACTTTCAACATTACTTACGCATTGCATCGTCGACCGGGATGTCACCCTAGTCCTTCTCCAAAGCATACATTCATTTTTCCCAAGCTGTTTCCAGAAGCCTTTTAATTTTGAAAGGTGGGGGGGGGGGGGCTCCAAAGGACTCACACATGGCAGATGTACACAAAGCTTTTCGAGTTTTATTTTTTCCTCGGGCTGGAGATTCATTTTAACATGCATGCATTTTAAAACAGTAACAGGATCTCGAACTGTTCAGATCAGACATTAGACAAGCACGGGGGGTTGAAAATTCCTATTTAAAAAAAAAATGGAACTTGCAGTGGGAAATTGAGAAGTCACACATGTGCTGGGGGTGGTAGTTTATCCTGCTTTCCCAAAAGGTGACTCAAAACTTCTTTCACATTTTGCATTTATGATGCGCTGAGCAGAGGGTCTCCCCCTTACACCTCACCAAACGGCTGTCAGCAAGGCAAAGGCTCCTCTAGACCTTTCCTACCCAGCCTCCTTTTCCCTTGGAGTCACTCTTCCTAAGTGGTACATTTCAGTGGAAGGCTAGGGCCATGGCTGGCAGATTTCGGGGGTAGTTGTCTAAAATGTGTTTCCCTTGAGAGCCGCCCTCCCTATATTACTGCCGCAAAGAGGTAAGGTTTCTAAGCGTGCTAGGAGCCACAGGTCTAAGGCCAGAGCTCTGAGGGTTGTTTACATACACGGTCCCTTCAGGCCCCAGCACTTTAGTAGCTCAAGTGTTGGAGCTAAGGTTTTCTTTCTTCCAAACAATTGTAACAAGACAACTGCAGGGTGGGATTGGCTACTGAGAAAGTCCTGGGTCTTGGGTCCACCTCCCCAAGGCAGGCCCAGCATACAGTGGAGAGGGAAAGTCTTTAGGGGAAAGTCCATCTCTGGGCCTGAGCACTGCCAGGGTATCTGTTCAGGCCTAGTGAGCAAAGTAGGAAGAGGGATGGAGAGGAAGAGCTGCCTGTGCCACTGAGAACAGCTGCGGGGGGGACCTCTCGTGGCCCCGGCCACAAGTAACCCCTGAGCTAGATAAGGAGAGATTGAACGCTGCAATGAAACTGCTGGCTCCCGCCTCCCAACCCCCAAATAAACCGGGGGGGGGGGAGGGTGTGCTAGGGACACAGACCCAGTGGTCAATTAACAGGAACACAGCCCCAGCTCATTTGTCACAGGACTTTTCACAGTGCCCCTCACTTCAGAGAGCTGCGAGACAGTTTCTCATCTGTAGAATTTCCCCAGGACAGGTGGGGACCTGGGAAGTTGTTACATGTGCTGCCCAGTGGAGGAATGGGAACGGAATCCTGCCCCCATTTCCATCCAGGCCATCTAACCAGCCTGTCTTTATTCTTACACCTTTGTTCCTGGGAGACCCAAGATTGGTCTGGGATGCCAAAAGAAAGGTTAGCTTTTTCTTCATGGCCTTGGGGAGTGAAGTTAAGGGTCTTCACTTTTCCTCTATACACTTGTCACCCAAAAAGTGAATGGTGGGACTCAGAAAAGAGGGAGCAGATAAATGTATGTGGGGGGGTCAGTTCACTTGTAGACTGCAAGCCAAAATAGCACATCTTTGTCAATACAAAAAGAAAACTTGTATGAACCAAGATAAATAGCTTTTAAACATATGAATGCCAAAGGAATTCAGAGGGCCAAACCCAAGGTTCTGAAGATAGCACAGAGAATGACCTTTAAAACAAACATCTAAAATCCACCAAACCACAGCGCAAATATTTTGAACCAATCAACAATACTGTCAGAAAAAAAAAAAAAAAAAAAGAGCATTTGAAACAGAATGCTACCTTCTCAAAATGTAAACAGTATAAAAAAAAAACACAAAAACTCAATGTTAAGCAAGTTAGATACCTGGTAGTAGCTTTGAGAAGATTGTGTTATACTTTTCATACACATTACGGCCATTGTGCCAGGAGGATCAAAACACCAGAGGCCCAGGAGCCTCAAGGCTGTGGAGCTGTACGACAACTCTCCAAGCTCGGGCCTGACTGGGACAGATCCAGATCTTCACTCTTGATTATGAGGTGGGGAAATCAAGTCCAGACATTATTCCTACATAATCCCTTTCCTAAGTTAAAACTGTTTCTCCATGAGCCACATGGTTCTGAGTTCTTCCCAAGACCCTGAACAGTCCTACTGTGGTTGTTCAGAAGGAACTGCACCCTTCTTGGGGCCAGGGCAGGGGCCTGGCTCCCACCCAATCCGGCAGCCCTATCTTAATTCCTTGCTAACTTAATGCTAGGTGAGGAGAACAGTGGCTCTTGCTCCTGGGGCTGAGGTTGGCCAGTTTTGGAGGGAGCCACAGGAAGCCATCTATTCATCCAAGATGGTTCCACACACCAGCTTCACATCTTTGGGGTTATCTACAAATTTTACCATCACCCACCCCAAATACACTGGGGGAATGTACCTCCCCCAACGCAGAACAGCAGGGCCATCTTCCCTCCTGGTAACTGGCTGCTCTGGCGGCATCAGAAAGACTCATGTAGCTCTCTTCTGAGAGCCTGGTGAAAGTCCTGAAGGAAACTGTAAGATGTTACTCCTAAGGAGGCTTCCAGGTTACAGATCTGCCCCAAGATCAGAGGGGGCAGTAAGGAGAATCAGCACTGAGGCTGGGGATGGGTCAAGTCCCACATTAGGTCGCCAAATAAGATTTCCTGGGTCACCTCCTCAAGTGACTTGGGAACAACCTCAGGCATGGATGCCATACTCTAAGGTGAGGCACCTTGCTGGCTATAGCTGTCCAGGTGAGAAACCATGGGCACAAGGAGCTAGTCACCTACATGGTAGGCTGGAGCTTGGAGTGGTGTCTCTGAAAAGAGCACCCAGGTGCTTGGGACTCTGCCCCTGGCCCTATGCCAGCTCTAAGTGACTGCACCCAAAGGTCGGGAGGAAAGAAATGGATGTTGCACACAAGACCTCATTTGACACGCATTAGTTTCTGGGATTTTCCCAAAGGGAAACCACTGAAACAAAAGAGTCCTTATAGATCCAAAGGTGCTTTCTAGTTCCTCTTGAGCCACTGGGAGTCAAGCTTGACAGAACTTCAGAAATCCAGGGTCTGGAGCGAAGGGGGCTTGGCTGCTGGTCACCAGGTTCTCTGAACCAGCTGTCAGAAGGGTCAGTGGCTCCCTTGTTGCTCACCATCTCATGAGGATGAGCCTGCTTCCCTCTGAGGCCTCTGACTCTGGGCCAAGACGTCGGGGCCGACCTGCAGTGCTCCTTTGAGAGGACAACACTAGAGGACAGGCTGGAGGATAAACGCAGCGTTTCACTTGGATCCGACATGGAGGCATGAAGGAAATTATGCACAATACTCCGTAAATTAAAAAGTTAATCCAGGTCAGATCAGGTGTGGTAGGGCTGAAGTGTCTGACCTCTTCACACGGCATCAGAGCATTTGCTGTTTGAGGTGCCTCGGACTGGGCCTGTTGCGTGCTCTTTAATTGAAGTGAGCTGAGAGCAGGGGTGGGGAGGATGGCAAGGGTGATGACGTACAGCATTATAAATAGCAAACCTGGAGCAATGGATTTCAGAAACAGTAAACTCACAGTCATCTCTAACCCTAAGGTATCTTAAAAGGTTACAAGATACCAAGAAGGGAACCCTTTTTAACCTGGATCAAATAGGGGGAAAAATATTAAAAATCAAGGGTAGCAGAAGATAAGGTTACACCTGTGAGCATGTGCACCCATAACACATCCCCATCCTCTCCACTTTGAGTCGCTCTTTGTCACAGGCTGCAGTGTCATTGCTCAAGCCCCTCCTGACCCCCCACCCCACCCCATCTAGCCCAAATACACCCTTTCCCTCTCCCGATCCCTGACCCCGTATCCAGCAGTCTGGCTCTGGCTGAAAGTAGAAGAGAACTACGTCAGGATGTTGGACATGAACTCATTGAAGCGTTTTGAGTACTGCTCCGGGTTCACAGTTGAAATCTCAGCCCCTGCCTGTAACACAGAAGAAAAGATTCAGGTCAGAGCCTCAACCCTAACCCACAGGCTGCAACTAAAAGTGGACTGCCATCTTTCAGAGGCCTCCCTCCCTCCCTCCCTTTCTCTTTCTCTCTTTCTATTTATTTATTTATTGGGTTTTCAAGGTAGGGTTTCATTCTAGTCCAGGCTGACCTGGAGTTCACTATGTAGTCTCAGGGTGGCCTCGAACTCAGTGATCCTCCTACCTCTGCCTCCTCCCCAGTGCTGGAATTAAAGGTGTGCACCACCACACCCAGCCTTTCTTTCTTTTTTGAGGTAGGGTCTCACTCTAGTCCAGGCTGACCTGGAATTCACTATGGAGTGTCAGGGTAACCTTGAACTCATGGCAATCCTCCTCCCTCTGTCTCCTGAGTGCTGGGATTAAAGGCATGTGCCACTATGACCAGCTTTTTTGTTTTGTTTTAAATCTTGACCATGTAACCCAAACTGATCTTGAACTCATAATCCTCCTGCCTCAGCATCCTGTGTGCTGAAATTAGACATGTGTCACCAGGCCAGGTCTTCACGAGTCTGTAATTTAGTACCAAGGCTAAATACTACCCCCCAGGCTACAATGCTAGGCAGGCCATTTCAGGAAGTGGTTTACATGCCACTTCCCTGACTGGTATGCCCACTGAAGATGTGGAAGATGGCGTGATGGCATACACCTTCAATCCCAGTACTAGTAGGGAGGCTGCCACAGGAGAATTACCTTGTTTTCAAGTCCAGCCTGGAGCTAGAGAGTTCCAGCTCAGTCTAGATTAGAGTAAAACCTGTCTTTAAAAGAAATGGAAGGCCAGGCATGGTGATGCACAACTTTAATCCCAGCAATTGGGAGGCAGAGGAAGGAGAACTGTCATGAGTTTGAGGCCACCCTGAGACTACATAGTGAATTCTAGGTCATCCTAGGCTAGAGTAAGACCCTACCTCGAAAAATTAGAAGAAAAAAAATGGAAAAAAGGGCAGGAGAAATGTTTTAGTGGTTAAGGTGCATGTTCTACTCTCCAGATCCCATGTAAGCCAGACGCACAATGTGATGCAACATGTAAGGTCACACATGCACATGGGGCGCATGCACCTGGAGTTCAACTGCAGTGGCTGGAGGCCCTGGAATGCCAATTTATTCTCTCTCTCTCATAAAAAATTCAAAAATAGCCAGGCGTGGTGGCAACACACCTTTAATCCCAGCACTCGGGAGGCAGAGGTAGGAAGATTACCACAAGTTCAAGGCCACCCTGAGAGTACATGGTGAATTCCAGGTCAGCCTGGACTAGTGGGACCCTACCTCGAAAAACAAAAAACAACAACAACAACAACAACAAAAAAAAAACCCAAACACCTAACTAAATAAATTAAAGAGTGGAAAAGGAAGAGGCCCTGGACCTGTGCGGGTGGGATAAGTACAGAACAGAAGCGTCATTTCCATGGGGAGCCTGGCCTGTGGGGCGCAGTGGGAGCACGTAAACAAAGCAATTCAACAAGACATGCCCAGCAGCCCCAGGGGAAGGGAGCTGGCAGCTCGGGCCCAAAGGCTGGGAAAACAAGCTGTGCATATAAGCTGGCCAGGCAGGGAGCACTAGGCCAGGCAGGGAGCCACTGTCCTCCCAGCACTCTGCTGGGAAGGAGGAGTAGGAGCACTCATCCTCGAGCAAGAGGCCCGACCATCCTCCTGGAGGTCTGAGGGGAGTGTAGATGCAGCCCCTGGAAGAAGACGGGGAACTCACCCCGTGTTTCACTGTTTTGGCAGCATGTGCAGCTTTCTTCTTAGTATCATAAGGTGTGAGGATATCAATGATGGCCATGAAGTAGACCTCCTTCTTGGGGGCACCTGCAGGGGAAGAGGAGGCAGGAAAGGAACAGTGGTAAGGAGATGGGGCACACCACTAGCTCTACAATGTGAGGTCCTGGCACCAAGAGACAAAGGGTTCTAGTTCTACCCCACTGAACCTTCACAGCCACCCTTCCCTACCCAGGGAGCCAAAGCACAGCTAGCCTACATCACCCAGGTTAGGAAGAGGGGGAAAAAATGACCCAAGAGAAGGAACTCTGAGGACAAGTTCTTCAGCGAGCCCACATAGAAACCTGGAGGTAGGAGGAAGCAAGTCAGTGATGCATGAGGTGGGGACACTGAGAGCCTGAAAGAACTGCTACTTACTTTCATGGCTTTTCATGGCGTACACATCAACAGAGGGGTCAAATTCGCCAGGACCAAAGAACCGGGGAAAGCTGAGGAGGTTGCCAGGGCTGTCTGGAGGTGTACCATAGGAGCAGAGCAGACTGCTGCCCACCCCGTCATTCTCACACTCCTCCTCCTCTGCCCGCTCCTCCACGTCCATCTCCTCCTGCTCAGCCCGGTCTACATCATGGATGCCCACCAGCAGGCTGTAGTCCATGATCTTCAACTGGGCCAGGAACTATGAAGTCAAGACAGAACGACAGAAGGAAGAGGTTACATGGGATATCCCAGTGGCATCTAAAAAGGGGAAAAAAGCATTCCTTTCAACTCTACACAAGGTTATGAAATACAAGGTTAAGATAATGCAGTCTCTACCCAGTGAACTGAGCAGCAAGAGCTCAAGGCCAGTTCAGGTACAGTGATTCAGGCCTATAATCCCGACACTCAGAAGCCTGAGGCAGGAGGATTACGAGTTAGAGCCAAGTCTGGCATGGTGGTGCATGCCTTTAATCCCAGCACTCAGGAGGTAGAGGCAGGAGAATCACTGTGAGGTCCAGACCAGTTTGGGACTAGAGTTAGTTTCAGGTTAGAAGAGGCTAGAGTGAGAACCTACCTCAGGAAAAAAAAGGGGGAGGATGGAGAAATGACTTAGTTGTTAAGGCACTTGCCTGTAAACCCTAAAGACCTAGGTTTGATTCCCTAGAATTGAAACCAGATGCACAAGATGATGCATGCCTCTGGAGTTTGAATGCAGTGGTTGAGGCCCTGGCATGCCATTTCTCTCTCTCTAAAACAAAATGCATTTAAGCAGCTGGGCATTGTGGTGCACACCTTTAATCCTAGCACTCGGGAGGCAGAGAGGTAGGAGGATCACCATGAGTTCAAGGCCACCTGAAACTACATAGTGAATTCCAGGTCAGCCTGGACTAGAGCAAGACCCTGCCTTCAAAAACCAAAATAAATAAGTAAATAACTAAATAAATAAAATGCATTTAATAATGTTTGCTTCAGCAGCACATATACTAAAGTTGGAACAATAAACTGTGTTTAATATACCTAACCTCATCATAATTTAGTTGACCCTACCTTAAATATGCTCAAAACACTTACATTAGCCTACTGGATAAAACTATTTAATACAAAACATTTTTGAAAATCTTTTTTTAATTTTTTTCATTTATTTGAGAGAAAGAGCAGAGACAGAGAGAGAAAGAGAGAATGGGTACACCAGGACCTCCAGCTACTGCAGACGAATTCTAGACACATGAGCCACTTTGTGCTCCAGACTTTTGTCTTTTTGAGATAGAGTCTCTCTCTAGCCCAGGCTGACCTGGTCACTAGGCAATCTCAGGGTGGCCTCAAACTCATGGGGATCCTCTTACCTCTGCCTCCCAAGTGCTGGGATTAAAGACTTGAGCCACCATGCCTGGCTCTAAAATAATTTTTTTTTTTTTTTTGGCTTTCTTTTTTTCACGTAGGGTCTCATTCTGGTCCAGGCTGACCTAGAATTAACTATGTAGTCTCAGAGTACCCTTGAACTCATGGCAATCCTCCTACCTGTGCCTCCCAAGTGCTAGGATTAAAGGGATGCACCACCATGCCCAGCTCTTAAATAATTTTTTAATAAATTTTATTTATTTATTTGAGAGAGAGAGGCAAATAGGCAAAGAATAGGTGCACTAGGGCCCCCAGCCACTGCAAATAAATCCTAGATGCATGTGCCACTTTGTGTATCTGGCTTTACATGGGTACTAGGTAATCAAACTGAGGTCTTCAGGCTTTGCAGGCAAATGAGTTAACCATTAAGCCATCTCTCCAGTCCAAAACTTATTTCTTTTTAAACAGTGATCTTTTTAAAATTTATTTCATTTATTTGAGAGACAGAGAAAAGAGGTAGAGAGAAAGAGAAAGAGAAAGAGAGAATGGGCATGCCAGGGCCTTCAGCATGCATCACCTTGTGCATCTGGCTCATGTGGGTCCTAGGGAATCAAACCTGGGTCCTTTGGCTTTGCAGGCAGATGCCTTAACCACTAAGCCATCTCTCCAGTCCCACAACTTATTTTTTAAAAGGTGCTGAATCACTGATGTAATTTACAGGATGCTGTGCTGTGTCTAGAGTATCAGCGCTGATGCTCACGATCATGTGGCTGACTGGGAGCCTGGGCTCAGTGCTGCTGCTCAGTATCATGGGAAAGTACCTCTGGCATATCGGCAACCCGGACAAAGATTCCAAATACGGTTTCTACTGAGTGTGTGAAGGTAAAATGTGCCCCGCAGACAGATGTGTCAGAATGCTTGATTCCAAGTTGGTGGCACCATGTGGGATGTTGAGGAACCTTGCTAGAGGAAATGAGTCACAGGGCAACCTCGAGGTGCTATGCTCCAGCCCTGCTTTCTCTCTAGCTTTCCTACTTCCTTCCTGCTGAAGTAATGCCAGCTATCTGCTTCTGTCGTGCTTTGCCCAGCAATGTTTGGTATCCGTAGTGCAAAACGTCTTCCACAATCCATGTGTTTGAATGCTTGATCCCCAGCTGGTGGACGTGTGAGGCATTTGTGAAGGTGGAGCCTTGATGATGGAGATATGCACGGGGAGCGGGTGTTGAGAGGCAGGTGTTAACAGTCTAGCCCTGTGTGGTGCTATTTAGGTTTATTCCCCGCTGAAGTGATGCCAGCTGTCTGCCCCTGCCTTGTCTTCCTCTCCCCTGACAGAAACTTCCCCTCAAAACTGTAAGCCAGTTGGGCATCAGGCCTTTAGTCTCAGCACCTGGGAGCCAGAGATAGGAGGATCGCAGTGAGTTCAAGGTCACCCTGCCACTGCATAGTTAATCCCAGGCAAGCCTGGGCTAAAGCAAGAGCCTACCTAAAAAAAAAAAAAAAAGCCAAAATAAATAAACTCTTTTCCTTCCCTAAGTTGCTTCTGGTTGAATGCTTTGTCTAAGCAATGAGAAAGTAACTGTTGCAGAGTATAATCTACTTTTTCACAACTATAAAGTTGTGCCTTTAATCCTAGCACTCAAGAGGCAGAGGTAGGAGGATCGCCACAAGTTGGAGGCCACCCTGAGACTACATAGTGAATTCCAGGTTAGTCTGGTCTAGATTGAGACCCTACCTCAAAAAAAAATAATAAAATAAAGGAGGGCTGGAGAGATGACCCAACAGTTAAAGGCACTTGCTTGGAAAGCCTGGTGACCTGGTTTCAGTTTTCCAGCACCCATCTAAAGTCAGATGCACAAAGAGGTCCTGTTGTACCCATTCTTTCTCTCTTCTCTATCTTTTATTTAAATACATAAATAAGTGAATATTAAGCCAGGCATGGTGGTGCATGCCTTTAATCCCAGCACTCAGAAGGCAAATGGTAGGTGGATCACTGTGAGTTTGAAGCCACTCTGAGACTATATAGTGAATTCCAGGTCAGCCTGGACTAGAGTGAGACCCTACCTCAAAAAACTAACCAAAAGGGTTGGAGAAATGGCTTAGAGGTTAAGGCATTTGCCTGCAAAGCCAAGGGACCCAGGTTTGATTCCCCAGGACCCAGGTAAGCCAGATGCACAAGGAACACATCGTAAGGAGTTTGTTTGCAGTAACTAGAGGCCTTGGTGTGCCCATTCTCTCCCTGTCTCTTCTATCTCTTATCTCTCTCTGCTTGCAAAATAAATAAAAAACAAAAAATAAAAACAAGTAAACAAGGGCTGGAGAGATGGCTTAGCAGTTGGGCACTTGCCTGTGAAGCCTAAAGACCCTGGTTCAAGACTAGGTTTTCCAGGATCCACATTAGCCAAATACACAAGGGGGTGCACACATCTGCAATTCCTTTGCAGTAGCTGGAGGCCTTGGCATGCCCATTCTCTCTCTCCCCCTCTTTTTCTCTCTGTCACTCTCAAATAAATAAAAATAATGAACAAAAAATTTAAAAAAAATAAGTAAACAGCCAGGTATAGTGCTGTACACCTTTAATCCCAGCACTTGGGAGGCAGAAGTAGGAGGATTGCCATGGGTTCGAGGCCACCCAAGAGTACATAGAAAATTTCAGGTCAGGGCTGGAGAGATGGCTTAGCAGTTAAGCGCTTGCCTGTGAAGCCTAAGGACCCCGGTTCGAGGCTCGGTTCCCCAGGTCCCACGTTAGCCAGATGCACAAAGGGGCGCACGCATCTGGAGTTCATTTGCAGAGGCTGGAAGCCCTGGTGTGCCCATTCTCTCTCTCTCCCTCTATCTGTTTTTCTCTCTGTGTCTGTCACTCTCAAATAAAAAAAAAAGAAAAAAAAAAAAAAGAAAATTTCAGGTCAGCCTGGGCTAGAGTGATATCCTACCTTGAAAATCCAAAACAATAAAAAACCAAAAAATAAAGAAAATTTAGGAACTGGAGAGATGATTTAGCAGTTAAGGTACTTGCTTGTGAAGCATAAAGACTCATGTTTGATTCCCCCAATCCCACATAAGCCAGATACACAAGGTGATAGATGTGCAAGGTCGCACATGGCACAAGGTGGCACATGTGTCTGGAGTTCAATTACAATGGCTGGAGGCCTTTGCACACCAATTCTCTCTCGCTCGTTCGCTCTCTCTCATTAAACAAACAAACAAACAAAAAAGTGGGCTGGAGAGATGGCTTGGCGGTTAAGCGCTTGCATAAAGACAGTGGGTGAGTTATTAGTGTCCTCTCTGGAGAAGCTTCTTTACTGAAAGTCCCACTATAAACAGAAAGTTGCTGGAGAACTAGAAAAAAACTAGCTGGTTTTTTTTTTTTTTTTTTTTTTTTTTTTGGCTTTTCAAGGTAAGGTCTTGCCTTAGCCCAAGCTGACCTGGAATTAGTCTCAGGCTGGCCTAGAACTCACAGTGATCCTCCTACCTCAGCCTCCCTAGTGCAAGGATTAAAGGTGTGCACCACCATGCCTGTAGCCCATACTGGTCTCAAACTCACCATGGAGTTGAGGATTGCCTTGAACTTCTGACACTCTTGCCTCAGCCTCTGGAGTGCTGGGATTTATAGCATGTGCCGCCACACCTGGTCTTTACATGGTACAGGGAATGGAACCCAGGGTTCTGTGCATGCTGGCATGCATGCTACCAATGGAACTACATCCTCCACCTGGTTGGCTCTGAATAGCTATTTTCCTGCCCCCCCCAGTGCTGGATGCCTCTACTGCTATGAGGACACTACCATGTGTGAGAATGGATCAATAGGAAAAAAAAAAAAAAAAAAAAACATTCCAAACTGGGTTATAAATGTTCTACCAGCACAATGGTATACCTTAACAGAATGTGCATTTGCACAAGCTTTAGGTGACTATTCATACCACTACCCTTTTTTTTTTTTTCCCTGTGCTCTGGAAAAGGAGCAACTCCACCTTACTGAAGGTTAACGAGGACCCATGCTCTGGGTACATGATGAACACGTGAGTTAGTAAGTACCTCAACATCCCGCTTCAGCTTCTCCAAGAAGTTCTTTTTACTCTCCTCTCCCACGTGAAGCTTCTGTCCCTCATTGAGGAAGTCATTGTCTTTAAATGTTGGTAAGTCCTTAGCCTGGGAGAGCAAGAGCAGTGTTAGACAGGCTGACTCACCTGGGGAGAATGACCTATGCTGCTGGAAGCAGTGCACAGAAAGGGGAAGGGCCTTACAAAGTACTCAGCAGACAGCACAGGATCCCACAGACCCAGGTGTGGGACAAGCAGGGACAACACACATGTAGCATCAGTGGACAATAAGCCTGAGCAAAGAATCTCCTCTTGTCGAGCCTGGACTACGTCCGGACTTGGGCAGCACGGGTTAATTCAGGCGGGACTATGACTTGTAAGCTATCTCCATCCAACCAAGATCAAGGAAAGTCTACATAAATAAATAAAGGCTGGAGACCCAGCCTGTGCCAAGGATAAACAGGTGCTTAATGACACAGACCACTTCATGGTGACACACTGTGTGTAGGGAGCTGGGCTAAGGATTACAGAGGGGAAGTGATAGGATGTTCAACACACAGCGCTTGTGATTCCAAATGACCCTTGTACACTTGCTTAGTGCCAGCATACCTTCTCCTTGTCACTCGCTTCTCTGGCGACAGTAGAACCCTGGAAAGATAAAAACCATCAGAAGAAGTTCAGCTAAGGCAAATGCCTTTGAGTAAGCAAACATGCACTAGGCCTTGGGGACAGGTGGCAAGTGAATGGTAGGAGGCCGGCTAGTATTCTAGAGAGGCCAGGAGGCAGCAACTGGCTCACTTGCTTTAGCCTGGTCACTCACAAACGTCTAACTATGGAGTAAATACATGGCAACTGCTCAGCAGGCCAGACAACACTGGAGAACTTTCCTTCTAGCAGTGACCACTTCATTCACTCATTGCAACGGTGCTAAGTGATGCAGGATGGAGACACTGTGAGAGCACGGAATGAATCCAGGCTGAGCCTGAAGTGGGGAGGGATGGTGACCAGGCTTACTTCCAGAAGTGAAGTAGGAAGTGTTTAGGTGGGGGAAGTGGGAGGTGTCAAGAGCACAGAGCTGCTGAGAGGGATCCTATTCAAACAGCATACATGAAATCCTGCCTGGGGCAGGCACGCAGGCAGTAGTGACGCAAAGGAAATGAGCGGGGCTGTAGCAGAGGGAAGGAACAGAAATATGAGGTGACAAAAGTCAGGAAACCTGGCTCACAAACAACAGAGCACTCTGGTTCATAGCCACAAGTATGTTCTTCTTGTGTCTACCCCTTCACAGGGCCTGCATAAGAGCCAATGTGGCTGAGCGTGGGGGCGCACGCCTTTAATCCCAGCACTCAGGAGGCAGAGGTAGGAGGAATGCCGAGTTCAAGGTCACCCTGAGACTACATAGTGAATTCCAGGTCAGCCTGGGCCAGAGTGAGACCCTTCCTCGAAAAACCAAATTAAAAAAAAAAAAAAAAAAAAAAGCCAATCCGTGTGCATTGGCACAGCCTGTCCCCATCCTGCTGTCCCGGGTATACACTGCACAGACAGCCGCTGAAGAGTATCAACTGTTACATCTATGTGGGTGGTATGCTCAGGGCTTAAATAACTTCTTAGTATTGTCACCTAGACTTCAAACAACCTTTGGCACTCAAGAAATAAACATATTAGGCTGGAGAGATGGCTCAGCAGTTAAAGGCACTGCTTGCAAAGCCTCTCAGCCCAGGTCTGATTCCCCAACGTGCACATAAAGCTAGATACACAAAAGTGTCACATGTGCCTGGAGTTCATTTACAGTAGCAGAAGACCCTGGTGTTCTTGTTCTCTCTGTGTCTCTCTCTCTCTTGCTCTCTTTTTCCTCTCTGCTTGCAAATAAATAAATAAATATTTTTTAAAAAATAATGCTGGGTGTGGGAGTACATACCTTTAATCCCAGCACTCAGGAGACAGAGGTAGGAGAATCGCTGTGAGTTCAAGGCCAGCCTGGGACTAGAGAGTAAGTTCCAGGTCATCCTGGGCTAGAGTGGGACCCTACCTCAAAACAACAAACAAACAAAAGGACAGGCGTGGTGGCACATGCCTTTAATCCCAGCACTGGGGAGGCAAAGGTAGGAGGATTCGCATGAGTTCAAGACCACCCTAAGACTACATAGTTAATTCCAGGTCAACCTGGGCCAGAGTGAGACCCTACCTCAAAAAAAAAAAAAATTATATATATCAACACTCCAGTGCTCCAATTCTCCTCATTACACAAAGCTGAAGTAGTAGCCCCTCCCAACCGCTGAGGGCAGCTACCCCACCAGAAAACAGGACCCTTTACCTTGAGGTCATATTTGCGGTGTACAGTAAGTCGATGGCTGAACACATTCCTGGTGACCACCATGTAGGTTTCCACACCATCTACAGTCAGGCGGTACATGCCCAGGAACTGCGGCAAAAGGGTGTTGCCATGACACTCCACTATGAACTAGAATAGAGACCAGGAAGAGAGGGAAGGCTAAGGAGCATGGAGTACTCAAGGTGGACGGGACTCTCAGGCTTCCTGGGACTCCACCTCCAGACTAAGGATTTGCAAAATGGGTTCTGGAAAGTAAGAGGAGTTCCTCAGACTTTCAAAAGGTAATAACCACCCCCACCCCAGCTAGCACAGAAAATGAGAATTGATCTGAGGAGGCAATGTACAGCTTCTCTGAGAGTCCACGTGAGCTTCTGTCCCCAACAAGACAATCACTCCAACAAAAGACAGTCAAAGGGTAGGAAAGAGCTGCAGAAGTAGGGATCTCTAGCTATCCCATGCCGCAGGGGTTCCCCAAAGTCCTTTTACTTCTTGATGCTTAGTTAGCAGCTATGACAGTGAACCGTGATTGTCAACAGGACTAGGTGGATAGTCACCTAGGAGATTAGTAAAGCACACCTCTGGGTGTAAGCTGATCAGATCACAAGGGCTCTGACCTAATGAATGGTTGGATCCATTGATGGATTATGGGGAGGTGTTGAACAATGGGAGTGACGGGGGCCATATCTTGCCCTGGATCCTTCCTATCTGTCCTTTCTCTGCTTCCTGTCCACTATGAAGTGAATAGCTCGCTGCCACATGGCTCCCAGAGCCATAATGTTCAGCCCAAGTGCAAGGACCAAGTAATTATGTATTGAACTCCCTGAAAACACAACCTAAAATTAATCTTTCATCTTTTAAATTGTTTCTATAAGTTTGTGTCCCCCCCCCCATCCCAGGGTAGGGTCTCACTATAGCACAGGCTGACCTGGAACGCACTCTGTACACCCAGGCTAGCCTCAAACTCACAACAACCCTCCTACCTCTGCCTCCCAAGTGCTGGGATTAAAGGTATGTACTACCATGACCAGCTTCTGTCAGGTTTTTGTCACAGCAATAAGGTTAAAGGTGCATGCTTGCAAAACCTGACAGTCCGGGTTCAATTCTCCAGTCCCCATGTAAAGCCAGATGCACAAAGTGGTGCATGCACTTGCAGTTCATCTGCCAAGACAAGAGGCCATGGCATGTGCACGCCCCCCCCCCCCGCCTTTTGCTGTCTTTCTGCTTGCAAATGAATAAATATTTTTTAATTTTTTAATTTTTATTTATTTATTTGAGAGCAAGAGGCAGAGAGAAGGAGGCCAAGAGAGAGGGAGAAAGAGAATGGGCGTGCCAGGGCATCCAGCCACTGCAAATGAACTCCTGATGTGTGCGCCCCCTTGTGTATCTGGGTCGTGGGGAATCGAGCCTCGAACTGGGGTCCTTAGGCTTCACAGGCAAGCGTTTAACTGCTAAGCCATCTCTCCAGCCCAAAATATTTTTTAAAAAAGAAAAAGAGAGAGCAGGGGATGATGATACATGCCTTTAATTCCAGCACTCGGGAGGCAGAGGAAGGAGGATCACTGTGAGTTCAAGGCCACCCTGAGATTACATAGTAAATTCCAGGTAAGCTTGGGTTACAGTTAGACCCTACCTCAAAAATAAATAAATAAATAAAAAGAAATAAGAAATAAAAAGAATTATCTATCATTACCAGAAAGGACCCAGCTCCCCCAGCCCCAGCCCCCAGAAGCTGTACAGGAGCTCTTTTCCCTCTTCAACAACCCATCCTCCACAGCCCAGGCTTGGGACTCACCATACCTGGTGGTATTTCTTTAGGATGTTGTGCATCTCAGCTACATCTTCACTTGACACAGTCTTGATGACAAAACGCCGGTCGTAGGTGGTGAGGAAACGTGTGCCACACCGGCCTTGGCTATCACTGTTGATGGGGGCACTGCGTGTCACGGAGTTCTAAAGGGATCAAGACAAAAGTTGGTTTTAGGGGCCGAGAGAACACAACATTTTTCTGGTTTACAGTGCTAGATGGAACCCAGGGTCTTGTGCTGAGCTAGTCCCCAGCCTAGAATCCTGACTATGATCAATCTGGGTTGAACTACTCACAGTCTGACAAACACTAAGACTGAGGACTCCAGAGGAGACCTCACCCACCTCTTTTCTCTTAGGGTGTTGACATCTTCTCCAAAGTCTTTCTCCAGAGTGGTAAGAGTTGTTTCCTAACAACTGCTCCTGATCCCAAAAGGGTAAAAAACCAACTCTTTCATTTTGCTTCTAGAGAACTACCCTACAAGTGCCTTAGTGTGAGGAGTCCAGGTTCTAGTCTGATGCCTCCACACATGATATGACCTTGGATGAGCCATTTAACTTCTCTACCCTCAGTTTCTCCACTTGAAATTCCTTACTTGGAGGCACACCAAGTGGACTGTCTGTCTCTTTAAATAAAAAGACCAAGGACTGGAGGGATGGCTTAGCGGTTAATGTATTTGCCTGTAAAGCCAAAGGACCCAGGTTTGATTCCCCAGGACCCACGTTAGCCAGATGCACAAGGGGGGCGCAAGCGTCTGGAATTGGTTTACAGTGGCTGGAAGCCCTGGTGCACCCATTCTCTTTCTCTCCTTCTTTTTCTGATAAATAAATATTTCAAAAATGTTAAAAAAAAAAATAAAAAGACCAAGCTTTTTTTTTCTTTCTGATTTTTTGTTTTTGTTTTTAAGGTAGGGTCTCGCTTTAGCCTAGGCTGACCTAGAATTCACTCTGTAGTCTCAGGCTAGCCTCGAACTCACCGTGATCCTCCTACCTCTGCCTCCAGAGAGCTGGGATTAAAGGTGTATGTCACCACAGCTGGCTAAGACCAAGCTTTTTGCCAGATGCCAAGTACAAGAAGGCAATGGACACAGATGCCTCTTTTCCCTATATTGAGCCTGATGCTGGAAACCCTAGGCAAGGTGGGAAGTTGATCTCTCTCTACCTCTCATGTTGATCTTGCTCTTCTGTACAGGCTGGGAGGCAGTGCTGAGAGCCTTTCTGCCTCTGTCCCTGCTCTTTCTCAAAGCCTCCTCCTATTCCAGTCAGAAAGGGAAGCCCAAGAAGGGGAGGGGAGAGGAAGTGGACTGTCTGTGGGTTCACAGAGCAGGCCTTTGGGAGATAAGGGCAAGGGGAGATCCCAGCTGCCCAGGCGCCCAAGAACACAACACCTATTGAAGTCTGCTCACCAAAATGCCCTTCTAGCCCTTTCCCAGTCTTATTGAAGATTCTACATGGTCATCTAATACCACCACACAAAACCCTGGGGGTGGTAGGGGTGGTGTACACATCTTTAATCCCAGTACTTGGGAGGCAGAGGTAGGAGGAGAACTGTGAATTCTAGGCCACAGCGACACTACAAGGTGAATTCCAGGTCAGCCTGGGCTAGAGCAAGACCCTACCTCAAAAAAATAAAAATAAGGGACCAAAAAAAAAAAAAAAAAAGCCTGTTGGGGTATGTAGCAGACAGATTCAGGTTCGCTGAGATGAACTTCCAGACCAGGCACAGTTATGGAGGAAGGGATATTTATTGAAGCCTACAGATCCAGGGGAAGTTCCATAAATGTCAGAAGAAGCTGGCCTGCCTTCACAGGCCCAAGCAGAGAGAGAGAAGTACAAGCCTAAAGGTCAAAAGCCACAGCACACTTCGGGAGCTCCAGCTAGGCACACTTTGCATTATCTTTAGATTGAAATCTGAAACCCACCACCACACCTTCAGATCCACCCAGTGACACTGCCTCCAGCCAGGTGGCTGTAGATGCAAACTATAAACAATAAAGAACTGAATATATTGGGGGCCATCTATTCAAACTGCTACAGGGTACTAGCAGCACCTTCATAGGTCAACAGTCTTAAGGGGCAAGCAGCTCTGGACATTCCCTGACAAAGGT
The DNA here is from genome assembly GCF_020740685.1 of Jaculus jaculus. Taxonomy (NCBI): domain Eukaryota; kingdom Metazoa; phylum Chordata; class Mammalia; order Rodentia; family Dipodidae; genus Jaculus; species Jaculus jaculus. The sequence continues at coordinate 110,669,653 of NC_059110.1, forward strand.
GCTGCACGCACAGCCCTCAAAAACAGAGTATTAGCGGGGCCGTGGTAGCACAAGCATTTTATCTTAGCATTTGGGATGCAGAGGTAGGAGGATCGCCGTGAGTTCGAGGCCACCATACCTCAAAGTAAATAAATAAAAGGGTCTCCAATCCAGAAATACTGAGTAGACTGTGTGTACCCCTCTCTCCCTGCCTGGCCCTAAACCACATAAGCCATGCAGGTGGCAAATCAGGTATATTTCTCTGTCATGCCTCATGCCCTACAGCATCACTGGACTCTAAATCACTGGTAGCTCAGGAATAAGATTCCTCCCTGCACATTAGCCCTGTTGCCCTCATTGCAGCCTTGGGTCCAGTCATGCGTCCACATGGTTATTAGAGGCACAATGCAGACAGAGAGAGGATGTGGTGAGACACTTGAGGGGCAGGAGGTTCAGAACCACCATGGAGGTAAGATGTACAAGCAACCTGGGCTAGCGAAAAATGCAACAAATTTCCAGACGACTTCAGACTACATTCAGTTCAGGGTTTAGTTCAGGGTTTGCTCAGAGCAGAAGGGTTGGAGGGATGTCAGTACTTTTCAGTCATACACAATCCTGGGTGCTCAAGCTCCTGTCAGCAACTCTTCTCTAGTTCCCTCATCCTTCTCACAGGGACACATTTCTGCAAACAGGTTTCCAGCCAGGATGGGGGAGAGGAGGAGGGAAGGGAGACTTGTCCAAGGCCCACACTACCCCTCCTGTGACCTCTGAAGGTTTGGGGCGGGGTCAGGAAGTACAGTGTTTTACAGGATTAGACCTGGCTGTGCTGTCCCCACAGATGGCTGAAGTCAGCTGTACTTCTACGACTGTCAAGGGAAAATGGAAACTCTCCCACCTTTACCACCAGATTGTCTGCCAGGAAAGAAGGTCCACGGAGAAGTGCAAGAAGACAAGGCACAGAAGCCATAGGCTCTGAGGCAGTCTCTTTTCTTTTTGGCATGTGTATGTGTGCATGTGTGTGTGAGCATGTGCATGTGTGCACATGCATGTTCATGTATGTGAACATGCAGGTTCATGAGTATGTGAGCACATGTGTATGGGCAAGGAGGCCAGAGATGGAGGTCAGGTGTCTTCCCCTATCACTTCTCTGCTTTCCTTTCTTGACAGATCTCTCACTGGACCCAGAGCTCACCAACCCAGCTAACCAGCAAACCCAAGGGGTCCCCTGTTTCTGCCTCCCCCATGCTGAGATTACAGGCACACATTGCCATGCCCAGCAGTGTTTTTTGTTTTGTTTTGTTTTGTTTTGTTTCCGAGGTAGGGTCTCACTCTAGCTGAGACTGACCTGGAACTCACCCTGTAGTACCAGACTGGCCTCAAATTCACTAATGGTGATCCTCTTACCTCTGCCTCCCTAATACTGAGATTAAAGGCTTGCTCCACCACACCCAGCTCCAGCAGCATTTTTGTTTGTTTTGTTTTTGTTTGTTTTCCAAGGTAGGGTTTCACTCTAGTCCAGGCTGACTTGGAATTCACTATGTAGTCTCAGGGTGGCCTCAAAGTCACAGCATTCTTCCTACCTCGCCTCCCGAGTGCTGGGATTAAAGGCGTGTTCCGCCATGCCTGGCTTTCCACTGGCATTTTTAAAAATATATTTTATTTATTATTTATTTATTTGAGAGAAAAGAGAGGCAGACAGGGAGAGGAAGAATGGGTGTGCCAGGGCCTTCAGCCACTGCAAACGAACTCCAGACGCATGCACCATCTTGTGCATCTGGCTAACATGGGCCCTGGGAACTGAACCAAGGTCCTTCAGCTTTGCAGGCAAATGCCTTAACTGCTAAACCATCTCTTCAGCCCACTACTGGTATTTTGAATATGGGTGCTGGAATGTGTACTCAGGTCTTCATGTTTGTATGGCAAGTACTTGACCCACTAAGCCATCCTCCCAGCTCCCTGGGTCAGACCAATGCCCTGATAATGGGACTGATTCTTCCTGACAGGCGAGTAGCTTCTATGCCAGTATCACTCCTGAAGAGTGGAGTTAACTTTGCCATGCCTACCCTCCCTCCCACCACCAGGAAAGGGGACATTTTAAGAGGTAACACTCATACCTGGCAGTAGGTTATACTACCCTCGAAGTCTTCCTTTTCTAATCTGTCTTATTTGCTTTAAGAGGCCTCATCTCTCGCTGGCAACAATTCTCTCTCTCTTAAGGCAAACTACGAAGGAGAGTTCTTTAGCCTAGACTGGGAATGTCAGACTGAAATGAAGCAGCTCCCACAGCACCCTCTCTCTCCCACTGCACAGTTCCTCCCTGGGGCAGGAGCCTGGGAGGCATTCCCTAAGAGCCCAATAGACCTGGGGGAACAGCTGGTGCTGGAGAAAGCTGGAGCAGGGTGACATGGCAGCAAAAGGACAGCTGACCTTTCCCCTCTACTTGACCTGTGACTTCTTGATCCCTATCCCCAGCTCTACCCCCACCCCTGACCCATCAGATGTGTCAAGAAAGCCCATACCTGATAATCCTGATCATCAATCCCGAACCTTTCCCGCAGGTTTCGGAACACCATGGGGCAGTACTCCTTGAACTTGAAGCGGCTAGGGAGGTTCTCCCTAGGGGAAAGCAGACAAGGCTTTTCAAACTGCTCCTTACTCAGCTTAATGATGACACAAGAATTCTCCAAGGTATGGTCCAAAATCACCCAGATCTGAAGAATCTGCCATGTTTAAAATGTAAGTTTGAGGGCTGGAGAGATGGCTTAGTGGCTAAGAGCTTGCTGGCAAAGCCAAAGGAACCAGGTTCGATTCCCCAGTACCCATGTAAAGCCAGATGCACAAGGTGGCACACACCTTGGAATTCATTTGAAGTCCCATTTCTCTCTCTATCTGCCTCTTTCTCTCCCTCTCAAATAAATAAACAAAATTTTTAAAAAAATGTAAGTTTGAAGTCCCAGGAATTCCAGAGTTAAGTCTGGAAATCTGCATTTGAAAAACTATTTATGGGCTGGACAGATGGCTTAGTGGTTAAGGCATTTTGCCTGCAAAGCTAAAAGACCCCAGTTTGATTCTCCAGGACCCATGTAAACCAGATGTACAAGGAGGCACATGCATCTGGAGTTTGTTTTCTGTGGCTGGAGGCACTGGCTTGCCCATTCTCATTCTCCCTCTCTCCTTCTCCCTTTCTCAAATAAACAAATATATAAATAAAATGTATGTACATATTTAAAAAAAAAACAAAACTATGCTGAGCATGGTGGCACACATCTTTTCCCAGTACTTGGGAGACAGAGGTAGGAGAATTGCCATGAGTTTGAGGTTACCCTGAGACTACATAGTGAATTCCAGGTTAGCCTGGGCTAGAGTGAGACCCTATCTCAAAAAAAATAAAACTAAGTATGGGCTGGAGAGATGGCTCAGCAGTTAAGATACCTTCCTGAAAAGCCTACCAATCCAGGTTTGATTTCTCAGTACACATATAAAGCCAGATGCACAGTGATCCCCATACATCTGGAGTTTACTGGTAGCCCTAGTGCACCCATTCTCTCTCCTCTTTCTCTGCTTATAAATAAATAAATAAGTAAAATATTTTATTTAGGGCTGGAGAGATGGCTTAGCAGTTAAGGTGTTTGCCAGTAAAGCCCAAGGACCCAGGTTTGATTCCCTAGTACCTATGTAAGCCAGATTTACAAGGTGGCACATGCACATGGAGTTCATTTGCAGTGCCTAGAGGCCCTGGCACATCCATTCTCTCCCTCTATCTGCCTCTTCCTTTCTCTCTCTCTTCCTCTTAAATAAATAAATAAAATATTTTAAAACATTTATTTCAGAGGGAGAAAGTGGCTGAGACAGAGAGAGAAAAAAAGAGAGAATGGGTGCACCAGAGCCTCTAGCCACTGCAAACAAACACCAGACACATGTGCCTCCTTGTACATCTGGCTTTATGTGAGTACTGGGGAATCAAACCTGAGTCCGTTGGCTTTGCAGGCAAGTGCCTTAATGACGAAGCCATCTCTCCAGCTCAGTGACCAATTTTTTGGGTTTCTGAGGTAGGGTCTTGCTCTAGTCCAGAGTCCAGGCTGACCTAGAATTCACTATGTAGTCTTAGGGTGGACTCAAACTCACAGTGATCCCCCTACCTCTGCCTCCCGAGTGCTGGGATTACAGGTGTGCACCACCATGCCTGGCAATATTTAAAATAATAAAATAAAATAAAACACAAGAGCTGGGAGTGGTGGCGCTTTAATCCTAGCACTCGGGAGGCAGAGGTAGGAGAACTGCCGTGAGTTCAAGGCCACCCTGAGACTACACAGTGAATTCCAGGTCAGCCTGGGCTAGAGTGAGACCCTACCTACAAAACCAAAAACAAAACAACAAAAAAATTATTTGGGTGAGCATGGTGGTTAGTGCATGCCTTTAATCCCCAGCACTCAAGGCAGAGGTAAGAGGATCACTGTAAGTTCAAAGCCAGTCTTAAACTACCTACATAGTGAATTCAAGGTCAGCCTGGGCTAGAGTGAGACCCTACCTGGGGGTGGGGGGAATGGGTGGGGCAAGGCTGGAGATAGCTCAGCAGTTAAGATGCTTGCTTGCAAATCCTAATTACCTGGGTTCAATTCCCCTACAGTACCCACATAAAGCCAGATGCACAAAGCAGCACATGCATCTGGAGTTTGTTTGCAGTGAGTATTGGCCCTGGTGTGTCCATAACATATTCTCACTCCCTCTCTCTCAGTTTGCAAATAAGTAAAATATTTTATTTATTTATTTGGGAGAGAGAGAAAGAGGGAGACAGAATGGGGACACCAGGGCACCATAGCCACTACAAACAAATTCCAAATGTGTGCGCCACCATGTGTATCTGGCTTATGTGGGTCCTGGGAATTGTACCTGGGTTCTTAGGCTTCGCTGGCAAGTTCCTTAACTGCTAAGCCATCTCTTCAGTCCCAATTTTAAAAATTGGGGGGGAGGGCTGGAGAGATGGCTTAGCGGTTAAGCACTTGCCGATGAAGCCTAAGGACTCTGGTTCAAGGTTCGACTCCCCAAGACCCACGTTAGCCAGATGCACAAGGGGGTGCATGCGTCTGGAGTTTGTTTGCAGTGGCTGGGGCCCTGGCGTGCCCATTCTCTCTCTCTCTGAGCGTTTCTCTCTGTGTCTGTCACTCTCAAATAGATAAATAAAAAGTGAACAAAAGGGCTGGAGAAATGGCTTAGCAGTTAAGGCATTTGCCTGTGAAGCTAAAGGACCCAGGTTCAATTCCCCAGGACCCATGTAAGCCAAATGTACAAGGGGTACATACATCTGGAGTTTGTTTGCAGTGGCTAGAGGTCCTGGCATGTCCATTCTCTGTCTCTCTTGGAACTCTCTCTCTCTGCTTGTAAATAAATGAATAAAATTTTTTAAAAAAATAAATAATTAAAAAAATTTTTTAAATTAAAAAAACAGATGAGTCATGTTGGGTGGTGCCCTTATGTACCTCACTCAGCCTGTGCTTCGCACACAGGTGGGAGTGCAAAAGGACTGGCTGCATCCCAGGCCTGGAACGTGACTGGCAGCTTCCAACCTAAGATCAAGATAGGCCCCTTCTGCAGCCTCACACTAGATACCTTAGCTTCTAGCAGCTCACTTCTCCACAGCTAGTCCTGGATGAATCACCTGGCCATATGCCCCAAAGGGACACTTGGAGGCGGGCTGATACAGGAGTGAGACGACAGACAAGGTAGGGGAAAGCATACAGTGAATGTGTTTTCCAGGCCAGTTTGTTTAGCTCTGTGAGCAAGGTGCTGCTGACACTGTCAGGGTCCGGACTGGCTCCCATGCATGCAGCTTCAGCAGTGTAAAGGAAGGAAGGGGCTATCCACAACACTTAAGCCCACCCAGGATGCCACTTACTTATTGAAGAGATGATTGTCCACCTTGATCTTGCTGTAGGCTTTGAAATCATCTGGCATTAGCATCACAGGGACAGGGACATTGCTCAGCTCATTGATCTGTAAAACAAGGGGGAAATGAGGTTGTCACTCAGGAGGCCACCTGCCTCAGAGATACAATCCTCCACAACGTAGACATCCCCCGCCACCCCGCCATGCTTTATTTCTACTTTTCTACATATAATTTATTTGTGTGAGAGACAGAAAGACACAGATAGAAAGAATGGGTATACCCAGGCCTCTAGCCACTGCAAACGAACTCCACATGCATGTGCATCTAGCTTACATGGGTACTGGGGAATCAAACCTGGGTCCTTAGGCTTTGCAGGCAAGCACCTTAACTGCTAAGCCATCTTTCCAGCCCGTTTTTCTACTTTTCTTCAGAGTAAGTTCTCAGACTCATCTTCACCTGCTCCAATTCTCCTTTTCCAGATAAGGTGTGGCTTACCTCTTCCATGAAGCTTACCATGATCCTTATAGGTTCCCACATATTGTAGTCAATGCTTATAAACCTCACGGGTCTGCTAGAATTTCAGCTAGACAACACCTCCTTACTGATCTTTGTTTCTTTTCTCTTTTCTCACAACCAACCTTCACTCTTCCCTCCTGCTCCTGTTGAGCAAACCCAAGACCTTGTACATACTCATTCACACTACCGATCTTTCTAAGCAAAGACCTTGGGGGTAAGGAGAGGGCTCCACAAAGTCTTGGCACCTGGACTTACCCATGAGTTACTCAATAAATTATTTGCCAACTGTAATAATAAATTAATCAACAGATGAATGTCCTCCAACCTAGGTGCATATTAATTGAAGTCTTTGAATGTCTTCATACAAATTGAGGGTCACTCAAGAAATTAGCTCCCAGCATGAAAAATGCTTGGTGGATCTGTTTGGGGGTAACTCCAAAGGAAAGGTTTAAATGTAAAGTGGATGGAAAGGTATCATCTGGCCAGATTCCTGATGAAAGCAGGACCAGTTTCCCATGCCATGACCTGCTTACACTGAACTGGGGAGATGTGTTGCTCCTGCGGCAAACAAACCTTCCAGGCTCTTTCATCCCCCCACCCTCGAGGAGCTGGCTCCCCATTGGTGCACAGCTGAGAGCAGATCCTGCCTCCCCCATCCTGCTCAACCAATTAGTGGTCTAATTAGCCACAGATGTAGGAGCCCATCACAGCAGAGTATTTGACATTTGACCCTCAACCCAGATGCCACTAATGCATTCAGGATTTACACAGGAAACCTTAGTCCAGACTTAATGGACTGGGGGGGGGGGGGGCGGGCACAGCCTTGTGTCTCCCAGATACTTTCTTTGTAAATCCTATTATCTCCATGAGGCCTCATGTGGCAGGAAAGGAATAACCTACAGTCATTAGGACTCCAGTAGGAGAACAAATGGGGGAAATGGCATTTAATTTGCTGCCCTTTTATGTTCCAAACCTTTTTTTTTTTTTTTAAATTTAGAAATGTCAGAAGATGGAGTAAGTTTCAAGTTAATGCAGTAACTGGGTCAGTGAAGCAACCATACCTTCCCAGAATTGGTGAAAAAGTCAATGATGTGGCTGGAGATAGGACTCAGCGGTTAAGGCACTTGCCTGAAAAGCATAACAACCAAGGTTCGATTCCCCAGTACCTGCAGAAAGCCAGATGCACAAAATAGCACATATATCTGGAGCTCATTTGCAGTAGCTGAAGGCCTGGAGCGCTCATTCTCTCTGTCTCTCTTCTATAGCTCTCTGCTTGCAAATAAGTAATTTTCTTTTGTGCTGAAGAGATGGCTTAGCAGTTAAGCGCTTGCTTATGAAGCCTAAGGACCCCGGTTCGAGGCTTGATTCCCCAGGACCACGTTAGCCAGATGTACAAGGGGGCGAATGCATCTGGAGTTCATTTCCAGTGCCTGGAGGCCCTGGCGTGACCATTCTTTTGTCTCTCTCTATCTGCCTCTTTCTCTCTCTGTCTGTTGCTCTCAAATAAATAAATAAAAATAAAAAATAATTTTATTTTATAAAGAAAGCTAACAAAAAACAAAAACAAACAATAACAACAAAATAGCTGGGTGTGGTGGCACATGCCTTTAATCCCAGCCCTTGGTAGACAGAGGTAGGAGGATCGCCATGAGTTCGAGGCCACCATGAGAGTACATAGTGAATTCCAGGTTGGCATGGGCTAGAGTGAGACTCTACCTTGGAAAAAAGAAAAAGCTAATGATGGTTAACCGAGAAAGATGGAGAGGTGCATCTATAAGCAAGAGAACATGGGGCAAAGACTGAAGTAACCAACTCACAAAGACTGATCTGAATAGACGCCAGAATGTGTCCCCTACTTACATGAAACCTTAGGACAGGAGTTAAGAGAGGAATCACATATGAGGCTGCCTTGGGTAGGCTGAGATTTCCAGGTATAAGAGGCATGAGCAGCATGGTCTAGGGTGATAGAAAAGACCTGCTGTAGTGGTGCATGCTGGAGGCACAAGGATCAGGAATCCAAGGCCAGCTTGGGCAACATAAGATCCTGTCTCAAAAAAACAAAAAAGGGGGCTGGGGAACTGGCTTGGCGGTTAAGGTGTTTGCCTGCTAAGCCTAAGGACCACGGTTTGATTCCCCAGGACCCACATAAGCCAGATGCACAAGGGGGCACATAAGTCTGGAGTTCATTTGCAATGGCTAGAGGCCCTGGCATACCCATTCTCTCTTTCTCTCTACCTGTCTCTTCCTCTCTCTCATTCTCTCTCAAATAAATAAATAGAATATTTTTTTACAAAGGGGGGTGTGGCTGGGCATGGTGGCACCTGCCTTTAATCCCAGCACTTGGGAGGCAGAGGTGGAAGGATTTCTGTGAGTTCCAGGCCACCCTAAGATTGCATAGTGAATTCCAGGTCAACCTGGTCTAGAGTGAGACTCTACCTCAAAAAAAAAAAGGGGGGGGGAGGGTTGGAGAGATGGCTTAGGGGCTTGCCTGCAAAGCCTAAGGACCCATGTTAAACTCTTCAGGTCCCACATGAGCCAGATACACAAAGGTGACACAAGTGTGCAGGCTAACACATGCACGCAAGATGGTGCATGTGTTTGAAGGATTCTCTAGGACCCATGTAAAGCCAGATGCACAAGGTGGCACATGTGTCTGGAGTTCCTTTGCTGTGGTTAGAGGCCCTGGTGTGCCCATTCTCTCTTTTTTGTTTTTGTTTATCAACGTAGGGTCTCACTCTAGCCCAAGCTGACTTGGAATTCACTATATAGTCTCAGGGTGGCCTCGAAATCACAGGGATTCAACCTGCCTCTGCCTCCTGAGTGCTGGGATCAAAGGTGTGTACCACCATGCCCAGCCCCATTCTCTCGCTCTATCTTACTTTCTCTTTCTCACAAAATTAATTTTTTTAAAAACTTAAAAATTGGGGGGCTGGAGAGGTGGACAGCTGTTAAGGTACTTGCCTGCTAACCCTTAAGACCAGGTTTGGTTCCCTAGTACCCAAGTAAAGCAAGATATACCAAGTGGTGCATGCATCTGAAGTTCATCTGCAGTGGCTAGAGGACCCATCCCCTTGCAAATAAACAAAATATTTATGAAAGAGAAAGGAAGGAATGAAGGATGGATCAACCTACATACTGTTGTATGAGGTTATTAGAAGTGATGGTCACATATACTTGTAAAAACTCAGCAAACTAGGCAGGCGTGATAGCACACTCCTTTAATCCCAGTACTCAGGAGGTAGAGGTAGGAGGACTGCAGTGAGTCAAGGACACCCTGAGACAACATAGTGAATTCCAGGTCAGCCTGGGCTAGAGTGACACCCTACCTTGAAAAACTAAAACAAAACAAAACAAAAAAAAAAAACCCTCAGCAAACTAAAGTGAGTGCATTTTATGTATGTGCAGTTTTCTTTTATAAAGGGGATTTTACATTTCTCAGCATCCCAATCTGTGATACCCTTCATTGACTAAACCCTCCCTTATAGTCAAAAGAACCACACCCATTATTAACATTTCAGGGCACTTAGAGGGAACTTGATTGTCACTGATTGTCAAATCTGGGCCTGTGGCGGAAGCCATTCCACTTCCTTGTTTTTCTGCCAACAAAAACAATTCAGGGTGGCTATCCCACTTCCTTTTTCCTGGCACACCAAGCCACACAAACAAAAAGAAGGGGGAAGCAGAAAAACCTCAAGTTCAAGACCATCCTGGGCTACATCTCAAGAACTTGTCTAAATAAATACATAATAGCTAGGTGTGGCACATGCCTGTAATCATATCACTTAGGAGGCAGAGGCAAAGGGATCATGAGTTAGAGGCCAACCTGGACTACATTAGTGAGATTGTGTCACAAACATGCAAAATAAAAACAAAGTGGAGAACTGGAGAGATGGCTCAGAAGTTAAAGGCACTCACTTACAAAGCCCGACAGCCTGGATTTGATTCCCCAGGATGGATGTAAAGCTGGATGTAGAGGCTGGAGAGATGGCTTAGCAGTTAAGGGGCTGGCCTGTGAAGCCTAAGGATGCAGGTTCAATTCCCCAGTACTCATGTAAGCCAGATGTACAAGGTGGCACATGTGCCTGGTGTACCCATTCTCTCTCTCTGCCTCTTTTTCTCACAAATAAAATATTAATAATAGTAAACTGGGCGTGGTGGCACACATCTTTAATCCCAGCACTCAGGAGGCAGAGGTAGAAAGATCACTGTGAGTTTGAGGCCACCCAGAGACTACATAGTGAATTCCAGGTCAGCCTGGGCTAGAGTGAGACCCTACCTCAAAAAACAACAACAACAAAAAAAGTAAAACTGAGCCGGGCGTGGTGGTGCACACCTTTAATCCCAGCACTCGGGAAGCAGAGGTAGGAGGATCGCCATGAGGTCAAGGCCAACTCTGAGACTACATAGTGAATTCCAGGTCAGCCTGTGCTAGGATGAGACCATATCTCAAAAAAAAAAAAAAAAAAAAGGTCAAAAGGTCAGCTTTTGCTGGGCATAGTGGCGCATGCCTTTAATCCCAGTACTAGAGAAGCAGAGGTAGGAGAATCACCATGAATTCGGGGTCAGCCTGGGACTACAGAGTGAATTACAGGTCAGCCTCGGTTAGGTTACAGTGAGAACACACCAACACACCTTGGGAGGGGGTACTGGTCAGCTTTTAGTTCCCATTTACCTTTATTGATTACACAACCCAATTAATAGATTTTTTAAAATTTTTTTAAATTTTTTTTGGTTTTTCAAGGTAGGGTCTCACTCTAGCTCAGGCTGACCTGGGATTCACTATGTAGTCTCAGAGTGGCCTTGAACTCATGGCGATCCTCCTACCTCTGCCTCCAGAGTGCTGGGATTAAAGGTGTGCGCCACCACGCCCAGCTTAATAGAAGATTTGTAACTAAGGTAATGTTTTGGTAATAGTCCCTACCTCAATTAGACAGACTCAACCTTGGTTCCAGGGAGCCATGTACAGATGATGATTCAATCTAACGATTAGCTGTACTTTTTTTTTTTTTTTAGTTGCACTAAATTTTATATCACCAGAGAGTAAATTCAATTTTAGTTAAATAGTACCTACCGAAATAGTAACTATATGTTTCATTCTATGGTAAGTATGTGTGTGGGAATAAAGGGATGCCAGGGGGCAAGTGTTATACACAAGAAAGAAATAGGCAGCTTATGTCAGGGAGATGAGACAAACATTGACACAGTGAAACTCAGAGTACATGACAGCCAGGCATGGTGGTGCACACCTTTAATCCCAGCACTCGGGAGGCAGAGGTAGGAGTATTGCAGTGAGTTTGAGGCCAGCCTGAGACTACATAGTGAATTCCATGTCAGTCTGGCCTAGAGCGAAACCCTATCTCAAAAGAAAGAAAGACAGAAGTCATCAGTCATCAGCAGTGAAAACAGTGGACACTGAGAGCTTCAAGTTTGGCCAGACAGGCCAAATGACTGAACGGGTGCAATATTGACATGTCTGCTCTGGGGGAAACCAACTGCTCTCTAATTGGACTGGAAGCCCACTCTATGGAAGGGAATACAAGCCTGGTACTGAAAATCTAATCAAAAGCCTATGGCAAGGGAAGTCATGTGCCTTAGTGGTATATAGCCTGCTCTTGTCTGGCTAAATGCATATATTATTCTCACCAAATTGCCCTGAAAGCAATTAATGATCATATTCATATATTAGTGCTACCCTCACTTTTGGTTAGAGAAGTTTCTCTTTTCAAATGGCTGTGAGCACTGCGATCACCCAAAAGAGAACATAGTGCTGAACAGAAGTGGCAGAGGAGTGCTCAGCACTGACATATCTCTATCACACCCTCCAAGGTTCAGGGTCCATTGCAGAGAGGTGGCAGAAAGAATGTAAGAGCCAAAGGAAGGGTACGACTCCTTACAATGCAACTGTCCAGACAGAAATTGGCCTTAATATCCATGACCTTGCAGTACCTAACAATACCTTCACAAGACCATCATAACAGGAGGAAAAGATGATGACATCAAAATCAAAGACAGATTAATGGAGAGAGGGAGGGATATGATGGAGAGTAGAATTATGAAGAGAAAAATGGGGGAGGGGAGGGAAATATCACGGTTTATTGTCTGTTAGTACAAAAGTTGTCAAAAAATTAAAAAGAGAGAGAAAGGAGTGCATGATGAAGAGTGGACAGCAGCAGATGATGAGCACAGGTAAACCAGGTGTGGTGGTGCACGCCTTTAATCCCAGCACTCGGGAGGCAGAGGTAGGAGGATCACAAATTCAAGGCCACCCTGAGACTACACAGTGAATTCCAGGTCAACCTGGGCTGGAGTGAGACCCTACCTCAAAAACAAACAAACAAAAAAAGATGAGCAGAGGTTCTGAGGAAGGCAGGTTCCCTGTGCTTTCGTGTCAGGCTAGAAACAGGGCACCTAAGCCTCCTCTAGTACTGCCAAGAGCGCTGACACTGGAAGACTGGACAAGAAGATCAGGTTACCCCCTACCTCCGTTTAAAAATCTTCCACCGACCTCAGGATAAAGCTTTCCTGATATTCAACACCCTTCCTTATCTGGCTTAGTTTCTGCCAAACTTCTACTTAATTTACTAAATGCCAGGAATGTGCCAGAAGCTGGGGAGACACTAACAGAAAGACATGGCTGGGAAGACAGACAAGTAAATAACACAATGTGAGGAGTGCTGAAACTGGGTTATATGTGAAGAGAGATGAAACAGATCAGGAGACAGCTGATTCTGCACAGCAGTGGGAAGGAGAGGGCAGGTTGCTAGAGGAAGTAGCAAAGTACATCTGAAAAAGACCTAGAATAGTAGTTCTACCAAAAAGAAAGAAAGAAAAGGAATCCCGAGCTGTGGGAACAGCCAGAGCCAAACCGTGAAATGCAGTGCCCATTTCAGAAGCAGTAGGGATGTGCAGGTGAGCGGGAAGAGGACAGCAGCGCGGGTCCGAGGTAATGTGGAGTGGAGGAGAATGATACGGAAGAGACAGGTGAAAGGCCTGGCAGGGTGTAGATATTAAGAAATAACAGCTGGCTGGAGCTGGTGGCACAGGCCTATAATCCTAGCCACTCAGGAGGTTGAGACTAGAGGATTACAAATTTAAGGCCAGCCTAGGCAATTTTGCAAAATCCTTCTTCAAGATAAAAAGTTGGGCAGAAGAAATGGCTTAGCAACTAAGGTGTTTGCCTGCAAAACCTAAGGACTCAGGTTAGATTCCTCAGGACCCACATAAAGCCAGTTGCACAAGGTGGAGCATGTATCTGCAGTACACTTGCAGTGGCTAGAGGCCCTGATGCGCCCATTTTCTCTCAAGTGAATAAAAAACTATTTAAAATAAATAACAGCCAGGCGTGGTGGTGCATACCTTTAATCCCAGCACTTGGGAGGCAGAGGTAGGAGGATCACTGTGAGTTCAAGGCCACCCTGAGACTACAGAGTTAATTTCAGGTCAGCCTGGACCACAGTGAGACCCTACCTCAAAAATCAAAAAAAAAAAAAAAGAGAGAGAGACTCTGGTACACCCACATACATGCAAAAAATTAAAAATATTTTAAAATAAATAACAGCTGCTTCTAGTTACTGGAAGATTAACGACTGTTAATAGGTTGTTGCTTTTTGCTGTTATATGTAACACATATGTAATGGACAGTCTGGTCTGGGCAGGGTCTCATGTAGTCAAGGCTGACTTGGAACTTACTATGTAGCCAAAGATGACCTTGATCTTCTGAGCCTACCTCCACCTCCTGAATGCTGGGATTATAAGTATGCCACCATGCTCAATTTATGGAATACTGAGGATCTAACCTAGAGCTTCATGCATACTAGGCAAGCACTCTACCAACTGAGCCCTAGGCCCTAGGCCCTATGCTAGGATCCGTCCATTCATTCCTTTAAAAAAAAAAGTGTGTGTGTGTGTGTGTGTGTGTGTGTGTGTTTGCAAACAGAGAGAGACAGAAGAAAGAGAGAATGGTCATACCAGGGCCTCCAACCCCTCAATGAACTCCAAATGCATGCACCTTTTTGCACATTTGGCTTCACGTGGGGTACAAGGGAACAGAATTTGGGTCATTAGCTGCTGAGCCATTTCTCCAGACCCTCCATCCATTCTTCCTTCCTTCCTTCCTCCCTACTTACTTTTTGTTTTTCACGCTAGACCAAGCTGACCTGGCACTCACTCCTAGGCTGGCCTTGAATTCATAGCAATCCTCTTAGCTCTGCCTCATAAGTGCTGGGGTTAAAGGTGTGCACCACCATACTTTCTTTTTATTTGTATTTGCAAGAACAGAAAGAGAGAGAGAAAATGGGTGCATCAGGGCCTCTTTCCATTAAGCTGCAGATGCATCCACCACTTTGTGGATCTGGTTTTAGGTGGGTAATGGGGAAATGAACCCAGGCCAGCAGACTTTGAAAGCAAGCGCCTTTAACCACAAAGCCATCTCTCCAGCCCCCTACCACTTACTTTTAGTTGGTGTAGATGACAGATATGTTCATATGGGTGAGTGTGGGTGCACATGCACATGCCACAGTGTACACGTGCAGGCCAAAGGACAACTTTCAGGTCAGTCAGTCTTCGTCTTCCACCTTGTTTAAGGTAGGATCTCAAAGTTGCCCAGCACTCCTTTAGCCAGGCTAGCTTGACCACCAGGCTAGCTCATGCAGAAGCTTCCTCCCATGTTGCCAAAGGTGTGCTGGAGTTACAGAAGCCCACCACAGCTTCTGCCTTTCACACGGATTCTGGGGATTGAACTCAGATCCTTACACTTACGTGGCAAGCACTCTCTGGATTTCCAACACTCAGTAGTCACATAAAGTACCACTGATATGATTTTGCAAGTGAGTTTCAAAGAAGTTGGGTACCTTACTGAGGACCATTTAGTGTGAGCAGCAGCAGGATCTGAGCCTGGGCGTGCCTGGTGCTGAAGCCGGGGCTCTTCCCATGGTGCAGTACTATCACTCTTATGGATGGCTCCCTTGCCTTAGGTAGTACTGCCCACTCTTTGCCTCTCTCCTAGCAGTCACGGAAGGAAAAATGCCCACTTTGTAGACAATAAAGATGAAGCTCATTAAAAAAAAAAATGCTGCTCAAAAGCACACTATTAACAAGGAGCTTGAATTTAAACTTAAGACTTGTTTACAAATGATAAATTTGGATTTAACTATACAGCAATGGGAAGCCCTCACAGGTTTAAGTCTGAGAATTGACATGATCAGGTGGGAGATACAGAAAAGTAATTCTGGGATGAAAATCAAGTAAGTCCTAGAAACCATAAAGAAACAGGAAGACATGAGTCCACTGTAGCAGTTCAGATGACACAGGGTAGTAATAAGAGCGGCAAGGATAAAGGCCATGAGAACCATCCAAGACTAGGCTAAATGCCAGTCCTGTCTTGAGAGGCTCCCTGATAGTCCCCAGCCTGAATTAATTACTCTTTCCTCTGTGCAGCTTTACATCCTACATATCGCATCCACTTGGCTATTTGTTTACACATCTAATTTCTCCACTAGGCTGTGAGGTCTTAGGAGGAAGAAACTCTCTTACGCGTTTTTACATTCTTAGCACAATAACTGGCACAAAGTAGTTTCTCTGTTAATGTTGAGTGGAAGGAAGGATGGATGGACAGATGGGTAGAAAAAAAAAAAAAAAGGAGAGTTTGAGGACAGCAGAATGGCTAGCACCAGGATAAACACAGGAAAGAGAGTTAGGCTTGTGTGACTATGTCCAAGTCTCATGGTCTGCAGGATGAGGCTACCAGGACTGAGAAGTCTCAAGAGCCAGGCAGAGAAAAAACTTTATCTGCCAGACAAAAGGAGCAGCTAAGGGCTTTGAAGCAAGAAAGGTCCTGGCTGACCAATGGGTTAGGAAGATGTGCCTTTGCTTTGCTCTCTGTATATTCCTGGACTGCTCTCTTTCCCTTGTAGCAGCAGCAGCAAGGCACATTGTGTAATACAAACTCATTCAGGTATCATGCTAAGCACAACATACTGGAGAGGTAAACCTGTCACATCTCACCTCACATAAGTGGTTTTTGGATTATCCACATGATTAACTCCATGAGCCATCAGCATAAATAATGAGGAGACTAAACAGAAACAGTATGAAACAAACCTGGCGGGGCATGGTGGCACAGGCAGAGGTATGGTGGCACTGCAACCCCAGCCCTGAGGAAGTAGAAGCCAGGAGGTTTGCAAGTTTACGGCTAGTCATGCTACAGAGTGAGACCCTGGGGGGGGGGGAGAAATTAGAAAAAGAAAAGAACCAGAGCTGATGGGTTGGGATAATCCTGGCTGAGGAAGGAGAACTGCAAATTCAAGGACTGCCAACCTGTGCAACTTAGTGGAACACTGAGAGACAGACAGACAGAGAAAGCAAACAAGCTGAGGATGATGTAGCTCAGCTGGAGTGCTTGCCTAACATGCATGAGGCCCAGCACCACATAAAACCAGACCTATGTGCTCGCTTCAGCAGCACCTATACTAAAATTGAAACAATACAGAGAAGAATAGCATGATTAGCATGGTCTCTGTGCAAGGATGACACAGAAATTCGTGAAGCATTCCATATTTAAATAACAAACAAACAAACAAAAACAGCATCCAGGCGTGGTGGCTCACACCTTTAATCCCAGCACTTGGGAGGCAAAGGTAGAAGGACCACCATGAGTTCAAGGCCACCCTGAGAATACAGAGTGAATTCCAGGTCAGCCTGGCCTAGTGAGACCCTACTTCAGGGGGTGGGGGAGGAGCTGGAGAGATGGCTTAGTGGTTAAGGTACTTCCCTGTGAAGCCTAAGGACCCAGGTTCAACTCCCCACCAGAACCCACATAAGGCAGATACACAAGGTGTCACTTGTGAACAGAGTCACACATGCACACAATGAAGTGCACGCATCTGGAGTTCGGTTGCAGTGGCTAAGGCACTGGCATGCCAATTCCCCCCACCCCTCTCTCTCTCTCTTAAAAAAGGAGAAGGGTCTGGAGAGATAGTTCAGCAGTTATGGTGCTTGCTTTCAGAGCCTCACAACCAGAGTTCAATTCCCCAGTACCTATGTAAAGTCAGATGCACAAAATGGAGCATGCACCTGGAGTTTGTCTGCAGTGGCTAAAAGCTCTGGCGCAACCATTCTTTCTCTCCCTGCAAAGTGTGGTGGCACACACCTTTGATACTAGAACTTTGGAGGCTGAGGTAGGAGGATCACTGTGAGTTCAAGGTCAGCCTGAGACTATATAGTGAATTCAAGGTCAGCCTGGGCTAGAGTGAGACCTTACTTTGACAAAAAGGGGAAAGGGGGACTACTCGCTCAGGACCCCCTGTTTTACAGAAGCTTTGTCTTCCTTCCTTCTCTTGAGTTCTGAGACACCAGTCTGGGTCTCTAGGGGGCTTTCCCATTTTTAGGAACCCCACTCCTGCCTCATCTTGAGCAGGAGCTCTGTATTATTCCCTTTCTTTTCTTAAACACTATAAACTCTATAATCCCTATATAAAATCTTTCTAAATTAAAAAAAAAAAGTGGAAAGTAGAAACAGGGCTGAGGGCACACATCAGTGGTAGAGTGCTATAGAGAGGTATAGACAAGTCTCTGGGTTCATATCCCAGTACTGAAGCAAGAAGAACCATATATTTTTAAACAAAGTGCTATACTTTACAAAGAAAATATATAATTCCAATACATACGAAGAGATGCCGAATCATTAGTTTCCAGAGAAATACAATGAGATACTGTTTCACACCCACTAGAATGCCTATGCTAGAAAGGATGGTATCAAGTGTTCACAGGGGTATGGGAATGTTGGAACCCTCACACTGAGACTAGCCTCAGTTTCTCAAATGAGCAAATACTGAGTTACATTAACTGTCCTTACTCCTCCTGGTGAGGCTGCACATATAACTGGGTACTAAAATGGCCAGCAAGTCTCTGTGCTCCTTCTGAGACTATCCTTAATTCCAGTCCCTCTGAACCACATTTCATTCACTAAAACACCAGTTTCTCTCCTGACAGGTTTTCAACTTGTTTCCTTCCCACTTTTCCTCCACAGAGACCTAGGTTACCATGTCTTAGCCATGAGAGAGGTTCCTATAACACTAGGTTCAAACAGCTCTCTTAAAGCATAAATAAATAGACATATATTTTTTAAAGTCTCCTCTTAGCTGGGTGTGGTGGCTGATGCTTCTTGTCTCAGTACTCAGGAGGCTGAGGGAGGAGGACCACCATGAGTTCAAGGCCAGCTCAGAGCTATAGAGTAAGTTCCAGTAAGCCTGGGCAAGAGTAAAATCCTACCTCAGGAAAACAAACAACAAAAAATGTCTCTAAGCTGGGTGTGGTGGTGCATGCCTTTGGTACCAGCACTCCTGAGGCAGAGCTAGGAGGATTACTGTGAGTTTGAGGCCAGCCTGAGACTACATAGTGAATTCCAGGTCAACCTGGGCTCAGATCAAGACCCTATCTCAAAAAAAAAAAAAAAAAAAAAAAAGCCTCTCATGCCTTTAACCCCAGCACTGAAGAAGCTGACACTGGAAGAATGCTGTGAGTTTGAGACCAGCTAGAGTAAGACTCTGCTTCAAAAGCAAGGAAAAAAAAAATGTTCTTTTCCACTCAGAAGAAAACCACTGACTTGGGAGACAGAAACTGGTTTTCGCCATAGATAAAGATATATGCATTCAGGGCTGGAGAGATGACTTAGTGGTTAGGGTGCTTGCCTGTAAAGCCTAAGGACCCAGGTTCAATTCCCCAGATCCCACGTAAGCCAGATGTACATGGTAGTGCATGCATCTTGAGTTCATTTGCATTGGCTAGAGTCCCTGGTGCACCTATTCTCTCTCCCTCTGTCTCTCCCTCTCTCAGATAAATAAATTTTTGCTTTGTTTTGTTTATAGTTTTTGGAGGTAGGTCTACACTAGCTCAGGCTGACCTGGAATTCACTATGTAGTGTCAGGGTGGCCTTGAACTCACAGTGATCCTCCTGCCTCTGCCTCCCAAGTGCTGAGATTAAAGACGTGTATCACTATGCCTGGCTTAAATAAATAGTTTTAAAAAGCTATATACAATCACATTTTTTTTTTAACTTACTAGTTTTTATGTGGGTGGCTGGGGAAACTCAGGGCCAGCAGGCTTCACAAGCAAGTACCCCAGCTGTTGAGCCATCTCCCCACCCCCTGATGTACCCTTTTTGATACAGACCAAAATGACCAAAGGCTCAAAGACTGAAAAACTGAAGAACCAAAGAAAAGTTGAGCTTGGTAGGCAGAGGTAGGAGGATCACCATGAGTTCGAGGCCACCCTGAGACTACATAGTTAATTCCAGGTCAGCCTGGGCTAGAGTGAAACCCTACCTAGAAAAACAAACAAACAAACAAACAAAAAAAAAAAAACAAAGAGAAGTTGACATTGGAAACTTATAAAGGCAATAAGGTGTGACTGGTGGCTTCTAAGGAATGGGAACCTCCAAGACAGGCTAGCATCCACAAGGAGCACTGTGGTTCTGATCTCTTGGAAAAGTGTACAATTTTGTACCCTTCAAGGATCATGACTCCATTTCCCAGTGACATTGAACCATTTGCTACACCTTCTTGTAGGCCATGATGAAGCAACAAAACATGAGACTGACTGACCTCCAAAGCCTACTTGTCCAGCACAGTGATGCTCTGAGCATGCCCAACCCCTGTCCCCAGGAGCTCACTCATCATGGTCAGATGCATGGATCTTGCTTAAAGTCAATGCTTTTTCAGCTAGTCCTTCAAACTTTGTTAAAGTTAGCAAAGAAGGCCTGGAGAGATGGCTTGTTAAGGCACTTGACAGCAAAGCCAAAGAATCCGGGTATGATTCCCCAGTACCTATATAAAGCCAAATGTACAAGGTGGCACATGTGTCTGGAGTTTGTCTGCAGTGACCAGAGGTCCTCACATGCCCATTCTCTCTATTTGCCTCCTTTTCTCTCTCAAATTAAAAAAAAAAAAAAAAAAAAATTAAGTTAGCAAAGGGCTGGAGAGATGGCTTAGTGGTTAAGGCATTTGCCTGCAAAGCCAAAGGACCTGGGTTGATTCCCCGGGGCCCAATGTAAGCCACATGCACAAGGGGAAGGGGGATGTGTCTGGAGTTCCTTTGCAGTGGCTGGAGACCCCGGCACGCCCATTCTCTCTCTTCCTCTCTCTGCCTGTTTCTCTCTCAAGTAAATAAATAAAAATAAAGTTAGCAAAAGAAAAAAGGTGACCACTGAGTCCATCCACCAGTCAGAGGCTTCTATTCAATGCCTACATCTGTGCTGACATATTGCCTGCCCACTAGAAAGCCAAGCACCATATACACTCCCAGGAGCTGGCACGGACAGCAGGCATACACTGCACAACATCCTTTTATGTTCTCCAACAAGACCATAGCTCTCACCTATCCTGGGTCCTGGCTGAAGGCAGAGAAAAGGAACAAGGGACCTGCCACTCAAGCACCATCACTGACCAACATAGTCTCTTGGTGCTGACAAGAGCTGGATCTTACTGTGACCCCAGGCAAGCTACTCTGAAGACCTCCTTTACATATGTGAAATGAGGGACCCCACATTCCTTCCAGCTAGCTGTAATTTCCTGACTGTGGCTTCTTTCAGTTCTCTCCACAGACAAGATGCTTTCTAGTGAGAAGCAGGATGTAGAAAAAAAAAAAAAAACATGGACTGACTTCCAGAAAGGGACACAGGGTTCATATTTTGCTGACCCAGTTTCCCTCGAAATGTCAGATGACCCTAGAGGCAGCAGGAAGCAGAAGGAACAAACTCTGCTGGACTGACTGTTGGCCTAGAGCAGTTCTTGAGGTGTGAGCATTACACCCGTGTACTCCCCATCCTGCCAGGACACTCATTAACCCCAGTGATGACATGGAAAAGAAAGGGTAGCCTGCCCAAGACCAGGAGGCCAATAAGAACTTTACATACACTTGTGCTTCTCTATATCAGAGGCAGAGATCTAAATGCTGGCTCAGATGGTGGTTCCTCAATCCAGCCAAAGGTGCCTCCAGGTCCTCTACCAAGGCAAAGCAAGCCAAGTGAAGTCTTGCTGGCCCTGGGCCCCTTGGTCATCATTAGATCTTATGGACAATTTCAAATGTTCAGAAAGCCAGGGAACCTAAAGAACTGGAAATCCAGGGGTGACCCAAAGCTTCCTTTTCCTCATTCCAAACTTCTAGTTGGTGAAGTTGGTCCTTCACTTCCTCTGGTTGTTACCAGTGTGGGGAGTCACAAAAAATAAAAAATAAAAAAAAATAGTGTGAAGACAAGGTGCAAGTGACTGGAGGAGGAAGAGGACAGCCCTAACCAAACAGCACATAAACAAAGTCAGCAATTTCAAGCACTGTGACCACAACCAGCTTCCTGGCAGAGGCTACTTGGACAATCTCAAAGCGCTCAGGACCCAGGGGACACTCATCAAGGACAATAATCACCATTATCACATCCTTGAAAACCATACAATAGACAGACAAGGAGTCAACATCTTTGAAATGAACACCACCCAAGAATTCTACTATAAATAGTCCTTCTAACTAGGCCTCCTCGTATGTTACAGTTCCTGCTCTCCCTTACCCAGGGAGGACCCTAGTAAAGTGCCTGTGGTTCAGGGAAGCCCATGTTTTCCCACTTGATCAAGAAGGAAGAAAAAAAAAGAAAAGAAAAAAGAAACCCAGCGAGGATCTCCATAGTCTGGGGTAAGGAGGCCTGAAGGACGGAGAAACTTTTGAGCAGCCACACCACGAAATGACTACAAACGGAAATATTCCGGCAGTCCAGGGCCACTTGCCCTGTCAACTCGGCAATGATCTGGCAGCCAGCTAGAAGGGACAAGGTGGGATATACATGCAACAAACAGGGTGAAGTGAGAGGCGGCAGAGGCAATGCACCCAGGCCTTCGAAGCGAGCACACGCATGCAGGAAGCCAGAAGGGGCTGGAACGAAGGGGAGACGGCGACGGCACACCAAGGGAGACACCAGGCCTCTCGCGTGGCGAACGGGGAGTGCATGCCCGGCTGGACGGCGTGCAGGGGTGGGCGGGCATGCAAGTGGCTTGGCGAAAGAAGGGTTGCAGGCGTCACCCCGTAGGGTGAGCATGGCGAGGGCCGGGGGCGTGCGGGGACGCGCTCGGAGGGGACGCGCACGGGGGTGGGGGGAGACGCTGGTTACCGTGTGGTTCACCCCCCACATCAGGACGCTGAGGATCGGCTCGCTGGCCCGGAATAGCTTCACTTTCTGGCACACGAAATGCTTCTTCTTGGTCTTGGTTTTGCTGGCGCTGAGCGGCGCCACCGCCACCGCCGTGGTGCTGGTGCAGTTGGACGACATGCCCGGGGCGGCGGCGGCGGCGGCGGCGAAAGGGGGGGGTGGCGGAGACAGCACACGAACAAGCGGCCCCTAGGCCTCCCCCGAACCGATCCCCACCCCCGCTGCCTCACCGCGCCATGGTCGCGCCCGTCCCGTTACCTCCCCACCCCGCCCCGGTGGTTCCGTCCGCCCCACGCCCCGCCCCGCCCCGCCCCGGGGAGCCGCCGGGCCGCTCCGCACCCCGCCCCCGGGCGGTGCCGCCCTCGGCAGACCCCTCGACTCCCCGTCGGAATGGTACCGCCCGTCCCCAGGAAGCAGTGGCCGCCCCACCCGCCCGTCCTCCAGCGCCTGGACAGCCCGGAGGCCCCGACCCGCACGCCTAAATGCCCCGCGCTGGACAGGACGGGTGAGCAGGCCTCGCTGTACACCGCAGGAGGGGCTCCATGTTGGACCGACCCTCCCCCCAGGTGGGGGTTTGGTTCTTTCCCTCAACCTGAGGTGCCAAGATGGCGGCAGCGCCACAGATGCGCGACAGGAGAGGAGGGGCGGGAATGAGAGAGGGTGGGACGTACCATCCCCATCCCGGGGGAGAAAGGCGGAACACAGCAAGGGAAAAGGAAGTGCCGCCTGGAGAACCAGGGAACGCCCCCTCGCTCCACCCAAGCGTGGATCTCCCCACTCCTCTGGGCAGAGGGCTGGCCCCGCCCTCGGGACACGCCCCTTTCTCCCAGGGCCAATGAGGGGCAGGCCGGGAAACCTAGGTTTTATGAATGGGCCGCGCGCCCACCCACCTGGTGCCTGGCCTCCGCCCGCCAAA
Organism: Jaculus jaculus; assembly: GCF_020740685.1. Taxonomy (NCBI): domain Eukaryota; kingdom Metazoa; phylum Chordata; class Mammalia; order Rodentia; family Dipodidae; genus Jaculus; species Jaculus jaculus. The sequence continues at coordinate 110,693,134 of NC_059110.1, forward strand.
GGGTCAAGTTTAGATAGAGACTGTCAGCACCTGCAGCCACCTATTCTAATAATCGGCTTCCTCCAAGATAGCTAAGTAAACTGCCCACGCTTTCTTACGTAATTCATCTTGGACGAAGGATTTTTATATTAGACACCAATCACGGGTCAACATTGTGTGTGGGAATATGAAAACTTGGTTCTCCCACACGTGGTCGCAAAATACGTGGTTACAAAAATAAATATAGCCTTTATTACCAATTAATAAAATAAAAGTCATAATTAACACAGGGTAGCAGGATGAGATGATTAAATAAATACTGTTACATTCTCTGGGGAAATACTGGTTAAGCCATTAGTGTCTGGCATTTTAGTGACTAAAAATAAAAATCTAAATATGTCTTAAGCAGAATTAGGAATTGGTAGAACAAGCAAATGGCCTAGCTAATGTATAGGTCAAGAGTGACCAGGAGGGCAGTACATGATACCTAGGAGTTCCCTGGTCAAATGAGAGTTTCTAGGGAAAAAAAAAAAAAAAAAAGGAGAAGGAAAAGGCAGTAAAGACAGAGGAGTGAACCATTGAGTGTTTTGGTCTTGTAACACTTGACTAAAATATATTAGAAAACAACAGCTGAAAATCTAGATTTGCAGTAAAGTTACTGTGGTAAAGAGAAGCCAAGAAGCAATCCCAGCACTCAGGAGGCTGAGGCAAGACAGCCAGAATGAGGCCAGTCTGAACAACACTGACTGAAATCCTGTCTGTCTGTCTGTCTCTCTCCCTCTCTCTCTCTCTCTCTCACACACACACACACACACACACGAAAAAAAAAAAAAAAAAAAGGAAAGAAAATAACCCACTTCCATTTTATTTTCTCTACGGAACCACAGAGCACACTGGCAGTGTAACCTAACTCCTAAAATCAATGGACCACATAGCGCTGTCCAATAGCAGGCTCTAAGCAGTGAAGAGGATCCTATTAATACTACTAGGCTCCTCCCAAACCTGCCACCTGCCTAATTCAGAGAGAAAAACGAGCCAACCTGCCTTAGTGTATCATTGTTCTACAAGGTTCAATGTGGCCATGCATAGGAAATTCACGTACCAAAGTCCCACAATGCTAACTTTAAAAAAATGAAAAATTATACATTTGTACATATATACATTGTACTTTTACAGTTCAAAGACCAGGTAATAGTTTACAGTTCATTTTGGGATTTTTTTTTTTTTTTCTTTTTGAGGTAGGGTCTCACTCTAGCCCAGGGATGACCTGGAATTCACTATGTAGTCTAAGAGTGGTCTCAAACTCACATCAAACTCAGCAGTCCTCCTACCTCTGTTCCTAAATGCTGGGATTAAAGGCATGTGCCTCCACGCCCAGCTATTTAGGGCTTTTTGTATTGTTTTCTATTCCACCTTCTTAAGTCACTCTCTTGGCTCTACCTGATACTATTCTGTATTATCTACAAAATTAAGTCAATGGTCACATATCCCAGTGAGCACAATCCATATGGGTCTGGAGAGAGGTCTCTAGCAGATGTGATATGGACTGAAGTAGTGGGATAGCTCACACCAGTAGAAGGGAAAAGCCTAGGGAACAGCCTTCCAGAACACGATGGTCCTGTGGCTCACCCATTAAAACACACAGTCAAAACCCACTGTGCAAAAGGGAAAGGATCCCAGAATCAAATCACACTGGTTCTCAAGGGATGTAAGATGTCTCAGGAATCAATGGACAGAGTCACTTTGAATAGTGGTGGTTTGACATCTGTAGAAGAAATCATTTGAACTCTTATAAAGAGAATTTTTAAGGGGTCAGCAGCATCCCTGTAAAATTCAGGAAACCAGCAAGAAAGGGAATGCTTTCATCTTTTCATGAAATTCTTCTCCAGAGCCACTGAGGTTCTCTGTAGAGAATGGATGTTGCGCTTCACACGGTCCTCCAAGGAGGAAGTAGATGCACTCTCCAGCTTCATGCGGCTAGGGAAAGAAGACAGGTGAACAGAAATAAAAAAACATTTCCTAAACTGGTCAATTCTGGCAGAATTAGAAAAAACAGTATGGTAGCCACAGAACAGCTGTAGAAACACAAGTTCTTTTCAGCCCACATAGTCAATTTTCAAGTGACTCCATCTGGAACCAAAATTTTTAAATGTCCATAAGGGAAAATTCATCTGTTTTGGAAAACAAGTTAAGAAATAAAAGGGCGGGGGGAATTTAAACCATAAATTCTCATTTAAAAGGAAGGCCAGGGAATTTCAAATGATTTAGGATAAATATCATTCACTTATGCTCCATCAAATCAAAAATCTCCCTGTCTGGCTAGAAACTTGGAGCAGTATCAAAAGTATTCCCAAGGCTCAACTCTGCATTCTCTGGGAACAGACAGAATGAGTCCCCCATTCCCACCCCAATACGTTGCCAGACTGCAGACAGAAAGACACACTTACTGGATGAACTTGCCATCCCGGGAGTCCAGCTTCTCCAGCCTCTGCTCCCGCTCTTCTTCCTTGGCATGCCTCTTGAGGAGGTTCAGCCTTTCCTCCTCCCTCCACTTGGCGTTTTCCATCATCTCCTGCCGTTTACGCTCTAGTTCCTCTGCAGACAGTTTTCTGTTGAGCAGAAAACATCCTATTGAATCTACCATTCTCCTCAGAAAATATCAGGTCAGACCAAACTCTAGACTTGCCAGTTCCTGTCTCTCTTTAAGGAAATTCTCAGCCCAGTGACATGCCAGCATGAGTTTCCTCTTTCTGATCGCTAATTCAGGCAGTCACAACCAAATTGTAAAGAATGGGCTAGAGGGCTAGAGAGATGGCTTAGCAGTTAAGTGCTTGTCTGTGAAGCCTAAGGACCCGGTTTGAGGCTAGATTCTCCAGGACCTACGTTAGCCAGATGCATAAAGGGGCACACGCATCTGGAGTTCGTTTGCAGTGGCTGGAAGCCCTGGTGCACCCATTCTCTCTCTCTCTCTCTATCTGCCTCTTTCTCTGTCACTCTCAAATAAATAACTAAAAATGAACAACAACAACAAAAAAAAACCTCAAAAAAAAAAGAATGGGCTAGAGAGAGACCCTAACTTGAAAAGCAAAAAAGTTCATACGAAATTGTAAAAACTGTAGTGAAGGGTTCCATAACCTCACTCAGTAACCTCTAGGGTAATTAACCTGAGAACATAAAAGTGAAACAGAGAACAAATCAGAATCCTATCTTTACAGCAATTACATATTCACTGCTCAATAACTTACAGAACAGAAAATTTGAATTATTCATGTGATTATTGATTTTTAAGAGACACTTTAAAATGCACAGATAAATGCTGGGCATGGTGATGCATGCCTTTAATCCCAGCACTCGGGAGAAAGAGGTAGAAGGATTGCCACCCTAAAACTACATAGTCAATTCCAGGTCAGTCTGGGCTAGGGCGAGACTCTACCTTGGGGAAATAAAATAAAATAAATAAATATATAATATATTTAATATAAAAACAGATAAAGCCCAAGAATATAATGCTTTAGGACTTAGCTAAATGGCAGAAGAAAAAAAAAAAAAAACAGGGGCCAGGCGTGGTGGCTCACGCCTTTAATCCCAGCACTCGGGAGGCACAGGTAGGAGGATTGCCGTGAGTTCAAGGCCACCCTGAGACTACATAGTGAATTCCAGGTCAGCCTGGGCTAGAGTGAGACCCTACCTCAAAAAACAAAAACAACAACAAAAAAATAAAAATAAACAGGGGTTGCAGAGATGGCTCAGTGGATAAAGTACTCACTACTCAAGCTTGAGTACCCAAGTTCAATCCTTAGATCTTATGTAAAAAGCTGGACACTGGAAGCTGGAGAGGTAAGGCACCTATCTGCAAAGCCAAAGGACCCAGGTTCAATTCCCCAGGACCCATGTGAGCCAGCTACACAAGGTGGCACATGCATCTAGAATTCGTCTGTATTGGCCGTATGCCGTAGAGCAACCATTCCCTCTCTGTCTCCTTTTTGTCTCTCTCTCATAAATAAATAAAAGATTTTTTTTAAGATTTTTTATTTATTTATTTGAGAGCGACAGACATAGAGAGAAAGACAGATAGAGGGAGAGAGAGAGAATGGGCGCGCCAGGGCTTCCAGCCTCTGCAAACGAACTCCAGACGCGTGCGCCCCCTTGTGCATCTGGCTAACGTGGGACCTGGGGAACCGAGCCTCGAACCGGGGTCCTTAGGCTTCACAGGCAAGCGCTTAACCGCTAAGCCATCTCTCCAGCCCAAAATATTTATTGTTTAAAGCTAGAAGTTGGGCTGAAAGACATGGCAAAGCCAAAGGACCAAGGTTTAATTCCCCAGTACCCATAAAAGCCAGATGCACAAGGAGGTACATGCTTCTGGAATTCCTTTCCAGTGGTTAAAGGCCCATCCTCATTATCTCCCTCTCTCAAATAAATAAATTCCCAGCACACTGATAGCAAGATGGGAATTGGAAACAGAATTCCCACAAATCTCTTGACATCATAACTGCTGTAATCCTGGCATTCAGGAGGCTTGAGGCAAGAGGATTACTGAGAATCTGAAGCCAACTTGCGCTACAGAATGAAACCCCATATAAAATCAGTAAGAGGGCTGGAGAGATGGCTTAGCGGTTAAGCGCTTGCCTGTGAAGCCTAAGGACCCCGGTTTGAGGCTCAGTTCCCCAGGTCCCACATTAGCCAGATGCACAAGGGGGCGCACGCGTCTGGAGTTCGTTTGCAGAGGCTGGAAGCCCTGGCGCGCCCATTCTCTCTCTCTCCCTCTATCTGTCTTTCTCTCTGTGTCTGTCGCTCTCAAATAAATAAATAAAAATAAAAATAAAAATAAATAAAAAATAAAATCAGTAAGAGCATTGGAAAGACAGCAACTATGGATAAGAGAGGCCAAGGAATTGTTAGATGGAATAGACTAGAAGAAACTGAATCCGAAGTGCCATCACTGATGGGAAAATGGTGGGTGTAGGAAAGATTGAGGGACTGCAAGTACCATTACGTCAGAGATGATAAGGAGGTATGGGGCTGGAAACAAAGGGACTCACCTACACTCTGGGTCAGAAGCTGGGCAAAACTGCCAGCTTGGGCTACCTACTAAGTTCAGACCAGCCTAAGCTATAGGAGACTCTGTCTCAAAAATACATAAATAATGATAAAACAGTTGGTTTAGAGCCAGGAGTAGCAGCACAGTCTTATAATCCCATCCATCATTCAGGAGGACTGCCTATCTAAAAAAAAAAAAAAAGTCAAAGGGTGGGAGGGGATTGTGATCATGGTGTATTGCCTATATTAATGGAAGTTGTCAATAAAAAGTTAAGACAGCTGGGCAAATTGCCACAAACCTTTAATCCCAGCAATCAGGAGGCAGAGGTAGGAGGATCACTATGAGTTCAAAGCCACCCTGAGACTACATAGTGAATTCCAGGTCAGCCTGGGCTAGAGCAAAACCCTATTTCAAAAATATAAAACAAACAAATAAATAAGATACATCCAAGTGATTGAAGATAGAAAATAAAGCAGGACCTGAAAATGGACATGTCCTAATCAAGAGTCTCTGAGCCAGGTGGCACTCACCTATAATCCCAACATTTGGCAGGCAGAGGAGGGGGGATTGCCACACTGAGACTACATAGTGAATTCCAGGTCAGCCTGGGCTACAGTGAGACCCTACATCGAAAGATCAAATTAAAAAAAAAAAAGTCAAGCCGGGCGTGGTGGCGCACGCCTTTAATCCCAGCACTTGGGAGGCAGAGGTAGGAGGATCACTGTGAGTTTGAGGCCACCCTGAGACTACATAGTGAATTCCAGGTCAGCCTGGGCTAGAGTGAGACCCTACCTCGAAAAACCAAAAAAAAAAAAAAAGTCAAGCCAGGCGTGGTGGCTCACGCCTTTAATCCTAGCACTCAGGAGGATTGCTGTGAATTTAATTTGAGTGGCTGGAGAGATGGCTTAGCAGTTAAGGTGTTTGCCTGCAAAACCAAAGGACCCAGGTTCAATTCCCCAGCAGCTAGAAGCCCTGTCTCACCCATCCTCTCTCTCTCTCTCTCCCTCACTCTGCCCTTTCCCTCCCTCTCTCAAATAAATTTTAAAAAATACAATATTCTTAAAAGTTGGGCTGGAGAAAAAAGAAAGAAAAAAGAAAAAAAAAAGTTGGGCTGGAGGAATGGCTTAACAGTTAAGGCATTTGCCTGCAAAGCCAAAGGACCCAGGTTTGATACTCCAGGACCCACGTTAGCCAGATGCACAAGGGGCACAAGCATATGGAGTTTGTTTGCAGAGGCTGGAGGCCCTGGCGCACCCATTCTCCCTCTCTCTCTTTCTGTTAAATAAATAAATAATAAAAAAAATTAAATTAAAAAGACTTTAAGGGGGGAAGAAAGATGGCTCAGCAGCTAAAGGTACTTGGTTACAAAACCAGATGGCCCAAATTCAATTCCCACGTAAAGCCACATCTACAAGGGTATGTCTGGAGTTCATTTGAAGCAGCTGAAGGCCCTGGAGCACCCATTCTCCCTCTCAAATAAAATTAAAATATATATATAAATAAAATAAAGGGCTGGAGTGATGGTTTAGTGGTTAACGTGCTTGCCTGCAAAGCCTAACTCATGTTCAGATCTACAGGTCCCACGTTGCCAGACATATCAGTGATGCAGGAATGCAATGCTGCACATATGCCCCAAGGGGGCACACACATCTGGAGTTTACAGCCGCTGAAGGGCCTGGCATACCCATTCTCTTCCTCTCTCACTCTCTCTCTCTCTCTCTCTCTCTCTCTCTCAAAAATAAATAAAATAAATAAAAGCCAAGGGTGATAGCACATGCCTTTAATCCCAGCTCTCAAGAGGCAGAGGTAAGAGGAACACTGTGAGTTCAAGGCCACCCTAAGACTACATAAGTGAATTCCAGGTCAGCCTGGGTTACAGCAAAACCCTACCTCAAAAAAACAAAAAATTAAAATGGAATAAAAAAAATAGCTGGGCTTCATGGCACATGCCTTTAATCCCAGCACTTGAGAGATAAAAGGTAGAAAGACTGCCATGAGTTCAAGGCCACCCTGACACTATATAGTGAATTCCAGGTCAGCCTGTGCTACAGCAAGTCCCTACCTCAAAAAACCAAAATAAACAAATAAATCAATGAATGAATGAATGTATGTCAATTTGACAAAGAGATAAGATTACCCACTTTCCCTGGTGTAAATGGTTACTATATTCAGCCCTATGACATAGGAATTAGTCTAGTGTGCATCTGACTTACCTGGTATATCCAGGAGCATGCCGCCTCTGGTAGACCTCCTTTTTAGGGGATGGGCTGTGAGTCTGACCTCTCTCTTTTCTGCTTACTTTAGAGTTATGCCTGTAATAAACACAGAGGGCACAAGGCTTTTTAATATGACATTAATATGGAAAACAAGCTATCTTAAAAGTATAATTTAGGGCTAAAGAGATGGTTTAGTAGTTAAGGCAGTTGCCTGTGAAGCCTAAGGACCCAATATGATTCCCCAGTAGCCATGAAAACCAGATCCATGAAGTGATGCATGTTGCTGGAGTTCGTTTGCAGTGGCTGGAGGCCCTGGCACACCCTTTCTCTATTGCCCCCCCAAATAAATAATAAATAAAATACATATTTCTTAAAGTATAATCTAGCCAAACATGGTGGCGTATGCCTTTAATCCCAGCACTTGTTAGGCAGAAGTAGGGAATTCACCATGAGTTTCAGGCAACCCTGAGACTACACAGCAATTCCAGGTCAGCCTAGGCTAAAGAGAGAGAGAAAGAGACTCTACCTTAAAAAAATAAAAATTAGAGCCAGGCATGGTGGCACATGCCTTTAATCCCAGTACTTAGGAGGAAGAGGTAGGAGGATCACTGTGAGTTTAAGGCCTCCCTGAGACTACATAGTGAATTCCAGATCAGCCTGGACCTCGAAAAACCAAAAAATAAATAAATAAGTAAGTAATAAAAATAGCTGGGCATGGTGATGCACACCTTTAATCCCAGCACTCGGGAGGCAGAGGTAGGAGGTTTGCCGTGAGTTCAAGGCCACCCTGAGACTATGTAGTGAATTTCAGGTCAGCTTGGGCTAGAGTGAGACTCTTTCTCGAAAAAAAAAGAAAAAAGAAAAAGGAAAATCGGGCTGGAGAAATGGCTTAGTAATTAAGGCACTTGCCTGCAAAGCTAAAGACCCAGGTTCAATTCTCCAGGACCCATGTAAGTCAGATGTACAAGGTAGCACACGTATCTGAAGTTCGTTTGCAGTGCCTGAAGGCCCTGATGTGCCCATTCTTTCTTTCTATCTGCCTCTCTCTCTTTCAAATAAATAAAATAAAATAATAAAGATGTGAGCCACCATGTCCTACTTAAAAAAAAAATAGTAATTAAGTACTGAAGAGATGGCTTAGTGGTTACGGTGTCTGCCTGCAAAGACGAAGGATCCAGGTTCGACTCTCCAGTACCCACATGAGCCAGATGCACAAGAGGGCAAATGCGTCTGGAGTTCGTTTGCACTGGCTGGAGGCCCTGGAATGTCCATTCTCTCCCCTTCTCTCTCTCTCTGCCTTTCTCTCTCTCAAATAAATAAAAAAAATATATTTTAAAAAATAATAAAAATTAAAAAGCTGGGTGTGCTAGTGCACACCTTTCAATCCCAGCACTTGGGAGGCAGCGGTGAGGACTGTCCAGCCTAAAACGAGATAGTGAATTCCAGGTCAGCCTAGGCTAGTCTAGAGTGAGACCCTACCTCAAAAAAAGTAAAATAAAAAGTATAATATGCTCAATGTGGTAGCACATACCCTTAATTCAAGGTATGAGCATTGCTTTTGAGTTTGAGGCCAGCCTGAGACTACATAGTGAATCCCAGGTCAGACTGGGCTAGAATATGACCCTACCTCAGGAAAAAAAAAAAGTATAACCTAAATGAAAGAGGGACCTCCTCCCTACTGCCACAATTGACCCCTCAGTTTGGAACATTGAACACCTCAACACCAGGAGCCTATCCATGTTACTCCCAGTTTCCCACCCCCCAGATGTAGCGCCTCTTAACAGCCATGGATTGGCAAATGGACTTTACCCACATGCCCCCTATCAAAAAGTATTCCCTCTATACCTAAACAGGATTGTCCTGATAGAGATCTGTTTCCCATAATTTCATTTGTTCCTGACTCAACATGGGATGAACTGTGGCTGATGTCCTGGCTGATCACCACATTTGATGGTCATGTGAATTCCATGGAACTCTAGCTACAAGGAATTTAAATTCCTTCTTTCCCTAAATGAAAGAGGGAACATTCTACTAACACAATACAATCCTACAAACATGTGCTTCTGTGGCCTAATCCTTACATTGAAATAGGAAAAAGAATGAAGTGATAATGTAAAGGACAGCAAGTCAGGATGCCTGAGAAGTCAACGTTGGACATCGCCACAAGCAAACACTCGCTGTCATCAGGCTTGTGGGGTCCCAGTGGATTCCCACACTCACACTTTGCTGAGCCTTGGAGATCGTGACCTTCTGCCTGGGGATCGAGACCTCCTGTCCCGGGACCCCACTTCCTTGCTGCTCTTCTTGCTGGCATGTCTGGGGGGAGAGTGGGAGGAGCTTCTGGACATGGTACAGTTCTTCATCCCCCTTTGGTGAGAAGTTAGAGGGTCAGGCAATCCTTGGTTCCAGTCAGAGTCCCTCACCTGTACCATTGAGGGAAGGAAGGAAAGAGAAACTACTCATAGGAGAATCTAGGAGCTCAACAGCAAATAAAGCGAAGCAAAGGAAAGAATGAGCAATGAGGTTCGATAAGGGGCCAGTCACAACTACAGATAAGCCTCCATCTGTGGGTATGTGCCTGTGATGGTACACACCTGAATCCTAGCAAACAGAATGTTGAGGCAGGAGGATTTAAATAATTTTAGTATGGTGGGAAACACCTGTCCTCCTGCAACTCAGGAAGTAGAAGCAGGAAGATCTAGCCAGTTTGAACAATACAGCAAAACCCTGCCTCCAAAAAGTGTCAAGACAACCTGGAGAGATGGCTCAGCAGTTAAGGTACTTACATACTAAGCCTAATGACCCAGGTTCAGTTCCCCAGTACCCACATAAGCCAGATGCACATGGTGGCTCATGTGTCTGGAGTTCATTTGCAGTGGCTGGAGAGCCTATCGTGCTATCGTGTCCATTTTCTCTCTCTCTCTTTTTTTTTTTTCCAAGGTAGGGCCACATTCTAGCTCAGGCTGACCTGGAATTCACTATGTCATCTCAGGGTGGCCTCAAACTCATGGAAATCCCTACCTCTGCTTCCCAAGTGATGGGATTAAAGGTATGTGCCACCATGCCTGGTTTCTCTGCCTCTTTCTCCCACTCTCTAAAATAAATAAAAATTAGAAAAAGGTGCACAGTAGCATATGCATCTGGCATTCGTTTGTGGAGGAAAGAGGCCCTGGTGTGCCCATTCTCTGTCTCTCTTCTATCTCTATCTATCTGTCTGCTTGCAAACAAATAATTGTAAATAATTTACAGGGTCATGGGCAGCATGCCTGGATGCTTCACTTGTCATTTCTTCTCTGCCCTAAGGAGTAAGGGGCTCAGAGATAAGGAGTAAGTCTTCACTGTCTAAACTTCCTGTAGTGGTCAAGCTTGGCCACACTGCACAGTTCCATAGTCACACCCTCTGAAAAGCCCACACTTCTACCTGTAAGCCATATCCAGGAGCTCTGGACACAACAGGAAATGAATTTGCCACCTTCCTTTGAGACCTAAGAGATAAAAGCATACACAGAGTGAAAAAGAAAATGCATACAAGTCCAGTTTAAATTAAATTTCTCATGCTGAGACAATGTGACCTTTCCCAGCTCCCTGCTTTTTACTTGTCAACATGTTTCTCTATTTGGACCATCTTTGTTGGAAGATATATCAGCAGAGTCAAGTTTTTCCTGTGAAAAGCCGTGGGCTGAGCTCTCAGCCCCAGCCCCAGCGCCCGAACACATTCTCTTCTCACCTCGTGTTGCTATTCCAGGGACTCATCGTGAGTCAGCCACAGCAGAGATGACTGTTCCCACGGGGAAGATGCAAAATGGGCCCACATGGTCCCATTAATCCATTAAAAAAAAAGCCTACATAAAACCCACTTCAGCCTGAGGACTCAAACTGAGATGAAAGCAAGTCATATCAAGAGTTCCAACCTAAGACCTGGGAGGCTAACGTCAGCTCTAAGGGGGTCTCTATCCAAGGGCATGCCAAGAGGCCCACCCATATCCAACATCTCCAAGGAATTCTAGTGACAGTGGCCAAGCTCTGTGGCACAGGGCCCACATCTGAGTGTTTACTACTGAAAGCCCACAGGCTGGCAGTCCCTGGCTCAGGACAGGCCCTCAGTTCCTGTTGTGGAGTGAATGAACGAACAGATGGATGAATGGCTGCCCAGCTCACTCACCGGCCCTGGCTATGCTCGTCCTCGCTGCTGGAACGACTGCTGCTCGAGCTCCGGTGTCTATGCTTCCTGTGCTTCTTTCTCTTCTCCTTCTTCTTCTTCTTCTCCTTTTTGTCCAGACTCATTTGCAACTAGGAAATGTGAAACAGTAACCATCAAGATGACTGAGACTGCTGTCAATATGCTGTGTCATATACAAACTGTGGAGAGGCCAGGACACTGCCAAGGAATCCATGTTAACAAATCTGGTTATGCACAAATGTATTGGAGACCTGTATGCAGAATCTCTGGTAGGTGGTCAAGGAATATGTGCTTCCAGCAGTCCAGAATCAACGCCCTAGCGTGCGTGTGTGTGTGTGTGTGTGTGTGTTGTGTTGTGTGTGTCAGATGTCCTCTACTGCTCTTCAGCACTGCATCCTTGAAACATGAGTCTCTTAGGAACTTCTACTTTTTAGCTAGACTAATTGCCCAGTGAGCCCCAGAATCTTCCTCTCTCCACTCGCCTCACTACTGGGGTTATAGGTATATGTGGTGCTCTTATCTCAGCGACTAAGAGGCAGAAACAGGATCCCAGGGGCAAGCTGACTAGCTAGACTAGCCAAATCAGCAAGTTCTGGGTTCAGTTAGAGTTCCTGCCTCAGTAAATAACTTGAAAAACAATGGAAGACACCTGACGTCAGCTTTGACCTCCACACACTCCTCCACATGCATGCATGCATACATGCGAGAGAGAGAGAGAGAGAGAGAGAGAGAGAGAGAGGCGCGCGCACGTAGACAGACAGACAGAGAGGGAGGGCAAATATTAAAAAAAAAAAAAAAGAACTCCAGGGCTGGAGAGATGGCTTAGCAGTTAAACGCTTGCCTGTGAAGCCTAAGGACCCCAATTTGAGGCTTGATTCCCCAGGACCCATGTAAGCCAGATGCACAAGGTAGCGCATGCATCTGGAGTTCGTTAACAGTGGGTGGAGGTCCTGGCGTGCCCATTCTCTCTCTCTCTCTCTGCCTGTTGCTCTCAAATAAATAAATAAATAAATAAACAAACAAACAGGAAAAAAAATTAAAAGAATTCCATCTCTGTTGAAAGCATTAGGAAGGGAGGGACTAGGGAGATGGCTCAGTTGTTAAAGGCACTTGCTTACCTGTGGCTTGGGTTTGATTCCCTAGTATCCATGTAAAGCATAATGTACAAGTGGGACATGCATCCAAAGTTTGTTTGCAGTGACAAGAGAGACCCTGGTGTTCCATCTCTCTCTCTCTGCCTCATATATATAATATATATATATATATGTGTATATATATATATATATAATATATATATGTATATGTATGTATATATATATATATACACATATGTATATATATATACATATGTATATATATATATATATACGTATATATATATATACACACACACATATATATATATATATATATATATATATATATATATATATATATATATATATATATATATATATCAAGGTTGAGTCTCACTCTAGCCCATACTGGCCTTGAATTTATGATGATTCTCTTAGCTCTGCCTCCCAAGTGTTGGGATTAAAGGCGTGCACCACCACGCCCAGCTAATTCTTTAATTTTCATAATAACTGTGGTGGCTTGATTCAGGTTTCCCCCATAAACTTATGTGTTCTGAATGCTAGGTCCCTAGCTGGTGGCTATTTGGGAATTAGAGCCTCCTGGAGGCAGTTGGGAGCGGCCTTAAGGGTATTATAGCCAGCTTCCCCTTGCCAGTGTTTGGCACATTTTCCTGCTGCTGTTGTCCACTTGATGTTGGCCAAGAGGTGATGTCCACCCTTTGTGCTACTGTTGTCCCCTGCCATCATGGAGCTTTCTCCTCAAGTCTATGAGCCAAAATAAACCCTTTCCTCCCACAAGCTGCTCTTGGTGTTTTCTCCCAGCAACATGAAGCTGACTAACCACAATAGTAAAGTTAGTACCAGAGGAGTAGGGCTATTGCTGCTAGAAACCTGACTGTGGCTTTGGTCATTTGGAGCTGTTTTTTGTTTTATCGTTTTAACTTATTTGAGAAAGACAAATAGGCATATAGAGAATAGGTATATCAGGGCCTCTAGTCTCTGCAAAGGAACTCCAGACATATGCACAACCTGGCTTACGTGGGTCCTGGGGAATCAAACCTGGGTCCTTTGGCTTTGCAGGCAAGCACCTTAACCACTAAGCCATTGCTTTAGCTATAGAACTGATTTTTGGAGAGGAATGTGGAAGCAGAAGAGTGTGCTAAGACTTGGCATAAGAGATGTCTTGTTGTTATGTTGTTATGTAAGTACAGATTGATGAACTATTTTGACCTGAATGCAGTTAAGAACTATGGACTGTGAGGTTTGGGTTATAAACAGAATAAAGAATTTTGCTTGGACAGCACTAGAAGCAAAACTTCTTGTGTAAGACTTGCTGTGTTCTACCTGCCTGTGTCCTGAGAGCTTGTACAGGGTTACACTGCATGAAATGGAGTGGTGTGAGCAAAGGGATATAGCACAGAAAGAAAAGAAATATTTGGGCCAAAACTGCTGCACAGTCAGCTGCAATTATTTGAGAGATTACAACCATAGAGATTGGGCCAGCTGATCTTCATTGGGACAAAAGGAAGAATGAAGACTCCTTTGAAGGGGCCTGAATGCTAAAGGAGTATCCTGTTCTTCCAAATCTCCTTTATTCCCCCCTGGATTAACAAATTGTTAGCCAACCTGGTACTATGAATATAACAAATGACAGAAAGAGAGGGTCTTTGAATTTGCAACATAGTTTTTGTATTTTTGAAGTGGCCTCAGGCAGTGTGAAGCAGGCTTGTTGGATTACCTGTGTGGAGGCCCAGTGAGGCCATGAAGATGAACTATGGGTTGCAGTAGAGACTTAATAGAGATGTCAGGACTGACATGGCTGACAAGGAGAGCAATGACACGAGATGAAGTTTTCCAGGACTTTGAGTAGCCTAGCTAGAGGGGCAGAATTGGAACTCCAGAGACTCAACACTGGTTAGAATTGTATAACTTGGAGCTACAAAGTTTGATGCTTACCCTGTTTCAAATCCTGTATTGGTTGAATATTTCTTTGTTATACCCAATGCCATTTCTTACAGAGTTTATTCTATGTCACAATGGTTGTTTTTTTTGTTTGTTTGTTTGGTGTTATGGATCACTTAAAAGACCTTGGACTATGGGGCTATTTGAACATCACTGGGAATGATAAAAACTATGGGGACTTTTCCTGAAAGTTGGACTGAAGAAATTGCACTTGACATCATGTATGGTTATCAGTTATGGAGGCCAGGGGCAGAGTGTGGTGGTTTGATTGAGGTGTTCCCCATAAACTTATGTGTTCTGAATACCCTGAGCTGGTGGCAATTTGGGAGTTGGAGCCCTCTGGAGGCAATGTATTGTTGGGTGTGGGCCTATGGGTGTTATAGACAGCTTCCCCTTTGGACACTTTCCTGCTGCTTTATCTACCTGATGTTGGCCACCTTCTGCTCATGCCATCATTTTCCCCTGCCATCACGGAGCTGCCACTCAAGTCTGTAAACCAAAATAAGCCCTTTCCTCCCACAAGCTGTTATTGGTTGGGTGTTTTCTGCCAGCAATGTGAAGCTAACTGCAACTCCAACTGATTCAAAAATGATTATAGGGCTGGAAAGATGGCTTAGAGGTTAAGGTGCTTGCCTGCAAAGCCAAAGGACCCAGGTTCAATTCCCCAGAAACCACATAAGCCAGATGTACCAGGTGTTCAATGCATTTGGAATTCGTTTGCAGTGGCAGGGGCCCTGGTGCTCCCATTCTCATTCTCTCTCTCTCTAGCTCTATCTCTTTCTGTGCATCTTTATCTCTCACATAAAGAAATAAAAATAAGGGGGCTGGAGAAATGGTTTAGCAGTTAAGGTGCATAGCTGAGAAGCCTAAGGACCCTGGTTTGATTGTCCAGGTCCCACGTAAGCCAGAAGCAAATGGTGGCACATGCATATGGAGTTCATTTGCAGTAGCTGGAAGCCCTGGTGTACCAACTCTCACTCTCTCTCTCTCTAACAAACAAATAAATAAGTAAAAATAAAATCTTAACAAAAGAAAAAGAAATAAAAATATTTTTTAAAAAAGAATGATTATAAGGCTGGAGAGATGGCTTAGTGGTTAAGTGCTTGCCTGTGAAGCCTAAAGACCCCAGTCTGAGACTGGATTCCCCAGATCCCACATAAGCCAGGTACACAAGGGGGCACATGCATCTGGAGTTCCTTTGCAGTGACTGGAGGACCTGGCATGCCCATTCTCTATCTATCTACCTCTTTCTCTCTCTCTCTCTGTTGCTCTCAAATAAATAAAAACAAACAAAAAAGTTAAAAAAGAAAAAAGAATGATTATATATTATGTGACTGTTAAGCAGGCCCTAAAAGCATTATGCCAGGACACTCTCTAATCTCCTTAAAATACTGTATGATCATGCTTTCCTTAAACATATCTCAAACTATTATTTCCTTTTTCTTTTTCTAACTAAAAGGCTAAAGAAAAAAATCAAGCATAATTATGCTAATAAATTTAAAGTTTGCATAAAATCATCAAGAGATAGTACCTAAAAGATGAAAGTTTTAAGCCTGGTGTGGAGATACACACCCATAATCCTACATGCAGAGGGCTGAGGAAGGAGTACTGTGAGTTTAACACCAACCTAGAGATATGAAGTAAATCTGGTTTCAGAAACACATAAGAAAAAAAGTTGTGCCAGGCGTGGTGGCGCATGCCTTTAATCCCAGCACTTGGCAGCAGAGGTAGGAGAATCCCAATGAGACTACACAGTGAATTCCAGGTCAGCCTGAGCTAGAGTGAGACCCTACCTCAAAAACACAAACAAAAAAAGCTATAAAAGGCAATTTGTCTCCCATTGTAAGAGGAAATGGACATAAGTGTTCATGTTTAAAAATAAAAAAAAAAGTGTTTATCTTACTAGCTAAAGAATATGGTGTCCCAGCACTTGGGAGGCAGACGTAGGAGGACTGCAATGAGTTCGAGGCCACCCTGAGATTACGTAGTGAATTCCAGGTCTGGGCTAGGGTGAAACCCTGCCTTAGGGGGAAAAAAAAGAATATGGGGTTGAAGAGATGGCTCAGTGATTAAAGATGCTTGCTTGCAAAGCCTGCTGCCTGGAGTTGATTCCCTAGTACCCACATACATCTAGATGCACAAAATGACACATGCACCTGGAATTCATTTGCAGTGGCAAGAGACTGGCATACCCATGCTCTCTTAAATAAATAAACAGACAAATAAATAAATGAATAATGGAATATTCTCTGCATATTTTTTACATGACTTACCAATTCTTTGATTTTCTTCATCTTCACAGGATTGTTCAGTACCTCTCGTTTTTTCTCTTCTTCTTTCTTCCTAAACAGAAAAAATAAAAAAATAAATAAAAATCACAGAGAGTTCGAGGCCACCCTGAGACTACATAGTGAATTCCAGGTCAACCTGGACCAGAGTGAGACCCTACCTCAAAAAAAAAAAAAAAAAATCACAAGTATTTATTTTACAAAGGGAATTAAGTTATTTCTCCAAATTCTATGTAACAACCCTTTTTCAAAACTCATGCATACAGGACCTATGCTGATATCTACAGGATGGTGTGGAAACCTCCCCTAAATGTAGATAAGAGACTGCATGATTTTCCAGTGCTTGACACTAACTACACAAGACCATCATAATAGGAGGAAAAGATGATGACATCAGAATGAGAGAGTTGGATGTGGTGGCGCACGCCCTTAACCCCAGCACTCGGGAGGCAGAGGTAGGAGGATCGCCATGAGTTCGATGCCACCCTGAGATTATCTAGTGAATTCCAAGTCAGCCTGAGCTACAGTGAGACCCTACCTCGAAAAACAACAACAACAACAAAAAAAAAAAACCCACAATGAATTGATTCCTCTTTTGAGAAGTTCTCTTCCCATATACTGTCCCTTGGAGGGTAAACTGGTCAACCTACTTAGAGGACATGTGGCAACACTTACAACAGCCAGCACATATTCTTTGATCTCACAAATTCACCTGTAAGAATTTACTATAAATATATATATATTTCTGGGCCAGGCATGGTGGTGCACACCATTAATCCCAGCACTCGGGGCAGAGGTAGGAGGATCACTGTGAGTTCGAGGGCACCCTGAAACTACATAGTGAATTCCAGGTCAGCCTGAGCTAGAGTAAAACCCTACCTCAAAAACTAATAATAATAATAATAATTTCGGGCTGCAGAGATGGCATAATGATTAAGGCACTTCCTGAAAAGCCTAAGGACCCAGGTTCAATTCCCTAGTACCAACATAAGCCAGATACACAAGGTATAACATGCGCCTAAAGTTTGTTTTCAGTGGCTAGAGGCTCTGGCATGCCCATTTTCTCTCACTCTCTCTCTGACTCCTTCTCTTTTACTCTCAAATAGATAAATAATTTTTTTAAAGACAGTAAAAAAAAATTTTTTTTTAAATAACCTTCAAGGACTGGAGAAATGACTTAGCAGTTAAGGTGCTAGTCTGTGAAGCCTATGGACCCAGGTTCAATTACCCAGGACCCACGTAAGCCAGATGCACAAGGTGGTACATGCATCTGGAGTTCATCTGCAATGACTAGAGGCCCTGGTGTGCACATTCTGTCTCTTACTCTCTCTCCTTTTCTCTCTCAGATAAAGATAAAAGTTTAAAAATTTTTTTTTAAATAATAATCCTCAAAAAAACAAAAATAAAAACAAATCAGGCTGGAGAGATGACTTAGTGGTTGGGGCACTTGCCTGCCAAGCCCAAGGACCCATGTTCAACTCTCCAGATCCCACAAAGGTGAGGCAAGAACTAGATGGCGCAAGCGTCTGCAGTTTGATTTCAGTGGCTGAGGCCCTGGTGTACCAATTCATTTTTTTTCTCTCTCCCTCTCTCTCTCTGTCTCTTTCTCTGTTGTTTTCTCTAAAAATAAAATTAAAGGCCAGGTGTGGTAGCACATGCCTTCAATCCCAGCACTCAGGAAGCAGAGGTAGGAGGATTGCTGTGAGTTCAAGGCCACCCTGAGAGTACATAGTGAATTCCAGGTCAGACTGAGCTAAAGTGAGATCCTACCTCAGAAAACCAAAATAATAATAGTTATTATTATTAAGTAATTAAATTAAATAATAAAAATAAAATGAAAATAAATAAAACCACTGCCAGGCATGGTGGCACACACCTACACATCTTTAATCCCAGCATTCAGAAGCCATAGGTAGGAAGATTGCCAAGAGTTTGAAGCCAGCCTCTGAGTCTACATAGTGAATTCTAGGTCAGCCTGGGCTAGAGTGAGAACCTATCTCAAAGAAAAATATTTTAAAAGGGCACAAAGATATCATTACCAAGTTTTTAGGTTATAACAATGAAAACTAGGAAGCAAGTTAGGGACACAACGAGAGACTATTAAAAAGACATAATGTTACACAACTGTAATCTCAGCACTTGGGAGAGTAAAGCAGGTCTGTGAGTTCAAGGCTCGTCCTGGCTAAACAGGGAGATACTGTCTCAATGAACAACAACAAAAAAGGCATTATGATACATGTAGGAGGATCAAGTGCATCTTCAGCCACACGCTGAATTTGAGGCTAGCCTGCCTCCACACGAGACCATGCATCAAAAACAATCTGGGGGCTAGAGAGATGGCTTAGCAGTTAAGCGCTTGTCTGTGAAGCCTAAGGACCCCGGTTCGAGGCTCGGTTCCCCAGGACCCACGTTAGCCAGATGCACAAGGGGGCACATGCGTCTGGAGTTCATTTGCAGTGGCTGGAGGCCCTGGTGTGCCCTCTTTCTTTCTATCTGCCTCTTTCTCTCTCTGTGGCTCTCAAATAAATAAATAAAAAGTAACAAAAATTTAAAAAAAAAATCTGGGGGACTGGAGAGATGGCTTACTGGTTAAGGCGCTTGTCTGCGAAGCCTAAGAATCTCGGTTTGATTCCCCAATACCCACATAAGCCAGATGTACTAGGTGGCACATACATCTGTAGTTCACTTACAGGGGCTGGAGACTCTGGCATGTCCATTCGCTCTCTCTGTCTCACACTCTACCTCTCTCTCTCTCTCTGTCTCTCTCAGATACATAAATAAAAATAAATTTTTTTTTAAACATGGTTAAGATGGGTGTGGTGGCGCACATCTTTAATCCCAGCACTCGGAAGATTGAGGTAGAAGGATCACAGTGAGTTTAGGCCAGCCTGAGACTCCACAGTAAATTCCAGGTCATCCTGGGCTAAAGGGAGATCCTACCAAGAAAAAACAAAATAAGTAAATAAATTTTAAATATTAAAAAAAAAAAACAAGAAACAAGCTGGGTATGGTGGTGCACACCTTTAATCTCAGCATCTCTGGGAGGCAGAGGTATCAGACTACATAGTGAATTCCAGGACAGCCTGAACTATAGTGAAACTCTACCTCAAAAAAAAAAGGGGTGGGGGCTGGAGAGATGGCTCAGTGGTTAAGCACTTGCTTGTGAAGCCTAAGGACAAAGGTTCAAGGCTTGATTCCCCAGTTCCCATGTAAGCCAGATGCACAAGGTGGTATATGCATCTGGAGTTTGTTTGCAGCAGCTGGAGGCCCTGGTGCACCCACTCTCTCTGTCTCTCTGCCTCTTTGTCGCTCTCAAATAAATAAAAATAAACAAAATAAAATTAAAAAAAAAAAAGAAACAGCTGGATGTGGTAGTACACACCTCCAGCACTTGAGAGGCAGAGGTAGGAGGGGATTGCTGGGAGTTTGAGGCCACCCTGAGACTACATAATGAATTCCAGGTTAGCCTGGGCTAGAGTGAAACCCTACCTTGGAAAAAAAAAAGTTATTATTTAATGACTATACAATTTCATTTGAAATGATGAACAAGCATGGGTTAAGATCATCCCTTGTTGCAGTCAGCTTAGCACTGCTGACAGAAAACACTCAATAGAGACCAACTTGTGGGAAAGGGTTTATTGTGGCTTACAGACTTGAGGAGAAGTTCCATGATGGCAGGGCAAAACGATGCCATAAGGTGAACATCACCTCCTGGCCAACAAGAGGTGGACAACAGCAACAGGAGAGTGTGCCAAACAGTGGCAGGGGTAACTGGCTATAATACCCATGAGCCCACCCCCAACAATACACTGCCTCCAGGAGGCTCGAATACCCAAAGTGCCATTAGCTGGGAACCTAGCATTCAGAACACCAAGTTTAGGGGGCACCTAAATCAAACCACCACACCCCTCCTAGCTAACTCAACACCTATCCCCCAAATTTCCAACAACTGCCAACCTTTATAATGTTGCCTTTTATAACCTTGCATTTTTGTTTAAGAGCCAAAGGTAAGTGAGAACATCTGGTCTGGTTTTGTGCATTTGCCTGTATCTGTCTTCTTTTTTTATTTTTTGTTTTCTCAAGGTAGGGTTTCACTCCAGCACAGGCTAACCTGGAATTCACTATGTAGTCTCAAGGTGGCCTTGAACTCATGGCCATCCTCCTACCTCGGCCTCCCTAGTGAAGGTGAGGACCTCCACACCCAGCTTCTTTTTTTTAGTTTTACTTTTTATTTTGAGAACAAGAGAGAGAATGGGCACGCCAGAGCCTTAGCCACTGCAAACGAACTCCAGATGTGTGTGCCCCTTTCTGCACACGTGTAACGTTGTGCACGTGCGTCACTGTGCATCTGGCTACGTGAGACCTAGAAATTTGAACATGAGCTCTTAGGTTTCACAGGCAAGCGCCTTAACTGCTAAGCTGTCTCTCCAGCTTTTTTTTTTTTTGGGGGGGGGGTTAAGGTAGGATCTCACTCTAGCCCAGGCTGACCCAGAATTCACTATCCTCCTACCACTGCATCACGAGTGATGGGATTAAAGGCATGCGCGACCATGCTCAGCTGCCTGTATCTTTCCATATGGCCTACATCAGGCACTTTTTTTAAAAATTTTTTTGTTTATTTATTTATTTGAGAGAGACAGAGAGAGAGAGAGAGAAAGAGAATGGGAGCGCCAGGGCCTCCAGCCACTGCAAACAAACTCCAGATGCATGCGCCCCCTTGTGCATCTGGCTAACGTGGGTCCTGGAGAATCGAGCCTAGAACCCGGGTCCTTAGGCTTCACAGGCAAGCGCTTAACCACTAAGCCATCTCTCCAGCCCACATCAGGCGCTCTTGATAGAGCTCCTTCCCACCATCATAAAGTGCAAATGGAGGTTCATAAATCCAAGGGGAGACCAGTAGTAAAGCAAGAGATCAACCAGCCTTGGCAGTCTCCAAGCATCTGTATAACAACACTTCCCGGCCCCTCAGCACTGTCTGATGATAAATACCTGATGATGAAGAGAGGGTCCTCTCGGATTTTGCTGGCCATGTCAAGGAGGGAATTAGCTCCCGATGGTGCAAAGATAGAGCCTGGGAGGAGTCCTGTCTCAGAAGAACAGCCAGCTTCCTTCTCTTCCATCTTCTCAAAAACATACTTGTCAATGGGACGACCCAGCAGGTACTCATCACGGTTCACCATCCCACCAGGACCCTGGTACATCCAATCCAATTTTTCTTCTTTTTTCCTGATGAAGAAAATAAAATGGGTTGGAGAGATTGCTTAGGGATAAGGTCTCAGGTTCAGTTCTCCAGTACTCATGTAAAACCAGATGTACCAGGTAATGCATGTGTCTGGAGTTCGTCTGCAGTGGCTGAAGGACCTAGTGCCCAATGTCTCTCTCTCTCTCTCTCTCTCCAATAAATAAATAATAAATAAAATATTTTTTAAAAGAAAAAAATATAGCCGGGCATGGTGCCGCACACCTTTAATCCCAGCACTCAGGAGGCAGAGGTAGGAGGATTGCCATGAGTTCAAGGCCACCCTGAGAGTACATAGTGTATTCTAGGTCAGCCTGGACTAGAGGGAGACCCTACCTCGACAAAAAAAAAAAAAAAAAACAAGAGTAAAAGGAAAAAAATATATATGCAATCAAAGGAAGTAGAGAAATTTGCAAACTAAATTGATCAGTGCAGACCTCACTCTACAATAGATCCTTATCATGGGCTAACAGCATAGCTAACATGGCAGACATGAAGAAATGGCGTATGTCCTCATGAAGCTTACCAATGAGTAGACAGATACTTTTCACACACTTAGAGCAATTTGTGAGGAAAAATAGTGCTCAGCCAGGTGTGGTGATACATGCCTTTAATCCCAGCACTTGGGAGGCTGAGGTAGGATTGCTGTGAGTTCAAGGTCAGCCTAAGACCACAAAGTGAATTTCAGGTCAACCTAGGATAGAGCAAGACCCTACTAGAAAGATGGCTCAGTGGTTAAAGTGCTTGCTTGCAAAGATGGCCTGGGTTTGCTTTCCCAGTACCCACATAAAGCCAGATGCACAAGGTGGCACATGCATCTGGAGTTTGTGTGCAGCGGCAAGAGGCTTTGGCATACTTATACTCTACAGCCTTGCAAATAAATAAAAATAAAAAAAAAAATTTAAGGGCTGGAGAGATGGCTTAGCGGTTAAGCACTTGCCTGTGAAGCCTAAGGACCCTGGTTCGAGGCTCGGTTCCCCAGGTCCCACGTTAGCCAGATGCACAAGGGGGCGCACGCGTCTGGAGTTCGTTTGCAGAGGCTGGAAACCCTGGCGCGCCCATTCTCTCTCTCCCCCTCTATCTGTCTCTCTGTGTCTGTCGCTCTCAAATAAATAAATAAATTTAAAAAAAAAATTTAAATAGGTGGGGAGGGGGCTGGAGGGATGGCTTATGGTTAAGGCATTTGCCTGCAAAGACAAATGACCAAGGTTCCATCCTCTAGGACCCACGTTAGCCAGATGCACAAGGTGGCATATGTGTCTGGAGTTTGTTTGCAATGGCCAGAGGCCCTGGTGCGCCCATTCTCTCTCTTTCCCTCTTTCTTTCTGTCAAATAAATAACTAAATAAAATATTTTTAAAAAATAATAAGGTGGGGAGCCAGGCGTGGTGGCACACGCCTTTAATACCAGCACTTGGGAGGCAGAGGTAGCAGGATTGCCATGAGTTCGACGCCACCCTGAGACTACATAGCTACATAGTGAATTGCAGGTCAGCATGAGCTAGAGTGAGACAAAAAAAAAAAAAAAAAAAAAAAGGTGAAGCCAGGCATGGTGGCACACCTTATAATTCCAGCACTTGGAAGGCAGAGATAGGAAGATCACTGTGAAGTTGAGGCCACTCTGAGACTACATAGTGAATTCCAGATCAGCCTGGTCTACAGCAAGACCCAACCTCAAAAAAAAAACGGGGGGGGGGGGTGCTGAAAAGATGGCTTAGCAGTTAAGGCATTGCTAAAGGACCTCAGTTCAATTCCCCAGGACCCACGTATGCCAGAGGCAACAGGGGGCACATGAATCTGGAGTTCTTTTGCAGTGGCTGGAGGCCCTGGCACACCCATTCTCTCTCTCCCTCTTTCTCTCTCAAATAATAAAATAAAAATGAAGTAAAAAAAAACAAAACAAAACAGTTTTCCTTCATGTGAGGCACGGGTCTCTACTTTTGGGTTATCTTGTCCCCATTATGAAGATTTTTTTTAAATATTTTATTTATTTAGTTATCTGCAAGGGGAGAGAGAGAGAATGGGTACAACAGGACCTCTATCCACTACAAACCAAGTCCAGATGCATGCACCACTTTGTGCATCTGGCGTTAGGTAAGCACTGGGGAATCAAACCCAGCTCATTAGGCATTGCAGGCAAGCACCTTAACTGCTTAGCCACTTTCCCAACCGTCCATTCAGTTTCTGGTTTTTTTGTTTTGTTTTGTTTTTTAAGATAGTCTTACCCTAGCCCAGGCTGACCTGGAATTCACTATGTAGTCTCAGTCTAGCCTCAAACTCACAGTGATCTTCCTACCTATTCCTCCCAAGTGCAGGGATTAAAGGAGTGTGCCACCACACCTGACCATTATGAAGTTTTATGCTATGCCTTCATACCAAAGATAATCTAAAGGGTTGGAGAGATTGCTCAGTGGTTAAAGCCACTTGTTTACAAAATCTGACAGCCCGGGTTTAATTCCTTAGTACCCACATAAAGCCAGATGCACAAAGTGGCACATGCGTCTGGAGTCCATTTACAGTGCCTGGAGGCCCTGGCATGCCCATTCTGCCTGTCTGTCTCTTTTCTTTCTTTTTTTTTTTTATTTTGTTTTTTCTTTTTTTTTTAATCTGTCTCTTTTCTATCTCTCTTTGCTCACAAATTAATAAGTGAAAATATTTTGTTTATGTATTTGAGATAGAGAACGAGGCAGAGAGAGAGAGAGAGGTGGCACATGTGTCTGGAGTTTGTTTGCAGTGAATGAAAGCCTTGGTGTGACCATTCTCTGTCTGTCTCTCTCTCAAATAAATAAATAAATAATTTTTTTAAGGTAAGGTCTTGCTCTAACTCAGGCTGACCTCAAACTCATGGAGATCCTCCTACCTCTGTTTCCTAAGTGCTGGGATTAAAGGCATGCACCACCATGCCCAACTTAAATAATTTTTTATTTTATTTATTTATTTATGAGACAGAAAGAGACAGATAGAGAGAGACAATGGGCATGCCAGAGCCTCTAGCCTCTGCATACGACCTCCAGACACATGTATCCCCTTGTGCATCTGGCTTACAGGGCTCCTGAGGAATCAAACCTGGGTCCATAGGCTTCACAAGCACGTGCTGTAACCACTAAGCCATTTCTTAAATAATCTTTTAAAGTGATGAAAAAATGTAACCGTGGGCTAGAGAGATGGCTTAGCAGTTAAGGCGCTTGCCTCAAAGCCAAAGGACCCATATAAGACAAATGCACAAAGTGGTACATGCATCTGGAGATCATTTCCAGTGGCTGAAGACCCAGTTGTGCCCATTCTCTCTCTCTCTTTCTCTCCCTTTCTTCCTCTGTCTGCCTCTTTTATCTCGCAAATAAGTAAATAAATAAAATAAAAGTAAATAAATAAAAATAAAGATATTGCTGGGCATGGTGGCACACGTCTTTAATCCCAGCATTTGGGGAGGCAGAGGTAGGAGGATTACCATGAATTTGAGGCCACCCTGAGACTACATAGTGAATTCCAGGTCAGCCTGGGATAAAGTAAAAACCTACCTAATAATAATAATAATAATAATAATAATAATAATAATAATGATATTAAAAAAATATACCCCTCACATGATAAGACTGACTGGAAAGACATGCTAAACTCTGAAGATCAGTGTGATAGCAGCCAAAGCCATGTTTGCACACTATGGGCAGCCAAACTACTTCATCACCACAGTATAAACTATACATGTAATGAACTCAGGAGGGAGAAAGACCAGTAGTCCAAGCCTAGCCTGTAGTTTAAGGCTAACATGGACAATATGAAACCCTGTCAAAAAATGTGGGTGGGGCTGGAGGGATGGCTTAGCGATTAAGATGTTTGCCTGCAAAGACAAAGGACTCAGGTTCAATTTCCCAGGACCCATGTTAGCCACATGCACAAGGGGGTGCACATGTCTGGAATTCGTCTGAAGTGGCTGGAGGCCCTGGTACGCCTATACTCTCCCTCTTTCTCTGTCAAATAAATAAAAATAAAATATTTTTTTTAATGTGGGTAGGAGTCTAGCATATTATGCACACCTTAATCCCAGCACTAGAGAGAGGCAGAGGTAGGAGGACCACTGTGGTTTCAAGGACAACCTGAGACTACACAGTGAATTCCAGGTCAGTCTAGACACTACCTTGGGGGGGGGGGGACAAAAGGGCTGAAGAAATAGCTCAGCAGTTAAGGCACTTGCCTAGAGTCTAAGGACCCAAGTTTGATTCCCCAGTACCCACATCAAACAAACAAGCAAACAAAAAAAGCATGTCACTGCAAAACCATTCAGACAGATAAGCAGGTCATCTAAATATATCTAATGTAAAGACCAAAATAATATTGGGTATAGTGGATTATGCCCATAATCCACTATACTAAGGAGGTTGAGGTAATAAGATCATTGCAGTGGCTGGAGGCCCTGATGCATCCATTCTCTGTCTCTCTTCCTCTCTTATTCTCTGTGTCTCTTTCAAATAAAAATTAAGCGGGCATGATCGCACATGCTTTTAATCCCAGCACTCAGGAGGCAAAGATAGGAGGATCATTGTGACTTCATGGCCACCCTGAAACTACGTAGTGAATTCCAGATCAGCCTGAGCTAGAGTGAGACCCTACCTCGAAAAACCAAAAAAAGAAAGAAAGAAGGAAAAGAACAGTCACTAAAAAATAAAAATAAACTAGGTTAGGCAGAACTCCAATCAATGCTGCATTCAAGGACACCAACTCCTCACTTACTTGACAGCTCCAACATCCTCGGCATAGCGCTGCATCTCTTCCCTGGCCCTCTCCTCTCGAAGCTCCCGTTGCAGCTCCTCAATCTTTTTCCGCTCTGCCTCATGCTTCTGCTCAGCCTTCCACACCTTCTCCACATTGCGAAGGGTTTGTGGGTGCCAGCTCTTCTTCAGGTTCTATGGGGAATGAAAGGAAGAAAGAATTCAGTGAGTACTGAGTAATGAGTGTAACTGGCCCTGCCTCACTCACCCATCTCATTATCCATGCCTGTCAAGGCTGGCATGTAAGAGCAAGATGTCAGACTAGGCTGGGCATGATGGCACACACCTTTAATCCCAGCACTCAGGAGGCAGAGGCAGGAGGATCGCCATGAGTTCAAAGCCACCCTAAGACTACATAGTGAATTCCAGGTCAGCCTGGGCCAGAGTGAGACCCTATCTCAAAAAAAAAAAAAAAAAAAAAAAAAAAAGAGAGAGAGAGATGTCAGACTAGAACAGTAGTTTATACACATGCCTAACGTGTATGAAGAATACATGGCCAGGTGTGGTGGCACACACCTTTAATCCCAGCACTCCGGATGCAAAGGTAGAAAATCACCAAAATTTCAAGGCCACCCTGAGACTACATAGTAAGTTCCAGGTCAGCCTGGGCTACAGTGAGACCCTACCTCAAAAAACCACAAACAAAAAGAAAGGGAGGGAGGGAGGAAGGGAGGAAGGAAGGAAGGAAGGAAAAGAATAGGTGCCTAGCATGCATTAAGTCCTAAACTCAAGCTCCAGCAACAGCAGCAAAAAGTGGTGAGGAATGGCTCTAACCATACTTTCAACAGGGAACAGGCCCTTTCTGAGCAGTTTTAGGCTTTAATTCCAGTGGCCATGACTAAAGTATGAGTTGATAATGGCAAGCCAGGAGGGGAAAAGATATATATTTTGAAGGGTAACAGAACTCACTGGAAACTGGAGATTCACTGTCATACATACAACCTTCTGTTCCTTGAGTCACTTAACTCCCAAGTACCTAAATTTGCATGCTAACAACCAACCTAGAACTCTTTCAACTTTTGTTATTCAGGAATCTCCCCTTGGCTCTGATCTTCCCCTTCACCCTCAAAGAATGCTTCTCGTCTCTCCTTCGCCCAACAACTCTTGGTTGTTAAAACTGAGAGAGGAGCTAGGCATGGTGGTGCACACCTTTAATCCCAGCACTTGGGAGGCAGAGGTAGGAGGATCACCATGAGTTCGAGGCCATCCAGAGACTACATAGTGAATTCCAGGTCAGCCTGGGCTAAAGCGAAACCCTACTGTGAAAAACCAAAATTGAGGTAGGAAAATGCTACTGGTACCTAGTGGTGGGAGGCTGCTGAATATTCTACAATTTGCACTCAACACACACAAAAAAAATTTGTAGCCCAACTGTCAATAGCTCTGAGTTTAAGAAACTCTGAAGGGGGCGTGGTGGCTGAAGTAGAGAGACTAGCGATGCGGTCCAGGCCTTGGCTAAATCACAGCCACCCACATGTGGCAGGATGAGCATTTGTTTACATCGCCAAGAAACCCTGGCATAGGCACACACATGTGTAAATAAATGTTTTAAATAATAATAATAATAATAAAGATCCCTGAGCCAGGTGTAGTGGCGCACGTCTTTAATCCCAGCACACTCGGGAGCCAGAGATAGGAGGATCGCCGTGAGTTCGAGGCCACCCTGACACTACATAGTGAATTCCAGGTCAGCATGGGCTAGAGCGAGAACCTACCTCAAAAAAAAAAAAAAAAAAAAAAAAAAAAAACTTTAGGTTTTAAAATGGATCCCTGTAAAACGTTTAACTCAGAATTGGGGAGGATGGGACTCACGCCAGCCCTAAGACAGCTCAGAATATGAGTCTGAAGGCCTACCTAAGAAAGAAGGATGTGTCCTAAGAGAAAATACACAAAACTGCGCCTGCCTGCCCAGATGTGTCTTCTTTCCTAGTCGTCCCCCTTCCTGATCACACTCTTCCCAGTCCGGAGGAGCCCAGCCGACGACGCTTGCCACACACCTCGCATACCATCCTCCCTCCGGGGACACCCCTCGACCCTGAAAGCAGGGAAACCCCCCGCCGCCGCCGACTTCCACCCCACCCTCAGCCAAGTTCCGGCCTCAGTCCTCCCGGCGCAGGCCTCCCGGCTTACCAGGTCTCCGCCCCCCATGATGGTGGGAACGTCCTCTCGGCCGGCGAGTCGGGGGGAAGCCGCCAAAGATCCAGAGGAACCGGAGGGAGCGCCTCAGAGAACACCTCACGGGACCTGGTCCCAGAAGAAACCAGATCTGCCACTTCCCCCGTCCGTTCCTGAGGACACTTCCGGGCTGCGTCATATCAGCGCGCCGGCGTCGCAGAACGATGACGTCGACGGCCCCGCCTCTCCCTGGAGGGAGCGTCCTGTACGGTTTCCTCCTGGTTTCATCAGCTTCTGTCTCCGCTTTGGTGGTTTCGTTTTGGTTGGCTCCTCTAGCCACCTGGTCCAGGGTCCCCAACTATAAAAATGCCACGGCTGCCAGGCGTGGTGGCGCACGCTTTTAGTCTCAACACTCGGGAGGCAGAGGTAGGATTGTCGTGAGTTCGAGACCAGCCTGAGACTACATGGTGAATTGCAGGTCAGCCTGGGCTAGAGTGAGAACCCCCACACACACGCCTCGAAAAACCAAAACACAAAACAACAGCAAAAAAAAGAGAAAAAGAAAAGAAAAGTACACAGCGGTGTTCATTCGTTGCATTAGGACCCTGCTTTAAAAGAATGTTTTGTTTTTATTTATTTATTTGACAGAGAAAGGGGTGGGAGAGAGAGAGAGAACTGGCGCACCAGTGCCTCCAACCACTGCAGGTGCATGTGCCCCCCTTGCGCATCTGGCTAATGTGGGTCCTGGGGAATCGGACCTGGGTCCTTTGGCTTTGCAGGCAAATGCCTTAACCGCTAAACCATTCCTCTAGGCCCCTAAATCCATTTTAAAGCGATAATAGTTACAATCAAACAAATTTAGCAAGCCTGTCCTATTGCTTGTAGCGGTGGCGCACACCATTCATCCCAGCACTCAAGAAGCAGAGGTAGGAGGATCACTATGAGTTTGAGGCCAGCCTGAGACTACATAGTGAATTCCAGGTCAGCCTAGAGTGAAACCCTACCTTGAAAAACAAAAGAAAGCTGGAGAGATGGCTTACCAGTTAAGGCTTTTGCCTGCAAACACAGAGGATCATGGGTCGACTCTGCAGGACCCATGTAAGCCAGATGCACAAGGGGACACATGCATATGGAGTTCGTTTGCAGTGGCTAGAGGCCCTGTCATACCCATTCTCTCTCTTTCTCTCTCTTAAATAATATTTATATTCAAAGAAAAAAATGTCTGGCCTGGAGAGATAGCTTACTGGTTAAGGCACTTGCCTGTGAAGTCTAAAGACCCAGGTTCAGGGCTGGAGGGACGGCTTAGCAGTTAAGATGTTTGCCTGCAAAGCCAAAAGGACCCGGGTTCGATACCCCAGGACCCATGTTAGTCAGATGCACAAGGGGGCACACGTATCTGGAGCTCATTTGCAGTAGCTGGAGGGCCTGGCACACCCACTCATTCTCTCTCTCTCTCCCCCTCTTTCTCTGTCAAACATATAAAAAATAAAATATTTTAAATATGTATATATATGTGTATATGTATGTATGTGTGTGTGTGTGTGTGTGTATATATATATATATATATATATATATATTTTTTTTTTTTTTTTTTTTAAAAGACCCAGGGTCAATTCCCCAGTGTTGGGCCTTGATGAGAGGCCTGGACACGAGGCCTAGTGGAACTTCTTGAGCCTCACTAAAGCTTGGCGACCTGTCTCTGGCCAGCTAGGACTCAGCAAAAACGCCTAATGGCTTCTTGCCTGCTACTTCCGCGCAGGAGTTGGAATTATCATTTCAATGGTCACAGTTTACTATTGACCCTCACCGCTCCCCCCATCCTAGAATCCCTGCCTTCGTTCTCAACAGTATATAGGCAACTTCTTGTAACAATAAAGCGAGTTCCTGCTTCGACAAGACTCCTGACTCAGTGTGGTTTTTCTCCGGTGACTAGGAGAGGTTCTGAGTCGTCCAACACTCATCCTCCTCCTCATCCCCTTGGGAGGAACCAGGGGACATGGTCCTCCCTCAGCACTACCTGCTGGGGGAGCCCGGCACCCTAGTACCCGTGTAAGCCAGATGCACAAGGTGGCACATCTGGAGAAAGGGATAAGAGGAGAGGCAAGCATAGATAAGCTTTGAGAAAATGAGGATAACTGCTAATGGGCACCAAGTTGCATTTTGGGTGATGAAAATGTTCTAAAATTGTGTTTGATAGTTACTAGAATATACTGTTGTACTTATTTTGTGTAGTACTAGTGATCAAACCCAGGGCCTTGCATAGCTAGACAGGTGCTCTACACTGAGCTACACACTTAATCCCAAATTCTACATTAAAAATTTGTTTGTTTTGGGCCTGGAGAGATGGCTTAGCGGTTAAGCGCTTGCCTGTGAAGCCAGATGCACAAGGGGACGCACATGTCTAGAGTATTTATTTATTTGAGAGTGACAGAGAGAGAGAGAGGGAAAGAGGCAGATAGAGAGAATGGGCATGCCAGGGCCTCCAGCCACTGCAAACGAACTCCAGATACATGCGCCCTTGTGCATCTGGCTTACATGGGTCCTGGGGAATCGAGCCTCGAACCAGTTCCTTTGGCTTCACAGGCAAGCGCTTAACCGCTAAGCCATTTCTCCAGCCCCCAAATTCTACATTTTTTTAATTGTACAATTTAGATGGGTGGGGCAGATTTGAGGCAGGGTCTTAGTTCTAGTCCAGGCTGATTTTTTTTTTAAATTATTTATTTATTTATTTGACAGTGACAGACACAGAGAGAAAGACAGACAGATAGAGGGAGAGAATGAGAATGGGCGCGCCAGGGCTTCCAGCCTCTGCAAACGAACTCCAGACACGTGCGCCCCCTTGTGCATCTGGCTAACGTGGGACCTGGGGAATCGAGCCTTGAACCGGGGTTCTTAGGCTTCATAGGCAAGCGCTTAACCACTAAGCCATCTCTCCAGCCCATCCAGGCTGATTTTGAACTTCACTGTATAGTCCAGGTTGGTCTTGACTAATGGTGATCCTTCTATGTCAGCATTCCAAGTGCTGAGATTGAAGGCTTGTGCCACCACACCTGGCAATCCTACAAGTTTCATGGGTAAATTTCATGGAACATTAATTATGTCAATAATCTGTATATTTCTGCTTGCAAATAAATAATTTTTTTTAATCAGCCAGGTGTGGTGGTGCACACCTTTAATCCCAGCAATCAGGAGGCAGAGATAGGAGGATAACTGTGAGTTTGAGACTACCCTGCGTCTCCACAGTGAATTCCAGGTCAGCCTGAACTAGAGTGAAACCCCACCTCAAAAAAACAAAAACCAAAAAAGAAAAAGAGGGCTGGAGAGATGGGTTAGTGCTTGCTTGTGAAGCCAAAGGACCAGGGTTCGAGGCTCAATTCCCCAGGTCCCACGTTAGCCAGATGCACAAGGGGGCGCATGCATCTGGAGTTCCTTTGCAGTGGCCGGAGGCCCTGGCGCACCCATTCTGTATCTATCTGCCTCTTTCTGTCTGTCTGTTGCTCTCAAATAAATAAATAAAGATAAAACAAAAATAATTTTACAAAAGAAAAAGGAAATTGTGGCTGGAGAAATGGCTTAGTGGTTTGCCTGCAAAGCCTAAAAACCCAAATTTGATTCCCCAGTACCTATGTAAACCTGATGCACAAGGTAGTGCATGCATCTTGAGTTCATTTGCAGTGGCTGGAGGTCCTAGGAGGCCCATTCTCTCTCCCTGTCTCCCAGTACTCATAAGGCTAAGGCAGAGGGATCACCATGAGTTCAGGGCCACCCTAGACTGCATATTGACACTATAACTCAAAGCCCGAAGAAGCTGGACATATTGGCACACACCTTTAATCCCAGCACTAGGGAGGCAGAAGTAGGGGGATCGCTGTCAGTTTGAGGCCACTGAGACTACATAGTGAATTCCAGGTCAGCCTGAACTAGAGACCCTACCTTGAAAAACAAAACAACACTCACACAAAGAAGAAAGAGAGAGACAGAGAGAGAGAGGGAGGGAGGGAGGGAGGGAGGGAGGGAGGGAGGGAGAAAGAAAGGATGAAAAAAGAAAGAAAGAAAGAAAAGGTAGAAGAAAGCTGGGCGTGGTGGCGCACGCCTTTAATCCCAGCACTTGGGGGCAGAGGTAGGAGGATTACCAAGAGTTCAAGGCCACCCTGAGACTACATAGTGAATTCCAGGTCAGCCTGAGCTACAGTGAAACCCTACCTTGGAAAAACAAACAAAAAAAGAAAAGAAAAGAAAAGGTAGAAGACTGAGACTCTACCTTGAAAAAAAAAGTGGATGATTTTCTCTTTTCATTACTGGGTATCTTACCTAGGGCCTTAAGCATGATAGGCAAGGACACTTCTATTGAGCTATCTCCCAAGCCCAAGCATTTTGTCTTGATTAAAGCCTAAGTGGAGGGTCATGGGAATTTTGTTCTAGTGGTTCCTTGGAATGTGAAGGAATATTTCAGGAACACGCAGACTTGAAAGTTCCTTCTGTTTCCCAGGCAGATTCAACCCTACCACTTCTTTTTTCTCTCTCTCAAGTTTTATTAACATTTTTCATGATTATAAAAAATATCCCACGGTAATACCCTCCCTCCGCCACCCCCCCCCACTCTCCCCTTTGAAATTCCATTCTCCATCATATTCCCTCCCCATCTCAATCATTCTACTTACATATATACCATTTCTGCCTGACACTTCCTTGTCTTTTCTAGTGACACTGTGGCTATCAGTATTTACTTTTATTCCCATTTATGGAAACAAAATGACTAAGATAGAAGGGGGCACCCGGATTTGAACCGGGGACCTCTTGATCTGCAGTCAAATGCTCTACCCCTGAGCTATACCCCCATCCCTGCTAATGTCCTCTTCCTTGTCCACTTATGGTGACTCAGTATGAACCGGTTCCACCCACACTAACATTCTGGTGTGCTGGAACCTCACCTTCTTTGCTTTGGCTTTTGTCTTCAAACTGGGTGGGGATAAGAGGTGATGGCTGGTTGAAAAAGAAATCGATAACGCTGAGAACCCTGTGATCTGCATGAGAATCTTTTTTTGTTGTTTTGTTTTGTTCTTTTGTTTTTCTCAGTCAGGGTCTAGCTCTGGCCCAGGCTGACCTGGAATTCACTATGTAGTTTCAGGCTGGCCTCAAACTCACGAAGATCCAGCTAGAATCCTTGAGCTATTAAGCACCCCCAATATCATCTTGGTAACAGCTCCCTGCTTCTTAATGAACTGTGTGTAGAAAGATGTCAGCCTTTTTATTTTTAGTAATGAGAACTGAACCTAGGGACTTAATCATAAGCATGCTATGCAGTGTTTACCATTTAGCTATATCTCCAGACTTAAAAAAAATAATATTTTTGGGGGCCCAGTCCTGCCACCGTGCGCGGCGGGCGCGCGCCGACCCTCCACCGGCCGCGGAGCCGCTATGGGCCCGCCAGGCCCCCGGCGCGGTGACGCGCAAGGACATGCTCGGAGCCAGGACTGAAACTCTCAAGATGGGTGATCAGGATCCTGGGGGCATTAGCCCCCTTCAACAGATGGTGGCCTCAGGAGCTGAGGCTGTGGTCACCTCCCTCTTCATGACACCCCTGGACGTTGTGAAGGTCCGTCTGCAGTCTCAGAGACCCTTGGTGGCCGGTGAGCAGACACCTTCCTCCAGATTCTGGAGTCTCTCCACCAAATGGAAATGCCTCCTGTACTGCAATGGTGTCCTGGAACCCTTGTATCTTTGCCCAAATGGTACCCGCTGCACCACCTGGTTTCAAGATCCTACCCGCTTCACTGGCACCGTGGACGCCTTTGTGAAGATTGTGAGGCATGAGGGCACCAGGACCCTGTGAGCGGCCTTCCAGCCACCTTGGTGATGACTGTGCCAGCTACCGCCGTCTACTTCACTGCCTGTGACCAACTCAAGGCTTTCCTTTGTGGCCGAGCCTTCCCCTCTGACCTCTACACACCCATGGTGGCTGGCGCACTGGCCCGATTGGGCACTGTGACAATGACCAGCCCCCTGGAGCTTGTGCGGCCCAAGTTGCAGGCTCAGCACGTGTCATACCGGGAGCTAGCCACCTGTGTCCAGTCTGCAGTGGCTCAGGGGGGTTGGCGTTCACTGTGGCTGGGCTGGGGTCCCTCAGCCCTTAGAGATGTGCCCTTCTCAGCTCTCTACTGGTTCAACTATGAGCTGGTGAAGGGCTGGCTGAATGGGCGTGGACCAAACGACCAGACATCCATGGGTGTCAGCTTTGTGGCTGGTGGCATCTCAGGAATGGTGGCTGCCACCTTGACTCTACCCTTTGATGTTGTGAAGACCCAACGGCAGGTTGCCCTGGCAGCCGTGGAAGCTGTGAGAGTGAACCCCTCCCCCGGGAGCTGACTCCACCTGGATACTGTTGCGGAGAATCCGGGCTGAATCGGGCACCAGAGGGCTGTTTGCAGGTTTCCTCCCAAGGATCATCTAGGCTGCGCCTTCCTGTGCCATCATGATCAGCACCTATGAGTTTGGAAGGGGCAGAAGACAGCCAAGTGCCTTTGCCTCAGTACTGGGGAGGAACCACACGTCCTTCCCTCCCAGCCTGGTCACCCAGGCTATCCTCACAGCTTGATTTCTGCTGTCCCCTTCCCTAAATTTTTACTTTCTCCCACCCAAGTTCAAGACCAAATGTGACAGATGCCCTTTCTTTGTGTTTCCTTTGTTTGCTGCTGTGGCTCAGTCCTAAGACCCTGGGCCTGGCTTTGTCACTCAGCCCTGTCCTTTCTATCTAAAGATGGTGCCCTTTCGTGTGCTGTTCTGAACAAAAATAATGATAATAATAATAATTTTTGTTTTTTAAATATTTTATTTATTTTATAATATTTGAAAATATTTAATTAGTTTATGATAGACACACACGGAGAGAGAAAGAATGGGTGCAACAGGGCCTCCAGCCACCGAAAACGAACTCCAGACACACATACAGCCATATGGCTTCTGGGGAGAACTTGGGTCCTTAGGCTTCACAGGCAAGCACCCCTCCAGCCCTTACATGTATGTATGTATGTATATATATAATGTATGTATATGTATGTATGTATGTATGTATGTGTATATATATATATATATATATATATATATATATATATATATATATTTAATTTACTTGAAAAAGAGAAAAAGAGGAAGATATATAGAGAAAACAGGCAGCCCAGGGCCTCTAGTCACTGCAAACAAACTCTAGATGCATTTAGGCTTTGCAGGCAAGTGCCTTAACCCAAAGCCATCCCTTAAGCCCTGAAAAATTTTATTTTGAATTTATTTATTTATTTATTTATTTATTTATTTTATTTTTTTGGTTTTTCGAGGTAGGGTCTCACTCTGGCTCAGGCTGACCTGGAATTCACTATGTAGTCTCAGGGTGGCCTCGAACTCTCGGAGATCCTCCTACCTCTGCCTCCCGAGTGCTGGGATTAAAGGCGTGCGCCACCACGCCTGGCTGAATTTATTATTTTTTGTGGAGGTTTTGAAATAGGGACTCCCCCTAGCTGAGGCTAAGCTGGAACTCACTCTGTAGTCTCAGGCTGGCCTTAAACTCACAGTGATCATCCTATCTCTTGCCTCCTGAGTGCTGGGATGCATGTACCATCATGCCCAGCTTAAAATTTTTTTTAATGTTTTATTTTTTTTCTCAATTTTTATTAACATTTTCCATCATTGTAAAAAGTATCCCATGGTAATACCCTCCCTCCACCCCCCCCCACTTTCCCCTTTGAAATTCCATTCTCCATCATATCCCCTCCCATCTCAATCGGTCTCTCTTTTATTTTGATGTCATGATCTTTTCCTCTTATGATGGTCTTGTGTAAGTAGTGTCAGGCACTGTGAGGTCATGGATATCCAGGCCATTTTATGTCTGGAGGGAGCACATTGTAAGGAGTCCTACCCTCCTTTAGCTCTTACATTCTTCCCGCCACCTCTTCCACATTAGACCCTGAGCCTTGGAAGGTGTGATCAAGATGTTACTCAGTATTCCAGTCACTTCTTTCCAGCGCTATGATACCTTCTGAGTCATCCCAAAGTCACTGCCATCTGAAAAGAGAAGATTCTCTACCCAAAGTGAGAGCAGCATTAATATAAGGGTATAAATATTAAGAGAAGTGCTTACTGGGCAATTTGATAAGCATAGTATATACATTTTTCCAGACATCAGCAGATGTTACACCCCTAGGGCTAATGACTACCCCTGTTTTAAGTTTTCAGAATCAGGGATGTGTTTTCCCCCCATGGAGTGGGCCTCCAGTCCAACTGGAGGGCAGTTGGTTTCCACCATGACAGACGTGCCACTATTGCACCCATTGGTTCATTTGGCCTGGCTGGCCAATTATAAGGCTTGCAGTGTCCACTGTTGAGTATCTTCACTGGTGGTATCTCCTTCTCCCATTGAACTACATGTAGAATGGCTTCTTCCAGCTTTCTGTCAGCTGGTCTACATGGAGGAGGTTATCAGCTCAGTTCCAGCAGGATTATTTAATTTTTAAATATTTTTTATTTGACAAAGAAAGGGGGGGAGAAAGAGAGAGAGAGAGAGAGAAAGAAAGAGAGAGAATGGGCACACCAGGGCCTCCAGCCACTGCAAATAAACTTCAGATCTATGTGCCCCCTTGTGTATCTGGCTAACATGGGTCCTGGGGAATCAAACCTGGGTCCTTTGGCTTTGCAGGCAAATGCCTTAACTGCTAAGCCATCCCTCCAGCCCTAAATATTTTATTTTTATTTATTTATTTGAGAGCAAGAGAAAGAGCCAGATATATATATATATAGAGAGAGAGAGAGAATGTGTGCACCAGGTCCAGCCACTGCAAATGAACTACAGATGCATGTCATGCACCACCTTGTGCATATGGCTTAGTTTCCTGAGGAATGGAACCCGGATCCTTGGACTTTGCAGGCGAGTGCCTTAATTTTTTTTTTTTTTTTTTTTGGCAAACCGTGGTGGTTCACACCTTTAATCCCAGCACTCGAGGCTTCTGTGAGTTTGAAACTGACATGGAACTGCAGAGTGAGATCCAAGTCAGCCTGGGCTAGAGTGAAACCCTACCTAAAAAAATTTTTTTTAGCCGGGTGTGGTGGCTCACGCCTTTAATCCCAGCACTTGGGAGGCAGAGGTAGGAGGATCGCCGTGAGTTCGAGGCCACGCTGAGACTCCATAGTGAATTCCAGGTCAGCCTGGGCTAGAGTGAAACCTTACCTCGAAAAACCAAAAAAAAAAAAAAAAATTTTTTTTAAAATTAATTAGGCACTTTGTTATATGGACAAATGACAAATCAGGTATTGGTTCCATTCCCCTCATATTATTCTTTTGTGTCCCCTCCAACTCGCCCCCATCCTGCTGAGGGCCCTCCTCAGGGGGGTTACTGGTATTCACCATGGGGTTATAAGTTATGAATGCAGCAGTCAGTCACTGTGGTGATGGTAGGAGGATCAGAGTTTTGTCTTGTTTTTTTTTTCTTTGATATTAAATTTACAATCCTGTGTCAACCTCCCAGGCTGGGATTCTAGTCCTGTAACCCTAGGAACCATGAAAATGTCAGTGTTTTTGGATATCAGATAAATCAAGAATTTGTTGCTGTTGTTTTTGAGGTTCTAGCCCAGGCTTACCTGGAACCTTTTCTGTAGTTCCAGACTGGCCTTGAACTCACAGTGATCCTTCTACCTCTGCCTTCTCAGTGCTAGAATTAAGGTGTGTGCCACCACCATGCACCACCACACCTGGCTTCTTATTTACTTACTTATTTATTTATTTATTTATTTATTTATTTATTTATTTATTTATTTATTATTTATTCTCGAGGTAGGGCTTCACTCTAGCCCAGGCTAACCTGGAAATCACTCTGTATTCTCAGAGTGGCCTTCAACTCCCAGCAATCCTCCTACCTCTGCCTCCTGAGTGTTGGGATTAAAGGCGTGCGCCACCACGCCCGGCTTTCTCTTTGTCATTCTTGATGGGAATAGTAGTTAGCTTCTATTCTAGGCTGCCATTAATATCCAGGGAAGTGTTTTGTTGAAAACTGAGTATGGGGCTGGAGAGATGGCTTAGCGGTTAAGCGCTTGCCTGTGAAGCCTAAGAACCCCGGTTCGAGGCTCGGTTCCCCAGGACCCACGTTAGCCAGATGCACAAGGGGGCGCACGCGTCTGGAGTTTGTTTGCAGAGGCTGGAAGCCCTGGTACGCCCATTCTCTCTCTCTCTGGCTATTTGCCTCTCTCTCTCTCTCTCGCACTCTCAAATAAATAAATAAAAATGAACAAAAATAAATTTAAAAAAGAAAACTGAGTATGAAGGTACCTCCATAACAGAATGCTGATCTGCCTTGTACTAGGCCCTGGGTTTGATTCCCTGGGGCAGATGGGTAAACAAATGTGATTATTTCTAGCATCAGGAAAAACCGAGGTTCCTTGCTTGTGTGGAGTACTAAGGAGAAGGCCCAGAGCACACTGATCCTATCTTCTTCCCTCCACAGGTAGAAAAGCTGAGGGTGGAAAAACCAGCTTGATGACTGGAGAGATGGCTTAGCCATTAAGACACTTTCCTGTGAAGCCTCAGGATGAGGTTCAGTTCCCTAGTACCCACGTAAGCCAGATGCAAAAGGTGGCGCATGTGTCTGGAGTTTGTTTGCAGTAGCTGGAGACCCTGGCACACCCATTCTCTCTCCCCAATAAATAAGAAAATAAATAATAAAAATATTTAAAAAAAAACAGGTTGTGAAGAAATAACACAGAGACACAAATGTAACTTTTAAAATAGGACATAGCTTTGACAGTTTATCTAAACACCTGCCTTAGAAACACAGGTCAGTGGCTGGGAAGGGAAGCGATGCTGTCAGAAGAGAGGGAAAGGAGTGACCTCTCCAAACGCGGATGTGTGTTGGCGCAGGGCAGGGGTGTTCC
Organism: Jaculus jaculus; assembly: GCF_020740685.1. Taxonomy (NCBI): domain Eukaryota; kingdom Metazoa; phylum Chordata; class Mammalia; order Rodentia; family Dipodidae; genus Jaculus; species Jaculus jaculus. Next base: position 110,732,906 of record NC_059110.1, read on the forward strand.
TGCGGTAGCCAAACCGACCGTTTAATCCCATGGTTATCGGCCTCAGATTGGTATTGTAGTGGTCATGCCCAGTCACCTGCTGGAGGGAATGCCCTTGGAGGGGGGCAGAGATGGAGGCTGAGCCTTCAGGCAGTGTCCTCTTGCCTTCCGCACTCAAGGCCAATGAGTCACTGCCTCCCCCACACTCACAGCTCAGGGCCCTGAGCCCCATGAAACCAAGGGCTGGAGAGGGCCAGGATACAGGGTCCTAGAAGTCCAACTCCACCCTAGGTGAAATTACAAGCAGGCCATGAATGGATGTGTTAGAACAGATGGAGCCAGAAATTTCTTGGCTTGGTTGGGCTTGCCTGGTTTCCAGGAGACATGAGGAATTTTTAGCCTTGCTTCTGTCTCATCTGGAGCAGTTGATGAGATCAATTTGACTGAGTGATACAAAGAACCACGTGATTATCAAGTGGCCAAAGGGTGATAGAGTGAGGGGGAGGAGGCTTCCCCCAGCCAGAAATATTTTAACAATCCTTTTCCTGTGGTTGCTACATCGAGCCTGGAAAATGAGCAAGACTCAACCTGCTTGGGTTTCCATGGGGGATCACAGAGGGGACTTGCAACTTTAGCTCAGACCTACTCAGCTAATCAGGATTCTTTTTTTTTTTTTTTTTTTTTCTTTTTTTCCCAAGGTAGAGTCTCATTCAAGTCCAGGCTGACCTGGAACTCACTCTAGTTTCAGAGTGGCCTTAAACTTATGGCGATCCTCCTACCTCTGCTTTCCAAGTGCTGGAATTAAAGGCATGTACCACCATACCTGGCACAATTCAGGGTTTTTGTTTTTGTTTTTTTGGTGTGTACCTTATGTGTGAGGTGTGATGTATGTGTATGTGTTCATGTATGTGAGTGCACAAGTGTGTGAGGGTACATGTGTGTTTGAAGACCAGGTGTCAATGTTGAGTGTCTTCCTCAATTATTCTCCACCTTATTTATTGAGACAGGTCTCTCACTGAACTCAGAGCTTACCAATTTGGCTAGTGTAGCTAGCCAGCTTGCCCAGGGAATCTGTCTGTGCCTCCCCAGCACTGGGATATCTATCCCTCAGTATTTCTATGAGTGCTATAGTTACAAAATCAGGCCCTTATGCTTGCTGGCAAGAGCTTTACTGGTTTGAACCATTTCCTGAGAATCAGTTCAGTGCAATGCGTGGCTTTTCTACTGTTACATGGAGATCATGGAAGAGTAAATGGTTCCTAATACATAGTAGTTTCTCAATAAGTGAATATTTTGGAGCACCAGGCACCATTTTCTTGTCTATGAGAAGACAGGAGGATATAACCACTGGGCCTCTTTCCTCCCATTCACGTCGTGCCTCTTAGGTTGTGTGTATACATTAGTCTTCCTAGGTGGAACCATGAAAGGCTAGACACTTGCCTGCCCCTGCCCAGTTTCTTCTGTTGAGGTATCGCTGTCCTTGCCCAAAAATGTGGAAATAATCTACTATCCAGCCATCCCTTCCTGTACCGCCATGATCCTGAAAATGAAGAAAAGAGAAGACTGTCAGCTGGGGTGCCCAGAAGAGTGGGGTGCAAACTGCCTGTGGCCTGTTGGAGAAGGGGGATAAGGTCAGAACAGGATTGCCATGAGTTCAAGGCCACCCTGAGACTCCATAGTGAATTCCAGGTTAGCCCAGGCTAGAGTGAAACCCTACCTCGCAAAACCAAATAAATAAATAATAAACATAAAAATAAATAAGATAAAATATAATTTTTTTTTTAAAGGCTGGAGAGAGCCGGGCGTGGTGGCGCATGCCTTTAATCCCAGCACTAGGGAGGCAGAGGTAGGAGGATCACTGTGAGTTCAAGGCCACCCTGAGACTCCATAGTGAATTCCAGGTCAGCTGGGGCTAGAGTGAGACCTCGAAAAAACAAAACAAAACAAAAAAGGCTGGAGAGATGGTTTAGTGGTTAAGTGCTTGCCTGTGAAGCCTTAAGGACCTGGGTTTGAGGCTCGATTCCCCAGCACCCATGTAAACCAGAAGCACAAGGTGGCACATGCATCTAAGTTTGCAGTGGCTGGAAGTCCAGGTGTGCTCATTCTCTCTCTACCTATCTGCCTCTTTCTCTCTTTGTCACTCTCAAATAAATAAATATAAATAAAACAACAAAAATTGTTTTAAATAAAAAAAAATTAGAAAGCCGAGCATGGGGTTAAGGCGTTTGCCTGCAAAGCCAAAGAAACCAGGTTCGATTCCCAGGACCCACGAAACCAGATGCACAGGCGGCACATCCATCTGGAGTTTGTTAGCAGTGGCTAGAGGCCCTGGCGTGCCCATTCTGTGTGTTTGTGTCTGTCTGTCTTTCTTCTCTCTCTCTCTCTCTCTCTGCTTTAAAATAAATGGGAAAAAAAAAAAAAAAAAGCCGGGCGTGGTGGCACATGCCTTTAATCCCAGAGGCAGAGGTAGGAGGATTGCGGTGTCTTCAAGGCCACCATGAGATTACACAGTGAATTCCAGGTCAGCCTTGGCTTTCTCAAAAAACCAAAAGAAAAAAAAATTTTTGTGAGGTCATCCTAAAGAGCAGCCCTGTGACGTCACAAAAGACAATGAAACCTAACAGTCAGACAGGCAGGCTTTGAGCCCTGCAACTCTCCAGCTTCCGGAAACAGGAGATGAAATGAATATGGTTGGGTTCCAGACAGAAGGGAATCTTGTGAGCTCAGCACCTGCTACCTGTCACCTCCCTCCTCCATTCCCCAGGTTCACCAGCACACCTGCAGGATGCCAACCTCCTAGGTGCTGAGGGCGCGGGATATGATGCCAGGATTTGGGGAGAGAGCGAACCTGGGAAGTCGCAGGCTACTGGGTCCAGCGTCTGCGGAAATCTTGGCGTCCTCAGGGATGCTCCCATACCTACCTGATAAGTTTTCCGCAAAACGGGCGGAACCACGTGGCTCTGGAAGTATCGGCGGGTGTGGTAGTCCTGCTGTGCATTGTAGGGCGGAATCGCTGACCACAGCTTGGGCCTGGAGTGACCATAGGCGCGAGCCACTGTACTCACGGCCACCCCGTCCAAAATAAAGCCCTTCTCCAGTCGCAGGGGACACTCAAAACGCGCCATCCCAACCAGTGCAGCCTTCCAGGCTCTCCTGATGGAAGACAGCCCTAGAAGGAGGCTCCCCAGTGCGTTGATTGTTAAGAACCCTCAGCGACACAAACCCTATTGTTCTCCTGCACCCTGCATAGCCTGGGCGAGTTCTTAGAACCACAGAGGAAGTTCCTTGCGTGGACCTGAAGACATTGACTAGGAATTGGAGACTGAGGAGGGAGAACATTGCCAGAATGTGGGCATTTACAGGTAAGCTCCAGGGCTGGGGAGATTTGCTTCTCTGTAAGGCCAAAGGACACAGGTTTGGTTTCCCCAGGACCCATGTAAAGGAGGTGCACAAGGTGGCGCATGCGTCTGGAGTTCGTTTGCTAGAGGCCCTGATGTGCCCAGTCTTTCTCTCTCAGCACCTATTCTCTATCTGCCTCTGTCTCTCTTTTCAAATAAATTTAAAAAGATTTTTTTTTTTTTTTTCTAGGTGAGGTGTCCCTGGGATTCACTGTACTCTTAGGTGGCCTCATACTCATGGTGATCCTCCCACCTCTGCCTCCCAAGTGCTAGGATTAAAGGCGTTCGCTTGGCTAGGAAGAAAAATTTTAAATATTTTGTTTGTATTTGAGAGAGAGGAGAGAGAATGGGCATGCCAGGGCCTCTAGCCACTGCAAACAAACTCCAGATGCATGCGGCCCCTTGTGCATCTGGCTAACGTGGGTCCTGGGGAATCGAGCCTCCAACGGGGGTCCTTAGGCTTCACAGGCAAGTGCTTAACCACTAAGCCATCTCTCCAGCCCCCCAGAGTTTTTTTTTAAATAAATAAATTAAAAGCCAAATGAATAGTGAAAAGCAGAAAAAGATTTGTTCAATATAGCTACTTTGAGAAGAGATTCCCATGATCCCTTCCCCAATCCATCTCTGCGGTAGTGACATAAAATTTGGGTTTACAGGTGCTGTGCGTGGTGGCACAGGCCTTTAATTCCAGCACTTGGGAAGCAGAGGTAGTAGGATTGCCGTGAGTTCAAGGCCATGCTGAGACGACATAGTTAATTCCAGGTCAGCCTAGACCAGAGTTAGATACTACCTCAAAAAACCAAAAAACAAACAGACAAAAAAATTGGATTTACAGGACCAGAGGTGTACATAGCTAAGCAGTCCTGGTCAACGTGGGGTCCAGCTCATTCTTGTCTGGCCACCAGGGTCTCCTGTAAGGTGGTTCGACATGCTAAAGACTGTTCCCATCTGACTGCAGGGAGCATTGGCCTTTATCACAGCATGAGACTCTTGGGGGAAATTCCAGTTTCTTGTTTTTTATTTATTTATTTATTTTTTCAAAGTAGGGTTTCGCTCTAGCTCAGGCTGACCTCGAATTCACTATGTAATCTCATGGTGGCCACACAGGCTGATCTCGGGGCTTTTTTGTTTTGTTTTTTGAGGTAGGGTCTCATTGTAGCTCAGGCTGACCTAGAATTCACTATGTAATCTCAGGGTGGCCTTGAACTCACAGGGATCCTCCTACCTCTGCCTCCTGAGTGCTGAGATTAAAGGAGTGCGCTACCACGCCTGGTTCAGGGTTTTTTTCAATAGTCTGAAGGCCAAAGAGAATAGCACTGGTGTCTCTTTCTGCCAGGCCCTACACACTCGTTCCCAGAATTGACCAGAACAAATTCAGAAAGCATCAACTGACCACCTTCACTTTACAGAGTGAAAAGTTGAAATTTAGAAGGGTTCATGGTAGGCGCATAGCCAGAATCAATAAGTCATATCTCCCCCATTCCTACTTTTTTTCTTCCTTCCTTCTTCCTTTTTATTATTTTTTGAGAGAGAGAATAGATGTATCAGGGCCTTTAGCCACTGAAAACAACTCCAGATGCATGTGCCACCTATGCATCTGGTTTATGTGGGTACTGGGGAATTGAACCAGAATACTTATGCATTACATGCAAGCACCTTAACCATTAAACCATCTCACCAGCCCCCTTATTCCTCTTGACAGTGTCTGGCCTGAACCTATGTAGCTGAAACTAGCCTTGAACTACAGATCAACTATGTAGTCTCAGGGTGGCCTTCTACCTCTGCTCTGCCTGAGTACTGGGATTAAAGGTGTGAGTCAACACGACTGGCTCATTTTAATTTTTTTGTTTGTTTTTCTTTTTCTTTCTTTTTTTTTTTTTTTTTTGTTTTTTTGAGGAAGGGTCTCACTCTAGCTCAGGCTGACCTGGAATTCACTGCATTCTCAGGGTGGCCTCAAACCCACAGCGATGCTCCTACCTCTGCCTCCCAAGTGCTGGGATTAAAGGCGTGCACCACCACGCCTGGCTGTTTGTTTGTTTTTCGACGTAAGGTCTCACTCTAGCCCAGGATGTCCTGGAATTCACTATGTAGTCTCAGAGTGGCCTCAAACTCACCATGATCCTCCTACCTCTGCCTCCCGAGTGCTGGGATTAAAGGCATGTGTCACCACACCCGGCATCATTATAATTTTTTAAATATATTTTTAATAGTTTATTTTATTTATCTGATAGAGTAAAAGAGGCAGAGAGATTGGGCACACCAGGGCCTCCAGTTGCTGCAAGCCCAGATGCATGCACCAGTTTGTGTGTGTATCTGGCTTACATGGGTATCGGGGAATCAAACTGGGTTCCTTAGGCTTCGCAGGCAAACACTTTAACTGCTAAGCCATTTCACCAGACCCACTTTAATTTTTGTTGTTGTTGAGAGCAACAGACAGAAAGAGGGGGAGAGAGAGAGAGAATGGGTGGGCCAGGGCTTCCAGCCACTGCAAAGGAACTCCAGACGCATGCGCCCCCTTGTGCATCTGGCTAATGTGGGTCCTGGGGAATGGAGCCTCAAACAGGGGTCCTTAGGCTTCACAGGGAAGCGCTTAACCGCTAAACCATCTCTCCAGCCCCATTTTAATTTAATTGACAACTTCCATAATTATAGACAATAAACCATAATAATCCTCTCCTCCCAACTTTCCCCTTCACAAATCTACTCTCCATCATATCCCCTCCCCCTCTGTCTTTATTTGTTATTTTTCAAAGTAGGGTTTCACCCTAGTCCAGGCTGACCTGGAATTCACTATGTAGTCTCAGGGAGCCTTTGAACTCAGTAATCCTCCTATCTCTTGCCTCCTAAATGCTGGGATTACAGGCATGTGCCACCATATCAGGCTACCCTCTTAATCTTTTCCCCTGACCTCACTTAGGCCTTTCCATCCCCAGTAATCTGTTCATCTACCTACTATTTCTTATTCATCCTCCAGTTTAAATAGCAAAAACAGGCAGTAGGTGGATAGCTGTGAGTTCCAGGCCAGTTTGGGACTACAGACTGAATTCCAAGTTACTCTTGGCTAGAGTAAGACCCTGCTTAGAAAAACACCAAAGTGCATTTGCCTCCAAAGCCTAAGGACCCAGGTTCAATTCTCCAGATCACACATAAACCAGGTACATGTGTCTGGAGTTCCTTTGCAGTGGCTAGAGACCCTGGCATGCCTATTCTCACTCTCTCCCTCCCCCTTGTCTCTAAAGAATGAATAATAGTAATAATAAACAATTGTTTGGTCAATGGAACACTCAGGAGCCATAGATTGTTTCTAGAAAATTTTCAGTGCCAGGCATGGGATACCTTCCAGTGAGTTGTTGGCCAGAGAGGTCCCTGATGCCCCCAAAACATTATAGGCCATTGCAGAGGCCCTTGGTTTCCCAACAGGAATAGATAGTAAGACCCTATTGCTGAAGACTCCACATACTTGGGCTGCAAGACCACTGAGGAATCCTGCTGAAACTGAGCTGATAACCTCCTCCATGTAGACCAGCTGACAGAAAGCTGGAAGAAGCCATTCTGCATGCAGTTTAATGGGAGAGAGCAATCACCAGTGAAGATACTCAACAGTGGACACTGCAAGCCTTTTATTTGGCCAGCCAGGCCAAATGAGCCAACGGATGCCATAGTGGCACGTCTGTCATGGTGGAAACCAATTGCCATCTAATTGGATTGGAGGCCCACTCCATGGGAGGGAATACTGAAAACTGAAAACAGGGGTAATCATGAGCCCTAGGGGTATAATGTGTGCTGACTAAATGTATATACTATGCTTATCAAACTGCCCAGTAAGCACTTCTCTTAATGTTCGTACCCTTATGTTAATGCTACTCTTTTGGTAGAGAACCTTCCCTTTTCAGATGGCAGTGACCTTGGGATAACTCAGAGGGCATCATGGTGCTGGAAAGTGACAGGAGTGCTCAGCACTTCAATATCTCTACCACACCTTCCAAGGCTCAGGGTCTACTGCGGAAGAGGTGGTGGAAAAGAATATAAGAGCCAAAGGAAGGACAGGACTCCTTACAACATCCTCCTATCAGACACAAAATGGCCTGGATATCCATGACCTCACAGTGACTGGCACTACCTACACAAGACCATGGTAACAGGAGGAAAAGATGATGACATCAAAATAAGAGACTGAGATGGGGAGGAGATATGATGGAGAATGGAGTTTCAAAGGGGAAAGTACAGGAAGGGAGGGCATTACCATGGGATATTGTCTACAATCATGGAAGTTGTTAATAAAAAGATTAAACGAAATATTTTTTTTAAAATCTAGGGTTGAGGGCTGGAGAGATGGCTTAGCGGTTAAGCACTTGCCTGTGAAGCCTAAGGACCCCGGTTCAAGGCTCGGTTCCCCAGGTCCCACGTTAGCCAGATGCACAAGGGGGCGCATGCGTCTGGAGTTCGTTTGCAGAGGCTGGAAGCCCTGGTGTGCCCATTCTCTCTCTCTCCCTCTATCTGTCTTTCTCTCTGTGTCTGTTGCTCTCAAATAAATAAATAAAAAATTTAAAAAAAAAAATCTAGGGTTGAAAGGGAAGATAAAGGGAGGAGGGTACTTAATAGGTTGGTATTGTATATATTGAGATGGGGAGGCAATATGGTGGAGAATGGAATTTCAAAGGGGAAAGTGGGGGGGGGGGAGAGGGAGGATATTACCATGGGATATTTTTTTATAATCATGGAAAATGTTAATAAAAACTTTTTAAAAATCTGGGGTTGGAGAGATGATTTAGCAATTAAGTTGTTTTCCTGTAAAGCCAACGGATCCTGGTTCAATTCTCCAGGACCCACATAAGCCAGCTGCACAAGGGGGTGCATGCATCTGGGGTTTGCTTGCAGTGGCTAGAGGCCGTAGCACACCCATTCTCTTTCCCTCTCTCAAATAAATATATTTTAGCCGGGTGTGGTGGTGCATGCTTTTAATCCCAGCATGGGGGAGGCAGAGGTAGGAGAATCACTGAGTTCGAGGCCACCCTGAGACTACATAATGAATTCCAGGTCACTCTGAGCCAGAATGAACCCTACCTTGAAAAACAAAAATAAATAAATAAATAAGGAAATAAACAAAGAACAGACAGCAGGTACTTGAAGCAAATACTTTTTAATGGGTATATTTTACAAACACACAGGAGGGTCATGCAATGCTGCCTGCATTGGATGCAATCCTGGGCCACAAGTCTGCACACTCCTTTGCAACTGGTCCTGTTATGGCAGAACCTGCATAAAAGAGAGACAGGTGAGACTGAGGCTTCCTTGCTTGCTTGCACCCCTAGGCCAGAGTCAAGTCACCCAGCACCAGATATGTAGGGAACATCTTGAACTGCTGCCTCCTTACCTTTCATCTCGCCTTTATTGTTTACGATGACCCCTGCATTATCTTCAAAATAAAGAAATACCCCATCTTTTCTTCGGTATGATTTTCGTTGTCGAATCACCACTGCTGGATGGACTAAGGGAAGTTAAGAGCAGTGGTCAGGACCTTACAACCAGCATACATGCACCAGTTCACCAGTTTGTATCTCTTGACCCAATGCACACTGATTAGCTTTCCATTTCCTACCAGCAAGGGGAAGAAACCTTGCAGACAATCACTCCTAAACTTCCACCATTTTCTTGCATTTGTTAAAGGCCAGCTGAGTTACAATGAGACCTTACCTCAAAAAACAAAAACAAGGGCTGGAGAGATGGCTTAGCAGTTAAGCTCTTGCCTGTGAAGCCTAAGGACCCTGGTTCGAGGCTCGACTCCCCAGAACCCATGTTAGCCAGATGCACAAGAGGGTGCACGTGTCTGGAGTTCGTTTGCAGTGACTGGAAACCCTGGTGCGCCCATTCTCTCTCTCTCTGCCTCGCCCATTCTCTCTCTCTCTGCCTCTTTGTCTGTTGCTCTCAAATAAATAAATAAATAAATAAAAAATAGCAAAAAATAAAAAATAAAATAAAAATAACTAATTCCCAGTTGGAAGCCAGGTCTGGTGGCACAAGCCTTTAATCTCAGGAGGCACAGGTAGGATCACTGTGAGTTCAAGGCCACCCTAAGCTAGAGTAAGACCCTACCTCGAACCCCCCCCCCCAAAAAAAACATCCCAAAAGATCCCAGTTGGGGTTGGAGAGCTAGCTCAGTGGTGAGCGCACTTGCCTAACAAACCCAAGTTTGGTTTCTCAGTACCCATGTAAAGCCAGATGCACAAAAATGGCACCTGTACCTGGAGTTCACTTGCAGTGTCTGCAGGTGCACCCATTATGGCTCTTCTCTCTCTGCTTGCAAATAACTATTTCCAGGCCTGCCTGGACTAGAGTGAAACCCTACCTCAAAAAATCCCAGTTACTACACAGCACATTCCAGATCAGCCTGAGCTGGAGAGAGACCCTACCTCAAACAAACAACAACAAAAACACTTGCCTGAAAAGCCTAAAAGACCCAGGTTTGATTTTCCAGTACTCACATAAAGCCAGATGCACAAGGTGTCTCAAGCGGCTGGAGTGCTTCTGCGGTGGCTAGAGGGCCTGGCATACCCATTCATTTATTCTCCCACAAATTAAAATCAGATACACCAAGTGCTACATGCATCTGGAGTTCCTTTACCTTGGCTAGATACTCTGGCACACCCATTCTCTCTCCTTGCAAATAAATATTATTAAAACATCCAGGGCATGGTAGCACATGTGTTTAATGCCAGCATTTGGGAAGCAGAGGTAGGAGGATTGATTGAAGTATGAGCCCACCCTAAGACTACCTAGTGAAATCCAGGTCAGCCTGGGCTAGAATGAGACCCTACCTCAAAAAACAAAACAGGCCTTGGGCATGCCAGGTCAAATGTGTTATGTTACCTCCAGATCTTTTTATATTAAATATTTTTTATTTTATTTTAGAGAGAAGCAGAGGTAGAGAATGGGCATGCCACGGCCTCCTGCCACTGCAAAGGAACTCCTGATACCTGCTTCCTAGTGCATCTGGCTTACATGGGTCTTGGGGAATTGAACTTATGTCCTTTGGCTTTGTATGTGTCTCCAGCTCTTTTTAATTTGAGATTATGTCTCACTAAGTTGCCCAGGCAGGCCTTGAAATTATGATCCTCCTCCCAACTGTCTCCACCAGGCCTGTACCACCTGGCCTGGCACTCATTCCCCTATCATTTGTACTTACCATAATACTAAGTTTAACTTTTTTTTCCCTCAAGGTATGCTCTTTCTTTAGCTCTGGCTGACTGCACTATGCAGTCCCATGCTGACATTGAATTTCATGGCAATCCTACCATCTCTGGTATTAAAGACATGCATGTATAGACTATGCCTGGCATGCTTACTTGCCTGGGACTACAGATTCCAAGTCAGCGTGGGCTAGAGTGAGACCCTACTTTGAAAAATCAAAATACCCCCAACAACAAACTACCTGTGCTTAAGTGAAAACTATTTTTTCGCCAAGATCATCAAAATGACACAGAGGTTTCAAATTGTTGGAGCTGGGAATAGAACCCTGGACCTTGCACATCCTAGGGAAGTGGCCTATTACCTGCCAAGCCAGGTTCAAATTCGGGAACTCAGAAACCTTAGACAAATTACTACATCCTCTGGAGCCCAAACTTTTCTCCTGTAAAATAACCATTATACATTCACAATCAAATGTGGGAACTACAAGGACTGGGATCTTGACATCTTTGAGACTATGTACCAGACCCCATCCTCAAAACACTCACTCAGGGAGCCTCCTTGGACTCTACATATGCACATCTTAAGGTCACAAACCAAAAATAAATGTGTAAACTTCCTAGGGATGGTGGCCCATGCCTTCAATCCCAGCACTGAGAGTCAGAGGTAGAACTGTTGTGAGTTTGAGACCAGCCCGGGCTAAAGCATAAACTTCAAGTCCTTCTTTGTCTTCACATTCTTGTACGTGTTCATTCAACACAGAAAAATCAAAGACAGTAGCATAATTGGAAATTCACAACTACTATTAAACTCTGAAGGGTTCTTCTCTGATCTGTCCCATCACTGATGGAGACAACAGGGCATCCTGCTGTTTCTCACCCACAAAGTTAGGACATTGCTCTGCTCTTCACTGACAGCTTCCCATGCCACCAATCAGACCCAGGAAGTGTTCTGGGAAGAGGGAAAAGCCTTGCAGATGTATCCTTATCCCAACACACTAATCAATGCACTACCATGCCCGCAAGTGCTACTAAAAGGAACCAAAGACTCCTAGACAAAACCCAGTAAGTGTGGTGCTATGAAACCGACACACAAGGCCTGCCTGCATCACCATGGCCCACTTCATTTGTACTAGACTCCAAGAGCAGTCCAGAACTTCTCTAGAAAACAGGAACAGAACCCCAGTCTGGGCTTATCCCAGCACCAAGGAAGCTAACCTAAGAACAGGGACGTGCCCGAGACCAGCCTGGCTAGAGACCCTATCTCATAAAGGGAACTGAGCCCCACATAAGGGGACAGGACATTGAAGGGCTCAACAATTAAAGTGCACTGAATATTAAATGTCAAAGCCAGACAGCACACATGGGAAATGCTGAGGAAGACTCTTAATCCATATTACCTAGGAATAGGTTTTGGGGTCTTTAATCCCAGCATCAGGGAAGCTGAGGTACCAGTATTTCTGAGTCCAAGGCCAGCATGAGACTACATAGTGCATCTAGGTCGGCCTGGGCTACAGCCGAAACCCTACCTCGGAAAAAGGAGCCACACCTTAGAGCACTCTTAACTGGCTATTCCTACGTTGTTCTACACACAGTGTCTCAAAAGGGAGGCAGGATTTTAGCTAGTGCAAAATGAACATCCAATGAATACATCCCATAAACACAGAATCTCAGCTGCCCACCAGGAGACAAGGAGGGCTCCATGTCTACTCACCCTTCTTTCTTAACTCTGGTTTCCCCTTCTTGACTGTGGCCATCACCATGTCACCCACACCGGCAGCAGGGAGTCTGTTCAGGCGTCCTTTGATCCCCTTCACAGAGATGATATACAGATTTTTGGCTCCTATTAAAGAATGCAAAGAAAGCCACAAACGTTTGTCAGGTGTCCACCTGTAATCTCAAATGTCAGGAAACTAAGGCAGTACGGCTGCCAAGTTTGATGTCAGTCCGAGTTAATACGGCAAGAGAGCCTGTCTTAAAAAGCCAAGCCTTACATTTCCCTAGTCTCCCTCCAGCCAAGCGAAGACCTTGTCACACCACCGATTGAAGTAAACAGCACATGCTGCCACTTCACCCAAAAGCGGTGTTTTCGCTCTGTCCCTTCTTGACGGCTCAATGGGTCATCAGTAAAAAGGCCCACTGAGTGCTTTTAAAAGGGAGCGTGTGCCGGGGAGTAGACCAAGGTCTCACCTGTGTTGTCCGCACAGTTGATCACAGCTCCCACTGGAAGACCCAGGGAAATCCGGAATTTCGCACCTGAGGACCCACCACGTCCTACCGGCAGGAAAAAAAGACAGAGAGGGTAAAGTGATCATTGTCCATTTTTCCTTACGGGTTCCCTTCACACTTTTCCAACCTATAAGTTCATCACGGACGCTTCGGAAGATTACGGTAGGCAACGAACAGCTTCCCCTAGGACTCCCGGCCCGCACAGGACACAGAGCACATTGCTCACGCTCGCCCTCCTTCTTCCGTCGAAATTAAGGGGCCGGGATGACGGCCATCCTCGCTTTCTCCGGCAAGGATCTAAGCCAGGCCCGATGCCACCCCACTGCTGCACGCCTGTGCGTGGGGCGGTCTCCCCGAGCTCGCTCTATCCAGCGCCATGTAGGGATCCGGCCAGCTCAGCGCTCCCTCAGGGAACCCCCCCCACCCTCTCTCGAGGTCCTGCCAGGGCTCCTGCAGCGCCCACCTTCTCCATCTCCCGCCCGAAGAGAGCAAAGCGACCCCGCTGCCCGGGGCTGCGGCCGCCAGAGAGTCCAGCAGTCACCCCGTGACAGATGGCAGTGGATCCCTTGAGCCCCGAAGCTCACCTCGCTTAGACATCTTGACCGCCCGGAAAAGAGTCAAAGAGGAAGTAGGCGCAAAGGACGCTGGGATATGAACTGGAGGCCCCGCCCCCGCCGCCCACGTGACCGGCGCTCCTTCACGCCGGCTCTTCCCTGCGGGCGCAGCCGTAGGACGTCGCAAGTCCCGGGCCTCCGGGTTGCAGACACGACTGAGTCTTGGGACTCTCTTTTTCTTATTTTGCGTGCTCGGAAGTAGTTGGGCACAACGGCTAGATGCACAAAGTGGGTTCATGTGTCCAGAGTTCCTTTGCAGTAGCAAGAGGTCGCGAGCATAGGTCATGACGTGGAGGAACAGCGAGCTCTAAATGTTTTTTAATTTTTGTGTTTTTTTTTTTCAAGGTAGAGTCTCACTGTAGCCCACGCTGACCTGGAATTCGCTCTGTAGTCCCAGGCTGGCCTCGAATTCACAGTGATCCTCCTACCTAGGCCTCTCCCGAGTGCTGGGATTAAAGCTGTGCGCCACCACGCCCAGCTTTCTGAATTATTTTTATTAGGATGTGAAATGCTATTGTAGTTGTATAGATCATCCCATGTATGTGTGATTGGTACCATACGATTCGGTCGCTTTCATAGGTTACATATGTAATTGCTTTATTTTCACTGCTTCAACCTCTCCCCTGGCTTCTGTTGATTAATTTCATTACGGAAGAGATGGGGGAAAGAATGTAAAAGCCAAAGGAAGGGTAGGACTCCTTACAGCGTGCTCCTCCAGACACAAATTGGCCTGGATATCCATGATCTCACAGTGCCTGACACTACCTACACAAGACCATCATAATAGGAGGAAAATATGATGACATCAAAATAAAAGACTGATTGAGAGGGGGAGGGGATATGATGGAGAGTGGAGTTTCAAATGGAAAAATGGGAGGAGGGAGGGTATTATCCTGGGTTATTGTCTACAATTATGGAATTTGTCAATAAAAAAAATAATGAAAGAAGCATGTGCCCCCACACTCAGCTTCACGATGCTCAATTTTCTTATGTGAATGCTGGTACTTTTTTTTTTACATGTGTACTATGGATGAAACTCATACTAGTGCTTCACTGACCACACTATCTTCCTAAACATTTGTGATTCCAGGCATGTGCCTTCATGACTGGCCCTTTTGAGACAGGGTCTTGTTAAGACATTTTGTGGCCTGGAACTCCCTCTATGACCCAGGTAGCTCTTGAATGTATAATTCTGCTCAGTCTTGAGAGTAGTTGGAATTACAGGCCTGAACCATCAGGTATGGCTTACACGCTTAAATTATTTTTTTTATTTATTTGGTTTTGTCAAGGTAGGATATCGCTGTAGCCCTGGCTAACCTGGAATTTACTCTGTAGTCTCAGGGTGGCCTCAAACTCATGGTGATCCTCCTACTTCTGCCTCCCAAGTGCTGGAATTAAAGACATGTACCACCACACCTAGCTTAAATAGCACTTTTCAATGAAAATTATGTTTTTTTTTTTTTTTTCCCAAGATGGTCCATACTTGCAATCACATACTCAGGAACAGAGACAAAAGTATTTAGAATTTCAAGGCAACCAGTTATATAGCAAGTTCTAAATTGACCTGGGCAACATAGCTTAATGCATATGTATACCTGTAAATTGTGTAGTATATACCTATATTCCTAGAACATAGAGGTGGAGACAGATCAGGATTTCAAGGCTATCGTTGGCTATATAGGGACTTTGAGACTAACCTGGGCTACATGAGCCATTGTTTCAAGCAATTTATTTATTTATCTATTTGCAAACAGAAAGAATGGGGACGCCAGGGCCTCCAACCTTTGCAAATGGATTCCAGATGCATGTGCCACTTCGTGCAACTGGCTTTACATGGGAACTGGGGAATCAAACTCAGGTCCTTATGCTTTGCAGACAAGTGCCTTAACCAGTAAGCCATCTCTCCAGCCCCCAAACTTTTTTTTTTTTTTTCGAGGTAGGGTCTCACTCTAGCCCAGGCTGACCTGGAATTCACTATGGAGTCTCAGGGTGGCCTCTAACTCACGACAATCCTCCTACCTCTGCCTCCTGAGTGCTGGGGTTAAAGGCGTGTGCCACCACTACTGCCCAGCTCTGGAAGTCTTTTTTTTTTTTTTTTTTTCTAGACAGGATCTTGCTCTAGCTCAGGCTGACCTGGATTTCATTCAGCAATCCTCCTACTTCTATCTCCCAGGTGCAAGCATCACCACACCTGGCTGCATGGAAATCTTTTTTAACATATGGTTTAGGAAGAAAAAAAAAAAGCTTTTTTTTCCCCACGTTCCTGTCTGTTTTAGTATCACATACTATGCAGCCTCCAGAAAGCACCTCTGTATACTTTTGAAAAAATAAGTGCAAGATAGCAGGCTGGGCAATGTCTCAGTGATAAAATACTTGCATGGTAGGTGCAAGGCACTGGAATATATCCCAAACACTAGAAGTAGAGTAATGTGAAAACAGGCGCGTATGTGTTGCACTGAAAGGGTCTCACAGACTGATCTTTACGGTTCTCACATTGTACAGTGATTAGCCTACTCAATTTTTTATAATCCCAGAATGTACAAAGAGGATATAAACTAAGATGTGTGTGGCCTCTCAACTTAAAAATGAATCTTGTCAGGGGGCACCTGGATTTGAACCAGGGACCTCTTGATCTGCAGTCAAATGCTCTACCACTGAGCTATACCCCCTCTACTGGAGGTGTGTGCACTACAAATTAAATGTCATGCGATTGACCAGGTTAGGTTTTTTTTTTTTTTTTTTTTATTTTTGTTGTTGTTGTTTTGTTTTCTGAGATGACAGAAAAATCAAGAGATGATTGCAGAAAGGATTCTAATGTAGGTGGGGTGGGGTAGCAAAAGACCAGTCTGGCCCACAGTTCAAGGTCCTGTGGCTGTTTGCAATACGATCTCTCTCTCCCATCATGAAGCAAGCCTTATCTACCTCTGGCATCTGAAACTTTTATTCTTTTTCTGTTAATACGTTTGTTTTTTTTTTTTTGCTTTTTGGGTTTTGTTTGTTTGTTTTGGAGGTAGCGTCTCACTCTAATCCAGGCTGACCTGGGACTCACTCTGTAGTTCCAGACTGGCCTCTAACTCACAGCGATTCTCCTACCTCTGTTTCCCAAGTGCTGAGATTAAAGGTGTGCGCCAGCAAGCCTCCTACTACGCCAGTCTTTCTCTTACTCTCTTTTCTCTCTCTTTTTGAGAGATGGTTTCACTTGAGACTTGCCCAAGCTGACCCTGGATTCATGGCAATCCTTCTGCCTCAGCCTCCAGAATATTAGGATTACAGGTGTGATCATCATGTTTGGTTTGAGAATTCTTCAGATGTAATTTACATCCTTCACTCCTCAGCCTTCATTTCACTTAATACCTAGTTGGATACTTTGTGCTCCCAAGAGGAAGTTCTTCCCCTCTCTGTCCCAAGATCGTCTGTGCTCCTGGTCACAGATGCCTGCATGGTCTCCATTCTCTCCAGCATCTTCAATCATTTCATCTCCTCTGGCTCCTTTGAGCATCAGCAGTTTCCCCCTAGGGAGGAAACACTCTTACTATGATCTCCTACCCATTTCTTCTTTCCCCTCCCCCTCTCCGCTCCCCCCCACCCTTCTGTCTCAAACCTCCCATGCTCTCTGTCAGCTGGAAAGCTTGCCCCGTCTCTCTGGAGAAAACAGTTACAGAGGTGTAATAATAAAAGGTTAGCAACTCTAGGGAACCTACTGGTAGCATTTACCAATTCCTATGGTATAAATACATCCACCTTGTCAATTTCAAGTTACCAACCTGAAATCAACTGCCACTTTCCCACAGTAGAAAAGAGAGCTGAGTCTTACCTCCTTCCACATTTCTAGAAAAGTGATTATCTAGGCTGGGCATGGTGGGGCACGCCTTTAATCTCACTACTTGGCAAGCAGAGGTAGGAGGATCACTGTAAATTCAAGGCCAAGGCCACCTTGAGACTACAGTGTGAATTCCAGGTCAGCCTGGGCTAGAGTGGGACCCTATCCCAAAAATTAAAAAAGGGGGGAAAAAAAGGAAAAGAAATAAGGGGGTTATGTAAAGTATTGAGCAATTTATGTTTATTTATGTTTTCCAACTGCCAATATATTTTTATGTTTTGTTTTGTTTTGTTTTTTCGAGGTAGGGTCTCACTCTAGCTCAGGCTGACCTGAAACTCATTATGTAGTCTCAGGGTGGCCTCACCTCCACATCTGGCACCAATATGTTTTTTGTTTGTTTTTTTTTGTTTGTTTGTTTTTTGAGATAGGGTCTCACTCTAGCCCAGGCTGACCTGGAATTCACTATGGAGTCTCAGGGTGGTCTTGAACTCACAGCAATCCTCCTACCTCTGCCGACCAAGTGCTGGGATTAAAGGTGTGCGCCACCACGCCCAGCATCAACCAATATGTTGTTTTTTTTTTAACATATGTCTCCTTATTGGTAAATTCAATATCATTTAGCAAAATATGATACTGACTTTGAACAAATGAACAATTTTCAGTATAAAAACACTGTATTGTATGTGGACCAAGAATTTTCAAGGGCTTGCCAGCAGAGGGGGTATAGCTCAGTGGTAGAGCATTTGACTGCAGATCAAGAGGTCCCCGGTTCAAATCCGGGTGCCCCCTGTTCACTCATCATATTTTTCACAGAAACCCAGGTGTTATTTCTGAATACAAAAGTCTTCCAACAGCCATATATCCCGGTTCTCTACAAGTAGCAACCCAAGCTATGTGGCATATTACCTCAGTAAGTAGAATTAAGACATTATGCACTGTGTCATTCTCATCAACCACTGGATTTTGGGTAAAAAAACAGTGTGTCTAGGCTAAAGTGTTATTTTCTCTAGTTTGTACCCTTACACAAAAGACTAAGGATGAATCCAAGTTCAGAAAGTTTTATGTCTGAAAGTTTAAGGAGGAATGGTATAGATATGATAAGCAAAAAAAGTGTCCTAGTTTATATTAGTTCAAAGCCAGGGCTTCGGATTGATAAAGTACAGGTGCCGAGTTCAAGACCTGGTGTCTGGGAAAAGAAGAAACACTGGTCAGCTGTTTCTGGGCTTTGTAGTGCAACTTTGCTCTATCTCCCTATCCAGCCCAGCAGCTCACAAGAATGGGATCTGGGGAGGTTGGGGGGAATGCATGAGAGTATTTATTTCCCTGGGGTCCCAAGGGATGACACAACCAGATTCTGGGTTTAAAATATCACAGCTGCCCCTTGACCCAGGCAACATATCTCTCCCTGTCTCCTTTATTTTTCCTTTTTTTGGGCAAAACCCAGCTGAGGGGGACGCCCTTGCTTCTCCACACTTAATGGTTTTTCTCCAGCCCAACCACAAATTACTCAACCAGGAGATATCCGTCACCATTTTTAGGATTTGAAGCCTGAATCTCTAGTAATACACCATTTATGTTCAAAGTATGGCCCCTCGGTTGCCTGCCTGCATGGAGTGGAAAATTGTTCAGAAAGCAAATTCTCAGAGAATTCTCAGAGACAGAATCGGAAACGAGCTATTTTTTTTTTTAAGCGACGTTTTAATAAACCCTCCACCGAATTCATTTGTATCATTTCTCATTGAGATATTTTATTCATGTGCATTAAAATGAGCTAAACTTGTGCAAAGCAAAAAGGGAAAAGAAGTTCGAAATTGAAGTAGGGCTACGTGGGGTTTCCCTCTCTTGACCCATTCTTACCCTCATGGGAAAGGCCATGCCACGCTGGGGTAGTCATCCTGACTCCTGAACTCGGCGTCTGGAACCACCCAAAACATGCAAGGTAGCGGCGGGCAGAAATCCCCACGTCTCTAGGGTCAGTAACGAAGACGTGAATCTTTGGCTGTGCACGTGTCACAGTTCCTTTCTGACGGCTGCTAAGCAAAACTGGAAACGCTCTGGTTAAGGCCGGAAAATGAGGGTGGTACGTGTTTCCCTTTACCTGAGGATGGAATGTCAAAGCGTAAGAAGTGAGAATGAATCACATAAATGATCAATAAGGAAAAGTCTCCGAGGGGGCACCCGGATTTGAACCAGGGACCTCTTGATCTGCAGTCAAATGCTCTACCACTGAGCTATACCCCCGCGCCGCCACAACCCTGGAATAGACTCTTTTCACTAACTGACACACGGTGGCGGCTCCTCGGTGAATTAGAGTAGGAGGGTGGGAGAAAAAAGACTGAAGGAAGCCAAAGTAAAAGCAGGAAGGTGCCTAGATTTGAGGAACCCGGGGGACAGCTGCACCTAAGGAGCACAGAGAGGGAGAACTAACACCGTTCCTCTCGAGCCGCAGTGTCTAAAAGGGAAGGAACAGGTTCCGCCTTACAAATGTGAAGGATATGGGCGGGAAGGGAACCGGGGGAGGGGGCGGGGCGGAGGGGGTTCCCCGTAGGTTCGTGCCTGGGGTCCACTGGCAGAAGGAAAGTCCCCGAGGCTGGTGCATCTACTCCCGCAAACGGTAGGGTACCAGTCGTACCCTCGTGGGGTGAGAAGGATCTGCCCGCTCCCGGGAGCTCAGGCGTCTTGATACGTGCGGCCGAGCCGGGCTCGGTGAGGTCTCCTGCGCCGGGAAGGACAGCCATCCGCCCGCCCGGGGGGAGCTCAGGGGCACCGGCACCCCAGCCTCGTTCGTCCTCCCCGGAACCCGCCCCCGCGTAGCCCCACGTCGCCCGGGGAGCGCGCCTCTCCGCGCGCGCCCCTCTCCGCGCCCGAGGCGCGTCCCCGCCCCGGTGCAGCCCCTCCTCCCCGCCGTGTTTATTAGGGGAAGGAGGGCGGAGGCGGAGGCCAGTTCCCCAGTTCCAGTCGCCGTCGCCTGCACGGTTGCAGTCGCCGCCGCCGCCTCCCGCCCGCCCAGCTCGCCCCGGGGAAAGAGAACGCGCGCGAGCTCGGGCGTCCCCGCCCCAGTCTTTTCCTCCCAGCCCGGAGCCATGAACCCCAACTGCGCCCGATGCGGCAAGATCGTATACCCCACGGAGAAGGTGAACTGTCTGGATAAGGTGAGCTCCGGGAGGGCGGGGGACGCGTCTGGTCTAAGGCAATCCCCGGAGCTCTGCACCCGATCGCGGGAGGAGAGAGGAAGGGGTAGGTTGGGGATCTTGGCTGGCTCTCCTCGGCCATCTCCAGAGCGCGGAAGAAGGGCGGACGGTGTCTTGGGGGTGCAGGGACAGAACCCAGTCTGGAGACCCGGGAGATCCAGGGCGAGGAGGCGGGCAGTCGTTGCTGGAGAAGGGTGCACTCATTGACCGACGCCCCCCCTACCCCGGGGGGGCTGTGGAAGGACCGGAGGGGGTCGGGGGAAGCCTGGCCCCACGGTGTGTGCGCTGGGGGAGGTCTGAGGTGCAGTCCCGCCCCCCACGGCCGGGAGTACCCGAGGAGACGGCGGCCGCTCCCTCTCCCCGCCGCGCCGAGCGCCAAGTAGGCGGAAGCGCGGGGTGCTGGGGGGGAGGGGGCGGGGCGGAGGCCGGGGGTGGGGTGGGGGTGGACAGCGAAACCCGCCGCTCCGGTCGCGGGTGTCCGGGCTTCCTTGTCCTGGAGGCTGGGGCGGGTGCCATCGGCCAGCGAGTTGTCGTGTCTGGTGAAGGGGACATGGGGTGATTCCCGCTCCCCAAGCCCCACTGTGAAAAAACCCCCACCTTTTTTTTTTTTTTTTTGAACGACCTGCGTCCCCCTCGCTGGTTCCCGTGGTTGGGGGAAACCAGCAGATCTCCTCCGCAGCTTCCCAACCCCCACCTCAAATTACTAGCCAACTCTGGGTGCTGGGCAGCCTAGCCAGATCCGGGCGGGGTCCGGGGGTGGGGTAGGGTGGATGTGGGGGTTGCTTCTCAGAGATCCGAAATTGTGCTCAGCCTGGAGACTGGCTTGGAGAACAAAGAGCTAACTTTTCAAAGCAGGTTTTTCCAAAGGAGGGTGGGGTTGGCCGAGTTCTGGGGAAGCTGAGGAAAGCGGGTGGTATTTGGGGGGGGGGGTGGGGAGCGAAGGGTAACCTTCTGGAAATACGCTGTCCCCTGGGAGCCTTTAGGCATCCCCCAACCCTGGCTGGACCCGTTCATCTGGTTGCCATTACACTTTTGGGGGGGGTGCAGTGTAGAACTGGGTGCTTCTACCCAGTTGGGGTAGGATCTTGCTCGCCCATAAACTCCCTAAAGCCCTAAGGCAACTTGTCCCTTTTCCGTGTCCCCTCTTAGCCCCTCAGTAGTGACTCCTGTTTTGGCACCTGTACCCATGCATTTCCCCTTTCTGTCTGAACTGGCAGTAGAGGGTGCATAAAAGAGGGGAAGCAGGTTTTGTTTGGGAAACGACATATCCATATCTCTCTCTCTATATATGCGGCTCATCTGTCTCCCTTCCCCCGTGGAGTTGGTTCTTAGCAACCTTTGACCCCCTGAGTCCAGGTCAGGAGATGGGGCTTTATGGTTCTGAAACGCATTTGAACTTGCTTCTGAAAGCTCATAGTGTCAGTCTCTGGGTAGGTTTCCTGGTCCAGAGTAATTAGTGGGGAGAGGCAATGTATAATACAAGCTGCAGTTGGTAGCTTAGGAGGTGGGAAGACTTGGTCCTGGATCCAGGTCAGCACCAATCAGGTCTATGAATGGCTCTGGGCCTCAGTATTCCCCATCTATCAGATGGGTATGATGTCATTTCCCTAGAGGTAAGCAGGGCCACTAAATTGCCTGTCAGGAACTGTGGTCAAGGCTGCGCCCCCAGCCCATCCCCCATTCTGTCCAGTTCCACACTATCTCTGCTTGGTGTGTGTCAGAGGCAAGGGGCCAGGGATCCTGTGAGGTTCCCTATCCATTTATTCTGTGCCCTGGCTGAAAGAGCACACTTAGCTTGGGATTGCCCTGGGAAGTGGGTTATTCCTCCCAGGGTTTAGAAGTACCCCTGGCGGAAGGGGCCCTGGAGAGACCTCTCCCTACCTTGCTCCTTGCACTGAGCCGGAAGACCGGAATATCAAGGTATCAGGGCTCTTTCTCCTCCCTCCCCCCCACCCCAGGCATTAAGAACAGGCACTGGAGGAACTGGAACCCTGGAAAATGCTGGCTGGAGCTCTGGGAATGGGGAAGGTTTGGTCTCATAGGCATGGTTGCTACCCAACTTCCCAAGGCTTCCCGTTTTCAGTCATGGAGAGTCAGTTTAGACTGGCCTGATTGACTGCCGTGTCCTTATGGCATATAGCCCGAAATGTGATCAGAGCACAAGCTGTGTCCTTGGTGTTAAATCTTTTCTCCTCCCTAAGCCTTATCTCCCAAAGGCATAGGTCACCACTGAAGGCCGGTCCCCAGCCGGCGGTACCAGTGTACTCTGCATGCTTGATAAATATGTGTTGCTGATGATGGTGTTTGGGGAAGGAGGTTAAGGTTTGTTTCCCCAGAGAATTTCTGGGATTAGAACTGAGGGTGAAAACAGGGTGACCTCATTCATTCAACAAATACTTAACTGAGCACCTACTTGGCATCTAGGGATCTACATGCATTGGGAAGAGTCTTAACCGTATCCTTCTCTCCTGGCTGGCTAATGCTGTGTCTGCCCCTTCAGCTTCTGAAAACAGGTAGAGAGTGTCAGGAAGGCTAGGGGCCTTAGTCTGCACCTAGCGTCTTTGGAATGTCCCATTAGAGAATGTCCTTGTCCTAAATGGCTGCCTGAGTGCCTCTTCTTTTAAGAGGGCAAAGTTCTTGCAGCTGTGATACCACGTACCACTATTGAGGTTTAAAATGCTCCCCAATCGGTCACCTCAGCACTTTAACCACTGTATAACGGCAGGCAGTGTACCACGCACCCTTTCAAGTCAGCCATTACTGCTCCTATAAGCTGCAAACCCTGTAAACAGAAGCTCAGATAGGTCCTATATTTTAGCCAAAGCTTTTTTTTTTTGGTCACCCCAGGCTGGCCTTGAACACACAGCACTCCTGCCTCAGCCCCCTAAATGCTGGAATTACAACTGTGTACCACCATGCTGTGTTTCCAAAGTTCTTTCTGCTCAGCTCTTCTGCTGGTTTATTTGCAAAAAGTATGTTTTGAAATTTTCACTATCTGCAAATGGAGAGAGGGAAATGGGTATGCCAGGGCCACCTTGTGCATCTGGCTTTACATGGATATTGAGGAATCAAACTCAGGCCATAAGACTCTTTCAGACTAGGGCCTTAACCACTGATCCATCTTTCAAGCCCTGCAAAAAGCATTTTTATTTATATAGTCTGTTCCAAAAGAGGTTCCCATCCATTCCTGACCTTGTCTGGGATCATGCTGAGGGCCTTGGGGTCCTGAGGGCTGTGGCTGGGGGAGTGGGAGCAAAAGGAAGGATTTGTGGAGGGACCTCAAATACCTGTGTCTATAAGCCAGTGGCTCAGGTGACCAGCTAAGCTAAGTTGGTGACCTGAGCAGGGTGGGGCTAATGTTGCCCCTAGGAGAGGGACAAACCATGATATCCCTGGGCAACAGGAAGGGAGGGGACAGTCTCATACTGTAGCCCTGAGTCATGGCCACCCCATTTGGGTGCAGAGAGCAAGGTACCAGGCTGCAAGTACAGTGACCTGAAGCCCCCCACATCCCCTTCCCCAGCCATGAAAGGACATGGGCTGGCCCAAGCCTAGCCCTATTTAGGGTTACTTTAGCAGGACTTCTGCTCCTACTGGCCTGTTGGGGGCCAGTTTTTTTTTTTTTTTTTTTTTTTTTTAAGTTTTTTGATGTAGGGTCTCACTCTGGCCCAGGCTGACTTGGAATTCACTATGTAGTCTCAGGGTGGCCTTGAACTCACGGCAGTCCTCCTACCTCTACCTCCAGAGTGCTGGTTTGAAGGCACACGCCACCACACCCAGCTGTTGGCCTTTTTGTAGAGCCATTTCTCCACAGAGTGGTACAGACAGGTCCTGCACTGTATCTCGGCTTGGTCAGGGGCTGTCTTGTTTTCTGTGACTAATGGCATGTGGACTTGGCCAGCTGACTTCCAGCTATGTGCCTCTAGGCGTGCTTTGCTTCCTCAGTCCTGCGGCCCCGGGGTTATATTCTGGAAGTCTTGGGCCTTATAAACTTGCTTCGGGCTTCTGGTTCCTCCACAGTACCTGAGGACAGACTGGTTAATAACCCCACTTTACAGATGTGGAGACCAAGCCGGGCAGGCTGTCAGTGGTCCATCCTGGTTTCCATGATTCTACTCCTGTGCACACTGGAAGGGGAACAGGTCATGAGTCACTCTTCCTGCAGACTGATGTATCTATCTAGCTGGGAACAAGGGGGTTCCTTGAAGTGAGGCTGGGAGCTGCTGATGGGAGTAAACTTTACCTCCCTGGTATCCCCTTCCGCCTGGTGGCAGCTTGGAGGGCTCTCGTAAGAATCCTGGTCAGGGTGCTAGTCCATCCTGCTTCTCCATGGTGATTGGCTCCACAGTAGGGGCCTGGCCATCTGCTAAAAAAGTGAGATGCCTGTCTCATTCCCTTGACCTCCCCTGGGCCAATTGGGAGGCAGCCTTCGAGGTCCCTAGCCCTAGGACAGTGTATTCCTGCGTGTGTGTGTGTGTGTGTGTGTGTGTGTGTGTGTGTGTGTGAAAGTGGGTCATGGTCTGGATTCCGGAGAATGTTTTTCCTGGCAGGCCCCTGCGGGGGTGGGGGAGGCAGGGGCCCAGGCTGGGGCATGCAGCCTGGCTGGTGACAGTGCTAGGGCAGTTTGCCAATGCCTCCCAATTGTTGGGGAGGGAGTAGGGCTGTCATTTTAGGTGGCTTATAAGGAAGGGACCACCCTGTTCTGGTTTTCTGGGGGGTTATGTGGTAGGGTTATACACCTCATCAAGCAGTGGCAAGGAGCCTTAAAAGTGACTGTGTGAAGGGTTGGGGGCCTGTGGCACCTAGGTGGGGTTGAACCAAGCTCAGAGCAGCCAGCCCTTTCAGACTTCTAACTGGCCTTCTTCCCAAAGAGTATCTATCTCCCCCGTCTCCTTGTTAATATGCACGGTTAGATCTCTCCTTGTCAGGGAAAGTGGCCCGTTAAGAGGGTGGTTGCTCCCTGAAATTACCCTGGTGCCTAGTTGAAAAAGGTGGGATCAGGGAGATGGAGCCCAAATGTCTGAGCTCTTCTGTCCCCCTCCTCCATGTGTCTCAGAAGCACCTCTTAGTTTGGGAAACACGTTTCTTTGAAAAAAGTACTGCCTTGGGGGAATTCCTTGACAGGCAGCCAAGAACCAGTCCTACTGCTCTGGCACCTTCCTAGTTCTCCCTGGGTCCCTCCCTGGCCTCTGGCCACCTCCTTTGGTGGTCAGGAGTGTCTCCTATGCTGCACAGTTGGGCAGGGACAAGCAGTCAGCTCACCCAGTCAGCCTGGACTCTGGAGTCCTGGCCACTAGACTCTGGTTGGTTCTCATTCTGGACCCCAGGGTAATTTATCTCTCACTTGCATGGGTTGCCAGGGACCGTAACCTTTCCCAGGGAGGGGGGTCGCTTTGATCACATAATTTCTCCTCTCTTCACTTACCCTGTCCCTCCATGGGGCCACCTTGAATTGGTTCTGGTGGCTCAGTTTTAGACCCTTGGATTTATGGGATCTTACTTGTCCTTCAGTCTTCTGGAGCTGTGCTTGGGCTGAATGCACCCCGCCCTGCCCCTCTTCCCCTCCCACCCATCCCCACAGAGCCTCCATTGCCCAGCACCTACATTGAGGCTTTAGAGGTGCCAGGTGCTATACCAAGGAGATGGCAATGATGTGTTGTGAATCCTCCCCAGTCCCAGGAGGGGGGGCAGGTATTATCATGCACATTCCACGGACACAGAAATATATATGAGGGCTCCCAGGTGCAGGGCAGGGCACTGCCAAGGTCACACAGCTAGCTGGGCGGAGCTGTGATGTGCACCTGCAAGGCTTTGACACAAGGCTCTTTACTGCCTCAGAGGGAGGGGTGCTCTCCTATCCTTGTCCACTTGGGCATGGGAGAGGTTGCCCCCTCCATACGGTATGGGTGTGGCTCCAAGAGCTAGCTATAGAGTGCTCACGCGCTGGTCTGGTCAGGGCTCCCTGGGAAGCGAGAGGTGTCTGAGCTGGATCATCGTGGAAGGGGGCATTAAGTGGGGGGAGTAGAGACGTTGGGGGGAGCTCGGAGGGTCTGGTGTGTGGTTCTGGGTGCCTTCCTCAGGCTAGAGGAGCTGCCCCTTCCTGTTCTGCTGCTTAGCAACCGAGTGCCGCTTTGCATAAGCAATGAGGATTTTACAGCTCTGGGCAGGAGTGGTCTGGGGGAGGCGGGGCTGACTTTCTGGGGGCTGCTGCCTCCATCACTCCGTCATAAATGAGCTCGGGCCCCCTCCCTGCCCCCACTGCTTTATCCTCAGACCTGCCTTGTTCCTTCTGACAGCCAAGTGGTAGCCAAGTTGGGGGTTAGGGGGAGACTGGGGAGGGGGAAAGGCAGCGTCATTGGCTCTGACAGCCTATGACCTGGGATGCCCCTGCACACCAGGGGTGCCCACTCCCTTGGGCCTGGGACCCCCGGGGTGGAGAGCCTCTTGAGTACCCCTGCCTCTGGAAGTCCTGGTGTGTGATACGTGTTTTCCCTCTGTCTCCACCCAGTTCTGGCATAAAGCATGCTTCCATTGCGAGACCTGCAAGATGACATTGAACATGAAGAACTACAAGGGCTACGAGAAGAAGCCCTATTGCAACGCGTGAGTCCTGGGGGGTATGGGCTGGCTAGGGCTTGCCTCCTCAAGTTCTTCCTTCCCTTTCAATAATGCCAAGGTGCCAGGGGGGGGTAGCGGCTCATGTCTTTTTGCGAGGCAGAGGTAGGAGAATTGCTGTGAGTTCGAGGCCACCCTGAGCTTACATAGTGAATTTCAGGTCAGAGTGGGACCTTAACCTTGAAAAGCCAAAAAAAAAAAAAAAAAAGATCCAAACAATCAATACTGCCAAGATGATATAGTGAGCACTCTCCTCATACCCTGTTTGATACACTGTGATCATATCATGCCTTCACAGCAGAGGCCTCTTATTGTTCCCATTTTACAGATGAGAAAATAGGCTTGGGAACTTTCTCAGCTAGGCTAGCTGGAGGCTTAGGCTTGTTCACAACCAGTGTCTGGACAGTAAAACCAGCTGGGGTTGTGGGGGTGGGGACGGGAACGGCCACTGCATACTGCTGCTGGAGGGATGCTGCGCGGCCTTGTCCAATGTCAGCTTCTTTTGTGTCAGGGCTCTGGGGCTCAGGGATGTGAGGGTGTGGTTCTCCCCTTTGTCTCCTCTCATTCTTACTCCTTATAACAGAAGTTGGTATCTTTCTCCTGTCACCTGGGCACTTACTGGACCTTGATGGCTCTTTTTCCTTGAAGACTGTGGAACCCTGGCTTTCTGGTGTTCATTTATTTTATTTTATTTCCTGGTTTTCTGAGGTAGGGTCTCACACTTAGCTCAGGCTGACCTGGAATTCACTCAGTCTCAGGGTGGCCTCGAACTCTCTGCAATCCTCCCAGCTCTGCTTCCCAAGTACTGGGATTAAAGGCAAGTACTGGGATTAAAGGCATGCGCCATCATGCCCGGCTTCTGGTGTTCATTTCTTTTTTTTTTTTTAATTAATTAATTAATTTATTTATTTGAGAGCGACAGACACAGAGAGAAAGACAGATAGAGGGAGAGAGAGAATGGGCGTGCCAGGGCTTCCAGCCTATGCAAACGAACTCCAGACATGTGCGCCCCCTTGTGCATCTGGCTAACGTGGGATCTGGGGAACCAAGCCTCGAACCGGGGTCCTTAGGCTTCACAGGCAAGCGCTTAACCGCTAAGCCATCTCTCCAGCCCTGGTGTTCATTTCTTGAAAAGTGTGTGGCCTGGCCTAGACAGCTCCTTTCCCTGGGAGGCCATGGATACTGTTTCTTGCTTTTTTTTATTGAGTGTAGCCAGTTTGGTCTGGGCCCCTTGTTCCCTAAGTCCCATGGCCTGATCTGCTGGAGGGCTAGATAGGTCATTGTTTTTCACTCCAGTGACACACCACTCATCCCATCCCCTGCAGTTTCAGAGAGCGCCTCAACCCTGCGTCTTCAAGGTAACCTCCTAGGTAGGAAGTGCACACTCAAGTGTCAGGTCCAGGTACATGCTACGGGGCTCACAGCCTCCTGCAGAGTGGAGCTTTATGTAAGTACTGGGGAATCGAACCCCGGCAAGTCATTTTCAAGTATTTGGCACAATTGGTAATGAAATAAATTTAAGATCTGCTTTGAGTCCAGTATTTTTTTTTTTTTGAGGTTTCATGTAGCCCAGGCTGGCCTTGAAGTTGCTGTGTGGTTGAAGGTGACCTTGAACTTCTTATCCTCCTGCCTTAGCTACACACACACACACACACACACACACACACACACACACACATTTATTTATTGAGACAGGGTGTCCTATATCCCAGGCTCGCTTCAGAGCTTGCTATGTAGAGGAGACTGGCTTTGAACTCCTGATCCTTCATCTTTACCTCCTGAATGCTGGGATTATAGATGTATATCATCATGCCCAGCTAGGCTCTTTAAATCTTTTTTTTTTTTTTAATGTTTTTAATAGGGCTGGAGGGGGCTGGAGAGATGGCTTAGCGGATAAGCACTTGCCTGTGAAGCCTAAGGACCCTGATTCGAGGCTCAGTTCCCCAGGACCCATGTTAGCCAGATGCACAAGGGGGCGCATGCATCTGGAGTTCGTTTGCAGTGGTTGGAGGCCCTGACACACCCATTCTCTCTTTCTCTCTCTTTCTCCCTCTGCCTCTCTCTGCCTGTCTCTCTTAAATAAATAAATAGTAGGGCTGGAGGGATGGCTCAGTGGTCAAAGCATTATCCTGCAAAGCCAAAGCACCCAGGTTCAATTCCCCAGGACCTACATAAGCCAGAGGCACAGGTGATGCATGCTTCTGGAGTTTGTTTGCAGTGACTGGAGGCCCTAGCATGCCCATTCTCTCTCTTCCTCTTTCTCTATCTCTAATAAATGAAATAAATTAATTAATTCAAGTAAAAATGTTTTATAAACGTGGGGAGGTGGTGCACACCTTTATTCCCAGCAGTAGGGAGGCAGAGGTAGGAGAATCACCATGAGTTCAAGGCCACCCTAAGACTACATAGTGAATTCCAGGTTAGCCTGGGCTAGAGTGAGATCCTACCTCGAAAAAACAACTCCCCGCCCCTCCAAAGTTTTTATTTATTTGAGAGAGAGAAAGAAAAAAGATCATGCCATGAGCATGCTAGGGCCTTTTGCTACTGCAAACTTCACAAGCATGTACCTCTTTGTATATCTGGCTTTTCTGAGTACTGGGGAATTGAACCTGGGCCATTGGGCTTTGCAGGAAAGTGCCTTTAACTGTTGAGCCATCTCTCCAGCCCTAACTCATGTTTTTTAAAATTCTCTCAAGAGCCGGGTGTGGTGGCGCACGCCTTTAATCCCAGCACTTGGGAGGCAGAGGTAGGAGGATCGCCATGAGTTCAAGGCCACCCTGATATGACAGAGTTAATTCCAGGTCAGCCTGGACCAGGGTGAGACCCTACCTTGAAAAACAAAAACAAAAAAATTCTCTCAAGAGGCTCTTTGCAGCTGAAGTTTACCAGGAAGGGGAAGCTAGGAACTTGTTTAAATGGGAGCTTTAGCCCGTTTGAGGAATAGCTGTCTTTCGTTTAGCCATTCCTAATCCCCACTTCATGCCCTGGCCCCATCTCCTTGGAGGTTTGAACATTTATCACTCATTGCCCCTTGCTTCTATATGCCAACCTGTGCCAGGTGCTGGGGAACTAATCTCTGATTTAATCTGAAACCCAAGAGACAATATGACCATTGTCCCTTCTGAAAGATGGGCACCGGGCCGACTGGGATAGAGGAGAGGCCACAACTCTTCTGGTCCTCTCTAGCCCGCCATTCTGATTTCCACTGTTCCTCAGACCCCCGGCAGCCCCTCCCAGCCCCAGGGGAAATGGGACATTCTTTGAATTCTTAAGGACTCACACAAGCCCTGATTCTCTGCCACTTCCTCCCTCCTTTGGGGAGTGGGGTGGGGTTCAAGAAAAGCCATGGCACTTAACCTCTTAACTGCTGGACTACTTCAGACTGAGCTCCCAGCCTCCTTTGGGGCAACCTTCAAGCAGCCACTCCCTGACCGAACTCTTGCTGAATTGCGGAGCCCTATGGGTAACCAAGTCTGACACTTCTCTTCCCTTCCGAAGACTCCAGCAGTCCACCGAGTGAGCAAGGGAGCTGGAGAAACTAGTCGGGCTTTTTCAATCTGTTATGTCCTTCGCCTAGTGCCAGAGTTCCTGCTCAGGTCTTGGGGAGACTGGTGACAGCTGGGGCTCTGGGAGAGGCAGAAGATGAAGTTTCACTCCCTGGGTGCTGCTTCCCACCTGTGAGTGAGTCACTAACACTCCTGTCTCTTGTCATCTCTTGTCCCTCTCCTGGCATCCAGCCAGAGAAGTAGGGTGACCTCTCCCTTTGCCCCCAGCCTTTACAGCCCTAGCCAGGTGACCTTTGGCCTCGGATCCAGTGGGTGTTTGCTGGAAGGCCGTGGAGGAGGCCTGGGGACTTAGTTGTGTACCCCAGCAGTACTTCACTCTACCTATAGCAGCTGATGTCCGAGGTTGCTGCTCCTTGCTGGCTCTGCTAGCCCTCCTTGTTGGTGGAGCTGTCCGCTGAGCTCAGTGTGCCCAGCTAGAGGGAATGGGTGGCTGTTGCACCAGTCTGAACTGGGTATCCCCTACCTAGCTACGGCTAGGCCAGGATCCACAGGGGCAGGTGGTATTTTCTGGCATTTTGCCAGGGTTCAGGGCCACCCAGTATGTAAGGGTGTGAGTCTCTTGTGCCCAGAAGCCTCTGTACTCTGCCCGTCCCTGGGCCCAAGGGCAGCAAGGATCTTACTGGGGGAAGACAAGATAAGAGAGAAAAGGTGAAAGCTGCTTTTCTTGCCCTTCTGTCTTTCTGGAGACTGAGCTTCAAGTGTTAGAAAGTAACTGTAAAGTGAAAAGGCTGATTCTGTCTGTCTCCCTGCCAGACTTGTTTGGGGTTAAGGCCCGGGTTGTGAGCACAGGCCAGAGCTCTCAGCCGGCCAGCTGGCATGATAGGCCACATATGTTCAGTTACACATGGGTTCACAGCGTCCTTAGACACGTGCTTGGGTGCTGAGCGGCCTACAGTTTTTCCTCACAGACGGACCCCAGATGATCTGGTGACTCTGTGGTGAGGTAGAGGCCACATTCTTGCTTGCACAATAGTTCAAGAACCCTTGCTCATCATTTTTTTTTTTTTTTAAGTTTTTCAAGGTATGGTTTCTGGCTGACCTGGCATTCACTCTAATCCCAGGCTGGCCTCGAACTCACAGCTATCTTCCTACCTCTACCTTCTTAGTGCTGGGATTAAAGGCATGTGGCACCATGCCAGGCATCATCAATTCTTTCCCAGTGGGTGAGGTGAGCCTCCTTTGTTGGCTAGAGAAATATTTATGCCCTGGACTATTTGTTTTGCAAATTGGATCCTCTGAGCCCTGGCACGTTCAAACCTACTTCACTGTATCCAGGCTGAGCGAGGTAGGAGTGGGGATGAACTGTGCCCGCTGTGAGAGCCTTTCTAGGAACCAGCCCTTGGGACGTCAAGTGTGGCCAGGTTCGGCCTTCAGTTGGTGTGGACTGTGGAGTGAGGGTCGGACCTGAGCGCTGTGATCTCTGCCCTTTCCCTAGGCCTAAGCGGCGGGCGAAGGTAGGGTCTCTCACTAGATTCCAGCCAGCTGATTCCAACCCCAGTGTGAGTGTTTTTGGTGTGAGTGTGTGTATGTATGCATGTATGGTTGAATACATGTGCACACACCTACAGAGGAGGAGGAAGAGGTCAGTCAGGCCTCCTTCTCTAGCATACATTATTTCCTTAAGTCTCTCTCACCGAATCTGGAGCTGTATTTTGGGTAAACTCCCTGGCCAGTGAGCCTCAGCCATCTTCCTGGCCTCAGTGCTGAGCTTAGAGGTGTGCATGGCCAACACAGCTCCCCACCCCCACCCCCAGGTAGGGTCTTATTCTAGCCCAGGGTGACCTGGAATTCACTCTGTAGTCCTAGGCTGGCCTTGAACTCATGCTGATCCTCATACCTCTGCCTTCTTAGTGCTGGGATTAAAAGCATGATTATTTTATTTTATTTATTTATTTATTTTGGTTTTTCAAGGTAGGGTCTCACTGTAGCCCAGGGTGACCTGGAATTCACTATGTAGTCTCAGGGTGACCTCAAATCACAGAGAAAGGTGTGTGCCACCACGCCCGGCTCTGTTCCTCCTTTTAAGAAGTATTTTATTTATTTAATTATCTGAGAGAGAGAGAGAGAGAGAGAGAGAGAGAGAATGGGCATGCCAGGGCTTCTAGCCACTACAAACAACCTCTAGACACATGCAACACCTTGTGCATCTGGCTTAGGTGGGTCTTGGAGAATTGAACCTGGGTCCTTTGGCTTTGCCAAGCAAACATCTTAACTGCTAAGCCATCTCTCCAGCCACCCTCTATGTGTGTGTGTGTGTGTGTGTGTGTGTGTTTCAAGTAGGGTTTCACTCTAGCCCAGGCTGACCTGGAATTCACTAGGTACTCTCAGGGTGGCCTCAAACTCATGGCAATCTTCCTACCTCTGCCTCCCAAATGCTGGTATTAAAGGCTGGTATTAAAGGCATGCACCACCACACCTGGCTCCTCTTTTTTTTTTTAAAGTATTTTATTTATTAATTAGAAAGAGAGAGGATGGGCGTGTCACTGCCTCTAGCCACTGCAAAGGAATTCCAGACACATGTGCCACCTTGTGTATCTGGCTTATGTGGAGGATCAAACCTCGGTGCTTAGGCTTCACTAAGCCATCTCTCCAGCCCCAATTCTGTTCCTTTTAGTGGGAAAATTGAATCACATGTCATAGGGAGCTGGGGTGGGGTAGCACCGGAGGAAGGAGTGTGTGTATAGTATATTTGATTTGGGGAGGCAAGCAAAAACAGGCAGCCATGGTATTCCGGGACAGCCACCAGACAGCCCCTATGCCTCTCTCACCTCCATGTCCGCTATACACAGAGATGTCAGCACCTCAAGGAACCTTGGGGATCACTAGTCCTTCTGACATCGCCCCTCCCATTTTACCAATAAGGAAACCGGGGCCCTGTGTTTTCCTCTCTTCATTCAACTTGGCAGAATCTTTTCTCTTTAATTGTTGCCAACAGGGTAAAGCACACTTTTCACTGTAGTTCCTTTTCATTTATCTGTAATCCCTAAGGGCTGGTAAATTCTTCCTCCTGGCTGTCCTTAATCTTTTTGACTGCTCATTTTTTCCCTCTAGTCAAACAATGTTTCTTTGTTGCTGACTGTCCTTACCACTTCAGCCCCTTAGGCCTGGGGTGGGGGGCACTGGTGAGAAAAGGGTTAGCGGAGCCAGCCCTCCACCCTCCTGCGGGCAGTGTTCCCAGCCGGGGCTTTGGGAATGAGCTGCTCTAACCGGAGGCAGGATGTTAGAGCTGGTGGGTTATTTTCCTCCCCCTTTTGGTTAAAACCAAAAGCTCCTTGTTATTTTTGTTGATGTATTTTTCTTCTTCCTTGAACACAAAGCTGTGGGTTTTTTAAAAAAATTATTGTTATTTTTATTTACTAAAAAAAATTTTTTTTTTGGTGTTTCGAGGTAGGGTCTCACGCTAGTCCAGGCTGACCTGGAATTCACTATGGAGTCTCAGGGTGGCCTTGAGCTCACGGCAATCCTCCTACTTCTGCCTCCTGAGTGTTGGGATTAAAGGCGTGCGCCACCAGGCCTGACTTCAAAGCTGTGGTTTTTGAAGGGGGCAGTTCCAGCTTGGAAGGTTGGTTGATGGTCTATGCAGAAATGGGGAGATGGGCTTTCAGGATCTCTGGCCTGTCTTCATGCTGCCTCTGGGATGTAGCTCACAGTAGGACTGAAAGAGAGTGAGGCTGCTGCTATCCGCGTCACCTAGGAGCCAGGATACCTTGCAGCTTCCCAGGGTCCTCCCTGCCCTGGAGTCCTTCCATACAGTGCTATGACTCAGAGATACTTGGGAGCAAACCTCCCTTCTCTTGGGACAGAGGCCACTTCTGTATCCCTTAGGTCATTGCCTGGCTGCTGCGTGCCAGGATTCTTCCCTGCCCCTTCTCACCCAGCCCCCAGTTTCCTGTCCCAGCAGGCCGTCTCCCTGCCCTTCTGTCCTCTAGGGCCACCGCAGGCCTGTGGAAGGGCCTCTGCATAGGGCCCCACCCTCTGGGGATGATTAACAAGGGGCTAAGCCCAGGCTGGCCCAGGAAGAGACTCTTTGGACTCAGCTCTTTTCGAGAGCCACCCATCCCTTGTCCCCAGTCTGTTGTAAGCCTGGGGCTCCAGCCATGTTAGTGTGCACAGACACGCTGCACACGCACATCTTAGTGTGCACAAACATGCTGCACGCGCACGTGACCCTTGATCTGAAGGTCAAGGGCCGCTGTAGCTTCAAGGGGAAGGAAAAGGTAGGCATTCTAGCGGTTGTTTCTGGAAGGAGGTCACATCTGTTGGAGTCCTCTTGAAAGCCTGTCATGTTGCAGGGAAGGACGCAATACTGGTCCTCCTATGTCCTCTCTTCCAGAACCAGCCCTAAGCACCTGTGTCCGTCACCTCAGTTGTCCACAGCGATCTTGCCTAGGCCCCCATAGGCTTCTCTTCGGTTGAGGACGCTCTCACAGTCCGTGTCTTCCCCCGCCCTCGTGCCCTGTAGACCCCTGTCATCTCTCCCTCTCTCCCTCCCTTTCTCTCTCTGCTCTCCTGCCTGGAGCTGAAGATGAGGTTGCCATGGGAACCTGAAGCTCAGTGAGCAGAGGAAGGGAAAGGCAGGACAGGCAAGGTTGTCTTGCTTGGGCTGGGGGCTGTCAGCCCTGGCTCACCTCTGCCTCTGCCTCTGCCTCTGCCTCTGCCTGGGGTTGGGCGCTGTGTGAATAGCAGGAGGTTGGAGCTTCTTTTTTTTTTTTTTTTTTTAATTTTTATTTATTTATTTGAGAGCAACAGACACAGAGAGAAAGATAGAGGGAGAGAGAGAAAATGGGCGCGCCAGGGCTTCCAGCCTCTGCAAACGAACTCCAGACGCGTGCGCCCCCTTGTGCATCTGGCTAACGTGGGACCTGGGGAACTGAGCCTTGAACCGGGGTCCTTAGGCTTCACAGGCAAGCGCTTAACCGCTAAGCCATCTCTCCAGCCCTGGAGCTTCTTAATTTAGTTACTCTGATGCACGGTAAAGTCTTTCCCTCTGATCACTTCAGAGTCAACATCTAGTCTGGCTCACTGCCTCACCCACTTCCTTTTTTTATTTTTATTTTTTGTTTGTTTGTTTGTTTGTTTCTGGTTTCTTGAGGTAAGAGTCTTGCTCTAGCCCAGGCTGACCTGGAATTCACTAGTCTCAGGCTGGCCTCGAACTCACAACAATCCTCCTACCTCAGCCTCCCCAGTGCGGGAATTAAAGGTATACACGAGCCATGTCCGGCTTCCCACTTACTTTTTTTTTTAATTTTTAAATTTTTTTTTGTTTTTATTTATTTATTTGAGAGCGACCGACAGAGAGAAAGAGGCAGAGAGAGAGAGGGAGAGAGAGAGAATGGGTGCGCCAGGGCTTCCAGCCACTGCAAATGAACTGCAGATGCCTGCGCCCCCTTGTGCATCTGGCTAACGTGGGTCCTGGGAATCGAGGCTTGAACTGGGTTCCTTAGATTATATAGGCAAGTGCTTAACCGGTAAGCCATCTCTCCAGCCCCCACTTCCTTTTTGATGAGGGGCTGAGATGGGGATAGTGGTGGCTTCAAAGAGCCCTACTTGAAGCACTTGCTGCATGTGGGGTGGGCTCCTGAGACCTTTAGGATAACACGCAGAAGGACAGGGTGGGTGGAGGAAGTGTGTGAATATGGTGGGTTCTTTTGCCAGTGTGCACCTGCTGGCTCCGGGTACAGGGGATGGACTTATTGAAACACAGGGCACGTCTGTATGTTCAGCCTGTGTGAGGCAGAGGCAGTGTATGTAGGAGCTGCAGAACCACAAAGGGGGTGTGCTGTCACATGTCTGGGTGTCCTTGAGCCACTGGAGCTGGCCTAACCTTTTCAGTCTATATATTCCATCAAATGGGAAACTGCAGGGTTTGCCAACTGGCCTATGTGGGCATCTGTTGGCTGAGTCCCTGTCTCTAGCCCAGCAGCCCCCCCCACCCAGTCTGCCTTCCCCCAGTTCTCAGAATTATGCCCTTCAAATGTAACCAGAGCTGCCTGGGAGTCCCCTCCAGCAGCCTCTCACTTTTGCCATATGTATCTTTACTGATAGATGTTCTGCTTCAGAGTGGGCCCACTTTGTGTGGAAGGTTGTCTCTGAAGTCCTCCTTCCCAGGGCTTCAAGACCCCCTTGTTCTAGAGATTTTACTTCCATCCCTTTTGTTCCTTTCTGTCTTTTTGTTTTATTTTGTTTTGTTTTCAGAGTAGGATCTCGCTGTAGCCCAGGCTGACCTAGAATTCACACTATAGTCTCAGGGTGATCCTCCTACCTCTGCCTCGTGAGTGCTGGGATTAAAGGCGTGTGCCACTACGCCCGGCTCCTTTCTGCCTTGAATCTATGAACAGACTCCCATTTATTTCTCCCCTGCCCTAGATCTACACAGGCATTTTGGATGGGTTCCTGAGCTGTGGGTGGTCTGGCAGCATGGAGCTGGGCCAGGCCTGGGCTTGGACCCTGCCCTTGCCCCTCCTTCATCCAGGGGCCATTGCTTTTGCCAGCTGAAGGCACCTGGGTTTGTTTTTCTCCTCCTGTTTGTTCTACTCCTCCATCTGCTCGGGGGGCTGCTTATTTGACTGACCTGGGTGGCCAAGACCAAGGGTGGCATTGTCTAGCTTCAGGATAGTGACACAACCCTCCGGGAGAAAAGGACTTGCCAAAGTCACCCAGAAATTCAGCGGCCGAGCCAGAGTCCAATACCGTGGCCTTCTAGTAATACCCTTCCCCTTGGTTGAATTCTCCACACCCCCAAGTCCTAACCCTTCACAAGTGGCCCAAGGGGATGCTGTGTGTTTACAGGGTGGTGTGGATGGCTGGGGAACATTCCAGGTTTGGTGAGATCCCAGTCAGGTAGCCTGCCCTTAGGCATGGCAGCCAGCCCACATGGGACATGCCTGGAAAGAGGCCACAGTGGGCCACCTATCTTTTTTATCTGTGGCTGGTTTCCAGTGGGTCAAGTTTCTGCACTGGTCACAGCTGTAGTGGGTGTGGTCACCCAGAGCTAAACATGGCCAGACCTCAGGTTTCTGCTTGAAGATGCCACCCACCAGGCCCTGAGATAGTTGGGGCCCATGTGGACCCCTAGCACACACACAGAGACGGCTGCGATGCAGGCTGCCTTTCCTCTAGTTGACGTGCTGGGGGATCTCATGGGGGTGCAAGGGGCTATAGGTCCTGGCATAGCTTCAATGCCTGGGGTGACTTTTTTTTTTCCGAGGTAGGGTCTCACTCTAGCCCAGGCTGACCTAGAATTCACTATGGAGTCTCAGGCTGGCCTCGAACTCACGGCGATCCTCCTGCCTCTGCCTCAGTGCTGGGATTAAAGGCATGCTCCACCACACCTGGCCTGGGGTGACATTTGTTTATTCAGTGTTGGGGGCAGGCTTATGGGTATTATAGCCAGTGTCCCCTTGCCAGTGTTTGACACACTCTCCTGTTGCTATTGTCCACCTTATGTTGGCCGGGGGGTGCTGTCCACTCTCTGCTCATGCCGTTGTTTTCCCCTGCCATCATGGAGCTTCCCCTCGAGTCTGTAAGCCAAAATAAGCCCTTTTTTCCCCAAAGCTGCTCTTGGTCGGGTGATTTCTGCCAGCAACGCGAACCTGACTGCAACAGGAAACCTAAGTAAATCAATGAGCAAGAGACCAAAAAGTCCTTCTCCTCATGGAGAAGTGGAGAAAAGAGAAAAGAGCAAAGATAGGATGAACCTGAGTGCTGGAGAGGAAGTGATCAGTTCCTGGCTGCAGATACACACCACGGAGACAGCCTGCTGGGCTCTGGGCCGCCTTCCCTCCTGCCGCACCCACAGCCTTTTTTTTTTTTTTTTTTTGGTGATGGGTTCAAGACTGTGGTTTGCCCCGTGTTGGGAGATGAGGCAGTTAATCATGAGTGCAGGTTGGTTTGTGCTACTTCGTGTCTGTGCACCTCAGCCACACTGTTCTTTTTTGTTCTCTGTGGTTACCATGTACCGTGCTGGCCTTGAACTCCCAGCCATCCTCCTACGTCTGCTTCCCCTGTGCTTGGAGGAAAGGCGTGTGCTTTGGCCACACTGTTTAACTTCTCTGGCCTCAGTTCCCTTGTCTGTCTGAAGTGGCCAGTGACAGTACTTCCCACATAGAGAGTGGTCACGCAGACTTGATGAACAAAGATGTATAAGCACTTAGGACAGAGCAATGTTGACTGTTATTCCCTGTTATCTGGAGCTGACTGGCCTCAGGCTGTCACCCCATTCAGCCTCCAAACAGGGCCAGGTCGACCCTCTGAACCACCACCTTGGTATCTGCATCCGAACGTTTCTCTCACCACTTCCCACCTGAAATCACAGCATTTCTGGCATGGACTCCTGGCCTGCTGTGTCTTGCCCTTTTAGCCAGCCCAGGCGGCCTCAGAGAAGCCCTTGCCT
Organism: Jaculus jaculus; assembly: GCF_020740685.1. Classification (NCBI taxonomy): domain Eukaryota; kingdom Metazoa; phylum Chordata; class Mammalia; order Rodentia; family Dipodidae; genus Jaculus; species Jaculus jaculus. The sequence continues at coordinate 110,771,894 of NC_059110.1, forward strand.
CCCCTCAGCTTTGGCAGTGGACTGGGGCTGCCCAGTGCTAAAAGAAGTCCAGAGGTCCCTACACCTTCCCTAGTGTGACATCCACTCTGTGTTTTTTTTTTTTTTGTTCTGCAGACACTACCCCAAGCAGTCCTTCACCATGGTGGCTGACACCCCTGAAAACCTCCGTCTCAAGCAACAGAGCGAGCTTCAGAGTCAGGTGAGGAGGAGGCCGAGTCTGCCTCTGGTGGCGGGGAGGGCTGCTGTAACAGGATTGGGCAAGGGTCTCTTCCTCTGTGGCCACTCAGCGATTGCTGAAATCCTAGGCATGTTCGGTCTCCTTGCACCCACTCTGCCTGTTACTTCATACTTCCCGACTTCTACAGAGGAGCCAGAAGAGGGGCCCCCTTCCTATTGAAAGTGGATGTTGGGCTCCTCTGGGGCCCTCAGAATCCGCCTCCTCCAGGAGGCCCATCCTCTCCAGGAAGCTGGCCCCTGCCTGTCCTGTCATCCCCACCCACCACAGAAGAGTGGCTAGGGGCTGACCAGGAACTTGCCAATCTGAGCTCCAGTGCAGCCTTGTCCTCAAACCTACACCCCTTCAGGGGAGGGCAGATGTGAAAGGGCCTGCCCTTTGCTCACCAGCCTTTCCTGAGCCCTGATGTGGGAGGAGCCCTGCAGGCCCCTGCCGAAGGAAAGGAAGTGTGTTCCTGGCCCAGGGAGAGCTCAGTTCTTCCGGGACACTGAGCATTAAGCCAGGGATTTGGAACTGTGAGTCATTAAAAATGAACCGCAGTGGTCTGGAGAGATGGTTCAGTGGTAAGGGCACTTGTCTGTAAAGCCTGATGATCCAGTTTTGATTCCCTTGCAAAGCCAGAGGCACAAAGTAGTGCATGCATCTGGAGTTCATTTGCAGTGGCAGGCGGTCCCAGTGCACCCAGTTGTTGCCCCCCCCACTCTCTTTCTCTACCTCTTTTTTTTTTTCTCTCTCTTGCTCAAATTAATAATAAATAACCATGTCTAGTACCAGCCTGGCCTTTAGAGAGGTGGGGCTTAAGTAAAGCTTAAAGGCTTAAATGAAATGAAAGAATGTGAATAGGAGAATTTACCAAGTAGGCAGGTTCCCAGGAAGGTGCCACCTGCGCCATAGGGGGTGCCCTGCTGCTGATGCTCCTCCTTTAAAATTTTTTTTTTTTAATTTTTATTAACATTTTCCATGATTATAAAATATATCCCATGGTAATTCCCTCCCTCCCCACCCCCACACTTTCCCATTTGAAATTCCATTCTCCATCATATTACCTCCCCGTTACAATCATTGTAATTACATATATACAATATCTAAAAAATTTTTAAATATCTATTTATTTTTAGAGAGAGAGGGAGAAAGAAAGAATGGGTACACCAGGGCCACCTGATGCAAACGAACTTCAGATGCGCGCATCATTCATGCGTGTACTAGGGAATCAAACCCAGGCTGTCAGGGCTTTGCAAGCCAGGTGCCTTTAACCACTGAGCCATCTCTCCAACCATGGTTTGGTTGTTTTGAGACCTGGACTCACCTAGTCACCATTCGTCTGAAACTTGTTCGGTAGTTAATGATGGCCCTGAACTCCTGGCCCTCCTGCTTCCAACTCTCAAGTGTTAGAATTATAGGCCTGTGCCACTAAGTCTGGCTCCTGATGCTAGGTCTCCCTACCTCCCTCAAGGAGAACCAGTCCCACCCCTCCTGGGCTGGGCCCTCTGGGCACACTCAACTCAGTCGTCCCCATAGCCCTGTGAGGAGATTGCTGCTTTCCCGTGGCGCAGATGAGGTAAATGAGGCTCAGAGACTTTTCAGAGACCTGCTGGGCTTGGGCAGGTAGTAATAACTCAGAAGTCTCCAGGTGTTAGCCCACCTTACCACAGCGCTGTGCAGTTGGAGGGTCACTCCACTGTGTGCAAGAGAAAGGAGGTGCTAACACTTTGGGGTTTCTTGTTTGTTTGCTTGCTTCTTGGTTGGTATTTTCGAGGTAGGGTCTCACTGTCACTCAGGCTGACCTGGAAACTCACAGCTATCCTCTACGTCCGCCTCCCAAGTGCACCACCAGTCCTGGCTAGGACTTAGTGCAGAGTGCTACCACATACCAACACATCCTTCCTGGTGTTCTTTTCCTTTTGTTTTTCGAGACAGTCTCATGTAGCTCAGGCTGGTCTCAAACTTACTGTGTAGCTGAGTTCCTATTCCTCCTGCCTCTACTTTATGAATAATGGGATTGCAGGCACTATCATACCTGCCTTCTTATGGTTTTTATCTACTCCCCAAAGAGCACAGCCTCCCCCTTAACAGACACCATACCCCCTTATGTTGCTGAGAACTTGTAGAGTGTCACTTTTGCTTTTTGCCATTGAGATGACTCCAGCAGGCAGGCGAGAGAGACAGGCTAACATTCCTACGAGTCAGGGGACTGAGGCTGAGAGAGGCCCAGGACTCCTGCCTGTCGACACACGTGGCGCGTGAGTCCCATTCTGAGATTTAGCCTCTGGTCTTTTCACCCGTGCACGCGTGTGGGGTCCTTAACCTGCCCAGCCCCTGATGTGGCCCGAGGCTTGGGTTTCCTGTGACTTTCATCGCACAAGGGGCAGCCAGTTTGCCCTTCAGCTGCGGCCTGCACCTGTCCCCACCCACTGGGACCTGGACGCTGCAGTTCCTGGGGGAGCTGTTAGGTACAGGAGGCTGCTAGCTGAGGGGGGCAGGTCCACCAGGCAGAAAAGGGGAGGAAGTCCAGTGGCCAGCTGCCTGTACCACGCCCTAATTGGAAAGCCACTGGGACCAGGAATAGAGATGGCCAAAGGGGCTTGGGCACACGGTGTTGGGAGGGGGCACAAACCTGGGAAAGGTGCAGGGCTGAGGCAGGGAGGTGTGCACAAGGGAGAGTCTTTTCTCTTTGTCTCTCTCAGACACACACACACACACACACACACACACACACACACACACACACACACACTGTTCTGAGGAGGAGAAATTTAAACGCTTTGCTTTTGTTAGTTCTACAACAGCTTGGCTGCTGCTCTTTTGGCTCCTGGAAGCTGATCCCTGAAGGGCGATTCTATAGGGGAAATCCTCCCTGTTCTGCCCTCTGCCGTGGGCAAGGAGTGGGGCTGGGGCTTGCTGCTGGCAGGGTCATTTGTGCGTCCTGCGCAGGACGTGGGTGGCTCATCCGCTCCCAGGGGCCTGACCTGGGTTTACCTCCTGGGCTTGTGGCAGGAAGTGTGAGTCAGGAGAACGGCAGTCATTCTGTTAGGCTGTGACTGAGGGACAGGCTCTGTGTGTGGACACAAGCTTGTTTGTTTGTTTTCATTTGGTGGTTTTCTTTGGGCACATTGCCTTCTTGTTGTTGTTTGCTTTTTTTGTTTTTATTGAGGTAGGTCTTGCTCTAGTCCAGGCTGACCTGGAATTCACTATGTAGTCTCAGGGTGGCCTCGAACTCATGGCGATCCTCCTACCTCTGCCTCCCAAGTGCTGGGGTTAAAGGCGTGCGCCACCACACCCTGCTTGAATGAACATTGTCTTTATTTCACTTGAGCTGTTGCATTAAGAAGTAGTTGACATGGTGAAATAACTGGATCAGTGTCTTCTAGTAGTGCTTCCTGACTTTTGTTATAAATACTGTTTTTGAGCAGGAGAGATGGCTTAGCTGTTAAGGCGTTTGCCTGCAAAGCCAAAGGATCCCAGTTCAATTCTCCAGGACTCATGTAAGCCAGATGCATAAGGGGGTGTGTGCATTTGGAGTTTGTTTGCAGGGGCTGGAGCCCCCGATGTGCCCATTATCTCCTTCTCTCTTTCTCTCTCTCTGCCTCTTTCTATCAAGCAAATAAATAGGAAATATTTTAAATACTGTTTTAGTTGTTAGGGTTCTTAGAGAAGCAGAACCAGTAGGATGTGGAGACAGGGATGTGACTATGGAGGCTGATGAGTCCAAAATGCATAGGATGAGCTATCAATCTAGAGATCCAGGAAGAGCCAGAGCTGTGGTGATGACTGAAGAAAGTCTGCTGCAAAATTCCTTCTTGCTCAGGCAGAGATCAGTCTTTCTCTTTTAAGCAAGTGCTTCTCACCACTGAGCCATCTCTCCAGCCCCCCTAGTCTTTCTCTTCTATCTGGGCATTCACCTGATTGGATGAGGTTTGCAGTTTCTACAAGGGCGCAAGTTTTCCATGGGAGAGGGGGCATGGCGGCAGAAGCAGGAGGCTAGCTTGTCACATTGCATTCACAGTCAGGAAGAGATCTAGTTGTTTATTTTTGTTTGAAATATTATTTATTGGGAAAGAGAGCGAGAGAATGGGTGTGCCAGGGCCTCCAACCACAGCAAACAAACTCCAGATGCATGTGCCACCTTCTGCATCTGGCTTATATGGGTACTGGGGAACTTAACCTGAGTCCTTAGAATTCATAAGCAAGTGCTTAACTGCTTAACCATCACTCTAGCCCTGTTTTTTTTTTTTTTTTTTTTTTTGTCCTTTGCAACTTCACTCTGCATCATATCTCCTTCCCCCTTTCAATTAATCTCTCTTTTATTTTGATGTCCCCCTCTTTTCCTCCTATTATGAGGGTCTTGTGTAGGTAGTGCCAGGCACTGCGAGGTCATGGATATCCAGGCTATTTTGAGGGCATTGTAAGAAGTCTTACCCTTCCTTTGGCTCTTACATTCTTTCTGCCACCTCTTCCACAATGGACCCTGAGCCTTAGAAGGTGTGATAGAGATGTCTCAGTGCTGTACACTCCACCGTCATTTCTTCTCAGCATTATGGTAATTTTTTTTTCTTTTTGCTGGATGTGGTAGCACACATCTTTATGAGTGAGAGAGGAGAGAATTGGTGTGCCAGGGCCTCCAGCCACTGCAATCAAATCCAATGTGCTGCCTTGTGCGCTTGTGCGACCTTGCACGCTTGCATCACTTTGTGCATCTGGCTTACGTGGAACCTGGAGAGTAGAACATGGGTCCTTAGGCTTCACAGGCAAGTGCCTTAACTACTAAGCCCTCTCTCTAGCCCTATGGTAACCTTTTAGTCATCCCAGTGATCTCTACCATCTGAAAAGAGAAGCTTCTCTAACCAAAAGTGAGAGTAGTATTAATATATGGTATGCACATAAGAGAAGCACTTAGGGCTGGAGAGATGGCTTAGCGGTTAAGCGCTTGCCTGTGAAGCCTAAGGACCCCGGTTCGAGGCTCGGTTCCCCAGGTCCCATGTTAGCCAGATGCACAAGGGGGCGCACGCGTCTGGAGTTCGTTTACAGAGGCTGGAAGCCCTGGCGCGCCCATTCTCTCTCTCTCAATCTCTCTCTCTCCCTCTATCTGTCTTTCTCTCTGTGTCTGTCGCTCTTAAATAAATAAAAATAAAAATTAAAAAAAAAAAGAGAAGCACTTACTGTGTAGTTTGATGGACATTATATATGCATTTAGCCAGACAATAGCAGTTATTACTCCACTAGAGCACATGAGTTCCCCTGCTTTTTTTGTTTGTTTGTTTGTTTTGTTTTGTTGAGGTAGGGTCTCACTCTAGCCCAGGCTGACCTGGAATTCACTTTGTAGTCTCAGGGTGGTCTTGAATTCGTAGTGATCCTCCTACCTCTTCCTCCCAAGTGCTGGGATTAAAGGCGTGTGCCACCACGCCCAGCTGCCATAGGCTTTTGACTAGGTTTTCAAGTCCCAGTTATGTATTGTCTCCTATGGAGCAAGCCTCCAGTCCATTTAGAGAGTGGTTGAAGCTGGGCATGGTGGTGCACACCTGTAATCCCAGCACTCAGGAGGCAGAGGTAGGAGGATTGCTGTGAGTTCGAGGCCACCCTGAGACTAAATAGTTAATTTCAGGTCAGCCTGGGCCAGAGTGAGACCCTACCTTGAAAGAGAGAGAGAGGGAGGTTGATTTCCCCAATAACAGACATGCTGTTATTGCACTAGTTGGCACATTTGGCTTGGCTGGCCAGTCTTAAGGCTTGCAATGTCTGTTTACCACCATTGATGAATTCTCTCTCCCATAGTGCTGCATACAGCATAGCTTTTTCCAGAGTTTTTGTTTGTTTGCTTTTTGTTTTGTTTTGAGGTAGGGTCTTGCCCTAGCCCAGTCTAAGATTATGTAGTCTCAGGGTGGCCTCGAACTCACAGTGATCTTCCTACCTCTGCCTTCCAAATGCTGGGATTAAAGGCATGCACCACCATAACCAGCCCAGCTTTTATTTATTTTATTTTATTTTGGTTTTCGAGGTAGGGTCTCACTCTAGCCCAGGCTGACCTGGAATTCACTCTTTAGTCTCAGGATGCCCTCAAACTCACGGTGATCCTCCTACCTCTGCCTCCTGAGCCAGCTTTTATTTTTAAAGACAGACTCTCATTTTGTAGCCTAAGCTGGCCTTGCACTTGGGGCAATCCCCCTGCCTCAGACCTTCTCTCCCCCACCCCCCAGTACTGGTATTACAGCTTGAGCTACCACTCCATGACCAAGAGGGGGCTCTGCTTTTATCCCCATTTTGCAAATATGAACACTGAGGTTTGGTGAGGCCATGTCACTTGCCCAGAGCTAATTGGCAGCCATATTTTGAGTTTATTTTATTTGCTCTACAGTTCTGTAGGTCCAATCACCTGTGGTACCCTGAAGGAGGTAGTTCTGGCTAGTCTCCAACTCTTTTTATTTATTTATTTATTTATTTATTTATTTATTTAAAGTTTTGTTTATTTTTATTTATTTGAGGGCGATAGACACAGAGAGAAAGAGACAGATAGATAGATAGATAGATTGAGAGAAAGAGAGAGGGAGAGAGAGAAAGAGAAAATGGCCGCACCAGGGACTCTGGCCACAGCAAACGAAGTCCAGATGCATGTGTCACCTTGTGCATCTGGCTTATGTGAGTCCTGGGGAACTGAGCCTTGAACCAGGGTTCTTAGGCTTCACAGGCAGGCACTTAACCGCTAAGCCATCTCTCCAGCCCTGGTCTCCCAACTCTTGACAATCTTCCTGTCTCAGCTTCCCCAGTGTTGGGATTACAGGCATGGGCTGCCATGCCTGACTCACAGATACATTACTGAGCTGGTGGGAGGGAGACAGGCTAAACAAACAGCCACACTCTCCCATTCTGTCCTCTGGGAGCAGAATGAGGCTAGACAATTGGCTCTTTTATCTAGAGAGATGGCTCACTGGTTAAGGCAAAGTGTAAGTATCATGGGTTCCATTCCCTAGTACCCACATAAAGCCAGATATACAAAGGGGCATATACATCTGGAGTTCATGTGCAGCAACTGGAAGCCCTGGCATACTCCTTCTTTCTTAAAAAAATATTTTACTTTTATTTATTTATTTATTTGACAGAGAAAGAGGGAGAGAGAATGGGCACGCTAGGGCCTCCAGCCACTGCACATGAACTCCAGACAAGTGCACCCTCTTTTTTTTTTTTTAATTTTTTTAATTTTTATTTTTTTGGTTTTTCGAGGTAGGGTCTCACTCTGGTCCAGGTTGACCTGGAATTAACTCTGTAGTCTCAGGGTGGCCTTGAACTCACGGTGATCCTCCTACCTCTGCCTCCCGAGTGCTGGGATTAAAGGCGTGTGCCACCACGCCCGGCTAAGTGCACCCTCTTATGCATATGTCTAATGTGGGTCCTGGGGAATCAAACCTGGGTCCTTTGGCTTTGCAGGCAAATACCTTACCTGCTAAGTCATCCCTCTGTCCCCTCATTCTTTTATTTTTTTTTTTATTTTTATGTATTTATTGTTGTCAGTGGTTTTCGGGGTAGGGTCTCACTCTCTAGCCCGGCTGACCTGGAATTCACTATGTAGTCTCAGGGTGTCCTCGAACTCACAGCAATCCTCCTACCTCTGTCTTCTAAGTACTGGGATTAAAGGTGTGTGTCACCACGCCCAGCTTTTATTTTTTTTCTCAATTTTTTAAAAATTATTTTATTTTATTTTTTAATTTTTATTAACATTTTCCATGATTATAAAATATATCCCACAGTAATTCCCTCCCTTCCCACCCCCATTTTCTCAATTTTTATTAATATTTTCCATGATTATAAAAAATAACCCATGGTTGGGCTGGAGAGATGGCTTAGCGGTTAAGCGCTTGCCTGTGAAGCCTAAGGACCCCGGTTCGAGGCTCGGTTCCCCAGGTCCCACGTTAGCCAGATGCACAAGGGGGCGCACACGTCTGGAGTTCGTTTGCAGAGGCTGGAAGCCCTGGCGCGCCCATTCTCTACCTCTATCTGTCTTTCTCTCTGTGTCTGTCACTCTCAAATAAATAAATAAAAATTAAAAAAAAAAAATAACCCATGGTAATACCCTCCCCCTCCCCACTTCTCCTTTGAAATTCCATTCTCCATCATATCCCCTCCCCTTCTCAATCAGTCTCTCTTTTATTTTGATGTCATGATCTTTTCCTCCTCTTATGATGGTCTTGTGTAGGTAGTGTCAGGCACAGTGAGGTTATGGATATGCAGGCCATTTTGTGTCTGGAGGAGCACGTTGTAAGGAGTCCTACCCTTCCTTTGGCTCTTACATTTCTTTTCTCCACCTCTTCTGCATTAGACCCTGAGCCTTGAAAGGTGTGATCGAGATGTTACTCAGTACTCCAGTCACTTCTTTCCAGCATAATGATACTTTCTGAGTCATTCCAAGGTCACTGCCATCTGAAAAGAGAAGATTCTCTACCCAAAGTGAGAGTAGCATTAATATAAGGGTATCAATATTAAGAGAAGTGCTTACTGGGCAGTTTGATGAGCTTAGTATATACACTTATCCAGACATCAGCAGATGTTACACCCCTAGGGCTCATGACTACCCCTGTTTTAAGTTTTCAGTATCAGGTATGTATTCCCCCCCATGGAGCAGGCCTCCAGTCCAACTGGAGGGCAGTTGGTTTCCACCATGACATATGTGCCACTATTGCACCTGTTGGTTCATTTTGCCTGGCTGGCCAAATAAAAGGCTTGTAGTGTCCACTGTTAGGTATCTTCACTGGTGGTATCTTTCTCCCATTGAACTACATGTAGAATGGCTTCTTCCAGCTTTCTGTCAGCTGGTCTACATGGAGGAGGTTATCAGCACAGTTCCAGCAGGCTTTCTCAGTGACCTTGCAGCCCAAGTATGTGGTGTCTTCAGCAATAGGGTCTTACCATCAATTCCTGGTGGGAAACCAAGAGCCTTGGCAATGGCCTATATGTTTTTGGGGCATCAAGGACCTCCCTGGCCAACAACTCACTGGAAGGTGTCCCATCCCTGGCACTGAAAATTTTCTAATAACAATCTATGGCTTCTGGGTGCGCCATTATTCCAAAAAAGTAAGTTTCCTTATGATTTCATATGACATTCATACTCTGTTTGCAAAAATATTATTTAAACAAGGGGGATAAAAGCTGGGCAAAGTGGTGCATGTTTTTAATCCCAGCACTCGGGAGGTTGAGGTAGGAGGATCATCCTGTGTTCAAGGCCACCCTGAGACTACATAGTAAAATTCCGGGTCATCCTGGGCTGGAGCGAGACTCTACCTTGAAAGAAAAAGAAAGAAGACCATGAGTCCACTCTGAGAATACAGACTGAATTCCAGGTAGCCTAGACTAGAGTGAAACCCTACTTCAAAAAACCAAAAAGAAAAAGAGAAAAGAAAAGAAACACAAAAGAAAATTGGCTCTTTGCCACGTGGGTACAACTTAGTCTCCAGAGCATGGGGCAGCTGCGTGGGTGGGTGGAGAGGAGAAGGCCAGTCCTCTGCAGCCCCGGCTGCCTCCACCTGCCACCAGCTGCGCTGTCTGAAGTGTGTGGGGGGTGTCTCATAGCTTTTTCCTCCGTGACTGCTGAAATGGGAATGGGGACAGAGAGGGACCCATTTACTTGGAAGCTGGGGGCTGGAACTGACGCTTTGAGTCTTTGAAGGGTTTGCCTGCCTGGCTAGGTTGGTGAGGGTCCTGGCGCCGGTGGCCTCTGTGGGCACACGGCTGGTTGGAGTTATGTGCTGATGGGAAGGGAAGTGGGAACCTCCTCTGCTGACCCTTCCCTACCCAGCGGGGTGTCAGCTGCCTCCTTCCTGGGTGTGCCTCCGTCCTGGCCCTTCTTGATGTGTTTCTTTTCCTCTCTCGCTCTCTCTCGCTCTCTCCTCTCTCGCTCTCACTCCTAATGCCTGGGTCAGTTCAGCTTTGTTTTCCCGTTGCTATATTGGTCCCCAAAGTGGCACTTTGGGTGCCTGGAATACCTGTAATGATCCCTGTGGGGGAGGTAACCGCAGAGCTGCCCAGAAATGACCCTCCGAGAGGTCCCGCCAAGTTGTAGTGACTCCAGACCCCCCGTCCTCACTTGCAGGCCCCTCCCATGCTGAGAGAGGTGGCAGCTTTGGCGGTGGGGCTGAACTGGAGTGTCTGTGACCTGAGCCCAGGCAGAAGTGCCAAGGAAAGAGTCACTCGGTTTCCTTCCTTGTCACCTTCATGGTGCTTTTGGGAAATGCCCCTGAGTGCAGTAAGTTTCTCCCCTCACTCACCACGGTTTCCTACTTCCGTCTTGGATCCTGTGACTGGCGTAACAGACAGCACATCCAGAAGAGTGTCACAGAAGAGTGCTAAGTGTGGTGGCACTCGCCTGTAATCCCAGGATTTGGGAGGCTGAGGCAGGAGAATCACTGTAAATTCCAAGCCAGCTTCAGCCACATATAGTAAGACCTTATCAAGAAAGAATGGAGGGAGGGAGGAAAGGAGAGAGAGAGAGAAAGAAAGGAAAGAAAGGAAAGGAAAGGAAAGGAAAGAAAGAAAGAAAGAAAGAAAGAAAGAAAGAAAGAAAGAAAGAAAGAAAGAAAGAAAGACCCGAGCATGGAGGCATGTGCACGCCTTTAATCCCAGCACTGGGGAGCCAGAGGTAGGGGGATCACTGAGTTCAAGGCCAGCCTGAGACTACCCAGTGTCTAGACTACATACAATGAAACTCTTGTCTCATTTTTACAAGAACCAGCAGCCTGAGATTGAATCCCAGATCTGCCACCAGTAGCGGTGACCCTAGACAGGTTATTAAATCACCGTCTCTGTGTGTAATGTGGAAATCACCTCTCTCCTCTCTGTGAAGGTGGCTTTGGGTACATTAGTGTATGTTAGGCATTAGTATATGTTACCACTGGTGTGAAGCCAATGTTTGATAATGTTCCTTTTCACTGTTGTTGGGGAAGAGAGCGGAAATGGATGCAGCGACCTTTGACTCCTGCTTCCAGCTCTGACCTTTCTCATTAGTAGCTCTGTGCTCTCCATCTGTGTGTCTAATTTAAAACCGATTGCTTTGTTGTTACAAGGGGATGAGTTACGTAGTATTCACTACACAGAAGGCCTCTCTAAAGTGAGCGCTTGGGGAAATCTCATTTAGCACTTTTTTTTTTTTTTTTTGGTTTTTTGAGGTAGAGTGTCACTTTAGTCCAGGCTGACCTGGAATTCACTGTGTAGTCTCAGGGTGGTCTCGAACTCACAGCGATCCTCTGCCTCACGAGTGCTGGGATTAAAGGCCATGCACCACCACGCCCTGCTTAGTACATTTTTTAAAGTTATGATTCTCCTTCTCTCCTACCGTATTTTATTTTATTTTATTTTTTACACATGTACCACCTTGTGCATCTTGTTTATATGGGTCCTGGGGAATCAAACCTGGGTCCTTTGGCTTTGTAGGAAAGCACCTTAACCACCAAACCGTCTCTCCAACCCCTCTCTTTTTCTAGATGGGGGTCTTGCTTTGTAGCTCAGGCTGGTCTGGAACTTTCAATCCTTCTGCTTCAGCCTCCTAAGTGCTAGGATCACATGCATCAGCCACCGAGGTTGATTCAGTTTATCTCTCTTTTTTTCCCCCTAAGGTAAGACTTTATTCTAGCCCAGGCTGACCTGGAATTCACTATGTACCTTAGGGTGGCTTTGAACTCACGGCAATCCTCCTACCTCTGCCTCCCAAGTACTGGGATTAAAGGCGTGCGCCATCATACCCAGTTTATCTTACTTTTTTTTTTTTAATACTTTATTCATTTATGAGAGAGAGAGAGAGAGAGAGAGAATGGGGGCACCAGGGCCTCTAGCTACTAGTCTGCAGGGTGGCCTTGAACTCACACCTCTGCCTATACAGTGCTGGGATTAAAGGCATGCGCCATCACGCCTGGCCCAGATACTTTGTGAATCTAGCTGCTGTGTTTGCTTGAAGATGGTGTATCTGCATTCAGTCCATCCATCCATCATTCATCAAGCATGCATCGATTTGTTCCTACTTTCTGCTGGGATGAGCCATGAACAAGATGCCTCCAGAGATAATAGCTAAGACCCTGTACTCTAAAAAGTTAGAGTTTCAAAGCCGGGCATGGTGGCGCATGCCTTTAATCCCAGCACTCGGGAGGTAGAGGTAGGAGGATCACTGTGAGTTCGAGGCCACCCTGAGACTCTGTAGTGAATTCCAGGTCGGCCTGGCTAAAGTGAAACCCTTGAAAAACAAAAAAAAAAAAAAAAAAAGTTAGAGTTTCAGAGTTGGAGAGATGGTTTAGCAGTTAAGGACCCAGGTTCGATTCTCCAGGTCCCATGTAAGCCAAATGTGCATAGTGGCATATGCATCTGAAGTTCGTTTGCAGTGGCTAGAGGCCCTGGCACACCCCCCAAAAAGTTAGTTTTATGGGCTGTAGCTGTTCTGTCACCAGGCACCTCAGGCACCAGTCCCAGTGCTGCTGTGGGAATTTCCAAGGCAGGAGGGCCTGGCACCAGCCAGGGATGGAGTTATCCCACTCCAGTGCAGAGTTGTACTTTGGCCCAACTGACAACTGGGTTGAGTGACGTCAAACAGCTTCTTCCCCCGCAGCAACCCTGATAAATAAATGCCCATGAGCCGTCTAGACTGAGGCCAACACTCCTGCATGGGTGAGGAAAGAACCTAATGGAAAAGCTCCAAGCCACCCGTTCTTAACACTCCTGGTCTCCCCTTGACCTCTCTGCCCTTTCTAGTGCTGAAAGGGACCTCAGAAAGTCTCCTTCATTTCTGAGATCTCCATTAGGAACTACAAGTGCTTAAATTGGTCGCAGACCATGAGAGGGCTTCTAGCTGGCCAGCCCTGCTGGGGAACCTCAGAAGGAGAGCTGGCTTGCTTAGGCCCCACAGAACAGAGCCAAGCCTCCTTGTCCCACCCCACCCTCTCTGACTCCTGTTAGGAAAAATGAATTATTCCCCAGCTGGGAGGGAAGGCAGATTCTGAGCCTGGGAACCAGCTGATGTCATTCCAGTGTTACCATGGCACTTGCTCCCCTGGATTAGGGACCTGACCCTTGCAAAGCCAGGAAACAGGAGGGAATGGGGCCTGGCGCTGGTTCAGCTAGTTAGTGTTGACACAGCACTTCGGCTTCGGATCCACTGCTTTTTCATTTTCCTCCATCATTGATTTCTTTGTCGACCCCATTTTACAGATGTGGAAGCTGAGGCTCCAAAGAGATCATTCGGCCAATAGGAGACTATGTCTGTCAGTCCCAGCTATTTCTAGACCCACGTTTAGTAATAGAAGGGTCCCTCATTGAGGTGAGGAGAGGATCTCACTGTGTAACCCAAGGTGGCCTAAAACTAATGATCCCCCTGCCTCCACCTCCAATCCTAATTGTAGGTGTCTTACCACCTTTCCCAACTCCCCCATTTTTTTTTCTTTCCTTGAGACAGGGTGTCATGTAGCCCAAGCTGGTCTCACAGAGCTTTGTAATAATGCCCTAGAAGTTTCTGATCCTATTGCCTCCCCCTCCCCAGTGCTGAGATTACAGGTATCCACCAGTTTATGTAGTGCTGAGGATGAAACCCAGGGCTTTGTGCAGGCTACACCAGCTACCAGCTGAGCTACATCCATGCCCTCCCCCATGTTTGTTTGTGTTTTGAGGTACAGTCTCACTGTAGCCCAGGCTGACCTGGAGTTCGCTATGTAGTCTCAGAGTAGAACACAGCGATCCTCCTGCCTCTGCCTCCCAAGTGCTGTGATTAAATGTGTGCTACCACCCGACTTCCTCTCCCATATTTTCTTTTTAGTTTTTTTGTTGTTGTTGTTTATTATTTATTTATTTGAGAGTGACAGACAGAAAGAGGGAGGGAGGGAGGGATAGAGAGAGAGAGAGAGAATGGGCGCACCAGGGCCTCCAGCCACTGCAAACGAACTCCAGACACGTGCATCTGGCTAACGTGGGTCCTGGGGAATCAAGCCTCAAACTGGGGTGCTCGGGCTTCACAGGCAAGTGCTTAACCGCTAAGCCATCTCTCCAGCCCCTCTCCCATATTTTAACTAGTCACTTTGATAGCCCTTTTTATAGACAAGTAAACTGAGGCCAGAGGCCTTAGATTCGCTCCAATTTTCTTACTCTTCATGAAAGTCATGTGCAATCCCAGGATTTCCAGAAGAACGTGTTAGTCAGGTTCTGGGCCCTCAGGGTAACCCGGGCAAGAATCTTCTTTCTATAGCTGCTGGCTGGGTTGAAGAATCCTCAGCCTGGCTCATAGCCCTTGCTTTTACCTCACTGTCAGCCTGGGCTCATATTCCTTTTCTAACTTCTGATTTAATGGGAACCAGATGAATTCCTAATCCATAGGCTTTTTACCTCTTTCCCTCCCTCCCTCCCTCCCTCCCTCCCTCCCTCCCTCCCTCCCTCCCTCCCTCCCTCCCTCCCTTCCTCCCTTCCTTCCTTCTTTCCTTCCCTCCCTCCCTTTCTCTGTATACACTGCATATATATGGGTAGGCTACATATGTGTAGAGGCTAAAGATTGATGATGGAATCTTTCTCATTCTCCACTTTTTTTTTGGTTTATTTTTATTTTTTTGAGAGTGACAGACAGACAGAAAGAGGCAGATAGATAGAGAATGGGCGTACCAGGGCCTCCAGCCACTGCAAACAAACTCCAAATGCATGCGCCACCTTGTGCATCTGGCTTATGCGGGTCCCGGGGAATCAAGCCTCGAACTGGGGTCCTTAGGCTTCACAGGCAAGTGTCTAACGGTTAAGGCATCTCTAACCCCGCCTTATTTATTTATTTATTTCCAAAGGTAGGGTCTCACTCTAGCCCAGGCTGACCTGGAATTCACTATGTCATTTCAGAGTTGCCTCAAACTCACGGCAATCCTCCTACTTCTGCCTCCCAAGTGCTGGGATTAAAGGCGTGTGCCACCACATCTGGCTTCCCTACCTTATTTTTTAAAAAATATTTTTATTTGCAAGGCTAGAGAGTATAAGCATGCCAAGGCCTCCTGCCACTGCACACAAACTCTACATGCATGTGACCCTGTGTGAATCTGGCTTTATGTGGGCACTTGGGATTCAAACCCAGGCCATCAGGCTTTGCAAGCAAGCACTTTAACCACTGAGCCATCTCTCCAGCCCCATGGTTATTTTATTTTGTTGGTTTTTCAAGGTAGGGTTTCACTGTGGCTCAGGCTGACCTGGAATTCACTATGTAGTCTCAGGGTGGCCTCGAACTCATAGCGATCCTCCTACCTCTGCCTCCTAAGTGCTGGGATTAAAGGCGTGTGCCATGTCATGAGTTGAAGGCCACCCCGAGACTACACAGTGAATCCCAGGTCAGCCTGGGCTAGAGCAATACCTTATCTTTAAAAACCGGGGGGCAAAAGAAAGAAAGAAAACTTGAAGTAGGTAGAGGTGGGATGAATATCCCTATGTAAACTGGCTGGCTAAACTCCTTGAACACCCAGCTCTTCCTTAAAATACATACATACATACATACATACATACATACATACATACACATACACATACACATACACATGGAGAGAGAGAGAGAGAGGGAGGAACTCCAGATGCATGCACCACTATGTGCATCTGGCTTACATGGGTCCTGGAGAATCGAACCTGGGTCTTTTGGCTTTGTAGGCAAGTATCTTAATTGCCAAGCCACTCTCTAGCTTTATCTTCCTTTATTTATTTTATTATCATTTTTTCAAAGTAGAGTTTCACTGTAGCCCAGGTTGACCTGTAGTCTCAGGGTGGTCTAGAACTCATGGCAATTCTCCTACCTCTGCCTCCTGAGTGCTGGGATTAAAGGCGTGCGCCACCACATGTAGCTTTTTTTTTTTTTTTTTTTTTTTTTTTTTTTTAATAGAGTCTCTCTGTGTAGACTGGCCTGGCCTGGAGTTTATGATTCTTTTGCCTCATCCACTCAGAGTCTGGATATAGGTCTGAGCTACCAAACTGGTTTAGGCCTTTCTTTTTTTCTTTCTTTTTCTTTTTCTTCTTCTTCTTCTTTTTTTTTTTTTTCTTTTTTTTTCCATCTGCCCACATCAGAACAAAATAGCTCATATCAGGACCCTTGTCCCCTGGGGCATATGGAGGCCCTGACATCATAGAGACCAGTAGTTCTGTGCTGTGAGCTCTTGATCCAGGTCTGGGAGCTGCCTGGCTTCACATTCTGGGAACTCCCAACATCCTGGCCTCCATGGCCCGGGCTGACCTGTTTTCAGACAGTGCAGCCCCCAAGGAGGAAGTGCAGGCAGCTGGTAGGGCCTGGAACAGATGGCTGCTGAGGTGGACAGTGACTCTCTGAAGCCAAGAAACAATTCCCTGTTCCACAAGTATTTCCCGGCTTCCATTCTGTTCTCCAGCTCCCGGGGGAGGGCAAGCTGTTCCTCACACTTCAATTCCTTTAGTGTCAGAGCAGTGCTGTCTGCAGTGTTTTCTTTTTCTTTTTCTTTTTTTCCAACATGTGTATGGTGTGTGTATGCGCAGTCATATGTATGTGGGCGCATGTGTGTGGACTGATGTGTGTGCATTTGTGTAGGGAGGTTGGCGTCAGGTGGCTTCCTCTGTTGCTGTCTGCTTTGTTTACTGAGGCAGGGTTTCAGGTGAACTCACAGCTTGCTGGTTTTGTTTTTTGTTGTTATTGGTTGTTTGTTTGTTTTTCCCAGGTAAGGGTTCACTCTAGCCCAGGCTGACCTGGCATTCACTATGTAGTCTCAGGGTCTCAGGCTGGCCTCGAACTCACTGTGATCCTCCTACCTCTGCCTCCTGAGTGCTGGGATTAAAGGCACACGTCACCACACCCAACTTCAAAGCTTGCTTTGAGGAGTTTAGCCAGACATCTTAGATAGGGATCTTCATCCCACCTCTACCTACTGGGACTGCAGGCTGGAGGCCGTGCCCACTCAGCATTTACATGGGTGCAGGGGGTCCAAACCCTGCTCCTCATGATTTGCACAGCAAGTGTTTCACTGACCGAGTCATTGCCTCAGTCCCTCTGCAGTCTTTCTTGAGTGCCTCTGATACTTGAGTTTTCTTTCTTCCTTCCTTCCTTCCTTCCTTCCTTCCTTCCTTCCTTCCTTCCTTCCTTCCTTCCTTCCTTCCTTTCTTTCTTTCTTTTTTCCCCGGCTTTTAAAGGTAAGGTATCGCTCTAGCCCAGGCTGACCTGGAATTCACTATGTAGTCTTCGGGTGGCCTTGAACTCCTGACAGTCCTCCTACCTCAGCCTCCCAAGTGCTGGGATTAATATTTGAGTGTTCTATAGCATGCTCACACAAGAGGAGGGTGGCAGTTGGTGGCGGAGTTTTTCCCAGGGCCTGAGCCCCTGTTCTGCAATGTGTGAGCAGCACTTAGTTTTCTCTCCTCCTATGCTGGTGTCTTCAGAAGGCAGCTTGGCAGGCTCCAGGTAGCTGCTCAGGGCTGTCAAAGGCTCATTGATCGAGGCTTCCCCTGTGTGTGGCTGGCTCATCACCCTCCTTTCTGGGCACCAACTTTGTCCTTTGGCACAGCTCTCAGGCTCATTCAGCTGGTTGCTTGAAGAATCCCCTAGGCTCTTAGGTCCTGCCACAGCCTGAGTAGAGTGAGGGATGAGTAGTCGCTTGAGCTGGGGGGAAAGGATCAGGAGTCATACAAGTGAGCTCTCATGTCTTGATGCCTCTGGGTATTTGCTGCTAAGCTATGTGACCTGTGGCAGAAGATGTTTTCTTTCCTCCTGCCCCTCCAGGTACTGTCTCATTCTAGCCCAAGCTGGCCTGGAACTCTGTAGTTCCAGGCTGACCACTGTAAACTCATGGCCATCCGCCTACCTCTGCCTTCTTTTTTTTTTTTTCAAGGTAGGGTCTCATTCTATGTCAGGTTGACCTGGAATTCACTATGTAGTCTCAGGCTGGCCTCAAACTCATGGCGATCCTCCTACCTCTGCCTCTGCCTCCTGAGTGTTGGGATTAAAGGCAAGAGCCACCATGCCCACCTTTTAAAATATTTTTAAGGCCAGCCTGAGACTACATACTGAATTCCAGGTCAGCCTGGGCTAGAGCAAGACCCTACCTCATAAAACCAAAAAAAAATATATATATATATATATATATTTATTTGAGAGAGAGAGAGAGAAAGAGGGAGATAGAGAGAGAGAATGGATGCTCCAGAACTCCAGATGCATGTGACATCTTGTGATTTGGCTGTGTGGGTCCTGGGGAGTTGAACCTGGGTCTTTTGGCTTTGCAAGCAAAGTGCCTTAATCACTAGGCCATTTGTCCAGCTCTATTTTTTTAATTTTTATTTTAGCATTATTATTGTATTTATTTATTTATTTTTAAATTTTGGTTTTTCGAGGTAGGGTTTCACTCTAGTTCAGGCTGACCTGGAATTTACTATGTATGTAATCTCAGGGTGGCCTCAAACTCACAGCGATCCTCCTACCTCTGCTTTCCAAGTGCTGGGATTAAAGGCGTGCGCCACCATGCCCGGCTCTTATTTTCTTTTTTTTTTTTTTTTTTTTTTTTTTTTTTTTTTTTTTTTTTGAGATAGAGTCTTATGGTAGGGTCTTGGCTGTAGCCCAGGTTGACCTGGAATTCACTATGTAGTCTCAGGCTGGCCTCGAACTCAGGGCAATCCACCTTCCTTTCCAGCCTTGCCTCCCAACTGCTAGGATTAAAGGCGTGTACCACCACGCCCAGCCAGCCCCCTCTCTCTTTAATACATAGCGTGTGTGTGTGTGTGTGTGTGTGTGTGTGACCATGCTATAATCTCTTGTGTCTGCAAGCCACTGCAGATGAGTGTCCCATGTGGCTTTCTGTGGGTGGTGGGGAATCGAACCTGGATTGGCAGGCAGGCTGTGCAAGCAAGCACCTGTAACAGTGGAGCCAAAATGTTGCCTCTTGATGGCTCAGTTTCTGTGCATACGTGTATGTGTGTGCGTGCACTTGAATAGTGTGGGTGTTCGGCATGTGGCCTCCCCTTTGAACGTACTGTACGGGACAGGTGCTGGTGGGGTTATGATTAGTCTGAAACTTTTTCACAAGCACTTGTGTTGTGTTAGGGTTTCTGCCCAGGGTCTTTCCCTTGGCCCCTGACACTATCTCCTGCATGGGTGCTGCCTCCCTGTGCCCTCAGTCCCTAACTCCAGCCTCTCCTCTCCCCTCTTGGCCTCCAGGTGCGCTACAAGGAGGAGTTTGAGAAGAACAAGGGCAAAGGCTTCAGCGTGGTGGCGGACACGCCCGAGCTACAGAGGATCAAGAAGACGCAGGATCAGATCAGCAACGTGAGCTCCGCCCCAGGGCTCACGCTGCCCAGCCGCCGCTCCCTCCATGCCCTCCTTGCCCACTTGGCGGTTGCCAGTGGGCCCAGCTCCCCCAAAGGCCAGTGTGGCGGTGGCTTGAGCAAAGTGGAGGGAAGGGATTGGATCCCTTTGTCACACTCAACTCAAATGGCGCTCCTGCTTCGAAGGAGCTGCCCTTTGGGGGCAGCCGGGTTCAAGTCACTCCCAGCTCCCTGGAGCTGGTTTTCTTCCTGGGTATAGTGGGTGTCAGGATGTAGGCTGGGTGTTTCGTCTTAGCGCAGAGGTCAAAACTGGGAGGTGGGAGGAAAGGGCAGCCTCCTGTCTGTCTTTGGGTGCTAATGTCGAAGTCATTTCCTCCCGAGATGCCTCCCGGCTCAGCTTGCTCTTCCTTCCTGTGTGAGAAAAATGTCAGCCGGCTTTGCCCCCTGGCCCCACCACGCTCACTGTTGCAGGTGCTCGTGGCTGGCCAGTAGCTGGCAGTGCGTGGGTGTGCCAAGCCGGTAGAGAGTGACAGTTCCCACATCATGGCCCACCACAGCAGCCGGGACTAGAGAATAGGCCTTGATTTCCTTCCTTAAAAAAAAAAAAAAAAAAAACTTTAGCCGGTCGTGGTGACGCACGCCTTTAATACCAGCACTCTGGAGGCAGAGGTAGGAGGATCGCTGTGAATTCGAGGCCACCCTGAGACTCCATAGTGAATTCCAGGTCAGCCTGGGCTAGAGTGAGATCCTACCTCAGAAAAACAAACAAACAAAAAAACTTAAAAAAAAATTAAAAAGCATGGTGGTTCACGCCTTTAATACCAGCACTCTGGAGGCAGAGGCAGGAGGATTGCTGTGAGTTTCAGGCCACGCTGAGACTACATTGTGAATTCCAGGTCAGACTGGGCTAGAGTAAGATCCTACCATTAAAAATAAATAAATAAAAAAGAAAGAAAAAGATATATATGTTTACTGGAAGTGGTGTCACATGCCTGTAATCTGAACATTTGAGAGGCTAAGGTAAGAGAATCATGAGTTCAAAGCTATCTTGGGCTACATAAGGGAGACCCTGTTGAAAACAAAACAAAAACCCAAAGGAAACATTTTCTTTTTTTTTCTATTATGTGTATATATACACATACATATATAATATATATAATAATTTTTATTTATTTATTAACAATTTTCATGGTTGTAAGCAATATCCCATAGTGAAACCTTCCCTATCCCCACTTTTCCTTTTGAAACTCCATTCTCCATCATATCCCCTCCCCCTTTCAGTCAGTCTCTCTGTCTCTCTTATTTTAACAAGAGAGCACACATTTATTTATGGGGGAAAAAAAGGTGGGTGTGGTGTCACACACCTTTAATCCCAGCCCTGGGAAGGCAGTGGTAGGAGGAATTCTGTGAGTTCAAGGCCACCCTGAGACTATATAGTGAATTCCGGGTAAGCCTGAACTAGAATGAGACCCTTCCTCAAAAAACCAAACCAAACCAAACCAAAACAAAACAAGACAACTTTGATGAAGGCAGGCACGAAGATGCCCATCAGCATTTCAGAGGATCCAGAGTTTGAAGGCATCCTGGGCTACATAGTGAGAGAGACCCTGTCTGAAATAAACACATCTTTCATGACCAAGCCTAAAGCTCTAGCTCAGTGATGAGCACTTGCAGTAGACAATGGTTTTCATCCCCAGCACCACAAGGAAGTAAAAAGGTAAATGAATGAGTACTTAATACCTGGAGGACCCATTCAGATCTTTTTTTTTTTTTTTGTTTCTTCCCCCAAGGTAGAGTTTCACTCTAGTTTAGGCTGACCTGGAATTCACTGTGTATTCTCAGGATGGCCTTGAACTCATGGAGATCCTCCTACCTTTGCCTCCTGAGTGCTGGGATCAAAGGCATGTGCCACCATGTCTGGATCCCATTCAGATCTTTTTACTTTTTTTAATTTAATTTATTTATTTGAAAGCGACAGAGAGAGAGAGAGAATGGGCACACCAGGGCCTCCAGCCACTGCAAACAAACTCCATATGTGTGCGCCCCCTTGTGCATCTGGCTAACATGGGTCCTGGGGAATTGAGCCTCAAACTGGGGTCCTTAGGCTTCATAGGTAAGCGCTTAACCTCTAAGCCATCTCTCCAGCCCCCCATTCAGATCTTTTTTTTTTTTTCATTCAGATCTTTTAAAAATATTTTATTTATTTATTGCTGGGCATGGTGGCACACACCTTTAATCCCAGCAGTAGGGAAACAGAGGTAGGAGGATTGCTATGAGTTCGAGGCCACCCTGAGACTATAATGAATTCCAGGTCAGCCTGGACCAGAGTGTGAGTCTACCTTGAAAAACCAAATATACATATATACAAATATAAATATATATATATATACATATACATATATATAGAGAGAGAGAGAGAGAGAGACATATATATATATAGAGAGAGAGAGAGACAATTTGCATGCCAGGGCCTCTAGCCACTGCAGAGCAACTCCAAATGCATGTGCTACATAGTGCATCTGGCTTGATGTGGGTACTGAGGTGAGGAATTCAGCCTGGATCCTTAGGGTGAGAGCTACCTCACGCAGCCTTGCAGGCAAGTGTCTTAACCCGCTTAGCCATCTCTCCATTCCCCCAGATCTTGTGTGTGTGTGTGTGTGTATGTGTTTGATTGAGGTAAAGGTCTCACTGTAGCTCAGACTGACCTGGATCTCCCTCTATAGTTCCAGGCTGGCCTCTAACTCCTTGTCCTCCTGCCTCAGCCTTTTCAGCAATTTCCCACCGTCAGGTACCTCCACAACTGGCTCTTTCCTGCTCTCCTATTTAGTAAAGATGTTGAGTATTGACTTGCTACATGGGTTTTGCAACCCATTTGTGGATTGCAGTTTGAAATGTGTGGCCCGAGGAAGTAGAATGCTTCCCTTGGGCTAGGAAAGCCCTCAGAGGACTCCAGTTCCTCTTAGCCCCCAAGAAAACGTGTCACAGTTGTCTCCTAGTCAGTGCCTGGCTTATCCCCGGGAGCTCCCCGCTTCTAGCTCCTACTCCTCTAAGGGTACCAGGAATCAGTGTCCAGGAACTTCCCTACATGGAAAGTGGGGAGGAGTGTGGCCTTGAGTATAGGGAAGTTGTGAAATGGCTCACAAAGCTGGAATCCCGTGGCTCTGTGTTAAGAGGCATTTCTGGTCTGAACTGTCAGCCTCCAGCTTGTTCGTTGCTCCCCGCTTTGGAAGAGGGAAGAGGAGCAAGTCCAGTCATCTCATCCCCACCGCCTTGCTTTGGAAGGCTTCCAGAACACTCCATACTCAGCCCATTTCACCTGCCCTCCTGCACCCATTATTGGAGGTGTTAATGTCTGAAACATCCTAGTAACAAAAGCTGACTGTGACCAAGACTTCCACCTGAGGAGATACACATCTTATCAGCAACCACAGAGCTGCCATTAGCTGATTGTTCTTTCTGAGCTGGGGGAGGTGCTTAGAACCTGACCTAGGGACTGCTTTCGCCTGAACCACAGAGCTCGAAGACTCTTTCTTGGTGTTAGTGAATGCAGTTAACACGGGCCTCCGTCAGAGTCTCCCGCAGTCAGCTGGGGACACGGCTAAGTATTCCTATAGTGCTTGCCTAAGGTTGCACAGAGACCTTTGAATTCAATCCTTAGCACGCATATAGAAGTCCCCTGAAGTCATGGGTTATTTAGTGGGAATGAGACTTTGTGCTGTCTCAGCTGTCTGTATTGGTATCCTTGGGTTGGGGCCCAGGATTTAGCATTGTAAACACATCCCTTGGCTACTGTATGTAGTATTTACTGATTTTTCTTTTTTTTTTTTAAGAATAAACTCCTGAGCTGGGCATGGTGGCGCACGCCTTTAATCCCAGCATTTGGGAGGCAGGGTAGAAGGATTGCCTTGAGGTTGAGGCCATCCTGAGACTTCATAGTGGATTACAGGTCACCCTGGGCTAGAATGACATCCTACCTTGAAAAACCAAAAAAAAAAAAAAAAAAGATTAAACTCCTTTATTTTTTATTTATTTGAAAGAGAGAGGGAGGCAGACAGAAGGAGAGAGAATGGGTGCTTCAGGGCCTCTGGCCACTGGAAATGAACTACAGCCTGCACCAACTTGTGCATCCAGCATTATGTGGGCACTGGGGAACCAAACTTGGGCCCTTAAGCTTTACAGACAAGTGCCTTAATCTCTGAGCCATCTCTCCAGTCCAGGTTTTTTTTTTTTTTTTAATTTTTATTAGCATTTTCCATGATTGTAAAATGTGTATCCCATGGTAATTCCCTCCCCCCCCCACTTTCCCTTTTGAAATTCTATTCTCCATCATATTACCTCCCCATCTCAATCATTGTACTTACATACAATATCAACCTATTAAGTACCTTCCTCCCTTCCTTTCTCTTCCCTTTAAAGTCCGTGTTTTGTTTTTTTTTTTTTTTTGCGTGTATGTGTAGTGTGATGCACTATATGTAGTGTGTACATGTGTGTGTGTGTGTGTGTGTGTGTGTGTGTGCAGATGCACGTGCATGCAGGGGCCAGATGAGAATTCGAGGTGCCCTCTCTGTTTCTATCCATGTGCTTTCTTGGGATGGGGTATCACTGAATTTTTAGTTGCTGTTGAACCCTAGCAATTCTCCCTTCTCCACCTACTCCCACCCCAACTGTACAGTGGTTATAGATGTGTGTGGCCTCACCCAGTTTTTTACATGGATTCTGAAGAGTCAAATTAGGGTGCTCTCAGGCCCTCATGCCTAAACAGTAAGCACTCTTAACCCCTAAACTATCACTAGCCCCTCACTGAATTTTGAAAGCCATCAGAGTCTAAAAATCTTTCACAGAAGTCAGGGGACACCATCGTGGCTGTATCTCAGAACCCCAGTGGTGCTTTAAACCACAAATAGAACTGTGGCTAAAGAAAAATGGTGCTCAGAGCCATACCATATGTTTTGTTTCCAAAAGTGCTCCTGTGTGTAGCCTTACCCCTCCCCGGTTGCTTCCCAGTGACTGGTGGTGGTGGTTTCTGAAGGCCACACTATCTTGTAGTGATGAAGCTTGTGCTCACCAGCCAGAGCATTTGAGAAACGACAGTCTGGTCCTGAGGGGGGTCTGGCTCCGTCCCCTGGGTGAAGCAAGGTGGTGAGGTTGAAAGAGACTTGGGGGCTGGAATCCTAGCTCCTGACACTCCACCAACAGTGGGCAGCTGTGAGACCTCGGTTTCCTTATCTGTAAAAGTAGGGGCCGAGGATCCTGTCTTGAAAGGCGATCACAAGGCAAATGTCAAATGCATGGCCTGTGATCAGTGTTGTCAGTGATATTCAGAGGCAGAGCTGTCTGCTTCCACAAGGACTAAAGAAGTGACAAGCCAAGTGTGGTGGCACACGTCTTTAATCCCAGCGCCCTGGAGGCAGGGGTAGGAGGATTGCTGTGAGTTCCAGGTTGCCCTGAGACTACAGAGTGAATTCCATGGGAGCCTGTGCTAGAGCTAGACCCTACTACGAAAAAACAATAAAATAAAATAAATTAATAACATATAGGAAATTTTGAGGAAAGACACGAGTGAATTATATATCATGTATCTATGGTGAGTCTGTTTACATTAAAGGCATCTAAAGGTTTGGGAGGTCTGGGACTTGCTGTGTGGGATGAGAGGCTGGGCCTTGAGCTATGGGGGAGGGGCTGAGAGGCCCAGGTCCTTCCTTGTGGGGTGAAGGCTGTAGATTCTCAAGCCTGGACTTTGTTTCCAAAGCTCTAATGTCTTTAATGGATAAACCCTTCTATTTCCTTGAGGGTTTTTTTTTTTTTGTGTGTGTGTGGTTTGTTTGTTTGTTTTTGAGTTAGTGTCTCACTGTAGCTCAGGCTGACCTAGAATTCACTATGTCTCAGGGTGGCCTCAAACTCATGGTGACCTCTGCCTCCTGAGGGCTGGGATGGAAGGGATGTGCCACCGTGCCCGGCTCTCCTTGAGTTTCCTTCTGGCACTCTTTGCCTGACTTGCTTACATTTAGTTTGTGTATATACAAGTTACACAATTTTGGGAGAGGGTGTTCGGGATCAAGCCCATGCTAAGCACATGCTTTACCACCCAAGCTCTGCCTCTAGCTCCAATTTTAGGTCTTTTCACTTTCTTCTGTGACGTACAACAACACATTGTAACACATTCACTTATCAGCCACTTTCTCACCATGCACATCAAGAAATAGAACAGGGGGGCTGGAAAGATGGCTTAGTGGTTAAGGCACTTGCCTGCAAAACCAAAGGACCTTGGTTCAGTTCTCCAGGACCCATGTAAGCCAGATGCACAAGGTGGAACATGCTTCTGGAGTTTGTTTGCAGTGGCTGGAAGCCCTGTTGCACCCATTCCCCACCTCCCTTTCTCTTAAATAAATAAAAAAATAAATAAAAATAAAATACTTAAAAAAAATAGAACAGGGACTGGAGAGATGGTTTAGCAGTTAAGGCGCTTGCCTGTAAAGCCTAAGGACCCAGGTTCAACTCTCCAGATCCTAAGTAAGCTAGATGCACAAAGGTGAGGCAAGCGCTAGATGGCGCAAACATCTGGAATTCAATTGCAGTGGCTGAGGCCCTTACATGCCAATTCTCTATCTCTCTCCTCTCTCTCTAAAATGAAAAAATAGAACAGGCATGGAAGACTGCTTGCCTGGCATGCAGGAGGCCCTAGGCTTGATTCTCAGCACTGTGCCAAGAAAGGAAGGGTAAAAAAAGAACATTACATTCCTGTACCCTGGTCAAAAAGTTCTGAGTGTTAGAACCTCGAGCTGGGAAAGATAGGCAAAGGTGGATGGTAAAAGAGCTGGAAATGCAAGTGTCCCGCAGGACAGTAAAACCATGAACCTCGCAGATGCCTTTGCTATACGCAGGAATTCTTTGCATTTCTGTCAGTCACATTTTCTTTTTCTCATGTGAGCGTGTGCATGTACGTGTGTGTGGAGGTCAGAGGTTGGCCTCAAGTGTCCTCCTCAGTTGCCCTCCAACTTATTTATTTTATGTTTTTGGTTTTTTGAGGTAGGGTCTCTCTCTAGCTCAGGATGACCTAAAATTCACTATATAGACTCAGGCTGGCCTCAAGCTCACAGAGACCTCCTACCCCTGCCTCCCAAATGCTGGGATTCAAGGCATGCATCACCACGCCTGGCCTAGCTTATTTATTTGCAAGCAAAGCAGGGGCCAGGGGAGAGAATGGGCACACCAGGGCCTCTAGCCATTGCAAGTGAACAACTGGTGCATACACCACTTTGTGTATCTGGTTTTACTGGGTACTGAGGAATCGAACCCAGGTCCTTGGATTTTTGCAGGCAAGTGCCTTAACTGCTGAGTCATCTCTCCAGCTCCCAATTTATTTTTCTGAGACAGGGTCTTGCATGGACCTTAGAGCTCACTGATTCAGCTAGACTAGCTAGCCAGCAAGCCCTAGGGAGTCTTCTGTCCTCACCTGCTCAGTGCTGGGATTGCAGACATCTGCCACTATGCCCGGTTTTTAATGTAGGTGCTGCGATCTGACCTCGGGTCCTCATGGCTTGTGCTACCAGCCCTTTACCA
Organism: Jaculus jaculus; assembly: GCF_020740685.1. NCBI lineage: Eukaryota > Metazoa > Chordata > Mammalia > Rodentia > Dipodidae > Jaculus > Jaculus jaculus. The sequence continues at coordinate 110,798,928 of NC_059110.1, forward strand.
GCCCCCTAAGTCACATTTCCTTTTTTTTTCCTCCCTCCCTTCCTTCCTCCCTCCCTCCCTCCCTCCCTCCCTCCCTCCCTCCCTCCCTCCCTCCCTCCCTCCCTCCCTTCCTTCCTTCCTTCCTTCCTTCCTTTTTGTTGTTGTTTTGGTTTTTCAAGGTAGGGTCTCACTCTAGCTCAGGCTGACCTGGAACTCACTGTGTAGTCTCAGGGTGGCCTCAAACTCACGGGCGATCCTCCTACTTCTGCCTCCCCATTGCTGGAATCAAAGGCACGTGCCACTCCCAGCTTAATTCACATTTTCAATTCAATGAGTTTTAGCTTTTGTCAGAATTTCATCATAGCAAATAGTTGGCCTGCAGTTGTGAACAGCTGTAATCAGAGTACAGGAGGATCAGAAGTTCAGGCCCAGACCCTGTCTCAACAACAAGAACTGGACTTGACCCACCATCTCTGCCCATATGTAAAATGAGGGTGATAGTGATTGATTGTTGGCCTGGATGAGAAAAGGACATGAGCAGTGTGTGCAAGGGCATAAAATAGGACCTTGGCACATGGAGAGCCAAAAAACGAAAAGCGCCTGGTTGGTGAGTTAGTTGTTCCATTCAAAGGCAGGGTTCCCTCCTTGGCCATGATGAAGAAGCACGTGGCAGAGGATCGACGGGGAGTCAGGCCTTTTGTTTTCCACCATAGTCCGGAAACAGGTGCTCCAGAAAGCAGAACACGGCTTTAGAGGGGAACCTCTCCGGTCACCCTGACGGCCTGACCAAGTAGGACCCTGGCTGAGAGAAGAGAGTCCTTGGGCCCCGGCGGACTGAACTCACACGCTCGTGTTCATGGCACGGTTGCAGTGTGGTTTCCTTCCGCGGGGGCCTGGCAGTTCTGCTGGGGCTCTGTCCGCCCTCCCACAGGCCCTTTACAAGATCAAACCATTGCTGAGCCTGGATCTGCCAGGATTCTCTTGAGAATATCATGTTCCCTGTTTGCTTAAAGGGGGGAGGGGGGCTGGGGAGATGGCTCAGCGGTTAAAGACACTTGCTTGCAAAGCCTACCAGCCCAGTTTAATTCTCCAGCATCCATGCCAGATGCAAAAGTATTGCATATATGAGCCGGGCGTGGTGGCGCATGCCTTTAATTGCACCACTTGGGAGGCAGAGGTAGGAGGATCGCTGAGAGTTTGAGACTACCCTGAAAAACCAAAAAGAAGTGCTGCAAATGTCTAGGGTTCGGTTTTCAGTAGCAAGAGACCCTGGTGCCCACACAACACACACTTTACCCCCATCCCAAAAAAGCCATTAGGTTGCCCAGTGTAACCAGGTTACAAGGTTTCCTCATCTGCTGAGGAAGGAGGAAGTCCATGGTATTGAGGGGTAGCAGGGATCTCTCATTTCAACCCTTCTTATTATTTCTTTGTTGTTTGTTTTTTTGAGTTAGGGTCTCACTCTAGCCCAGGCTGACCTGGAATTCACTATGTAGTCTCAGGGTGGGCTTGAACTCCTATCTCTGCCTTCCAAGTGCTGGGATTAAAGGCCTGTGCCACTATGCCTGGCTTTTTTTTTTTTTTTTTTTTTAAGGTTTAGAGAGACTTTATTAGATTAAGAGAAGGAAAGAGAAGAAGGTGAGGCCAGCTGCCACCTGGTGGGCAGGAGGGGGTAGAAAGCCTATGTGGGATTAGCAGTGGGGTGGGGTCTCCCCTTGTCTCAGCCTGTCTGGGCTGAGGGAAGGCTTTCTAGAACCTGGAAGTTCCTCTACCTCTCCTTCTTACCCTGACTGTAACGCACTGGGTCTCACTCAGGAAAGGGTAGGTAGCAGGGTCCACAGTGTCTGAGGCACATAGCCCTGAAGACCACCAGCCGGTAGCCCCAGGGCCAAGTGCTGATCTGTCCCCTCCACCTCTGTCCTTCCCTCCCTGGTCCTTGGTTCTTGGGTGTCACCACAGGGCTCTTTCCGTGAACCCGTGGGGTTTCAACCTGGCCAGAGCTGGTCTCCTCCTGGGAATAAACTCACCCAGTTTTGCCATTTGGGTGTGGGTCCCTGTTTGGTTATGAAGGACAGGGAGAGGAGTGACTAGTCCCAACAAACCAAACCCCTCAGTGAGTCCCTTTCTGCCTCCAGACCATACTCTTCCCACACTCGGCCCCTCCCCTCCCTGCCAGCCCAGGCTGCACTAAATAACCATTATTTTAGCCAGCAGAAGCCACAGGTGTTCCCAGTTGGCCGCAGCTCTGCCTGGCCAAGCATTAACTCTTGCCGGCTGTACGGTGAATGCCAAGGGTAAGGGAGGGCAGCAGAGAAAGCACTGGGGTGTGGATAGCCAAGGATTTCTCACGGGCTGCAACAGTGTGGGTCAAGCTCTGGTTAGGGCTTCCAGGGCTCAGGATCTCAGCTTCCTTCCTTTTTGTTCCAGGAAACAGCAGGCTTTCCCTGTTCCCTTCCAGGTCAGGCAAAGGCAGGGCAGGATCCTATGAGAGGAAGTGAGAACCAGCCTCCCATCGGGTGCCCCGGCTCGCCTAGGATAGGACAGTTGCCCTGGAGATTTTCCCTCGGTGTGGAGTGAGCTGTTCCTCATGTTCCCCTGGCCCACTTCTTCCCCACCCGCAGGCCAATTCTCCCTGGAGCTTCCTCTGTGAAAAGGCAGAGAATAGACCTCACCGAGCATCTTCAGGTGGGAAGTGTGGGTGTATGTGCCAGGAGGGTCCAGGAAGGAAACCTTAGAACGTCTGTGTGTATTGCTTTTCTCTCTCATTCTGTCACTGTTTTTCTTTAGTATATATGGGCGCATGTGGGGGTAGGAGAACAACCCTGACTGGGCTGGAGAGATTGCCCGGTTGTTAAGGCACTTGCCTGCAAAACCTAATGACCCGTATTTGATTCCTCAGAAAAGTCAAATGCACAAAATAGCCATATATATGTATATCTATTCTCTCTCAAATAAATAAAGAAAATCTAAATATATTTTATTTATTTATTTGAGAGAGAGAATGGGCGCACCAGGACCGCCAGCCAGTGCAAACGAATTCCAGAAGATTGTGCCCCCTTGTGCATCTGGTTTACGTGGGTCCTGAAGAGTTGAAATGGGATTCTTTGGCTTTGCAGGCAAGTGCCTTAACTGCTAAGCCATCTCTCCAGCCCTTTTTTTTTTTTTTTTTTTGCTTTTCAAGGTAGTGTCTCACTATAGTCAAGGCTGACCTGGAATTCACTAGGTAGTCTCAGGGTGGCCTCAAACTCACAGTGATCCTCCTACCTCCCAGTGCCTCCCCAGTGCTGGGATTAAAGGCATGCACCACTATGATAAAATATTTTTTAAAAAATCTCATTGTGTCTGCTAGTAACCCCTGGCTTGGGTAACCATGGCCCCTTTTTTTTTATTTTTTATTTGTTTATTTATTAGACACAGGGAGAGAGAGAGAGAGAGAGAGAGACAGAGAGCAAGAATGGGCATGCCAGGGCCTCTAGCCATTGCAAACAAACTCAAAATGCATGTGCCACCATGTTCATCTGGCTTACGTAGGACCTGGAGAATCGAACTGGGCTCCTTAGTCTTCTCAGGCATGCCCCTTAACCACTAAGACATCTCTCCAGCCTTTTTTTTTTTAACCCAGGCAGATGTGGAATTCACTCTTATAGTCTCAGGCTGGCCTTGAACTCACAGCAATTCTCCTACATCTGCGGTGTTGGGGTTTAAAGGCATGTTCCACCATTCGCAGCCTTTCAGTCACTTTCTGGCCTGATCACTTGCACCATTACCATCAGAACTGACTGGCCTGTCAATTTCAGATGGAGCCCTCACAAGTGGACACCTTAGCTTGCCCCATTTTGCCCTTTTTTTTTTTTTTTATTGACAACTTCCATGGTTGTAAACAATATCCCATGGTAGTTCCCTCCCTCCCCCAACTTTCCCCTTTGAAACTCCACTCTCCATCATATCTCCTCTACCCTCTCAATCAGTCTCTCTTTTATTTTGACATCATGATCTTTTCCTCCTCTTATGATGGTCTTGTGTAGGTAGTGTCAGGCACTGTGAGATCATGGATATCCAGGTCATCTTGTGTCTAGAGAAGCACATTGTAAGGAGTCCTACCCTTCCTTTGGCTCTTACATTCTTTTCACCACCACTTCCACAATGGACCTTGAGCCTTGGAAGGTGTGGTAGAGAGATTTCAGTGCTGAGCACTCCTCTGTCACTTCTCAGCACCATGGTGTCTTCTGAGTCATCCCAAGGTCACTGCCATCTGAAAAGAGAAGGTTCGCGAACCAAAAGTGAGAGTAGCATTAATATATGGGTATGAACATTAAGAGAAGTGCTTACTGGGCAGTTTGGTAACCATAGTATACACATTTAGCCAGACACCAGCAGATGTCACACCCCTAGAGCTCATGATTATGCCTGTTGTAGGTTTTCAGTATCAGGGATGTATTCCCTCCCATGGAGCGGGCCTCCAGTCAAATTAGAGGGCAGTTGGTTTCCCACATAACAGACGTGCCACTATTTCATCCATTGGCTCATTTGGCCTGGCTGGCCAAATATAAGGCTTGCAGTGTCCACTGGGTATTTTCACTGGTGATTTCTCTTTCTCGCATCGAACTGCATGCAGAATGGCTTCTTCCAGCTTTCTGTCAGCTGGTCTACATGGAGGAGGTTATCAGCACAGTTCCAGCAGGCTTTCTCAGTGACCTTGCAGCCCAAGTATGTGGAGTCTTTAGCAATAGTGTCTTACCATCTATTCCTGGTGGGAAACCAAGGGTCCTGGCAATGTTGGCCCATTTTTTATAAAGGTATAATTGAGGTCTGACAGGTGAAGTCACTGAGACTGCTGGAGCGGTGCAGGAGTCTTTCTCACATTAATGTTGTTGTTTAGGCTGATCTTGAACTCCTGATCTCAAGCAATGCTCCCACATCCGTTGCTGGGACTGTGGTTTTGCACCACCATGCCCAGCTTGAGTGCCAGTAGGAGGGAACTGGTCAGTTTGCCCTGGGTCCTTCACTCAGCCCTAATGTCATGCAGATCAAATACCATGAAGAATTTGAGAGGAGCCGCATGGGCCCCAGTGGGGGCGAGGGCATGGAGCCAGATCGCCGAGAACCCCAGGACAGCAGCAGCTATCGGAGGGCCCCTGAGCAGCAGCCACAGACTCACCACGTCCCGAGCAACACCCCCGGTGAGTGCCGGCCTGAGGCCCAGCGCGGATCAGAGCAGTGAGAGGGAAGCTGCGGGCATGCATGTGGGACAGACCCCCAGGCCGAGCCCCTGGGGAGCCCCAGTGCGAAGAGCACCCCTGTTGTGGTGTCCGCGACACCGGCGAATGTGCGCCCGTAACCGGAAGCCTTTGAGAATCGGACTGGGCCAGGCTGGTGGGGTGGAAATTCTTGGCAGGGAGCAGGAGGATGGGTTTGGGAGATTCTTTCTGAGCCCTGTCTGTCTCCACTCATTTTCCAGTTTACCAGCAGCCCCAGCAGCAGCAGGCAAGCCAGTCCTATGGTGGCTTCAAGGAGCCTGCAGCCCCAGTCTCCATACAGCGGAGCGCCCCAGGCGGGGGTGGGGTGAGTAGCCCTGGCTGCAGGAAGTAGACGACCAGAGACATGGGGAGGCCAGAGGACCCAGCTCATAAATTCTCCCCGCCCTTACCGCCATCTCCTGTAGGCTATGACACCGCCCTTCCTATACGGGTCTCAACCTCATCAACCAAAGAGTGGAGTGGGCTGCAGTCAGGTGGTACTGGGGGGCCGGGAATCTGTTCCAGCCATGGATGTACTTTAGCTGAGCCAGACCTCCACCTCAGCCCAGGGTCTCTGCTCTGGATACCTGAACTCACACAAAGCGCCTTTCTGCTGAAGGGCCCATCCAAACCTGAGCCCTGCTCCCTGGTTCTTTTTTTTTTTTTTTTCAAGGTAGGGTCTCACTGTAGCCCAGGCTGACCAGGAATTCACTATGTAGTCTCAGGGTGGCCTTGAACTCCCCGTGATCCTCCTACCTCTGCCTGCCGAATGCTGGCATTAAAGGTGTGTGTCACTACGCCCGGCATGCTCCCTGATTTTTATGAAGATGAAAGGCCTGGTCTTCAGCTCTCAGCTTGTCCCTGACTCTCTGTAGCTCCCCCCAGACTACCCCATATGGACTGGATCTCCCCTCACTTGATTCTACTGGCTCCCTTCAAAGAACTTTTATTTATTTATGAGAGAAAGAGAGAATAGGCATGTCAGGGCCTCCCGCCACTGCAAACTACTCCAGATACTTTTGCCACTTTGTGCATAAATCTCACTTTACATGGGAACTGGGGAATTGAACCTGGGCTGTCAGGCTTTGCAAGCAAGCACCTTTAACTACTAAGCCATCTCTCCAGCACACACCCCCCTTTTATATTTTATTTATTTGAAAATGGGGTAGAGAGTGAGTATGGGTGAATGAACTCCATACATTTGTGCTACTTTGTGCATTTGTACCCAGAGAAGAGTAGAGTGAATTTCTTTATGCATCTAGGTACTGGGTAATCAAACCTCAGCTGTCAGGCTTTTAGGTTTTACAAGCAAGTACCTTCAACCACTGAGCCATCTCTCTAGCCTATCCAGGCCCTTCCCAGCCTTTTTATTTATCTGAGAGAGGAAAGGAGGTGGGGGAGAGAATGGACCCACCAGGGCCTTCAACCACTGCCAACAAACTTCCAGACACATGTGCCCCTTTGTGCATCTGTCTTATATGAGTAATTGAACCTGGGTCCTTTGGCTTTGCAAGTAAATGCCTTATCTGCTAAGCCATCTCTCTAACCCTCCCCACCTTTTTTTTTTTTTTTCTCAAGGTAGGGTCTCACTCTAGCCTAGGCTGACCTGGAATTCACTCTGTAGTCCCAGGCTGGCCTTGAATTCATGGCAGTCCTTCTACCTCTGCCTTCTAAGTGATGGCACTAAGGGCATGCACCATCACACCCAGTTGCATATAACATTTTAAAACACTATCCAGGCATTGTGCCTGTGGGGCCTTATCACATTCCCATGGGAAGGGGCAGGGTATTCTCAGCCTGTCTTGCCTTTATAGATGCCAAACACATTGTAAAAGGGCATATGTTTTCAGAACATGCACCACATGAGAGAATTCATGGCAGAGACCAGCCCAGGGTCCACTTTTTTTTTTTTTTTTAGGTAGGGTCTCACTCTAGCCCAGGCTGACCTGGAATTCACTATGTAGTCTCAGGGTGGCCTCAAACTCACGGTGATCCTCCTACCTCTGTCTCCCAAGTGCTGGGATTAAAAGCGTGCACCACCATGCCCGGCCCAGGGTCCATCTTTTACTTCAATCTCTCCGTGGGCCTGGCTCTGGGATTCTCAGGGGCCCTAGGAAAGAAACCTAGGACTGGGCTGGAGAGATGGCTTAACAGTTACAGCATTTGCCTTTGTAACCTACAGACCTAGGTTCGATTCTTCAGGTCCCACGTAAACCAGATGCACAAGGTGGCACATGTGTCTGGAGTTCATTTGCAGTGGTTAAGAGGCCCTTGTGTGCCCATTTTTTCTCTCTCTCCCTTTCTCTCAAATAAAAATAGATAATTAATTAAATATAAAAGAGTCAGGCATGGTAGCACACACCTTTAATCCCAGCACTTGGGAAACAGAGGTAGGAGGATCACCAGGTTAGCCAGGATTAGAGTGAGACCCTACCTTGAAAAACCAAAAAAAAAAAAAAAAAAAAGGAAGAGAGAAAGAAAATAACCAACCAACCCACCCAGGGCTGAGGCTGAGCTCAGGGGTGGAGTGCTTGCCTGGCGTATGAGAGGGTGGGACGGGAAAGCGCGCCAAGGCCCCTGCTGACTGCTGCTGCCCCTGCAGAAGCGGTACCGGGCAGTGTATGACTACAGCGCCGCCGACGAGGACGAGGTCTCCTTCCAGGACGGGGACACCATTGTCAACGTGCAGCAGATCGACGACGGCTGGATGTACGGGACCGTGGAGCGTACCGGCGACACCGGGATGCTGCCGGCCAACTACGTGGAGGCCATCTGAGCCCTGGGGCACCCCACCCCCCATCTTCAGTGCATTCCACAGCATCGCATCTGTCCGGGGCCTGACCCATCCACCTTTCAGTGTCTCTGTTTGTTTGTTTTTTAAGATCTGCGACAGCTTCTTTGTCCCCACCCCTCCTCCAGCTTCTTTTGCCAACCGAAGCCTTGTTCTGCCACTTTCTCGGCCTCCTTCCCCTGGCAGGTTTTCCCCTCCACCGACTTCCTGGTTTTCTCTCTGGATGGAACAGACTGGGCCTCTCTGGGAGGGCTGGATCACTTTGGGACTGCGGCTTCGCGCGGCTGGGCTAGAACAGGAGACAGGTTAGCTTCCAGCCCTGACTACCTATCTTCCGGCCTGGGGCCCTTCCTGCTGGGTGACCCACATGTCCAGACATTCCAGGGCTGGGATGAGGCCCAAACTCCCCAGAATTCTGGGCAATCACTTCTCCATACATTCCCTGAGGGTGGGAATAGGCTTAGGAGCTCTGTTGTGTAGGGACCAATGTGATGGGCTTCACCTCTCTGAAGGAGGGAGCTGCTAGCCCGCTGGGGGGGGCAGGGGGTTCCCTTCCCACCCTCTGCCTCCTCCAGGGTACTCAAAGGAGAGTAGAGTGAATTCCTTTGCAGAGTGAGCTTTGCCCTCCTGCCTGCACAGACCTAGGGTGGCCCAGAGCTCCCCAGCAAGCACACTTTGGGTCGGGTTCTTGCCTTTCTCAGATTTAGGAACAGGGTCTGTTCTCTGCAGCCCCTTGAGCTTCCCCCAACCTTCTGAAAGTCCTCTTACCCCCCTGGCCAGAAGCCATGTCCTGAGGGGTAGAACAAGCACCTCCACAGACATATGGGTCAGATGTACCACTTCTTCGTGCTACCCACAAGGAAGAGGTCTCTGGTCCTCCCGTGGCCTCCCCTCCCTTGCTCAAGGCCAGATGGACTTGGAGCAGTGCAAAGCCAGTGAGGACCACTGTGTGCGGAGTGAGCTTGCCTGTAGGTGTCTGACAGACTAAAATGAATGGGCAGAGATGACAGGAGAGGGCAGATGTGTCGTCTATCTGCTGCTGGTGTCTGGGTGTGAAAGAGAAGCACGCAGGTCTGCTCTCCCCCGGACCTGCAGGAAGCCCTCGTCCCTTTGCAGGGTACTGGGCAGAAGTGGGGTGGTTCTGGAGTTGGTGGAGGCTGCTGTTGGCTTGTTCCTCGCTAGGGAAGGCTTCAGGTGGGAGACATCTCTGTCTGTCTGTGTCTCGGGATGCAGAATAGGGTACCAGAAGGACCTAGATCATCCATCCACGCTGTGGTGCCTCACTCGTGTCCTCCCCAAACAGTTCCCCTTCATGTGAACACCCCTAAAGCAAGGGAAAGGGTCCAGGGCTTTAAAACTGGCAGCACTGACTGGGGGATGGTGCTACATCCGGGTTCCTGCTCTGCGTCGGGGGCCTGGGCCAGCCCCCACCCAGCTTTATTCATCTCTGGGTTTTCTTGTCATCCCTCTAGGTCTTCCCCACTCCCATCTTCTCTGTCTGACATCTAATCCCTTTGCGCCCTTAGACCACGCAGGTGAAGACTAGGTCCGAAGGCCCTGGGCCTAGCCAGCCAGGCGGTGGTCATGCGCATTCTGAAAGGGCTTGCGAGGTGATTTGGGGGTATCAGCTGAGGGAGTGGCCGAGGCAGGAGCCCCTTTCCTGGCCAGTCCCCTTTACTTTCTAGTTCTCATCTTGGTAGGACAGGAGGATTGTCCTGTTAGGCCATGTGAGGGACAAGGGGACATTGAGGAGGGCCTTGTGAAAGCATCTCAGAAGCCATGGATGGTGGGGGGCGGGAAGGGGTGTGCACTGATCTATTCCCTCTCCATCTCAAAGCACAATGTGGATCTGGGACCAAAGGTCAACAGCAGGAGCTGTGGAGGACCTAAGGTTGGGAGGATGGCAACTGGGTGGGAGGAGCCAGAGGCTTTCTGGTACCTCTCAGCTCAACCTCTCTCCCTTCCCAACATGGCAAGCCTATTTTTCCTGTCCTAAAAATGGGGGACACTCTCACCCCCCAGAGAGAGAGGAGGGACTGTCACACTGGTGCTGAGGGACCCAGGGCTGCTGGAGTCCATGTTCCTTTCCACAACCATCCACCCCTAGAAGAGTACAGAGCCTGTGGGCTGCACTGAGCCTCTGATCTGTGCCTCCCTTTACAGAGGGTTTTTAGCCCATCAAACCCCTAGGATAAAAGGCTCCCCTGAGCTAGAATGTGAACTTTTGTGGACCAGGCTTTCCATGTAAGAAGCCTAATTCTCCCAGCACTGTTCTGTGTTTCTCCCCCACCCCATGTCCCTCCAGGGAAAACTTTATTGCTTGATTTCTGCCTTTTTTTCTTCCACATAAGCACTTTTGGGCCTTTTTTAATAGCTGGAAATAAGACACACAAAAAAGTACCACCATTACCCCCAAAGCTTGTATTTAAAAAGAAACAGAAGTGACCCTGTGAAACTCACCTCTGTCCCAACATTTCATGTGTGTTTGTGTGTGTGTGTGTGTGTGCGTGCGTGTGTTTATATGTGTGTGTGTGTGAAGCCACTCACTCCTCATCTTTTATACGGGGTTGTTGTCTTTCTCGGGTCTGTTTGGTCCCCTCCCTCCTTCTGGCCTTGTGCTTGGGATCAAATCTTTCTGGCCTGTTATGATTCTGAACATTGACTTGAACCACAAGTGAATCTTTCTCCTGGTGACTCAAATAAAAGTATAATTTTTACCTGCAGACTGGGCTACCTCTTTGGCTCTGAGGTGTTGTGGGTTTTTTGTTCTTCTTGTTTTTGTTTGTTTTGCTTTGTTGTGTGTGTGTCTTGTCTGCCTGGAAGTATTGGCCTGACACCCACAGAGCCCAGCTGCCCCTCGGAGAGGCGGTCTTCTCTAGGAGCCAAGAGGTAGCTTATTCTTCACGAACCCTAACATGTGCCTCCTCAAATTCTCTCCAGACCAGGCCCTGCACAGGAGGTAGAGGTAGGAGTTCAAGGCCAGCCTGAGCTAGAGTGAGACCTACTGGTGTGTGGGGGGGGAACAGGACAAAACCAGCCTGCTAGTGGCCTCACCCAGCCTGGTGACACTCCCACATCCAAGGCTGATGGTTCCCTGAGTTTCCAGACTCTTTTTCGCCATCCCTCTTCTTACACTAGCTGTTACCTTCAGGGGAGGTCATGCATCTACTTCATGTGGTCCTTGGCCAGGGACAGGCACTGAGCTGCCTAAAAAGAGCTCTGTGTAACAAGCACTCGTGAAGAAGCCGGGCGTGGGTAGCACTCTGGGACAGCGTACGGAGCGCGGAGGCATGGGGTAGCACCCTCTCTCAGGCTCTGGCAACCCAGCACCATCTGCACACGTCTCCGTCTTCTCCAGGGCAGCCCTCTGCATCCCCAGGGCTCCAGGCTTGACGGCAGGCATCCTGCTCCCGTTTCTCAGTTAGGCTGGGGAGGGGACTGGTAGGGACAGCAATCAAGGCTCCTGGACCCCCTGCTTCCAGTCACCAGTGACCTGCCCCACTCTTTTGTGGAGGAAAGCAGTTTCCACACAGGGCCCCACATAAAAGCATTTCCTGGCCTCCCAGTAGCAGCAGTGAGAGGAGGAAGGGACTGTCCCGGGTTGAGAGTCTGTAGTCAGAAGGAAGCAGCCTGCAGTAGGAGGGATGCACACAAAGGCGGGGACTGTGTACCATGCTTTTTTCTTTTTACTTATTTTTTGAGGTAGGGTCTCACTCTAGCCCAGACTGACCTGGAATACAATATGTAGTCTTGAACTCTCCAACGATTCTCCTACCTCTGCCTCCTGAGTGCCAGGGTTAAAGGCCACATCTGGCTGTGTTTACCATACTTTCTATGGGAGGGAGGAGCCAGTGGGGCAGGTCTCCAGTTGGCTTCCTTTCTGCATTGCTGCAGCCCCCTCTCCTGGAAGCTTCACCTGCCACAGGTTAAGGGGCTCCTTAGATGGGAGGGTTTCTCCATACCCCCTTTTGAAGTGGCCTAAGCTCTTGAAGCTTTGTTACAAAGGGTTCATTAATGTCTTAACAACAGGATCCTTTAAGAAAATTACATGGTGGGATGGGAAGGTAGTGCAGTGGTTAGAGATGCTTGCTTGCAAAGTCTGCTGGCCTGGGGTTCAATTCCCCAGTACCCATGTGGGGTCACATGCAAAGTGGTACGAGTCTGCAGCTTGTTTGCAGAGGCAAGAGGCCCTGGAACACCCACCCACCCACACACACACACATTCTCAAGTGAATAAAAATAAATATAAAAAAAGAAAAAGAGAAATTGGAGTGATGGCTTAGTTGCTAAGGGTGCTTGCCAGTAAGGCCTAACAACCTGCGTTATATCCTCCAGCACTCATGTAAAGCCAGAGATGCACAAAGTAGCAATGCATCTGGATTTTTTTTTTTTTTTTTCCCCAAGGTAGGGTCTCAGTGTAGTCCTGGCTGGCCTGGAATTCACACCAGTCCTCCTACCTCTGCCTCCCAAGAGCTAATTCTGGGATTAAAAGCGTGTGCCACCACGCCCAGCACATCTGGAATTTCCTTGCAGTGGCTAGTGCGCCCATTCTCTCTTGCCAGGCATGGTGGCACATGCCTTTTATCCCAGCACTCATTAGGCTGAGGTAGGAGGATGGCAGTGAATTTGAGGTTAACTTGGGCTACAGTGAGACCCTGCTTTGAAGCCCTCTATGTATTTAAAAAAAAGAAAGAAAAAAAGGAAAGAAAGCAAGAAAAAGAAAAAGATGGGCTTGAAGGATGGCTTAGCAGTTAAGGCATTTGCCTACAAAGCCAAAGGACCCAGGTTTGATTCCCTAGGACCTACATTAGCCAGATGCACAAGGGGGCACACGCATCTGGAGTTCATCTACAATGGCTGGAAGCCCTTGCACACTCTTTCTCCCTCTTTATCAAGTAAATAAAAATATTTTAATTTTTTTTTTTTTTTGAGGTAGAATCTCACTCTGGTCTAGGTTGACCTGGAATTTATGTAATCTCAAGGTGGCCTTGAACTCATGGTGATCCTCCTATCTCTGCCTCCCGAGTGCTGAGATTAAAGGCATGAGCCACCATGCCCAGTTCTATTTTAAATTTTTTTAAGAAAAGGAAGGAGGGAGGAAGAGGAGAAGGAAGGGAGGGAGATTAGGCAGAGTTAAGGCAAAGATTTATTGGGGGGAACAAAAAAGGTTGGACATGGTGACACATGCTTTTATTCCCAGCACTAGCACTCAGGAGACAGAGATAAGATGATTGCTGTGAAATCAGTGGCAGCCTGAGACTACAGAGCGAATTCCAGGTCAGCCTGGGCTAGAGCAAGACCTTACCTCAAAAACAAAACAACAGGCGTGGTGGTGCACACCTATAATCCCAGCACTTGAGAGGTTGAGGTAGGAGGATCCCTGTGGAGGTGAAGGCCATCCTGAGACTACATAGTGAATTCCAGGTCAGCCTGGACTAGAGTGAGACCCTACCTCGAAAAACCAAAGGAAAAGAAAAGAAAGACCAAAACAAGAGAAAAAGAAGGGGGAGGAAAAGTTGTACTTTTGGAGTTAAAACTCAGAAAAGTGGGCAGGCTCAGCAGTGAGAGTCTGTTAGCAAATGCTTCTGAAGGATTAAGTATATTATCTCATGCAAGTGGTTAAGTGGTTAAGTGAGGTGATCTCTTGACCAAGTGATTGATAAACTCAACTGAATTAACTTTTTTTTTTTTCTTTAGTTTTTCAAGGTAGGGTCTCACTCTAGCCCAAGCTGACATGGAATTCACTATGTAGTCTCAGGGTGGCCTTGAATATAGGATGATCCTCCTACCTCTGTCTCCCAACAAAGTGCTGGGATTAAAGGTATGTGCTACCACGCCCAGCTAGGAAAAAAAATAATAAAATAAACACAGCAAATAAAGAAAATATTATTACAAAAACTATTAATTTAATCTTTATCTTTATTTTTAAACTAGAAATAAAGGGAAATTTAGTGTAGAACAATGATGATGGATTATTCAAAGGAATAAAAATCCCCTCCCCAATTTGCAGGCCCAAATCTACTCTGAATTCCAAAATATATAGCTTATTTAACCCTAAGTGGACAGGGAAATATGTTGATGTTGACATTTTGTTTTCAAGAAAAGAAACATTTGACAATTTTTTAAATTCCACTCACTTTGGTGTAATATTTTTTCCCTTAAATTATTATGGCCATTTTCAATAATTTATAGTAAGGCTCAAAGAACGAGAACTATATAAACATTTCACTCTTTAAATGAGAAGGTAGAGTTCAAGTGGGATGTAGAAGGGAAGAAATGAAAAATTTTAAGAAGTGTCCTGGGGCTGGAGATCCAGGCAAAGGAAACCACACAACTCAGATTGTGCAATCTGTAAAGACGGTGATGTTGAACTTGCTCTTGAATTAACAAAGGAATGCCTTGCTTGTGAGACAGGCTAGATGACAAAAAAAAAAAAAACACTCCAGCATCATGTGCAATTGTATTTGGACCTAAGGAAAGGCTACCCACATGAATTTTTGAGCAGCTCTCCATGGCAACATGAGTGAGTCTACATTTCACTTCTGTATGCCCAACAAGCTCTGTCAACCTCTCCAACACAAGCAGCATCTGCCAGCCAGTCCTCGAGGTCCTGATGTTCCAGAGAGGGCTTCTGCCTGTGCCTCACAAAGCCCGGCTTGCCAGGGGCTGACCACATCCCATTGCTCTGCAAGAAGTCTGTGGGGCAGCAACGTTGCTGCTGCTGTTGGTTGGTAAGCGACCTCTTGTCGGCTGGAGCTGTGGGAAAGCCAAAAAGAAACAGGCTCACTGGGGACAGCAAGGTGTCTCTGCTGGTCAGGGACTAGGAAGAGAATTGAAGCCCTCCTCCACCCCCAATTTCACAGCTTGGAACTTTGACAGCATCTGCCTGGAACCTGACCCTGGGTAAATTTCATCTGTTATATCATTCTCAAGTGCGAATGAATCGCTAGTGAATTAATGAATGCAGTTATACCTTGATTGATTGTTTAAAAAAAAAATCGACTGCTCACACACATTAAAATGCATCTTTACCTTTCATTGATAAGAGAAAATGGACAATTTGGCTTTGCACCTAACTGGAAGAGGAAATTAGAAACCACAGCTCCTCCCTACCACACACACCCTCCCTGTCCGACCTAAAAAGCCTGTGCATTGTGGGGTTTATTTTTAACTTAAAATCATATTTTAAATTAGTTCCCAAAGAAAGAACCTTGCATTTCTTATTCTTTTAAGATTGATCCAAGAATGCTACGTCAGTGCATCTGAAAAAAAAATCATTAGGAAAACAATTTGTCTTTTCATTTCGTCTCTTAATCAATACCCGAAATAATGACCAGAAGCAAAACTCCACCGGTGCGTCAGCGAGCAGGATGCTTGGCGGGCCAGCTCCATTCTGGCACTCAGCGCTGTTCCGCAGGCTCCCGGCCGGCCGGGGCCGCAGGCAGGCTGCTACAGCAGATAGATAATGTAGGACAGAACCACCAGGCCTATGATGGCAAAGAACATCAGGATGAAAATGTCCAGCATCGTGCAGTCCTAGGCCGTGGAGACCCCTGGATTCCCGGGAAATGGGAACTGTGAGCAGAGGTCGAGCAGTGCAGAGAAATGGCTACGTTTCCCCTCCTTCCTGTCTCCACCCCTTCCCGGAGACCTGAGACCAAGGGATGCTGAGCCTTCATCCGAAGCTTACTCCCCACCTCCATCGCCTCAGACAACCAATCACAAAGCCCGTGCTGAGAAACCAGGGTACAGCTGCTTTCAAAGACCTGGCAGAACCTTGGAGGCGCAGTATCTTCTCCGGAAGCCAGTCCTGCCCCTTTGTATGGAAATAGATGGAATTTCTCTACGGAGCCAGCTGCTGTGGTTTTAGACATGTGTTATCATACCTGGTGTGGTAGTTTGATTCAGGTGTCCCCAATAAACTTAGGTGTTCTGAATGTTAGGTTCCCAGCTGATAGAGATTTGGGAATTAATGCCTCATGAAAGCAGTGTATTGTTGGGGGCGGGCTTATGGGTGTTATAGCCAGTTTTCCCTTGCCACTGTTTGGCACACTCTCCTGTTGCTGTTGTCCACTTGATGTTAGCCAGGGGGTGATATCCACCCTCTGCTCTTGCCATCTGGAGCTTCCCTTCATGTCTTTTTTTTTTTTTTTTTTGGTGGTTTTTCAAGATAGGGTCTCACTCTAGCCCAGGCTGACCTGGAATTCACTATGGAGTCTCAGGGTGGCCTCGAACTCACAGCCATCCTCCTACCTCTGCCTCCCAAGTACAGGGATTAAAGATGTGCACCACCACGCCCGGCTTCCCTTCATGTCTTAAGCCAAAATAAACCTTTTTCTCCACAAACTGCTCCTCTTGGTCAGGTGATTTCTGGCAGTGATGCGAACCTGACTGCAACAGTAATATTAGTACTGAGAGTGGCACTATTGCTGTTTGAAACATGACTGTGTGGCTTTGGCCTTTTGGAGCTTATTTTCAGGAATAATGTGGAAGGATTTGAAACTTTGGTCTAAGAGATGCCTTGCAATACTGTAAGTACAGCTTGATGGACTATTTTGGTCAGAGTTGAAATTGTGAATTCAGTAAAAACTATGGACTGTGAGGTTTGGCTTATAAAAGTGAGAAAGGGCTGGGCATGGTGGCACATGCCTTTAATCCCAGCACTCGCAAGGCAGAGGTAGGAGGATCACTGTGAGTTTGAGGCCACCCTGAGACTACATAGTAAATTCCAGGTCAGCCTGGACCAGAGTTAAGACCCTACCTTGAAAAAAAAAAAAAAAGTGATAAAGACCTTTGCTTGGCTAGAAGCAGTTTGTGTGAGAGGCTTTCTGTAATGTCTGTGTCCTGAGAATTTGTGCAGGGTTACATTGCATAGAAATGGACTGGTATGAGCAGGGGGATATAGCACAGAAAAAATGAGATGTTTGGGTCAAAACTGTTGCCCATTCAGCTGCAATTGTATGAGAGATTACAACCATTGAGACTGGGCCAGCTGAACTGCACTGGGACAACAGAAAGAATGTAGACTCTTTTGAAGAGGCCTGAGTGCTGAAGGAGTATCCTGTTCTTCAAAGTCTGCTTTATTCTCCCCTGCATTAACAAATTGGCACCTTACCTGGTATTATGGCATATAAGAAATGCAGGAGTAAGTAGAAGAATAGATTAATGGGGGTGAAAGGCCCAAGTGAGGTCAGAGGAAGAGATTGAGTAAAGGAAAGGTAGAGGAAGGACTAATCAAAATCTAAGAGGATATAAATAAATCATATGGAATCCTACTTTTTTGGACAATGCAACACTCAGGAGCTGTAGATCATTGCTAGAAAATTTTCAGTGCCAGGGATGGGATACCTTCCAGTGATTTGTTGGCCAGGGAGGTCCCTGATACCCCCAAAACATTATAGGCCATTGCTGAGGCCCTTGGGTTCCCACCAGGAATAGAAGGTAAGACCCTATTGCCGAAGACTCCACATACTTGGTCTGCAAGGCCACTGAGAAATCCTGCTGGAACTGAGCTGATAACCTCCTCCATGTAGACCAGCTGACAGAAAGCTGGAAGAAGCCATTCTGCATGCAGTTCAATGGGAGAAAGAGAAAACACCAGTGAAAATACTCAACAGTGGACACTGCAAGCCTTATCTTTGGCCAGCCAGGCCAAATGAGCCAATGGGTGCAATAGTAGCACGTCTGTCATGGTGGAAATCATCTGCCCTCTAATTGGACTGGAGGCTCGCTCCATGGGAGGGAATACATCCCTGATACTGAAAACAGGGGTAATCATGAGCCCTAGAGGTGTAACGTCTGTTGCTATCTGGCTAAATGTATATGCTATGCTCATCAAACTGCCCAGTAAGCACTTCTCTTAATGTCCATACCCTTATATTAATGCTACTCTCACTTTTGGTAGAGAATCTTCTCTTTTCAGATGGCAGTGACCTTGGGATGACTCAGAAGGCATCATAGTGCAGGAAAGAAGTGACAGGAGTGCTTAGTACCGCAGTATCTCTATCACACCTTCCAAGGCTCAAGGTCTATTGTGGAAGAGGTGGTGGGAAGAATGTAAGAGCCAAAGGAAGGGTAGGACTCCTTACAACATGCTCCCGCTAGACACAAAATGGCCTGGATATCCATGACCTCACAGTGCGTGACTCTACCTACACAAGACCATCATAATCGGAGGAAAAGATCATGACATCAAAATAAAAGAGACTTATTGCAATGGGGAGAATGATGTTTCAAAGGGGAAAGTGGGGGGAAGGGAGGGTATTACCATGGGATACTTTTTTATAATCATTGAAGTTGTTAATAACAAAAAAATAAATAAGTAAAAAAATTGAACTTCCTGAAAAAAAAAAAAAGAAGAAGAAAGAAATGCAGGAAAGAGAGGGTCATTGAATTTGCAACACAGTCTTGTGTTTTGGAAACAGCCAGGGGCAGTGTGAAGCAGGTTTGCTGGATGCTTGCGTGGAGACATGAGGATGGACCGTGGGTTGTAGTGGAGATGCTGGGACCACGAGATGGCTGCCAAGGAGAGCTGCTGGCCCAGATGAAGTGTTCCAGGACTGTGAATAGCCTAACTGGAGGGGTAGAACTGGAACTCCAGAGAGTTGTTGGTTAGAATTACTGGACTTGGGAGACTTGTCACTAGCTAGAGTTGTTAGAGTTTGATGTTTGTCCTGTTTAAATCTTGTATTGGTTGACTATTTCTTTGCTGTACCCAAAGCTATCTTTTGCAGTGTGTTTATTCTGTGCCATTATGTTTTTGTTGTTGTTTTTTGTTTGTTTTTTGTTTTATGAGGTAGGGTCTCACTTTAACTCAGGCTAACCTGGAATTCACGACGTAGTCTCAGGGTGGAATCAAACTCACAGCAAGCCTCCTACCTCTGCCTTCTAAATGCTAGGATTAAAGGCACGCACCACCAAGCCCTGGTGTTTTTCTTTTTTTTTTTTCTTTTGATATCATGGCTCAGTTAAAAGACTTAGGACTATGGGGATGTTTGAACATCATTGGAATTGATAAAAATCATGAGCACTTTTAAAGTTGGATGAATGCATTGCCTTTTACATCATGTATGTTTATCAGTTTATGGGGCCCAGGAGTGGAATGTGGTGGTTTGATTCAGGTGTCCCCCATAAACTTAGGTATTCTGAATGCTAGGTCCTCAGCTGATGAAAATTTGGAAATTAACACCTCCTGGAGGCAGTGTATTGCTGGGGGTGGGCTTATGGGTATTATAGTCAGCTTTCTCTTGCCGGTGGCTAGAGGCCTTGGTGTGTTCATTCTCGCTATCTCCCTCTTTCTCTCTCAAACATATAAATTAAAAATATTGAGCTGGAGAGTTGGCTTAGCAGTTAAGCGCTTGCCTGTTCGAAGCTCCATTCCCTAGGACCCATGCAAGTCAGATGCACAAAGTGGTATATGCATCTGGAGTTTGTTTGCAGTGGCTAGAGGCCCTGGTATGCCCATTCTCTCTCTCTCTCTCTATCTGCCTCTTTTCTCTGTCTGTTACTCTCAAATAAATAAATAAAAATAAACACAAATTAAAAATATATATATTGTTTGAATCATATTTAGTTATTTATTTGAGAGAGAAAGATAGAGACAGATAGAAAGAATGGGTGTGCTGCAAACGAACTCCAGATGAATGTACCACCTTGTATATCTGGCTTACTTGGGTCCTGAGGACTCGAACTTGGCTCCAGGAATTCACTATGTAGCTTTAGGATGGCCTTGAACTCATAGCCATCCTCCTACCTCTGCCTCCTGAGTGCTGGCAAGCACTCTAGGGCTAAACTACATCCCCAGTCTGACAACTCAATTTTTTTTTCCAACAACTCATTTCTTTTTGATCCATGTAGAGCTATATTAAACAGCTTAAATAAAAATAAGTACCCCCCATTAAGAAACTCAATGATGCTGGGCATGGTGGCATACACCTTTGATCCCAGCACTTGGGAGGGAGAGGTAGGAGGATCGCTGTGAGTTTGAAGCCACCCTGAGACTACGTAGTGAATCCAGGTCAGCCTGAGCTAGAGTGAGACCCTACTTCAAAAACTCAAAAAAAAAAAAATAATAAAGAAGTTTAATGCTCAATGACTTGAACAATGACAAACTCTGAACACAATGGAATTTTATTAATATGAATAAACAATAATTACATAAAATTTAGCATATATTAAATATTAAGGTACCAAAATCACTTATCATAAATACAATATTTGTGAAATAATGCATACAGCTAATCACATTGCTATTAATGTTTTCAGTAACAAAAGAGGCTGTCACAGGTTTACATACAAATCTGCAATCAAATAATAGAATACTATTTATATAAAGAGGTTGAGCTATAATCACAAGAAAGTAGTGTTTATTTCCTATTAACATAAAATGGGTCTGCTAGTTACATCTTTCTTTTTTAAATTTTTTTGCTTATTTTTATTTATTTATTTATTTGAGAGTGACAGAGAGAGAGAGCGAAATAGAGAGAGAGAGAGAGAGAGAGAGAGAGAAAGAGGCAGAGAGAGAGAGAAAGAGAGAGAATGGGCACACCAGAGCCTCCAGCCACTGCAAACGAACTCCAGATACGTGCGCCACCCTGTGCATCTGGCTTATGTGGGTCCTGGGGAATCGAGCCTCGAATTGGGGTCCTTAGGCTTCACAGGCAAGCGCTTAACTGCTAAGCCATCTCTCCAGCCCCATCTTTCACTGGGTACCTCCTACTTGTTCTAATCTTCAAATGTGAATGATTTATGCTGGAAATACCATCTTGATTATTAACAAAGGACTGGGAGCATACACTGAGGAAGCAGTTGCTGTTCATGCTGTGGAAAGCACCCTGGTAAGAGTGCTAAGCTGCCTGAAACTTGACAGCAACTTGCCACCCACACCATGAGTAGGATAAAGTTGAGGGGCTGTTAAAGACAGATGTCCTATGTGGTTTCACAAGGTATACAGCATTCTTCACAAATATAGACTTCAGTTTCTAAGAAAAGTAGCAATATTAATTTGTTAATACTATTATAGTATAGTGAGTGTGTATAAAGAAAGCGAAATAAGCCGGGCGTGGTGGCTCATGCCTTTAATTCCAGCACTCGGGAGGCAGAGACAGGAGGATCACTGTGAGTTCAAGGCCACCCTGAGACTCCATGGTGAATTCCAGGTCAGCCTGGGCTAGAGTGAGACCCTACCTTGAAAAACAAAAAGAAAAACAAAAAGTAAATGAAATATATTGATGTGTTGTTGAGTTTACCTTCTAGTAAAAACCAAAGGTGGCCAATGATGTCACTATAAAATGTAAAACAGTCTGGGTACCTAGATCTTCTAATGATCCTTTAGGTCAATCTTTTTGTTGTTGTTGTTTATTTGTTTGTTTGTTTTGTTTTGTGTTTTAAGGTAGGGTCTTGCTCTAGCCCAGGCTAACCTGGAATTCACTATGTAGTCTCAGGGTGGCCTCAAACTCACAGCAATTGTCCTATCTCGACCTCCCTAATGCTGAGATTAAAGGTGTGAACCACCATGCCCAGCTAGGTCAATCTTTGATTTAGGAAAAGGCATAGGCTAAATGATCTGACTGGCTAGTAGTGATTATCTGAGCTGCTTTTGTGACTGCTCTAGAGTTAGGTTGCTGGTTTCCTAAGGTTGTAGGTTACTCATTTTGCAAAGGATCCTTTTTTCTGTATGGTAGAATGACTGCTCATATCATTACTTAAACCATGGTGCAATTATAATCACAAAGGCTTTGCAAGTAAACTTTCTACTTTATTTTTTATTTATTTTTGGTTTTCTGTGGTAGGGTCTCACTCTAGCCCAGGCTGACCTGGAATTCACTATGGAGTCTCATGGTGGCCTTGAAGTCATGGCAATCCTCCTACCTCTGCCTCCCCCCCAGTGCTGGGATTAAAGGCGTGTGCCACCGCACCCAGCTGAACTTTCTGGTTTTTTTTGTTTTGTTGTTTTTTGGGTTTTTTTTGTTGTTGTTTTTGTTTTTTGTTTATTTTTTATTATTTTTTTTTCTTTTTCAAGGTAGGGTCTCACTGTAGCCCAGGCTGACCTGGAATTCACTATGGAGTCTCAGGGTGGCTTCAAACTCACGGTGATCCTCCTACCTCTGCCTCCCGAGTGCTGGGATTAAAGGCGTGTGCCACCACGCCCGGCTGGTTTTTTTTTTTTTTTTTTTTTTTTGAGGTAGGGTCTCACTCTGGTCCAGGCTGAAATGGAATTAACTCTTTAGTCTCAGGGTGGCCTTAAACTCACAGCAATCCTCCTACCTCTGCCTCCCAAGTGCTGGGAATAAAGGCATGTGCTACCACGCCTGGTTTGTTTTTGTTTCTCGAGGTAGGGTCTCACTCAGGTCCAGGCTGACCTGGAATTAACTCTGTCATCTCAGGGTGGCCTTGAACTTATGGTGATCCTCCTACCTCTGCCTCCTGAGTGCTGGAATTAAAGGCGTGCGCCACCACGCCTGGCTTCCGGCTGAACTTTCTGCTTTAAATTTTGATATACTTTATTCCTAATGACAAACCTATTAAGAAAAAAAAAATTAGATCACAGAGTTGTGAAAACTGAAGATTTGGTCACAAAATATCTATTAATTAATAAATGAATTTGTCAACTTAGTTTTTTTTTTTTGTTTTGTTTTCAAGGTAGGGTTTCACTCTAGCTCAGGCTGACCTAGAATTCACTATGTAGTCTCAGGGTGGCCACAAACGCATGGTGATCATCCTACTCTGCCTTCTGAGTGCTGGGATTAAAGGCGTGCACCACCACACCCAGCACTTTTTCCTTTTTTTTTGGTTTGTCAGCTTACTTTTAAGAGATGTCAGAATAGTATCATTTAATGGGAAAGAGAGAAATCACCAGTGAAGATAACTCAACAGTGGACACTGCAAGTCTTAAATTTGGCCAGCCAGGCCAAATGAGCCAATGGATGCAATAGTGGTACATCTGTCATGGTGGAAACCAACTGCCCTCTAATTGGACTGGAGGCTCGCTCTATGGGAGGGAATATATCCCTGATACTGTAAACTTAAAACAGAGGTAGTCATGAGCTGTAGGGGTGTAATGTCTGCTACTATCTGGCTAAATGTATATACTATGCTCATCAAACTGCCCAGTAAGCACTTCTCTTAATGTTCATACCCATATATTAATGCTACTTTCACTTTTGGTAGAGAACCTTCTCTTTTCATATGGCAAAGACCTTGGGATGACTCAGAAGGCATCATGGTGCTAGAAAGAAGTGACAGGAGTGCTCAGCACTGCAATATCTCTATCACATCTTCCAAGGCTGAGGGTCTATTGCAGAAGAGGTGGCAGAAAGAATGTCAGAGCCAAAGGAAGGGTAGGACTCCTTACAACGTGCTCCTGCTAGACACAAAATGGCCTGGATATCCATGACCTCACAGTGCCTGACACTACCTACGCAAGATCATCATAATAGGAGGAAAAGATCATGGCATCAAAATAAAAGAGAGACTTACTGAAAGGAGGAGGGGATATAATGGAGAATGGAGTTTCAAAGGAGACAGTGGGGGGAGGGAGGGCATTACCATGGGATATTGTTTATAACCATGGAAGTTGTTAATTAAAAAAAATGGTATCATTTATCTAATGTAGTCAGATGATAAATCAAAATTTTCATGTTCCAAATTTCTAGGGAAGAGGAGAAAATAATAGTCTCACAATAATCAGATGTAACAAAGTAATGTGCATTTCGGTGGATATGGTGGCTCATGCCTTTAATCACAGCACTGGGGACCAAAGGTAGGAGGACTGCTCTGAGTTTGAGGCTAGCCTGGGACTACAGAGTGAGTTCTAAATCAGCCTTGGCTAGACCCTACCTGGATAAACACAAAAGCAGTAATAATAATAATTGTTGTGGAGGCTTGGATAATTCCAGGATTCAAGAAAAAGCTTTCTAGAGGTAGGAGGATCACCGTGAGTTCGAGGTCACCCTGAGACTACAGGTTAGCCTGGGCTAGAGTGAGACCCTACCTCAAAAATAAAAAAAATAAAAAAAATAAAACAAAAAAAAAAGAAAAAGCTTTCTAAAAAAGAAAGTAAAAAAGAAAAAGCTTTCTCTTAGAAAATGAAATTTGAGATCTGGATATGGTAGCTCATGCCTATAATTCTAGCACTTGGGAGGCTAAGGTAGGAGGCTCCCTGTGAGTTCAAGGCCAGCTTGGTCTATAGAGTAAGTTCCAGCTCAGCCTGGGCAAGACTCTGCTTCAAAAACAAAATAAAAATGGGCTGGAGAGATGGCTTAGTGGTTAAGCCTATGAAGTAGTTGCCTGTGAAGCCTAAGGACCCCAGTTCAAGGCAGAATTCCCCAGGCCCCACATTAGCCAGATGCACAAGGGGGCGCACGTGTCTGGAGTTCGTTTGCAGTGGCCGGAGGCTCTGGCGTGCCCATTCTCTCTCTCTCTCTCTCTGTCACTTTCAAAAAACAAACAAACAAACAAAAAAAGAAAGTAAAATAATAAAATAAAAATAAATGAAATTTAGGAGCTAGGTGTCATAACTCACACATAATTTCACCATTCAGGAGACTGAGGTAAGAGGATTACTATGAGTTCAAAGCCAGCCTGAGCTACAAAGTTCTAGGTGAGCCTGTGCTAGAGTGATGCTGCTCAAACAAAACAAAAGGAAAGAAATTATGAAATTTAAAATTAATTTAGCAAAATCCTAAAGCTATTTAATCATTTATATTAACCTTTAAACACTTAAATTTATTTTTCCCTTTCCTCTGAAATCTCAACTAAAATCACCAATGTTTTGACAAGTAAATTTATTGGGCTTTCCACATGGTTATGAGAAAATCAGAGATGGGGGGAAAGTGAATGGCTATTAAGGTGTTACTTTGTACTCTGATATTTGCCTCTACCACTAGGCTACATGCCCATTCTCTCCACCCCCCTCTATCTATCTATACATATATATATATATGTACATATATATGTACACACACACACACGTACATACATATATTTGTGGATTATTAAACTGAGCAGAAGAAAATGAAAACTAAGATAAAAGCAAGAATTTCCCCCCTTTTTCCTGCAAATGATTAATGCTAAAGAAGAAAAGGCATAGTGGCATACAACTTTCATCCCAGCACGTGGGAGGCAGAGGTAGGAGGATTGCTGTGAGTTCAAGGCCACCCTGAGACTACATAGTGAATTCCAAGTTAGCCTGAGCTTGAGCGAGACCCCACATCAGAAAAAAAGAAAAAAATCCTCCCTCTAGTAGAATTATAGTTGGATAATGAAAGAAAAATAAGTTTTGATCCTCCCAGAGTAAAGAAGCTTTTCCTACTGAAGTATAGTAAAATCTCGTTATCCTAGTTTTTATTTTCTTCTCAATTTTCACTATTCCTCAGTCCTATCAAATCTTTCATTGAGCCTTTTTGTCAAAATTTGAGAATTTTCTACAACTTAATACTTCTCCTCTTCTTGTCATTTCTGTATTCCCTAGTGTGCTTCCCTCAGCTACAGTGATGAAAGAAGAAGGCAACCTCTGAGAAGTCCCGTGGGAAGGTGGGTGTCACCTGGGGATACAGCTCAGTGATACAGTGCTTGCTTAGCATGTGCAAGGCCCAGTGTCTGACTGTGGTTGGAGGTGGGCACAAAAAGAAAATGAGTCTGGGTATTATGTCTACTTTCAAAGTAAAAGTAGAGGGTGAAAGAAGAAGGCAGGTCTACTGGGGAAAGAACTAAACTTTCTTGGAATCCACTAACTTGAGTGAAAAAACCCACACACTTTCACGGGCCCCTCTAAACCTCCATGCTTCCAGTTTCTCCATCACACCCCAGGTATTGAGATAGGGAGGATATTAAGAAGGGGAATTAGAGCTGGGCGTGGTGGCACACGCCTTTTAATCCCAGCACTCAGGAGGCAGAGGTAGGAGGATCACTATGAGTTTGAGGCCACCCTGAGACTACATAGTGAATTCCAGGTCAGCCTGACCCAGAGTGAGAACCTACCTTGAAAAACAAAAAAAAAAAAAAAAAAAAAAAAAGAAGGGGAATTAGCCAGGCATGGTGGCACACACCTTTGATCCCAGCACTCAGAAGGCAGAGGTAGGAGGATCACTGTGAGTTTGAGGCCACCCTGAGACTACACAATGAATTCCAGGTCAGCGTGGGCCAGAGTGAGACCCTACCTTGAAAAACAAAACAAAACAACAGCAGCAACAAAGAAAAGAAAAGAAGGGGAAATTGTGGATTGTTGTGGCAGCAGAAGAGTTATTTATTTATTTTTTTAAAATTTTATTATTTTTATTTATTTATTTGAGAGAGGGGAAGAGGCAGAGAGGGAGAGAGAATGAGTATTTCATGCAAGGCCTCCAGCCACTGTAAGCAAACTCCAGATGCATGCTCTAACTTGTGCATCTGGCTTATGTGGGCTCTGGGGAATTGAACCTGGGTCCTTTGGTTTTGCAGGCAAGCGTCTTCACTGCTAAGCCATCTTTCCAGCCCGAGTTATTTTTTTTCCATTAATTTTTTTTTCTTATTTGTAACATTTTACTCCAAATCCCCAGGAAAGTGTAAATGATTTGATTATACTAAGAAAATATCTATACTTTCTTCTATTTATAGACTCTCTATATGACTGTCTTGAAGGGAATATATGCATGTGTGTCTATAATTATATAGCTACACAAATATGAATCCACATATTTCTTTTGTTTTTCTTTGTTACTTCATACAAAATATGAATGAAATTATACTTTGTAGTCATATGCCATGAAGGTGATTTGTATTTTGTGCATTCTAAAACACTGTATGGCAAATTTTTGTACAACATTCTGGGCTGTATCTGCACAACCTCAGTACTGTTCAGTGACGCTGGACCTGCTCTACTATGAAGCAGAACTATCTCTTGCTTCAAGGATCCACACAAACAGGTAGAGCTGGTCCTAGATTCCTAGATGGTTAGCATTGTTGTAGTTTGGTGTTAGATTTAAACCTAGAGAGGCAGAGCTTGTTAAAAAAAAAAAAAAGCAACATATTCTTGGGTTTGCCTGCTATTTTTGTATTAATAATAGTGAGAGCAGTTGCTGCTAAAATCCTATGCAAAGTTGGAATTTTCATTTGTCTAGATAATCAAAAAAAAAAGCCTAGTAGATGACTGCCTTTGAATGGAAAAAAGTAGCATCCATTTCTAGGTGGTAGATCAGTAATATATTCTCTAAAATGTTAAACTTACTATGTATTCAGGAAGAGAGAGTACTCATGGTCAAATACAGCACCTCCTTATGGAAGTTAGCTTGCGCATGTAGAAGATGGAACAAATTCAGAAAGACATTGTCATCTTCGTTATGATCTCCTATATGCCATACACAGGAACAGCAGGGAAAAGAAAAATTAAAAAAAAAAAATAATACGTGGGTTAGAAACAAGTTGTTTCAAGTGTTCCCAATAACATTTAAATAGAAAACTTTTTCTTCATAACCTTTAGACATTAACCACAGAAACCATGCAATGAGAACACTGGATTAGAACTCACACACAAAAAAACTGGGTATGGTGGTGAACACCTTTAATCCCAGCCCTCGGGTGGCAGAGGTAGGAGGATCACACTGTAAACTGGAGGCTACCCTGAGACTTTTTTTTTTTTTTTTTAGGTAGGGTCTTGCTCTGGCCCAGGCTGACCTAGAATTCACTATGTAGTCTCAGGCTGGCCTCGAACTCACGGCAATCCTCCTACCTCTGCCTCCCGAGTGCTGGGATTCAAGGCATCCGCCACCATGCCCAGCCTACCCTGAGACTTCACAGTGGTGCTGGTATATGCTTTAGACTTCTTCTAACTTTATGGCCTTAGGCAATTCAGGTAATTTCTCTGAGCACTATTTTTCTCAACAGTAAAATAGGTCTAATTATCATGCTGGCTACCTAATAAAATTGAGCTAATATTGTTGAAACCCATACAAATATAAGCTATTACTATGGGAATTATGATAGTTGGTAAGTGAGCAAATTAAAAAGAAAATATTTTTCAAGACAGGGTCTCACTCTAGCTCAGGCTGACCTGAACTCATTCTCTAGCCCCAGACTGGCCTCGAAACTCATAGTGATCCTCCTACCTCAATCTTCCAAGTGCTGGGATTAAAGGGTATGTACAACCATACCTGGCTTCCTCCCTCTCTCCCTTCCTTCCTTCCTTTTTTTTTTTTTTTTTTTTTTTTTGGTTTTTCAAGGTAGGGTCTCACTCTGGTCCAGGCTGACCTAGAATTAACTGTCATCTCAGGGTGGCCTTGAACTCATGGCAATCCTCCTACCTCTGCCTCCTGAGTGCTGGGATTAAAGGCTTGCGCCACCACGCCCGGCTCCTTCCTTTTTTTTCGAGGTGGGGTTTCACTCTAGCCCAGGCTGACCTGGAATTCAGTATGTAGTCTCAGGGTGGCCTTGAACTCACAATGATCCTCCCACCTCTGCCTGGGATTAAAGGTATGCACTGCCATGCTGGCCAGAAGGCTCTTACAGAAACCTGTTCCTTGTCTACATTCCTACTTACCATATATAACCGGCTGCAGCATTTCCATTGTAACACAGGTAAATGCATTTGCTACACTCTCCAGGAAGTTATTTCTTTCCACAGCAGTGCTAAAGACTTTACAGACTTTTTGCATCATTTTAACAGTCCAATCCATGCAGTATAGTTCTTTCTCACACACCTGATATAGACAAAGTGTTATAGTAAATCTTTATGTGAAAAAAGCTGTAGGGTTTGAAAATGGTATTAACAATGATGACTTATAACTTAATTTATTACTTATGACACCTCATTGAGTCTATTAATGCTCTTGTATTTAATATTCCTTTACTTTCAAAAGGTACAATTTTAAAAGCCAGGTGTGGTGGTACACACCTTTAATCCCAGCACTCAGGAGGCAGAGGTAGGAATATCACCATGAGTTCAAGGCCACCCTGAGACCATATAGTCAATTCCAGGTCAGCCTGGGCTAGAGCCCCTACTTTGAAAAAACCAAAAAAAACCACATTTTTTTTTTTTAGGGCTGGAGGGATGGTTTAGCAGTTAAGGTGTTTGCCTGCAAAGCCAAAGGACCCAGGTTTGATCCCCCAGGACCCACGTTAGCCAGATGCACAAGGGGGTGCAGGTGTCTGTTTGCAGTGGCTGGACGCCCTGGTGTACCCATTCTTTCTCTCTCCCTCTTTCTCTATCAAATAAATAAATTAAATATTAAAAAAAATTAATGACAATTTTGGATTTCAAAGAGCTTGCTATCTCTTTTGGAGGTGTTTTTGTATCACACATACAGTGACATACAAAGAATATTTAATGATAATTGGATAAAACCAAGCATGGTAGTACATGTCTATAATCCCAGCACTTGGGTGATAGGAAAATCAAGGTCATTATTGTCTGCATAATGTGTTCTAGGCCAACCTGAGCTACATGAGACCCTGTCTTAAAAAAAGTAAATGAAGTTACAAAGAAGACAAATGGGGGTTGGAGAGATGGCTTAGCAGTTAAGCGGTTAAGGTGCTTGCGTGCAAAGCCTACAGACCCAAGTTCCATTTCCCAGGACCCATGTAAGACAGATGCACATGGTGGCACATGCATCTAGAGTCGTTTGCTATGGCTAGAGGCCCTGGTGTGCCCATTGTCTCTCAGTCTCTTTTCTTTCTTTCTTTTTTTTGGGGGGGGGGGTTCAAGGTAGGGCCTCACTCTAGCCCAGGCTGACCTGGAATTCACTATGGAGTCTCAGGGTGGCCTTGAACTCACAGCAATCCTCCTACCTCTGCCTCCCAAGTGCTGAAATTAAAGGCGTGCGCCACCACGCCCAGCTCTCTGTCTTCTCTGTCTTTTTCTTTTTCTCTTTTTTTTTTTGTGTAGAGCTGGTTTTGTTATGGAATGTCCTTATTTCTGTCTATTTGAATGGATAGTTTTGCAGGATAAGATAATCTTGGTTGACAGTTGTTATCTTTCAGAATTTGGCATACATCACTCCAAGACCTTCTGGCTTTTTTTCTTCTTTTTTTTTTTTTAATTTTTTATTTATTTATTTATTTGAGAGCAACAGACACAGAGAGAAAGACAGATAGAGGGAGAGAGAGAGCATGGGTGCGCCAGGGCTTTCAGCCTCTGCAAACGAACTCCAGATGCGTGCACCCCCTTGTGCATCTGGCTAACGTGGGACCTGGGGAACCAAGCCTTGAACCGAGGTCCTTAGGCTTCACAGGCAAGCGCTTAACTGCTAAGCCATCTCTCCAGCCCGACCTTCTGGCTTTTAAAGTTTGTGTTGAGTAATCTGCTATGATCCTTGATGGGCTTGCCTTTGTAGGTGACTTGATTTTTCTAACTGCTTTCAATATTTTTTCTTTGGTTTGTATGTTTGGAAGTTTAAATATAATATGGCGAGGAGAGGTTCTTTCCAGGTTTTGTCTGTTTGGTGTTCTAAAGGAGTCCTGTATCTGCACTGGCACCTCTTTCCCAATTTTGGGGAAGTTTTCTTCTTTGATTTTGTTGAAAATGCCTACTATACCTTTGAAGTGAAGTTCTTCTCCTTTGACTATACCCTGAATTCTTATGTTTGATCTTTTCATAATGTCCCAAATATCTTGAAATTCCCATTGATGCTTTCCTATTAGTTTGTCTTTCTCTTTGTTGGACTGTATTAGATCTGCCACCTAGTCTTCTAGTATAGATATTCTGTCCTCTCATTCATCCACTCTACTGGTGAGATTTTCTACAGAGTTTTTTTATTTCATTAACTGTGTTCTTCATTGCTAGTAATTCCGACTCGTTTTTCTGTATTATTTCTATTTCCCTACTTATGTCTAGTATTGACCTCTGTATTTCATGAAATTGGTGTCCTGTGTCTTCTTTGATTCCTTTAATTTCCTCTTTCATTCCTCTTTGACTTCTTTGAACATATTTAAAATCAATCTTTTGAAATCTTTCTCAGGCATTTCCTCTAACTCACTCTCACTGGAGGTCATTTCTGATGCATTAATACTTTTTGGTGGATTTATATTGTCTTGATTTTTGGTGTTTCTTGTGCTATAATGTACATATTTTTGCATCTTGGATTGATTTAGTACTTGGATTTTCTAGTCTGATGTTATATATCTTCAGGGTAGGAACTTAAGCTGCTAGGTGTGGCTCTCAAGTCTCTCGGAGTATCTAAAGAAGTGACCCTAGGTGTTGGGTTTGCCTGCTATGAGAGTATTCAAGTAGACTGAGTGGAACAAAATATAGGCATATTCTAAAATTTAACTAAACAATGTACACTTTCAATGAAAAACAGCACAGAGTATTTATGCAAGAGAAGATATTATGACAACCAGATCCTCTAACAATATCACTGTCCCTTAGGGTGTGTAGTGCCCCACACCCTTAATCCTGTCAACAAGGAGGTTAATATTTCTCCACTGTTGAGGGTTCCAAGTCAGCTTATGACCCAGTAAGACCCTTCCCTAATGTACAACAGAAGAGGTAGCAAAGACACTATAAATCAAGAAGCAACAAATAACAAGCCCCAAATATAGCTTATTTAAGAATGGAAAATCTGACCATCTACCAGATTTAACCTATAATTTATCCTGATATGGAAGGTGCAATTAGCACTTACGGTTCAGGCCTATATGCCAGGCTTATTTGGTGGGTATTGACCTGGTGTAATCCCAGTTACCTTTTGGAATGATTTTGGTCTCAGTTATGCTGCAGTCCGGGTTGAGTCCCTCTTTGGTGCACTGTGGGTTCAAGTAGGCTGGCTGGGTCATTGGACCACTGCTCTGGTCGCTGGTGCTGGGTGCTGTGAACTCCCTTCCCCTGGTCTCTGTGCTTGCTGGTGCTTGCACTGGCGGTGGGGGAGGGAGGCTGTGGATGGTGGGTCTAGTTCTCCAGCTGGTCCACGAGATCCTCTACCTTGTGATCTGCTCCTCCGTTGTTCACTGCTGTTCTCCCTTCACACTTGTTGAGTTTGAGAGAAGCTCTGGTGTGAGTGGAAAATCCCTTCACCTGGCTTTTCCTGTGGCTCAAACTAAGCCTTGCAGCTATGGCCCCATGGAGCTGGTGCCACCACTACTGGAGCCGCTTCTGCTTCCCTGTGTGGACTCTGGATGCTCTGGATCTCCCCTACTTCTCTGCTGCCATTGGTAATTTCTTATACACCTCACTTTTTAGTAGAAGAGTGTATTTGCTTTTTTTTTTGTTTGTTTGTTTTGTTTTGTTTTTGGCTTTTTCTTCCCTGGGCTGTTTTGGCATGGTTCCTATACTGCCATCTTTTTATTTATTTATTTATTTATTTATTTATTTATTTATTTATTTATTTATTTATTTATTTATTTATTTGAGAGCGACAGACACAGAGAGAAAGACAGATAGAGGGAGAGAGAGAGAATGGGCGCGCAGGGCTTCCAGCCTCTGCAAACGAACTCCAGACGCGTGCGCCCCCTTGTGCATCTGGCTAACGTGGGACCTGGGGAATCAAGCCTCGAACCGGGGTCCTTAGGCTTCACAGGCAAGCGCTTAACCGCTAAGCCATCTCTCCAGCCCCCTATACTGCCATCTTAACAGAAAGTCCAATCCCTTTTTTTTCTTTTTTGTTGAGGTAGAGTCTTGCTCTAGCCCCAGCTGACCTGAAACTCACTGTGTCGTCTCACAGCAGCCTTGAACTCACAGCAATACTTCTACCTCTGCCTCCCAAGTGCTGGGGTTAAAGGCATGGGCCACCATGCCCAGCCTATCTCTCTATTTTTATTTATTTATTTGAGAGTGATAAAGAGACAAGGGTTTTTGGTTATTTTGTTGTTTGTTTGTTTTGGGGAGGTAGGGTTCCACTCTAGCCTAGGCTGATCTGGAATTCACTCTGTAGTCTCAGGGTGGCCTTGAACTCAGGGCAATCCTCCTACCTCTGCCTCCTGAGTGCTGGGATTAAAGGCGTGTACCACCATACCCAGCTAAATACTTCTTAAAAAAACAAAGACAAATATAGGGCAATTTAGAGACTACTAATGATCAAAGTTGAAATGTTAATCAGAGCTGGTTGTAGTGGCTCACACTGGTAGGATATTGCTGAGGAGGCTGAGGCAGGAGTTTCAGGAGTTCGAGACCAGCCTGGGTTACAAAAAAAAATGTGGGGCTAGAGAGATGGCTTTGTGGCTAAGCACTTGCCTGTGAAGCCTACGGACCCTGGTTTTAGGCTCAATTCCCCAGAGCCTACGTAAGCCAGATGCACAAGGGGGCACATGCATTTGGAGTTCATCTGCAGTGGCTGGAGGCCCTGGTGCGCCCATTCTCTCTGTATTTGCCTCTTTCTCTCTGTGTCTGTTACTCTCAACAAAAAGGGGGGGGGGCTGGAGAGATGGCTTAGCAGTTAAGCGCTTGTCTATGAAGACTAAGAACCCCGGTTCAAGGCTCGATTCCCCAGGACCCACATAAGCCAGATATACAAGATGGCACATGCATCTGGAGTTCATTTGCAGTGGCTGGAGGCCTTGGCACACCCATTCTCTCTCTCTCTCTCTGCCTCTTTCTCTCTCTGTCTGTCTGTCGCTCTAAAATAAGTAAATAAAAATAAACAAAAAATTAAAATGAATAAAACAGAGTTAATATTTCAAAAGAAAAGGTTTAGATTATAAAAAAGAAACTGTGGGGCTGGAGAGATGGCTTAGCGGTTAAGTGCTTGCCTGTGAAGCCTAAGGACCCCGGTTCGAGGCTCGATTCTCCAGGACCCATGTTAACCAGATGCACAAGGGTGTGCACACGTCTGGAGTTCGTTTTCAGTGGCTGGAAGCCCTAGCGTGCCCATTCTCTCTCTCTTTCTCTGGCAAATAAATAAATTAATTAAAAAAAACAACTTGCTAGGACTGGGTATGATGGCGCATGCCTTTAATCCCAGCATTTGGGAGGCAGTGGTAGGAGGATCCCTTGAGTTTAAGGCCACACCAAGATTACATAGTGAATTCAGTCAGCCTGGGCTAGAGTGAAACCCTACCTTGAAAAACAAAACAAAACAAAACAAAACAAAAACTTGTTAGAGAAAATTTTATTTTTTACTTACCAAAGCCAAAAAGACTATGAGCCTTGCCAGTTCGATGGCCCGTCCATTCACAGCCTTACTAGCCATGAAAGTGAAACAGATGTTGTTCCCACTTTGGATTAGAAGGCGTGCGTTATTCTCTAAAAGCCACTCCCGGGGAACCACTTTGATTAGAGGAAAAACAGTTACATGATGAGA
Organism: Jaculus jaculus; assembly: GCF_020740685.1. Taxonomy (NCBI): domain Eukaryota; kingdom Metazoa; phylum Chordata; class Mammalia; order Rodentia; family Dipodidae; genus Jaculus; species Jaculus jaculus. The sequence goes on from NC_059110.1 coordinate 110,833,139, forward strand.
AATTATACAATAGCTATTGCAAACATTTCTAAATGAATTCAATATTACATGGCTTTGTTGGGAATATAATTCTGAGAGAAGCATTCACAGAAAAAAAAAAATGCATCATCTTTTTTTTTTTTTTTTTTTTTTTTTTCCCGAGACAGAGTTTCACTCTAATCCAGGCTGGCCTCAAATTCATAGCAATCCTCCTACCTCTGCCTCCCAAGTATATATGTGCCACCATGCCCAGCTATTTCAGCACTTCAGTTACAGCATTCAACTAGAGACAAAGATTATTTTCATGTTATGGTAGCTTTTACAACTGCACTAATAATACAGTTAAAGCAATTCTCTATACATATATGGCAGGCAAAGTGATGCTAGGAAAAAACCCTTGCAAACTTGAGACTCTAAATTGTTTTACCTCTCTCTTTTAAATTTATTTTATTTATTTGAGAGACAGAGGGAGCAAAATAATCAGGGGGAGAGATAGAGAATGGGTATGCCAGGGCCTCCAGCCACTGCAAACAAACTCCAGATGCTTGTGTATCTGGCTTATGTGGGTCCTGGGGAATTGAACCTGGGTCCTTTGACTTTGCAGGCAAACGCCTTAACCTCTAGCCATCTCTCCAGCCCTGTTTTACCTCTCTTGTGATAGCAGGAGAGGGCTTTCTTTCTCTATGACCTAGAATGGTACTTGTGAGCACTTCCAAAATGGAAATGAGCTAATTAAACTATGGAGTTCTTGAGTAAAATTAATAAATACATACTTATAAATTTGGGAATAGAAAGAAAGTTCATATGCATTCTCTTTAAACAAAATGCCAAACTTAAACTGTTTTGAAGCAGTTAATAAAATAATAAAATTAAAAATAAGTAGGGGGCTGGAGAGATGGCTTAGTGGTTAAGGCACTTGCCTGCAAAGCCTAAGGACCCAGAATCAATTCCCCAGGACCCACGTGAGGCAGATGCACAAAGTGGCACGTCCATCTAGAGCTCATTTGCAACAGCTGGAGGCCCTAGCATGCCCATTTTCTCTCCCTTCCTCTCTCAAACAAACAAATAAAAACAAAATATTAAAAAAAATAAGATAGGTGTGGTGGCTTGGACCTTTAATCCCAGCACTTGGGAGATTGTAGTAGGAATTCAAAGCCAGCACAGGTAAGAATGAGACTCAGCCTCAAAAGTAAAATAAGCCGGGCATGGTGGTGGTGTATACCTTTAATCCTAGCACTAGGGAGGCAGAGGTAGGAGAATTGCCATGAGTTCAAGGTCATCCTGAGGCTATATAGTGAATTCCAGGCCAACTTGGGCTAGAGTGAGACCCTATCTTGAAAAACAAACAAACCAACAAAAAAGTAGAATAAGATAAAATAATATAATAAAATAGAGCAATTAGTGATTTCTAATGGCACTCCACTTATTGCCTGTTGAACTGTCCTTACAATTTTTACAATTTTTTTAGAGGTGGCCTCAGACTCACAAAGATCCTCCTATCTCTGTCTCCCAAGTGCTGGGATTAAAGCATGTGCCACCATGTCTGGCTATAATTTTTTTCTTCAAGGTAGACTCTCTCTCTAGCCCAGGCTGACTTGGAATTCACTGTGTAGTTTCAGGATGGCCTTGAACTCATGGTGATCCACCTACCTCTGTCTCCCAAGTGCTGGGACTAAAGGCATGTACCACCATGCCCAGATTTTTATTATTATTATTATTATTTTTAATTTTTAATTTTTATTTTAGCCAAGCACAAAAGACTGGCCTTTTTTTTTTTTGGTTTATTTTTATTTATTTATTTGAGAGTCACAGACCCACAGAAAGAGACAGAGAGAGAGAGAGAGAGAGAGGGAGAGAGAACGGGCATGCCAGGGCTCCAGCCATTGCAAACAAACTCCAGACATGTGCACCCCCTTGTGCATCTGGCTAACGTGGGTCCTGGGGAATTGAGCCTCGAACCGGGGTCCTTAGGCTTCACAGGCAAGCACTTAACTGCTAAGCCATCTCTCTAGCCCAAGACTGGCCTTTTATTATTTTATTTTATTTTTTGTTTTTCAAGGTAGGGTCTCACTCTAGCTCAGGCTGACCTGGAATTCACTATGTAGTCTTAAGGTGGCCTCAAACTCGTGATGATCCTCCTACCTCTACCTCCTGAGTGCTGGGATTAAAATCACCTTGGCCTTTTATTTTTATGTGAGATGGTGAGAGTGACAGAGAGAAAGAGAAAGAAAGAGAGAGAGAATTGGCACACCAGGGCCTCCAACCACTACAATCAAACTCCAAACACGTGTGCCCCCTTGTGTGCATGTGCAACCGTGTGCACTACTGTCACTATGCTCTGGCTTAGGTGGGACCTGGAGAGTTGAACATGAGTCTTTAGTCTTCTCAGGCAAGCGCCTTAACTGCTAAGCCATCTCTCCAGCTCTATAAATGCATTTTTAAAATTTTTACTTAAGCCAGGTGTGATGGCACATGCCTTTAATCCCAGCATTTAAAAGGCAGAGGTAGGAGGATCGCTGTAAATTTGAGGCCACCTTGAGACTACACAGTGAATTCCAGGTCAGCCTGAGCTAGACTGAAACCCTACCTCAAACCTCCCCCCCAAATTTTTTCTAAGGCCAGGTCTGGGGGCACATGCCTTTAATCCCAGCACTCAGGAGTCAGGGATAGAAGGTCTGCTGTGAATAAGAGGCCACCCTGAGTCTACATAGTGAATTCCAGGTCAGCCTGGGCTAGAGTGAGACCCTACCTCAAAAAGCCAAAAAAAAATTTACAAAGTAAAATAAAATTTTATTTATTTGAGAGAGATAGTGAGAGAGAGAGAGAGAGAGACAGAAATGGGTACACCAGGGTCTCTAGCCATTGTAAACAAACTCCAGACTCATGTGCCACCTTGTGCATCTATTTACATGGGTACTGGGGAAGTGAACTCAGGTCCTGAGGATTTGTAGACAAGCACCTCAACTATTGAACCATCTTTCTAGCCCTTGTAAATGTATTTTAAAAATACATTTCTAGTTGGGCATGGTGGCACATGCCTTTAATCCCAGCACTTGGGAGGCAGAGGTAGGAGGATCACCATGAGTACAAGGCTGCCCTGAGATTACACAGTGAATTCTAGGTTAGCCTGGGATAGAGCGAAACCCTACCTTGAAAAGCAAAAATAAATAAATAAATTTCTATATACTATATAGGTAAGTACACATTTTTACCTGATAGTTCATCAACAAGACTGATAACATCATCTGCTGTCCACTCTTTGGTACCTGTGTCATACAGTAATTTAATGGCATCAGCCAAACCTTTCATACTGGATTCATCTGTAGGTGCGTCTATCATTTCCCGCCAAATGACCTGTCCTGAATTGAAACAAAAACTATGCTATGATAGAATAATTGCTTTGTAATAAAAATTTCAAGGATGGTTTAAAACAGAAAGTGGAAGCCAGACATGGTGGTACATGTCTTTAATCTCAGCACTTGGGAGGCAGAGGTAGAAGGATTGCCAAGAGTTCGTCCAGGTCAGCCTGGGCTAGAGTGAGACCCTACCTTGGAAAAACAAAAGAGAAAGAAAAAGACAAAAACAAGGGAAGTGGATTTAAAAAAAATTTTTATTTTAATGTTTTTGGTGTTTTGAGGTAGGTCTTGCTCTAGCCCAGGCTGACCTGCAATTCACTATGTAGTCTCAGGGTGGCCTCAAACTCACAGCAATCCTCCTAACCTCTGCCTCCGCAGTGCTGGGGTTAAAGGGATGGGCCACTACACGCAGCTTTTTTCTTTTCTTTCCTTATTTTCTTTCTTTCTTCCTTCCTTCCTTTCTTCCCCCCACCCTCTTTCTTTCTTTCTTTCTTTCTTTTTGAGAGAAAGAGACAGAGAGAGAAAGAGAATGGGCCACCAGGGCCTTTCAGCTGCTTTGTAAAGGAACTCCAGACTGTGTGCTCCCTTGTGGCGCATGTGCAACACTGCATTCTTGTGTCACTTTGCGTCTGGCTTACATGGGACCTGGAGATTCAAACATGCCTTTTTAGGCTTCACATGCAAGCGCCTTAACTGCTAAGCTATCTCTTCATCCTGGAAAGTAGATTTTTATAACAAATCCTATTATTAATATAAGTTGAGTTTACAATAAATATCAATTCTGATAGCATTATAAATTTGAGTTTCTCATTAATGGACGAAACACAGCAACAATAGTGTTGTAGTTACTTTTATGTTGCTAGGACAAAGCACTGGACCAAAAGCAGCTGATGGAAAGTTTTTTAATTTGGCTTATATTCAGGAGGGGAAGCTCCATGACAGCAGGGAATGCATGGCATGAGCAGAGGCTGGACATCACTTCTGCCATAGCAGGTAGAAAACAGCAGCAGGAGAGTGAGTCAAACTAACAAGCTAGGACTAATAAACCTCAAGGTCCACCCCCAGCAACACACCTCCTCCAGCAAGGCTCTACCCCCCAAACTGTCATTACCTGGGAAACAAGCATTCAGAACATATAAATTTTTATTTTATTTTAAAAATTAATTTATTTTTATTGACAACATAATTATAGACGATAACCCATGGTAATCCCCTGCTCCCAGAAAATATAAAAGTTTATGGAGGACATCTGGTTCAAACCCCCACAAATAGCTAAACAAAGTAACAACAGTAGTTTTACCATGAAGAACTATATATATATATATATATATATATATATATATATATATATATTATATATATTATATATATATTGTTTGTTTGTTTGTTTTTTTGAGGTAGGGTGTCACTCTGGTCCAGGCTGACCTGGAATTAACTATGTAGATTCAGGGAGGCCTTGAACTCATGGTGATCCTCCTACCTCTGCTTCCCGAGTGCTGGGATTAAAGGCATGCACCACCATGCCCAGCAACAGTACTTTTTTTGATTGGTTTTTTGAGGTAGGGTCTCACTTTATCCCAGGCTGACCTGGTATTCACTATGTAGTCTCAGGGTGTCCTTGAACTCATGGCGATCCTCCTACTTCTGTCTCCCCGGTGCTGGGATTAAAAACATGTGCCACCATGCCTGGCAAGAATAGTGTTTTTATTTTAAAGCTGACATTAGCTTGTAACATAAATTAGAATAAGCAATTGCTACTTTACTAAAATTAAATAATAAAACCTACTGTGAAAGATGATTCCAACTGCTAATGTGTATATATCTCGAACTACCTAGGGGATAAATCTCTGCAGACAAGTGTATGGAGCTTTTATATTAGGTCAACTGAGGTGAGACGATCCACCCTAACAGTAGGTGGTACCATTACCATTTCATGGTCTGGGTTCCCAGATTAAATAAAAAGAAGAAAGTGGACTGGATGTGGTGGCATATGCCTTTGATCCCAGCACTTGGGAGGCAGAGGTAGGAGGACTGCTGTGAGTTCAAGGCCAGCCTAAGGGTACATAGTGAATTTCAGGCAGAAATGTGGGCTAGAGAGATGGCTCAATGGTCAAAGGTGCTTGCTTACAAAGCCTGTGGGCCCCAGTTCAATTCCTTGGCACCCACATAAAGCAAGATGTCCAAAGTAGAACAAGCATTTGGAGTTTATTTGCTGAAGCAAGAGACCCTGACACCTCTCTCCCCCTTCCTCCTTACAAATAAATAAATAGAAACATTAAAAAAATGAAAAAGAAGAAGCCGGGCATGGTGGTGCCTGCCTTCAATTCCAGCACCCGGGAGGCAGAGGTAGGAGGATCACCGTAAATTCAAGGCCACCCTGAGACTACATAGTGAATGCCAGGTCAGCCTGGACTAGAGTGAAACTCTATCTCGAAAAACCAAAATAATAATAATAACAATAATAATGACTGGAGAGATAGCTTTGTGGTTAAGGTGCATGCCTGCGAAACCTAAGGATCCAGGTTCAATTCTCCAGGTCCCATGTAAGCCAGATGCACATGGTGGCGCATACATCTGGAGTTAGTTTGCAGTGGCTAGAGGCCTTGGTGTGCCCATTCTCACTTTCTCCCTCTCCCTCTCTAATAAATAAATATAAATAAATAAAATCCTTAAAAATAAAAAAGAAGAAAGTGAGCTGACTATTAGCAATCATTGCTCTCTACTTCCTTACTGTGAAGTGAATGTGGCCAGCTGCTTCATATTCATGCTACCATGCCTTCCTCCCCTTAGTGGACTATCCTTACAAACTGTAACTGAAACAAACCATTCTTCTTTAAGTTGTTTCTTGTCAGATACTTTGTTACATTGACAAGAAAAATAACTGGTGCATCTACTGATGCCCTCTAAGCTGGTTGTGAAGGCACACACCAGTAGGAAATTGCTAAAGAGGTTGAAGCAGAAGGATCAGAAGTTTGAAGCCAGCCTGGACTATGGGCATGTTGGCACACACCTTTAATCCTAGCACTTGGGAGGCAGAAGTAGGAGGATCACTGTGAGTTCAAGGATACCCTGAGATACATAGTATATTCTGGGTCAGCCTACGCTAGAATGAGACCCTGCCTCAAAAAAACAAAGAATAGGGCTGGAGACTTGGCTTAGCGGTTAAGTGTTTACCTGTGAAGCCTAAGGAGCCCGGTTCAAGGTTCAACTCCCCAGGACCCAAGTTAGCCAGTTGCACAAAAGGGCGCAAGCATCTGGAGTTTGTTTGCAGTGGCTGGAGGCCCTGATGCACCCATTCTCTCTCTCTGTCTGCCTCTTTCTCTCTGTGCCTGTCTCTCTCAAATAAATAAATACAAAAAAAAAAAAAACCCACAAAGAATAAAAAAAATAAAAGGGCTAGAGAAATGGCCCAGTGGTTAAAGGTGCCTGCTTGCCAAGTTTCATGGCCTGGGCTTGATTCCCCAGTACCCATGGAAAGCCAGATGCATAAAGTGGTGCATGCATTTAGAATTCGTTTGCAGTGGCAAGTGGCCCTGACATGCCCATTCTCTCTCTCATTCTGCCTGCCTCTTTCTCTCTGTCTCTCTCTAGAGGTCTCAAATAATAATAATAAAAGAATACTATCTTTGAGACTCTTCCCCCCTGCCCCCCGGCCCAAGTAGAGCCTTGACATGAAACTCTGTAGTCTCAGGCTGGCATCAAACTCACAACAATCCTCCTACCTCTGTCTCCTAAGTCAGATATTTTGTCACATTGACAAGGAAAATACTTACCACATCTGGCAATAATCTTTCATATTTTACAAAATTATTTGTAAGGAATGAGAGGGGTTGAGCATGCCATGGCCTCTTGCTGCTACAAATGAACTCCAGACACATGTGCCACTTTGTTCAACTGGCTGGCTTTGCAAGCAGCACCATTAACCACTGAGATCTCTCCCCAGTCCCAATTTTTTTTTTTTCCTAGTGAGACAAGAAAGAGACAGGGAGTGAACTGGCATGCTAAGGGCCTCAGCCACTGCAATTGAACTCAAGATACTTTTGCTACCTATTGGGCACGTGCAATCTTGTTCTTGCCTCATCTTTGTGTATCTGACTAAGATGGAACCTAGAAAGTCAAACATGGGTCCTTAGGCTTTGCAGGCAAGTGCCTTAACCACTAAGCCATCTCTCCAGCCCTCCAGCCCCAATCTTTGAAAATCTTTCAAACATTTGTATTAGAACAGAAAAATTTAATCAATTTCTGTTTATAAGCATATGACTTATTAAATTTATAGCTTATACATTTTTTTTTTTTTTGAAGTAGGGTCGCATTCTAGTCCAGGCTGACCTGGAATTCACTATGTAGTCTCAGGATGGCCTTGAACTCACAGTGATTCTCCTGCTGCTGCCTCCCAAGTGCTGGGATTAAAAGCATGCACCACCATACATGACTATGCAACAGCATTTTACTCACAACTCCTGCTACTATTCACCATACTTTAAACTGGTTACATGCTTTTTTTTTTTTTGAGGCAAGCTCAACAGACTGCCTTTTTTTTTATGCAAGAGGGAGAGAGAGAGAGAGAAAATTGGTATACTAGGGCCTCCAGCCACTGCAGCCAAACTCCAGATGCATGTGCCCCTTATGCACATGTGTGACCTTGCATGCTTGCATCACTGTGCATCTGGCTTATGTGGGACTTGGAGAGTTGAACATGTGTCCTTAGGCTTTGGAGGCAAGCTCTTTAACCACTAAGCCATCTCTCCAGCCCCTGGTTACATCCTGATATATGTGTATGCAGCCTAAAGAAATGCATCATAATTTGAGCATTAATTTTTAAGAATAACAGACAAAGCCAAGCATGGTGGTACATGCCTTTACACCTTTAATCCCAGCACTGGGGAAGTAGAGGTAGCAGGATCACTGTGAGTGACTATACAGTGAATTCCAGGTCAGCCTGGGCTAGAGCGAGACCCTACCTCAAAAAAAAAAAAAACAAAAAAAAAAACTTGTATAAAACTAAAGCATCAATTCTGACCACTTTCGCTTCTTAGCAAACATAACTGAGTGAAGATAATCTTTTTAATTTTTATTTATTTATTTATTTAAGAGCGACAGACAGAGAAAGAAAGAGGGAAGGAGAGAGACAGAGAGAGAGAGGGAGAGAATGGGCACACCAGGGCCTCCAGCTACAGCAAACAAACTCCAGATATATATGCCACCTTTGTGCATCTGGCTAATGTGGATACTTGGGAATGGAGCCTCAAACCAGGGTCCTTAGGCTTCACAGGTAAGTACTTAACACCGCTAAGCCATCTCTCCAGCCCTGAAGATAATCTTTAAAATTGAAAAGTAGCTAATCTAAAGTAACAGGGAATGATAGAAATATATCTGGTAATGGATCATAGCAAAACAACTTTAGTCTTGAAGTTTAGGTTATGTACAAGATAATGTACTCTACATGTATGAAATAATGAAACCTATCCTAATGAAGAATAATGATGTCAGGTGTGGTGGCACATGCCTTTAATCCCAACACTTGGGAGGCAGAGGTATGAGGACTGCCCTGAGTTCAAGTCCACCCTGAGACTACATAGTGAATTTCAGGTCAGCCCAGGCTAGAGCAAGAGCCTACCTTGAAAAACAAACAAACAAACAAATAAAAAGAATAATGGAACTAAGTAGCTACAAAAAGTTTTCCTAAAGCTAGCCAATCAGGTTTAACATACTTCTCTGGGAAAAAAAAAAAAAAATTGGCTCTTGGGGCTAGAGAAATGGCTCAGTAGTTAAAGGCATTTGCTTTCAAAGCCTGACAGCCTGGCTTCAATTCCCCATTGCCCACATAAAGCCAAATGCACAAAGTGGCAGATGTGTCTAGAGTTCATCTGGAGTTGCTGGAGGCCCTGGGACATTCCTTCTCATTTTCTATTTGTGACTATAAATAAAAACATAAATAAAATTTTAAAAATTGGTACTCACCATCCTGAGGAGATATTGGTCCAAAGATGATATATAGTAACCTTGCCTGATTCACCATTGGCCATGGTTTTAATATTCGTGTCAACCAAAAGGCAGTATCACTTTGATGTGACCAGTGATCAAGGAGTACATTCCTACAGAACAGTCTAATCCTTAACTCTAGTCTTCGGGCACTTCCTATGAAGACAGAGGTATTGTAAGTTATTTTTCTAGCAAGGTAGGTTGTATATTGGATAGTGATCAAAGCTAGATATTAAAGCCTCATTGTGCCAGGCATTGTGGTGCTTGCCTTTGATCCCAGCACTCAGGAAACAGAGGTAGGACTATGACTGTGAGTTCAAGGCCAGCCTGGAACTACAGAGTTCCAGGTCAGCCTGGGGCTAGAGTGAGACCCTACCGCAAAAAAAAAAAAAAAAAAAAAAAAAGAATAAAAAGGCTGGAGAGATGGCTTAGTGTATAAGGTGCTTGCCTGCAAAGCCAAAGGACCCAAGTTCAATTTCCCAGGACCCAGGTAAGCCAGATGCACATGGTAGTACATGCGTCTGGAGTTTGTTTGCAGTGGCTGAAGGCCCTGGCATGCCTCTCTCTCTCTTTCTGTCTCGCTTCTTCCTATTCTTTTTTGTTTTTTTGAGGTAGGGTCTCACTCTAGCCCAGGCTAACCTGGAATTCATATTGTAGTCTCAGGCTTAACTTGAACTCATAGAGATATTCCTCCTACCTTGGCCTCTTGAGTGCTGGAATTAAAGGTGTGCACCATCACACTTGGCTTGCTTGCTTGCTTTTGTTTTTCCTTCCTCCCTTCCTTCCTTCCTTCCTTCCTTCCTTCCTTCCTTCCTTCCTTCCTTCCTTCCTCCCTTCCTCCCTCCCTCCCTCCCTCCCTCCCTCCCTTCCTTCTTCTTCCCTCCCTTCTTCCCTTCCTCCTCCCTCTCTTCCTTCCTTTTTTTTTTTTTTTTTTTCAAGGTAGGGTCTCACTACCTCAGGCTGACCTGGAATTCACTATGTAGTCTCAGGGTGGCCTCAAACTCACGACGGTCCTCCTACTGAGATTAAAGGCATGTGCCACCACACCTGGCTCTAATTTTTTAAAATATTATTTATTTATTTATCTATCTGCAAGCAGAGAGAGAGGGAAGACAGACAGACAGAAATAATTGAGCACAGCTGGGCCCCAGAACTTAGAAGGCAGAGGTAGAAGGATCACCATGAGTTCGAGGCTACTCTGAGACTATATAGTGAATTCAAGTCAGCCTGAGCTAGAGTGAGACCCTACCTCAAAAATAACAAAAAATTTAAAATTTTTTTAAAAATTAAAAAAGAATGAGCACACGAGGGCTTCCAGCTGCTACAAATGAACTCCAGATGCATGCACTACTTCTTGCATCTGGCTTTACATGGATACTGGGGTATTGAATCCAGGTTGCTAAGCCTTGCAAGCAAGTGCCTTAACTGCTGAACCATCTCTCCAACCACATAATTTGTTATATGTATTTATTTATGTTTTTGTATTAAGATTCTCATTTTCATCATCTTCTCCTTGTTCTTTATTTTATTTTATTTATTTGAGAGACAGAGACAGAATGGGTGCACCAGAGCCTCTAGCTACTGCAAATGAACTCCAGACTCGTGTGCCACCTTGCACATCTGGCTTATATGGGTACTGAGAAATTAAACCTGGGTTATTAGGCTTTTCAGACAGATACTAAGTCATCTCTCTAGTCCTTATTTTTTTCAAATTTAATTTTGTTTTGTTTTGTTCTTTTGAAGTAAGTCTCACTCTCAAGCACACACTGACCTGGAATGCACTATATAGTCTCAGGTAGTCTCAGGCTGGCCTCAAACTCAAGGTCATCGTCTTACCTCTGCCTCCCAAGTTCTGGGATTAAAGATGTGTACCACCATGCCAGGTGAAATATTTTATTTGTTTATTTTTAATTTTTATTTATTTGAGAGAAAGAGGCAGAGAGAGAAAATGGGACCACCAGGGCCTCTAGCTACTGCCAATGAACTGCAGACGCATGTGCCACCTTGTGCATCTGGCTTACGTGGGTCCTGGAGAATTGAATATGGGTCCTTTGGCTTTTCAGGCAAGAGCCTTAATTAACCGTTAAGCCATCCCTCCAGCCCAGAATGTTTTTATTTTTATTTTTTAATTTTAATTTTTTGGTTTTTCAAGGTAGCGTCTCACTCTGGCTCAGGATGACCTAGAATTCACTATGTAGTCTCATGGTGGCCTTGAATTTACAGTGACCCACCTACTTCCCCCTTTGGAGTGCTGGGATTAAAGGCATGTGCCACCATGCCCAGCTGAAATGTTTTATTTATTTGTTTATTTATTTATTTATTTATTGGTTTTCTGAGGTAGGGTCTCACTCTAGCTCAGGCTGACCTGATTATTGTCTATAATGATGGAAGATGTAAAAAAAAGTTTAAGAAAAAGAAATTTACAGTAGCAAATACAGTAAATAAATCACCTAGCCTTTTCAAAACTTTATGTCTTGTTATATTTGTTTTAAGGTTTTTTTAAATTATTGTATATATGCCTGGCATTGTGGCACACACTTTTAATCCCATCATTTGGGAGGCAGATATAGGAGGATTATCATGGTTCACGGTCACCCTGAGATACATAGTGGATTCCAGGTCAGCCTAGACTAGAGCAAGATCCTACCTCAAAAAAATAACAACAAAAATTGTATTTATGATATGTTATGTACAGGTTTACATGGCACACATGTGGAGGTCTAAATAACCTCTGGGTGTTTGTCCTCTCTTTTAACTTTGCTTGAGATAGGGTCTCTTGTTTGCATTTACTACTTCATTTACCTAGTTTATGAAGTGTTGGGGATTGAACCCAGGGCTTTGTGAATGCTAGGTAAGCACTTGACCAATTGACCTACATCCCATCTCATCACAATTTTCTTTAAAATAATTTTTTGGAGGGGGGCTGGAGAGATGGCTTAGCACTTAAGGAGCTTGCCTGCTAAGCCTCAGAACCCATGTTCTACTCTCCAGATCCCAAGTTAGCCAGACATATAAAGGTGAGGCAAGAGCAAGGTCCCACATGCCCATTAGGTGACACAAGTGTCTGGAGTTTAAATGCAGTGGCTGAGGCCCTGGCACACCAATTCTCTCTCTTCTCTCTTTCTCTCTAAACTATTTTTTTAAAAAATAATTTTGGCCAGAAGCCAGATGTAGTGGCGCATGACTTTAATCCTAGCACTTGGGAGGCAGAGGTAGGAGGATCACCATGAGTTCAAGTCCACTCTGAGACTACAAGTGAATTCTAGGTCAGCCTGAGCCAGAGATATGACCTTAAAAAATGAAAAAAAAAAAAAAAAAAAAAGAACTGCCAGGGCATGGTGGCAGATGCTTTTAATCTCAGTATTTGGGAGCTAGAGGTAGGAGGATCACCATAAGTTCAGGCTACCCTGACACTACATAGTGAATTCCAGGTCATCCTGGGCTAGAGTGAGACCCTATCTCAAACCTCCCCCCAAAATCATAGTAATAATAATTTTGGGGCTAGGGAGATGAGTCAATGGTTAAGGCATTGGCCTGTAAACCTTAACAACCTGGGTTCAATTCCCCAGGACCCATGTAAAGCCAGATGCACAAAGTGGCACATGCATCTGGAGTTCATTTACAATGGCTACAGACCCTGTTGTGCCTGTTCTCTCTCTCTGCTTGCAAATAAATAAAAATATTTTAAAAATGTTTTGAACTCTGCCTTTATTCTACTTTAATCTCTATGTAATATTATCTGTAGATTGAAGTGGTTTTTTTTTACCTGGTTTGTTACAGACAACAGTCTGCATCCTGCGGGGAAGACTAGTCAACTCACATAAGAAGTTATAAACGCGATGGCATTCAAGTTCATCCCAACCTGCTGTTAAGGCCTGAAGAAAACAAAACAAAAGACATATTGCAGATACTCAGACCATTAAATCAGAACAGAAGTCACTATTTCCTAATGAACATTACTTTTTAGCACATGATCAAGGTGACATACAATTTTTATCCACAATGGATCTTTTCAAATTAATAAAAATTGCTAGCCAGGTGTGGTGGCACACACCTTTAATCCCAGCACTTGGGAGGCAGTGGCAGGAGGATCACTGTGAGTTCAAGGCCACCCTGAGACTATATAGGGAATCCCAGGTTAGCCTGGGATAGAGTGAAATCCTACCTTGAAAAACATATATATATATAGCATAGTTGGGCATGGTGGCTCACTCAGGAGGCTGAGCTTGGAAGATCTCTGTGCTGCATCCAGAAAACAAAACAAAACAAAAAAAATTGCATAATCATAGCCTAGAAATGTTCTAAAATCCAGTTTCTTTTGGGTTGGGAAAGGAGTATCTTTTTACAGAATCTATTTTTCTGATGTGCTGGGGAGTGAACTCAGGGCCTTGTACATGCTGGTCAAGCACTCTTCCACTATGTTACAGGTATTATTTTTCTGAAACAAGGCCTTACTGCAGACTAGGCTGACGCTGACCTGGAACTCACTCTGCAGATCAGACTGGCCTCAAACTCACAGTGATCCTTCTGTCTTAGACTTGTGAGAACAGGGATTAAAGGTGTGTGCTATCATGCCCAGTCCTGAGAACTTTGAAATGACACTTAAACCTTTACTTTGACAATGTAAGGAAAATTAAAGAAAGACCTAAACCCTAGAACATATTCTTTTTTGTTGTTGTTTATTTTTATGTATTTATTTATTTATTTGAGAATGACAGACAAAGAGGCAGAGAGACAGTGAGAGAATGGGCACGCCAAGGTCTCCAACCACTGCAAACAAACTCCAGATGCATGTGCCACCTTGTGCATCTGGCTTACATGGGTCCTGGGGAATTGACCCTTGAACTGGGGTCCTTAGACTTCACAGGCAAGTACTTAAACTGGGGTCCTTACGCTTCATAGGCAAGCACAGCCCTCTAAAAATATTCTTCAGCCTCTGACTCCCTGTGACTTAATTTCTGTTTGTTTGTTTGTTTGTTTGCTTGTTTAAGATTTATTTTTATTTCTTTGAGTCAGAGAGAGAGAGAGAGAGAGAATGGGCACTCCAGGGTCTCTAGCCACTATAAACAAAGTCCAGACACATGTGCCATGTTCATCTGTCTTACATGGGACCTGGAGAATCAAACCTGGGTTCTTAGACTTCACAGGCATGGGCCTTAACCACTAAGCAATATCTCCAGCCCTAGTTTCTGTTTTTGAGCAGGACCTAGCTATGCAGCCCAGGCTGGTCTGGCCTTAAACTCTTGACCCATTTGCCTCAGCCTCCTGAGTAATGGAACTGCAATTATATGCTGGTAGAACTTCCAAGACTCACTGTGCATGGTGGTGGCACATGCCTTTAATCCCAGTACTCAGGACGCAGAGGTAGAAGGATCACTATGAGTTCGAGGTCACCCTGAGAATACAGATCAGCCTGGGCTAGAGTGAGACCCTATCTTGAAAAACAATAAATAAATAATAAAGAACTTCCAGGACTCTACTACCTATAATTTATGATATTGTTTACAAATGATAATTATCTCATTTTAATGTGACAACTATATTTTATTTACAGATATGAACAATCACTAGGATAAAATTTAGTAATTATCTTTAGATATTTTACTTATTTTATACATATATATGTAGAGAGAGAGAAACAGGTAGAGAGAATGGGTGTTCCAGGGCCCCTATCTACTGTAAACAAATTCCAGATGCATGCACCCCCTTGTGTATCTGGCTTTATGTGGGTACTGGGGAATTAAACCTGGGTCCTTTTACTTTGCAGGCAAGTACCTTAATTGCTAAGTCATTACTCCAGCCCTAGTTATCTTTAAATATACTAAAATACACAGTCAAACATATTAAAAGGAGATTCAAGTAGTTAACAACTATATAATTAGATTTTTTTGTTGTTTGAGGTAGGGTCTCACTCTAGCACAGGCTGACCTGGAATTCAGTATGTAGTTTCAGGCTGGCCTTGAACTCATAGTGACCCTCCTACCTCTGCCTTCCAAGTGTTGGGATTAAAGGCGTGCACCACCATAACTGGCTCAATCACATAAGTTCTTAAAGTAATTAATTGGATTTCAATAATTTAAAAAATCAGTATTCAATTCTCAGTTCCAAAAAAAAAAAAAAAATCATTCTCTTTGGAAGGAGAGAAATTGGTAAACAGTAGACAGTGATTTTTTTTTTTTTTAATTCCTGGTAAAAGGAAATCAGTAAATGGGAAATATGACTGAGAAGGAGATGTCACTTTATACAGTTTGTACTGTATAAAGGTGGCCTTGAATGCACAGTGATTCTCCTACCTCTGCCTCCCGCGTGCTGGGATTAAAGGTGTGTACCACTACACCCAACTCAAGTTTGTACAATTTGAGTTTTACATGAAAATACATGTGTGTGTGTAATACTTATGGAAGATATAATATAAATGGAAAAATTAAAATTGGAAGCTTATTAGGAGACCCTAGAACTTAAGTGTGTAGGAGCTGATGGCTGGCAACCTGGGTTATATAGCACTTGATTCTCCCAGCTGCAGTGCCTGGGAGTTACTGTAAGAGCCTAGAGCCAAGCATGGTGGCCCACACCTTGAATCCCAGCACTTGGGAGACAGGTAGGAGAATAACTTTGAGTTTGAGACTAGCCTGGGATCAAAGAGTGAGTTCCAGGTCAGTCTGGCCTAGAGTGAGACCCTGCCTTGAAAACAAACTAATCCAAGAGTTTAAACTCAATATATTGCTAGGTTCATAATCATATGTATACATATACCACGTCTAATGGTTTCAATTGACTAGAGGCTGGGGATATAGCTCTGTGGCAGAATGCTGGTCTGGCATGCTCAAGGCCCAAATTCAATCTCAAGGGTTAGGGTTAGGGTTAAATTACTATTTGACAGAGGCCTTGACAAACATCTAGCATGGTCTCCTTCTTGTGTCTGTTTGCCTTTTTTCACCCAGGTTAGCTTCTCGAGTCCTTGTTCAACTCCCCCATGGCAATTCTTTCTTTCTCACTCTTGCATTAAAAAAAAAAAAAAAAAAAAAAAGGGCCGGAGGGGTGGCTTAGCAGTTAAGGCACTTGCCTGTGAAGTCTAAGGACCCAGGTTTGATTCTCCTGGTTCCATGTAAGCCAGATGCACATGGTGGCACATGCGTCTAGAGTTCGTTTGCAGTGGCTAGAGGCGTTGCCATGCCCATTCTCATTCTCTCTCTAATAAATAAGCAAATAAAAATAAAATCTTTATTCTTATTAAAAAAAAAGAAAAAAAAACAGGCATGGTGGCACATGCTTTTAATCCCAGCACTTGGGAGGCAGAGGTAGGAGGATTGCTGTGAGTTCAAGGCCACCCTGAGACTACATAGTGAATTCCAGGTCAGTCTGGGCTAGAGTAAGACCCAACCTCCAAAAAATAAAACATTAACAACAACAAAAGAATAATACACTCTTGGGCTGGGGAGATGGCTTAGCAGTTAAGGTGTTTGCTTGTGAAGCCAGAGGACCCAGGTTTGATTCCCCAGGACCTATGTAAGCCAGATGCACAAGGGGCACATGCATCTGCAGTTCGTTTGTAGTGGCTAGAGGCCCTGGCGTGCCCATTCTCTCTCTGTTTTTTTCTCTTCTCTCTCTTACTGCTTGCAAAAAAACAAATAAAATAAAGTAATATACTCTCACTGTCACTGGCCCTGGATATAGTGGCTCACACCTCTAATTCAGCACTTAGGAGGCTGAGATAGAAGGAGCACTAAGAGTTCATAGTCTGGGCTACAGAGTGAGTTCCAGCCTCAAATAAAAATCTCAAATATTTATAATTTTATTTTGCTTTAAGGTTATTATAACTTCTGGTAATCTATATATAAGGATAAATTCTATACTTGTTATCAGTTCAAAATATACTCATTTTCTTCCTTTATTAAATAATGTACCTGCAAAAACATGCCATAACATGATAATCCTAAACATTGCAGAGGAGTTGCACAGCCACTGAATTTAAAACAGGAAACCTGTAAAGAGAACAACTGTTATTCTTCATTTTCGGTGAATCTACACAATGATTTGGTCTTCAAATTAATAGAAACAGAAATAATTTTTTTCAATATATATTCTGATTAGCAATATGTAAACAAATACTTTGCCCTCAAGAAGTTCACATGTGGGCTGGAGAGATGGCTTAGCGGTTAAGCGCTTGCCTGTGAAGCTTAAGGACCCCGGTTCGAGGCTCGGTTCCCCAGGTCCCATGTTAGCCAGATGCACAAGGAGGCGCACGCATCTGGAGTTCGTTTGCAGAGGCTGGAAGCCCTGGCGCGCCCATTCTCTCTCTCTCCCTCTATCTGTCTTTCTCTCTGTGTCTGTCGCTCTCAAATAAATAAATAAATTAAAAAAAAAAAGAAGTTTACATGTTATTTAGGATAATAAGATGCACACATATGGAATTACTATGACAGGACTAGGAGCTGTGGCTCAGCGGCAGAGCAGTTGCCTAGCATGCTGGATGCCCTGACAGTGCGGGCGGGAAGGGAAAGAGGGAGGGAGGGAAGGAGAGAGAATGAAGTTATCACAATTCAGGGTAGAATATATGTGAATGTTAGAATACCAAATAAATACTATGTTGAAAAGTATGAAAACAGAAAAGATGAATTTGAGATGAGGAAATCTTACTGCTCATGCACATCTGTCATCTCAGCACTTGGAAGGCTCAGGTAGGAGGCCAGCAGTGAGTTCAGGGATAACCTGGGGCTACAGAGTGAGTTCCAGGTCAGCCTGGGCTACAGTGACACCCCAACTTGAAGAAAAAGAAAGCAAGCCAGGCGTAGTGGCGCAGCCTTTAATCCTAGCACTCAGGAGGCAGAGGCAGGTGGATCGCCATGAGTTCGAGACCACCCTGAGACTACAGAGTGAATTCCAGGTCAGCCTTGGCAAAAGTGAGACCCCCACCTTGAAAAACCAAAAAAAAAAAAAGAAAAGAAAGAACAAAAATGAATTAAAGATTCATATATAAGAAATGGAAAGCACTCATAAAGGAAACAACAGGGACAAGACTGTATGGAAATAGAATAAAAAATAGGGCTGGGGAGATGGCTTAGCAGTTAGAGCATTCGCTTGCAAAGCCAGAGAATCCCAGTTCGACTCTCTAGGACCCACATAAGCCAGATGCACAAGGGAGCACATGGATCTGGAGTTCATTTACAGTGGCTGGAGGCTCTAGCGAGCCCATTCTCTCTCTCTCTCTCTGCTTCTATCTCTCAAATAAATAAAAAAAATAAAGAAGAAATAATATTTATTAGGTAAGAACAATGTGAACAGCTTGCTTAGTTTCAAAGCAGTAGAAGTAAGGTCTCATTATCAGAACCCTAAATACCAGCTATGAACCTTGGACCTTATTTTGCTGAAATTGAGTAAACTCTGAAAGGTTTTTTTTTTTTTTTCTTTCCAAGGTAGGGTCTCATTCTAGCCCAGGCTGAGTGTGCCACTATGCCCAGCAACTTCTAACATTTTTCATTGAAATTGTGGCTATTGGGCTGGAGAGAGGGCTTAGTAGTCAAGACACTTGCCTGACATTATAGCTATGGGAATACTACTGTACTAGACTATATTTCTGTTGTTATATAATCTTCGAGTCCTTGATAAAGTATTCAAGTATCACTCATCATTTTTAGAAAAAAAAATTTGTTTATTTACTTGAGAGTGACAGACAGAGAAAGAGGCAGATAGAGAGAGAAAGAATGGGTGCGCCAGGGCCTCCAGCCACTGAAAACGAACTCCAGATGCATGCACCACCTTGTGCAGCTGGCTTATGTGGGTCCTGGAGGATCGAGCCTTGAACCAGGGTCCTTAGGCTTCACAGGCAAGTGCTTAAGCACTAAGCCAACTCTCCAGCCCCATTTTTTAGGACTAATTCATGAAATTCTTATAGTCTCAGGCTGGCCTTGAACTCATAATGATCTTCTTACCTCTGCCTCTAGGGTACTGAGATTAAAAGCATGCCCAACTAAGCCAAGCCTTTTTTTTTTTTTTTTTTTTTTTGGTAGGGTCTCACTCTAGACCAATCTGGGCTGGAATTCACTATGCAGACTCAGGCTGGCTTCAAACTCCTTCTACGTCTGCTTCCCGAGTGGTGGGATTAAAAGAGTGTGCTAACATGCCTGGCTTTTTTGTTTGTTTGTTTGTTTTTTAAGGTAGGGTCTTGCTCTAAGGCAGGTTGACCTGGAATTCACTATATAGTCTCAGGGTGGCCTCACAGCAATCTTCCGACCTCAGCCTCTGGGTGCTGGGATTAAAGGCATGTACCTGGCTTGGCTCAAGATATATTTAAGGTGAGTATATGACATTAGTAATAAATTAGCTTTACTGTAAACCAACATTGTGGACTAATTCAGAAGTATGATCTTACTTCTGAGAGTATCTTGTGAGTGTACTTTAGTCTTTCCTTAGTGGGTAGCAGCAACGTGCATCTTTTGAATAGTAGACCTAAGAAAATAAAGACACATAAGAAAAAAATGACAACAATGCAATTAATTTAAACTTATCAATATATTAATCAATATGTATCAATTATCAATACCAATATGTTATCAACATGTAAAATGTTCCCAGATAATCAAATATGGTTTACCAATGTGGACTACAATATAAATTTTCAAGAATATTTGTGAAGAATGATACAAAACAATTGTACTACGTGGTATTTACCAAGTGACTTTGATCTTTATGCAAGAGGCTTTGGCATAGCATCTTGCAAAAAATTATGATACACCTAGGTACATTTTTTTAGCTGGGCATGGCGATGCATGCCTTTAATCCCAGCACTCAAGAGACAGAAGTAGGAGGATCACTGTGAGATCAAGGCCACCCTGAGACTACATAGTCGAATTCTGGGTCAGCCTGGGCTAGAGCGAGACCCTATCTTCAAAACAAAACAAAACAAAATTTAAATTTTACTTATTGAGAGACAGAGAGGAAGATAGAAACAAAGAGAGAGAGAGAGAAAATGGATGCACCAGGGCCTCCACTGAAAATGAATTCCAGATGCATGCACCACCTTGTGCATCTGGCTTATGTGGTTACTGAGAAATCAAACTTGGGTCCTTGGGTTTCTCAAGCAAGCACTTCAACCACTAAGCCTTCTCTCCAGCCCAAATTTTTTTTTTTTTTTTTTTTTGGCTTTTTGAGGTAGGGTCTCGCTCTAGCTCAGGCTGACCTGTAATTTACTATGTAGTCTCAGAGTGGTCTTGAACTCTCAGCAATTCTCCTACCTCTGCCTCCCAGGTGCTGGGGTTAAAGGCATGTGCTACCATGCTTGATGCTTAAAAATATTTTAGAACCATATCAATTTCTCAAAAAGATGATTAAAAAAAAAAAGGCATGGTGGTGCATGCTTTTAATCCCAGCACTCAGGAGGCAGAGGTAGGGAATTGCCATGGGTTCGAGGTCACTCTAAGAGTACATAATGATTTTTGGATCAGCCCTGGCTAGAGCAAGACCCTACCTCAAAAAAAAAAAAAAAAAGATGATTTATAGCAATAGGAAGTATATGATTTACTTCCCCTATTAAATATTCTGATTTCAGGGCTGGAGGGATGGCTTAGCAGTTAAGATGTCTGTAAAGCCAAAGGATCCCAGTTCAATTCTCCAGGACCCACATAAGCCAGATGCACAAGGGAATGCCTGCATCTGGAGTTCGTTTGCAGTAGCTGGTGGCCTTGGTATACCCATTCTCTCTCTTTCCCTCTTTATCTCAAATAAGTAAATAAAATGTATTTTAAAAAATTAATATTCTTATTTTGGGGCTGGAGAGATTGTTTAGTGATTAAGGTGCTTGCCTGCGAACCCTAAGGACTCTAGTTTGATTTCCCAGTAACCATGTAAGCCAGATGCACAAGGTGGTGCATGTATCTGAAGTTTGTTTGCAGTAGCTAGAGGCCTCAGTGTACCTATTCCCCCCTTTCTCTCAAATAAATGAACAAAATATTTTTCCAGGTGTGGTGGCACATGTCTTTAATCCCAGCACTCAGGAGGAACAGGTAAGAGGATCCTTGTGAGTTTGAGGCCACTTTGAGACTACATAGTTGGCTCTACTCTCCAGAACCCAGGTAAGCCAGATGCACAAGAGGGTGCATGCATCTGGAGTTCATATGCAGTGGCTGGAGGCCCTGGCACGCCCATTCTCTCTCTCAGATAAATAAATAATAAATAAATAAATAAGCTTGCTTTAGCTCTTAACAACAACAACAAAAAGCCGCTATGGTGGTGCACACCTTTAATCCCAGCACTTGCGAGGCAAAGGTAGAGAAGCACCATGATTTCGAGGCCACCCTAAGACTATGTAGTCAATTCCAGGTCAGCCTAAACTAAAGCAAGACTCTCTCTACCTTGTAAAACAAACAACAAAAAATTTTTTAATTTATTTTTATTGATGACTTTCATAATTATAGACAATAACCCATGATAATTCCCTCCCCACCCCACTTTCCCCTTTGCAACTCCACTCTCTGTTTTATCCCCTTCCCGTCTCAATGTCTCTCTTTTATTCTTTTATTTTTTAAATTTACTTTATTTTTTTTTTGTTTTTTCGAGGTAGGGTCTCGCTCTATCCCAGGCTGATCTGGAATTCACTCTGTAATCTCAGGGTAGCCTTGAACTCAAGGCAATTCTCCTACCTCTGCCTCCTAAAGGCTGGGATTAAAGGTGTGAGCCGCCATGTCTGGCTTTATTTACATATTAAAAAAATTTTTCTTAATTTAATTATATTTATTTGACACACAGAGATAGAAAGAGAGAATGGGGGTGTTAGCGCCTTCAGCCACTGTAAATGAACTCCAGATGCACGGGCCACTTTGTGCATCTCTTTTATTTTGATATTATCATCTTTTCCTCCTATGGTCTTTAGGTAGTGTCAGGCACTGCAAAGTCATGGATATCCAGGCCATTTTGTATCTGGAAGAGTGCATTGTAAGGAGTCCTATCCTTCCTTTGGCTCTTACATTCTTTCTGCCACCTCTTCTACAATGGACCCTGAGCCTTGGAAGGTGTAATACAGATGTTTCAGTATTGAGCAGTCCTCTGCCACTTCTCAGCACTATGGTGCCTAAAAATTTTTGTTTTTAGTATTCTGAGCCGGGTGTGGTGACACACGCCTTTAATCTCTGCACATGGGAGGCAGAGATAGGAGGATCACCAGGAGTTCAGGCTAGCCTGAGACTACACAGTGAATTCCAGGTCAGCATGAGTTAGAGTGAAACTCTCCCTCAAAAAACCAAAACAGAAAAAAATAATAATAAAACATTCCTGTAAGAGCAAATGTCCTCAAATATATATATATATATATACATATATATATATATACACACACACATACACATTGTAAGGAAATATATACTTGAATATCATTTTTTCCTAATTTTGTCTTCTTTGCATATTTTTTTTCTTTTTTGAGGTAGGGTCTCACTGTAACCCAGACTGACCTGAAACTCACTCTATCCTAGGATGGTTTGGAACTCACAGCAATCCTAACTCTGCCTCTGAGTGCTGGGTTAAAAGACATGCACCACCACACCCGGCTCTGCATTTACTTTTTTACATAATATAGTAATTATGCAATTCTGAAGAATCTATAGGAATTAAACTTAATTTTAGAAGTTGCCATTTTGAGGTAACATATGACCAAAATTGAATTTTAAACATAAACTCTCATCATTTTTATGTATAAAAGGATATTTTCAGTGTTTGTTTAAGGCTAAGTTCTTTTCATATTTTGGCATGTCATAGCCAGGACTGAAAGCTAAAATTCCATGTTGGTTGCCTTTTCTGCTGTAAAACTCCTATTGCTAAGAGTTGTAGTTTATCATAAACCTTATATTGCTAATTTTTTTTCTTTAAAACACAGGTTTTTTAGAGACCAATTTCTTTAAGTTCTTCCCACTAAAATAAGAGTCGGATATAACATTCCTTTCCAGGCTAGCCATCTGCTCTGTTCTGTGTAAAAATGCAAACTAAAATTTATAATTTTCAAAGTGTAGGATTCTGACGGGTTTTTTTTTTTATTTAATTTTTTTGGTTTTTTGAGGTAGGATCTCACTCTAGCCCAGGGTGACCTGAAATTCACTACATAATCTCAAGGTGGCCTTGAACTCACAGAGATCCTCCTACCTCTGTCTCTTGAGTGCTGAGATTAAAGGTATGTGCCACCATACTGGACCTGACCATGTTATTTTAATAGCTGAAAATAGGAACTGATTAGATAGGAATGACAACATGAAAAAATGGTAAGTGCATCAACTATTTACCAAAAGAATAAAAAACCCAGGCATGGTGGCTCATGTCTTTAATCCCAGCACTTGTGAGGTTGAAATAGGAATGTTGTCATGAGCTCAAGACCACTCTGAGACGATATAGTGAATTCCAGGTCAGCCTGGGCTAGTGCAACATCCTAACTGCAAAACCAAAAACCAAGAGAGAGAGAGACAAATAAAATGAAAATAAAAGAAAGCTAGCTATTGGGAAGATGGTTCAGTGGGTAAAATTCTTGCCACACAAGCATGAGGACCTGAATTCTGACCCTCAGTACCCATGAAAAAGCCAGATGTGGCAACACATACTTGTAAACCCAGTGCTGGGGAGGCATAAATAGGAGGAACCCTAGGTCTAGCTAGCCAGCTAGTCTAGCCAAATCAGTGAGCTCTTGGCTCAGTTCAAGACCCTGTCTTTAAAAATAAGGTAGGGAACTGGGGAGAAGGTTCAGTGACTAAAGTTGCTTGCTTGCAAAGCCTACTTGCTTGGGTTTGATTCTCCAGTGTCTATGTAAAGCCGGGTGCACAAAGTGGCACATGTATTTGCAATCTGTTGATAGCCCTGTGCTTCTTTCTCTAAGGTGGGCCTAGAGAGATTAAAGCATTCACTGAGAGTTGGAGGTCACCGAGACTACATAGCGAATTCCAGGTCAGCTTGTGCTAAAGGAAGACCCTACCTCAAAAAAACAAACAAGCAAACAAATGCTTGCCTGCAAAGCCAAAGGACCTCAGTTCGATTCCCCAGGACCCATGTAAGCCAGATGCCCAAGGTAGTGCATGCATCTTGAGATTGTTTGCAGTGGCTGGAAGCCCTGGTGTGCCCATTCTCTCTCTCTCTCAGCCTCTTTCCCTCTCTCAAATAAATATATAAAAATATAAATAAATTTTAAAAATTTAAAAAGACTTTTTAAAAAGTCTAAAAGGATATGAATAAGTCATATGGAAACCTACATTTTTGGGACAATGGCACATCCAGAAGCCATACATTGTTACTAGAAAATTTTCAATGCCAGAGATGGGGTACCTTCTGGTGAGTTGTTAGCCAGGGTGGTACCTGATGCCCCCAAAACATTTTAGGCCATTGGCTCTTGGTCTCCCACCAGGAATAGATGGAAAGACCCTGCAGCTGAAGACTCTGTATGCTTGGGCTGCAAGGTCACTGAGAAATCTTGCTGGAGACCAGCTGACAGAAAGCTGGATAAAGCTATACTGCATGCAGCTATATGGGAGAGAAAGAAGTCATCAGTGGAGATAAACAACAGTGGACGCTAAGCCTTAAGTTGGGCAGTCAGGCCAAATGAGCCAATGGGTGCAATAGTGGCATGTCTGTTATGGGGAAAACCAACCACCCTCTAATTTGACTGGAGGCCCACTCCATGGGAGGGAATACATCCCTGATACTGAAAACCTACAACAGGGGTAGTTATGAGCCCTAGGGGTGAACACCTGCTGGTGTCTGGCTAAATGCATATATTATGCTCACCAAACTCCCCAGTAAGCACTTCTCTTAATGTTCATACCTATATATTAATTCTACTTTCACTTTTGATGAGAGAATCTTCTTTTTTCAGATGGCAGTGACTTCTGGAATGACTCAAAAGGCACCATAGTGCTGAGAAGAAGTGACAGAGGAGTGCTCAGTACTAAAACATCTGTATCACACCTTCCAAGGCTCAGGGTCCATTGTGGAAGAGGTGGCAAAAAGAATGGAAGAGCCAACGGAAGGGAAGGACTCCTTATAATGCACTCTTCCAGATACAAAATGGCCTGTATATCTATGACCTCGCAGTGCCTGGCACTACCTACACAAGATCCTCATAATAGGAGGAAAAGATGACATCAAAATAAAAGAGACTGCTGGGCGTGGTGGCGCACGCCTTTAATCCCAGCACTCGGGAGGCAGAGGTAGGAGGATTGCCATGAGTTCAAGGCCACCCTGAGATGACAGAGTTAATTCCAGGTCAGCCTGGACCAGAGTGAGACCCTACCTCGAAAAAACCAAAAAAAAAAAAATAAATAAAATAAAAGAGACTAACTGAGAGAGGTAGAGAATATGGTACAAAGTAAAGTTGCAAAGGGGAAAGTAAAGGGGGGAGAGAGTTATTAGGGTTTATGGTCTATAATCATGGAAGTTGTCAATAAAAGTAAATAATTTTTAAAATTTTATTTTTGATTTTTTGATTTTTTTTCTTTTCAATTTTTTTAAATTAACAACTTCTATGATTATAAAAAATATCCCATGGTAATACCCTCTCTCCCCCCACTTTCCCCATTGAAACTCCATTCTCTATCATATCTCCTCCCCATCTCAATCAGTCTCTTTTATTTTGATGTCATGATCTTTTCCTCCTATTATGATGGTCTTGTGTAGGTAGTGTCAGGCCCTGTGAGGTCATGGATATCCAGGCCATTTTGTGTCTGGGGGAGCACCTTTGTAAGGAGTCCTACCCTTCCTTTGGCTCTTACATTCTTTCTGCCACCTCTTCCGCAATGGACCCTGAGCCTAGGAAGTTGTGATAGAGATATTGCAGCACTGAGCACTCCTGTCACTTCTTTCCAGCACCATGATGCCTTCTGAGTCATTCCGAGATCACTGCCATCTGAAAAGAGAAGATTCTCTACCAAAAATGAGAGTAGCATTAATATAAGGGTATGGACATTAAGAGAAGTGCTTACTGAGCAGTTTGATAAGCATAGTACATACATTTAGCCAGACACCAGCAGACGTTACACCCATAGGGCTCATGACTACCTGTTTTAAGTTTTCAGTATCAGGGATGTATTCCCTCCCATGGAGCAGTCCTCCAGTCCCATTATAGGGCACTTGGTTTCACCTTGACAGACATGCCACTTTTGTACCCGTTGGCTCATTTGGGCTGACTGGCAAAGATTAAGACTTGAAGTGTCCACTGCTGAGTATCTTCACTGGTGATTTCTCTCTCTCCCATTGAACTGCATGCAGAATGACTTCTTCCAGCTGGTCTACATGGAGGAGGTTATCAGCTCAGTTCCAGCAGGATTTCTCAGTGACCTTGCAGACCAAGTATGTGGAGTCTTCAGCAATAGGGTGTCAGCATCTATTCCTGGTGGGAAACCAAAGGGGTCGGCAATGGCCTATTATGTTTTGGGGGCATCAGGGATCTCCCTGGCTAACAACTCACTGGAAGGTATCCCATCCCTGGCACTGAAATTTTTCTAGCAACAACCTATGGCTCCTGAGTGTTCCAATTGTCCAGAAAAGTAGGTTTCCATATGATTTATTTATATCCTCTTAGATTTTGATTGGCCCTCCCTCCACCTTTGCTTTCTTTACTCAATCTCTTCCCCTGACCTCATTTTGGGCCTTTTCACGCTTATTAATCTATCTTCTACTTACATATATACAATACCATCCTATTAAGTATCCCCCTCCCTTCCTTTCTCTTCCCTTTATATCTCTTTTCTAGCTTATTGGCCTTTGCTATTGAGTTTTCTTCTTACTTACACAGAAGGCAGAAGCTGCCAGGTGTGGTAGTATACACCTTTCATCCCAGCATTTGGGAGGCAGAAGTAGGAGGATCATTGTGAATTTCAGGCCAGCCTGAGACTACAGAATGAATCACAAGGCAAGAGTGAGATCCTACCTCAAAAACCAAACTAAATAAAAAAATAAATAAGGGCTGGAGAGATGGCTTGGCGGTTAAGCGCTTGCCTATGAAGCCTAAGGACCCCGGTTCGAGGCTCGGTTCCCCAGGTCCCACGTTAGCCAGATGCACAAGGGGGCGCATGCGTCTGGAGTTCGTTTACAGAGGCTGGAAGCCCTGACGCGCCCATTCTCTTTCTCTCCCTCTATCTGTCTTTCTCTCTGTGTCTGTCGCTCTCAAATAAATAAATAAAAATTTAAAAACATTAAAAAATAAAAAATAAATAAATAAATTTTTAAAAATAGGGTAGGCAAGGTGTGGGGGCACATGCCTTTAATTCCAGCATTCTGGAGACAGAGGTAGAGGATCACCATAAGTTCAAGGCCACCCTGAGACTACATAGTGAATTCTAGGTCAGCCTGGGCTAGAGTGAAACCCTACCTCAAAAAATAAAACAAAACAAAACAAAAATAGGCTAATCTGGGTATGGTGGCACATGCTTTTAATCCCAGCACCATGGAGGCAGAGGGAGGAGGATCACTGTGAGTTTGAGGCTACCCTGACACTACATAGTGAATTCCAGGTCAGCCTGGGCTAGATGAAGCCCTACCTTGAAAAACAAAAACAAACAAGCAAACAAAGAAAATGCTATTAGGGCTGGAGAGATATCTTAGCAGTTAAGGCAGTTGCCTGTGAAGCCTAAGGACACAGGTTCAATTCCCCAGGAACCACGTAAGCCAGATGCACAAGGGGACACATGCATCTGGAATTTGTCTACAGTGGCTAGAGGCCCTGGTGTGCCCACTCTCTCTATCTGCCTCATTCTCTTTCAAAATAAATTAAAAATTTTTAAATTAAAAAATGCTATTAATTAGGTTGAGGGAGATACCTTAGTTGGTAAAGTACCTTGCAAGTTGTGGTGGTTTGATTCAGGTGTCCCCCATAAACTTAGGTATTCTAAATGCTAGGTTCCCAGATGATGGAGATTTGGGAATTAATGCCTCCTTAACGGAGTATATTGTTAGGGGCAGGCTATGGGTGTTATAGCCAATTTCCCCTTGCCAGTGTTTGACACATTCTCTTGTTGCTGTTGTCCACCTTACGTTAGCCAGGGGGTGATGTCCACCCTGTGCTCAGGCCATTGTTTTCCCCTGCCATCGTGGAGCTTCCCCTCGAGCCTGTAAGCCAAAATAAATCTTTTTTTTTTTTTTTTTTTTTTCCCCCAGAAGCTGCTCTTGGTTGGGTGATTTCTACCAACAATGTGAACCTGACTGCAACAGTAAAGTGGTGTGGTGCCAGGAGTGGGGTTGCTTCTAGACACCTGACTGTGTGGCTTTGGCCTTTTGGAGCTGATATTCAAGAGGAATGTGGAAGGATTTAAAACCTTGGCCTAAGAGATGCCTTGCAGTGCTGTAAGTACAGTTTGATGGAGTATTCTGGTCAGAGCTGAAAGACCTGAAAGCAGTAAGAACTATGGACTGTGAGGTTTGGCTTATGAGGGTGAGAAATAACTGTGCCTGGAGTGGGCTAGCAGTTTGTGTAGGAAACTTGCTATTATGCCTGGGTCCTGAGAAGTTGTGCAGGGTTGCTTTGCATAGAAATGAACTGGTGTGAGCAGAGGGATATGGCACAGAAAAAATGAAATATTTGTGCCTAAATTGTTTGAGAGATTACAATGTTTCAGATTGGGCTAACTGCACTGAGGCAACTTGAAGAATATAGACTCTTTTGGAGGGGCCTGAGTGCTGAAGAAGTGTCCTGTTCTTCAAAGTCTGCTTTATTCCCCCCTGGATTAACAAACTGGCACCCTACCTGGTATTGTGGAGTATAAGAAATGCAGGAAAGAGAGGGTCATTGGGTTTGCAACATGGTCTTGTGTTTTAGAAATGGCCATGGGCAGTGTAAAGCAGGTTTGCTGGATGCCTGCATGGAGACCCCATGGGGTCATGAGGATGGACCATGGATTGCAGTGGAGACCCAGTGGAGATGCCGGGACCACAAGATGGCTGCTAAGGAAAGCTGCCAGCCCGATGAAGTTTTCCAGGATTGTGAGTAGCCTAGCTTGAGGGGCTGAATTGGAATGCCAGAGACTTGCTGCAGACTAAGAGATTTGTCACTAACTAGAGTTGTTGGACTTGGAGCTACAGTTTTATATTGCTTAAGTAGTTCTTTGTTATGCCCAATGCCATCTTTTGCAGTGTGAATGTTTATTCTGTGCCACTATGAGTTTTTTGGGGGGATTTTTTGGTATTATGGCTCAGTTAAAAGAACTTAGATTTTGGGATATCTAAACATCATTAGGGTTGATAAAAACTATGGGAACTTTTAAAGTTGGATGAATGCATTTCATTTTAAATCATGTATGGTTATCAGTTTATGGGGGCCAGGGGTGGAATGTGGTGGTTTGATTGAGGTGTCCGCCATAAACTTTGGCATTCTGAATGCTAGGTTCCCAGCTGATGGAGATTTGGGAATTAATGCTTCCTCGAGGGAGTGTATTGTTGGGGGCAGGCTTATGAGTGTTATAGCCAGTTTCTCCTTGCCAGTGTTTGGCACACTCTCTGTTGTTATTGTCCACCTTACATTGGCCAGGGGGTGATGTCCACCCTCTGCTCATGCCATTGTTTTCCCCTGCCATCGTGGAGCTTTCCCTCAAGCCTGTAAGCCAAAATAAATATCTTTTTTTTCCCCCAGAAGCTGCTCTTAGTTGGGTGATTTCTACCAGCAATGCGAACCTGACTGCAACAGTAAAGTTGGTACCAGAGGAGTGGAGTTATTACTGCTAGACACCTGTGTGGATAGATGGCTTAGCAGTTAAGGCACTTGCCTGCAAAGCCAAAGGACCACAGTTCAATTCCCCAGGATCTGTGTAAGTCAGATGCACAGGATGGCATGTGCATCTGGAGTTTGCTTGCAACGGCTAGAGGCCCTGGCACACCCGTTCTTTCTCCCTCCCCCCCTCTACCTGCCTCTTTCTTTCTCAAATAAATAAATAAATATATTTTTTTAAATGCTGTACAATGCCCAAAGTTCAACACCTAAGTTTGCCCTCTGGCCTTTACACACATGCACATATATATGCGTGCACGTGTGCATGTGCACAAACTCCCTACTAGGCTTATTTTCTTTTACCAGTCTCAATTTTCATTTCATAATTTACCTAGAGCTCTGTAGTACCCCAGTAGATCGCTGTCTTCACTTGTGTTAGGCAGTTCAGGGTTATGAAAGTCCTGTAGTAAAAGTCTTTTGCTTCCTGATGAGGTTGAAGTATAATTAATAATATGTTGGTTGACTGCTTTGGACACCATGCTTAACATGCCAATATCCTTTACTACCAAGAAGAAAAAAAAAATGTATGTATTTAAAATTACTTAAACACAGAAACATCATTAGTACAGTCTATTAACTTATAAGTTAACTCATTAATATAAACCTAGTGCTGTGTGTGGTGGCTCACACCTGAGATTCCAACTCTTGAAAGGCTGAGACAGGCAAACTATTATGAGTTTGAGGTCAGTCTTGGCTATACAGCAAATTGTAATCTCCACAACAGAGAAAAACCCTGTCTCAAAAACACAAAACAGGGCTAGAGAGATGGCTTCATGGTTAAGGCTCTTTCCTGCAAAACCAAAGGACACAGGTTTGATTCCCCAGGACCCACATAAGCTAGGTACACAAAGTGGCACAAGAGTTTGGAGTTCATTTGCAATAGCTGGAGGTCCTGGTGTGTCCATTCTCTCTCTCTCTCAAATAAATAAATAAAAACATCTTAAAAACACACAAAACCAAACCAAACAAAAAACCAAATGGGAAAAATCTTTAAATTGTATAAAATCCAGTTCTCAATGATTAGAAATATGTTGGAATATAATAATCAGGTTACCCTCACTATTATTAGAGGCTGTTTATTTTTTTGGAAGGGGGTGTTTCTTATTTTTTTTTTTTTCTTCTTTAAGCAGTTTATTCAGGAACCTTGAACAATCTTCTGACCCTGGGGAGAGCCAACCCACAAGCTAAGTAGTCCTGCGCTAGCCAACCCTAGTGAGCCACGTAGCCCATGCAGATAGGTCCACAATTAAGGAAGCAGAACTAGTTAAGCAGCCTCAGCCAAATAAGGACTTGTTTATCCCAGAGAGCACTCGCTATTGGGCTAGCGGAAGGCGGAAGCCGAAGCCATCTTTAGGGTGCGGCACATGGCAGCTCTCCACACCCAGTGACTTAACTTCCTTCTACTAGGCCTCACTTGTTAAAGGTTTTACTACCTCCCCGTAATGTCATGGGCTTAGGACCAAACTTTTTTACACATGGCATTCATGATCCAAACTGCCAGTACCAGGCAACAAGGAAAGCTCTCTGCTCTGAGTCACAGCAGATCTAGGACATGAGACAAGGATCTATTCTGCTTGTGCCCAGTGATGAACAAAGCCCCCAAAGGCATCCAATGCTGTTGTACAAATGTCTCTCCCTTTTATAAAACTCATGGCCACACGGCAGATGTTTTATGGACAAACTGATGAAGATCAGCATTGATATTGGTTCAAGGAAGGTATTGTTTCAATTTTGAGGGGTATTAGCCAAAAGTAGGTTGCTTTGATGGTACATACAGTCTCATTTAGATTAGTACTGAAGACAATATAAGAGGAAATTCTCTTGTTGGACAGAACACATGGTCCTTTACTATTGTGGTTTCCACATGAACTATCCCTGCAAAAGGCTCAAGTCCTGAAGGTTTAGTTCTCACCCCATAGCACTGAAAGATGATCGAGTCACAAAGGCACTAACTCTACCAGTAAATGGACTCTTAGGAAGTGGGGCTTAGTTGGAGGAAGTAGGTCACTGGAGGGCATCATTTTAAAGGGTATATCTTGTCCTTAAACCTTCTGTCTTGCTCTGCCTCCTGTTCACCATGAGGTTTGGTCCAGCACCTTCTCCTGCTGCCACGCTCTGCCTTGCTTCGGGCCCAACAGCAATAGAGGCATCTGGTTGTAGAATGAAACCATGACGCCAGATAAACCTTTTCTCCTTTACGTGGTTTTATTTTTTCAGAACTTGTGCATTGTGAGAAGTGATTGGCAGTTTCTTGTGGGAAGTGAAATGGCTTGAGATAAGAACATACAGCTAAGGTGTGTGGCAAATGACTAGGTTCATTAGCCAGAGGCTTGAAAGAACAAAGGTGGTAAGACCAAGAACCAGGGGAGGAACCTGCACAGGTACCTATGTGAATGGATATAGAAGGCAGAAGGCTTTGCACCATAGGTTACCATCAGCTAGAGAGCATCCTCTAGGGAACAGGCGCCAACCTCTGTGATGATGGGGTTCTGTCCTTCAGGATGCAGCCAGTACTGCTATGATTTGGATATTGCTTGTAAAAGTTCACATGCTGGAAGCTGTGTTCCTAGTGTGGCAGAGCATTAAGAGGTGGGGCCGGTGTTTCTTATTTTTTTTTAAGGTAATATCTCATTCTAGCCCAAATTGACCTGGGACTTACTTTGTAGCTCCAGGCTAGCCTCAAGCCTCCCAAGTGCTGGGATTAAAGACATACAACATGCTCAATGCTCAGCCTTCTCTCTCTCTTTCTCTCTCTCTCTCATTCTTTCAGCCTCAACCTACTGTGTGTTGGTATTACAGTTGTGTGCCGCCATAACCTGTCAAGAGGATGCTTTACAGAGTTTGAGCATTATGGCAGGCTACTACTGCCAAATCTGAACTTTTTTTTTTTTTTTTTTTTTGAGGTAGGGTCTCGCTGTAGCCCAGGCTGTCCTGGAACTCACAAAACACTCTCAGGTTAGCCTCAAACTCGTAGCAATCCTCCTTACTTTGGGATTAAAGTGCTGAGATTAAAGGCGTGAACCATCACTTCCAGCTACATTGTTTTCTTATTGTATTCTTTACCTAACAATGATGGAACTTTACATTTGATCACAGTGAAGGCAGAGAAACAATGGAACTTTGGGGGGGAAAAAAAAAAACAAATAAACCCACTTACCATGAATAGTATTATCACAGAATAAGATGACAAATTAGTGTTTGGGAAAATTATAATATTCTAATGTCTTATGTAACTTACTCATAGCTCTCACCTGACAAACATCTCAGAACTAAGTGGAATATTTCCAATGGCAAAACTTTAAAATTTCCAAGTGTTGATAAGAGCTGAGGGTTTGAAACAGCAGTGCTGGAAAAAGAGCTGGATTGATTAGTGCGTCTACATTTCTGGGTGGGAAGTGAAGTAAAACTGGTATTTATTTTAGATGCCATCTTTCCTTATCCCATGAATTTATCCTGGTTAGAAAAATAGTACAAGAGAAAAAAATGGATATTAAAACATATGAAGAGGTTTTTGTTTTTGTTTTTCAAAATGAAGTAAGCTACACTTTCTATTGTTTTTCTTTTTCCTTTTGATGTGCTAGAGATCAAGCTTCTGGCCTCATGCACTCTGCCAACTGATCTATAGCCCCAGCCCAAGATGCACACTTTGATGGGCAATAGCAGTCTTTCCACATTTACTTACTATGGTGTATAGTTTGTGGAGCACTTACCAATAGAGTCTATTTATTTACATCAGCAACATTTGAGAAACTTCCAACTCTTCTCTTTTTTGTTTTGTTTTTCAAGGTAGGGTTTCACTCAAGTCCAGGCTGACCTGGAATTCACTATGTAGTTTCAGAGTGGCCTTGAACTCACAGCAACCCTCCTATCTCTGCCTCCCAAATGCTGGGATTAAAGGTGTGTGCCACCATGCCTGGCTCTAACTCTTCTATCTCTTGGCCAAATACATTCTTTTTAGAAAAAAATATCTTATTTTTATTTATTTACTAGGGGGGGCAGGTAGAGAGAAAGAGACAGAATGAGTGTGCCAGGGCATCCAGCCACTGCAAATGATCTCTAGCTGCATGGACCACCTTGTGCATCTGGTTTATGTGGGTCCTGGGGAATCAAACCTGGGTCCTTTGGCTTTGCAGGCAAATGCTTTAATCTTTCAGCTATCTCTCCAGCCTCTAAATATATACTTGATAGAGTAATTAAGTTTTAGTAGGGGTGGGAGCAATAATGCAAGGTTAAAGGTGCTTGCTCACAAAGCCTGCTGGCCTGTGTCCAATTCCTAAACTACCCACATAAGCCAGACAAACACAAAAAAAGTAGAAACCAGGCATAGTGGCACTTAACTTTAATCCCAGCATTTGGGAGGCAGAGGTAGGAGGATCACTGAGAGTTTGATGCTAGCCTGAAACTATATGGTGAATTCCAGGTCAGCCTGGACTAGAGCATGACACTACCTTGACAAACAAAACAAAAAAAAATTTTTTTTCAAAATATTTATTTATTTGAGAGAGAGAGAGAAATAGGCAGAAGCCGGGGGGGGGGGGGGAGGGAGGGGGAATATGGGCATGCCAAAGACTCTAGCTACTGCAAATGAACTCCAGATACATGGGCCACCTTGCGCATCTGGCCTTACATGAGTACTGGGGAATCAAACCTGGGTCCTTAGGCTTCCCAGGCAAGTGCCTTAACTGCTAAGCCATCTCTCCAGTTCTTTTTTTTTGTTTGTTTTGGTTTTCAACGTAGGGTCTCACTCTAGCCCAGGCTGGCCTGAAACTCACTCTATAGTCCCAGGCTGGTCATGAACTCACAGTGATCCTCCTACCTCTGCCTCCTGAATGCTGGGATTCAAGGTGTGCACCACTGCAACTGGCTCATCATATATTTTGGTACATATCAGAAGGAACACTGCAGAGGGTGGGGAAGAAAAGAATAAAGTAACACAAAAGGTCAATATAGCCAGGCGTGGTGGCACGCACCTTGAATGCCAGCACTCAGGAGGCAGAGGTAGGAGGATCACTGTGAGTTCGAGGCCAAAAAGTCAATATAACAAAATATACTTGATATCTATCAGGGGTGATGTGTAGTTCAGTTATAGAGTACTTGCCTAGTATTTGAGTCTTAGGTTCAAGCCCCAGCATCACAAAATTAAAACAAACAAGTGAAAAACTATAATATAAATATATTTTTTAGTATGTTACTTTTACAATCTTTATGTCTAAAATATTAATATAGCTTTAAATATTTGCATTAATACTTTCATATTCCATTAAAACTGAGTACTGAGGCCGGGGATGGTGGCACATGCCTTTAATCCCAGTGCTTGGGAGCAGAGGCAGGAGGATCACTGTGAATTCAAGGCCACCCTAAGACTACACAGTGAATTCTGTTTTTTTTTTTTTTGTTTTTTGGGGGGTCTTCAAGGTAAGGTCTCGCTCTACCCCAGGCTGACCTAGAATTCACTGTGTAGTCTCAGGTGGCCTTGAACTCACAGTGATCCTCCTACCTCAGCCTCCCAAGTGCTGGGATTAAAGGTGTATGCTACTATACCTGGCTACACAGTGAATTCTAGGTCAGCCTGGGCTAGAGTGAGACCCTACCTTGAAAAACAAAATAAAACAACAACAACAAAAATTATACATATGTGTATAATTAAAAAGCCAGGCCTGGTGGCCCATACTTTTAGTCCCAGAACAACTTGGGAGCCTAAAATAGGATGGCCATGAATTTGAGACCAGCCTGGGGCAACAGAGAGAGGTATAGGTCAGCTGGGCTAGAGTAAGACTCTGCTTGAAAAATAACTAACAATAATTAATATTTAAAAAATCATAACAATTACACAAATAACATGTCAAATACAAATACAGCTAACTAGGGATCCGGGGAAGATGGCTCAGAAGGAAAAGGTACTTGGTTTCAAAGCCTATTGCCCTGGATTCAATTCTAAAGCCATCTACATACTCCAGTCCAGGTGTCTGGTTTGCAGTAGTAAGAAGCCCTGACATACATGCGTGAACATTCACATACACAAAAATAAATAGATAATGCAGTTAAAACACTTTGATGTTTGTATCATTGTGGAAATTTTCATCTTTATATTTTTTAGCAAAAAACTCATACTAGTTTGTAATCCATTTATGATTAAAGATTGCCATGGCAACAAAAATATTTCTAGGGCTAGAGATGGCTTATCACTTATCACTTGCAAAGCCAAAGAACCTCACTCTGATTCCTCAGGACCCATGTAAGCCAGATGCACAAGGTGTTACATGTATCTAGAGTTTGCAGTGGCTGGAGGCCCTGATATGCTCATTCTCTCCTCTCTTTCTCTCTTTCTCTCTCTCTCTCTCTCTCACACCCAAACAAATAGATAAAAATAAAAGAAAAATATTTCTATAAGTAAAGCCAGATTTGGTGGCACATGCCTTTAATTGCAGCACTTGTGAGGCAGAGGTAGGGGGATCACCATGAGTTCGAGGCTACCCTGAGACTATATAGTGAATTCCAGGTCAGCCTGGGCTAGGGCAGGACCCTACTTTGAAACAAACAAAAATTCTATAAGTAAACATACTTTATTAGCTGCATGTAATTGCATCAAGTGGAAGAATCTTTTTTTTTTTTTTTTTTGAGTCCAAAGTTTTACTAACAAGGAAGTAGTGGGGTTCAGAGCAAAGAAAAAGTGTAGGGAAATTTAAACCATCTGGTAAGAGGCGTATTTTTTTTCTTTTGTTTTTGTTTTTAGGTAGCCCAGGCTGACCTGGAACTTACTCTGTAGTCCCAGGTTGGCCTTTAACTCACAGCAATCCTCCTACTTCTACCTTCTGAGTTAGTAGAAGAATCTTGATCTTGATTTTTTTTTTTTTCCAAGGTAGGGTCTCACTCTAGCCTAGAGTTCACTATGTAGTCTCAGGGTGGCCTCGAACTCACAGCGATCCTCCTACATCTGCCTCCTGACTGCTGGGAT
This sequence comes from Jaculus jaculus, assembly GCF_020740685.1. Lineage (NCBI taxonomy): Eukaryota > Metazoa > Chordata > Mammalia > Rodentia > Dipodidae > Jaculus > Jaculus jaculus. Next base: position 110,870,127 of record NC_059110.1, read on the forward strand.
TAAAGGTGTGTGCCAACACACCCAGCTTTTTTTGTCTGTGTGTAGGTAGGGTTTTACTCAAGTCTAGGTTGACCTGGAATTCACTATGTAGTCTCAGGGTGGCTTCAAATACATGGTGCCAAGATTAAAGGTGTGTGCCATCATGCCCAGCAAGAACCTTGATTTAATCCACTAGGTTTTTAACTTTTCACAGAATTTCAGGCAAGCACCTTAACCACTAAGCTATTTCTCCAGCCCTTTTCACAGAATTTCAATCCATTTTCATTATAAGAAATAGCCAGGTGTGGTGGCGTATGCCTTTAATCCCAGCACTTGAGAGGCAGAGGTAGGTGGATTGTCATGAGTTCAGGGAAGAAATGACAGAGGCGTGCTCAGCACTACAATATCTCTAGCACACCTTCCAAGGCTCAGGGTCCATTATGGAAGAGGTGATGGAAAGAACGTAAGAGCCAGAGGAAGGGTAGGACTTCTCACAATGTGCTCCTCCAGACAGAAAATGGGCCTGAATATCACAGTGTCTGACACTGCCTACACAAGACCATAATAGGAGGAAAAGATGATAACATCAAAATAAAAGAGACTGATTGAGAGGGGAAGGGAATACGATGGAGAGTGGAGTTTGAATGGGGAAAGTGGGGCGAGGGAGGAAATTATCGTGGGATATTGTTTATAATCATGGAAGTTGTTAATTATAAAAAATAAAAATTTTTTTAAAATAGATTTAAAAAAATTTTAAAGCTGGGCATGGTGGTACATGCCTTTAATCCTAGCACTCAGGAAGCAGAGGTAGCAGGATCACTGTGCATTCGAAGACACCCTGAGACTACATAGTTAATTCCAGGTCAGCCTGGACCAGAGTGAGCCCTACTGTGGAAAAAAAAAGGGAAAAAAAGTTACAAAAAAGTGACCCATTTTCTCTTTCCCTCACAAATAAATTAAAAAAAAATTTTTAATTGACAGGGCTGAGGAGATGTTCAGCAGTTAAAAGGTGCTTGCTTGTAAAGCCTGTCAACCTGGGTTCAATTCCTCAGCACCCACGTAAGGTCAGACTCAAACTGGCACATGTGTCTGGCATTCAAATGCAGGAGCAAGAGACCTTGGAGCACCTATACACACACACATAAATACTATGTGTGTTTGTGTGTGTGTGTGTGTGTGTGTGTGTGTGTGTGTGTGTGTGTGTGTATTTGGTTTTTCAAGGTAGGATCTCACAATAGCCAAGGCTGACCTGGAATTTACTATATAGTCTCAGGGTGGCCTTGAACTCATGGCAATCCTCCTACTCTGCCTCCTGAGTGCTGGGAATTAAAGGCATGCACCACCACATCTGGCAATACTATATTTTTTAAAGATTCATTATAATTCTATCAATATCTTCATAATGATATATATCCTTTTTTTTTTTTGTTTTGTTTTTAGCTAGGTTCACTCTCTAGCCCAGGCTGACCTGGAACTCACTCTGTAGTCCATGCAGGCCTTGAACTCATGGCAATCTTCCTACCTCTGCCTCTCCAGTCCTGGGACTAAAGGTATGCACTACCATGCCCAGATAGATCCTCTTAAACCTCTTGAAGTTAAAGGAAAAGCTATGCAGCATGCAGTTCAATGGGAGAGAGAGAAATAACTAGTGGAGATACTCAACAGTGGACACTGCAAGCCTTATATTTGGCCAGTCAAACCAAATGAGCCAACGGGTGCAATAGTGGCATGTCTGGTATGGGGGAAAGCAACTGCCCTCTAATGGGATTGGAGGCCCACTCCATGGGAGGAAATACATCCCCGATACTGAAAACCTACAAAAGGCACAATCATGAGCTCTAGGGTTGTAATCTCTGCTGGTGTCTGGCTAAATGTATACACTATGCTTGTCAAACCACCCAGTAAGCACTTCTCTTAATGTCCACACCCACATATTAATGCTACTCTCACTTTTGATTAGAGAAGCTCCTCTCTTCAGATGGTGGTCACCTCAGGATGACTCAGAAAGCACCATGGTGCTGAGAAGAAATGACAGGAGTGCTCAGCACTGCAATATCTCTACCACACCTTCCAAGGCTCAGGGTCCATTGCATAAGAGGTGGCTGAAAGGAATATAAGAGCCAAAGGAAGGGTAGGACTCTTTACAAGTACTCTTCCAGACACAAAATGGCCTGGGTATCCATGTCCTCTCAGTATCTACACAAGACCATCATAATAAGAGGAAAAGATCATGACATCAAAATAAAAGGCAGACTGATTGAGAGGGGGAAAAGATATGATGGAGAATGGAATTGCAAAGGGAAAAGTGAGGAGGGAGAGAACTACCTTGGGTTATTGTCTACAATTACAGAAGTTGTCAACAAAAAATAAATAAAATAAAAATTAAGTTGAGGGTGGTGGCACTCGGGAGGCACAGGTAGGAGGATCTCTGTGAGTATGAGGCCAGCCTGAGGCTACATAGTGAATTCCAGGTTAGCCTAGGCTAGAGCAAGACCCTACCTTGAAAAACCAAAATAAATTAAAAAAAAATAAATTCAAAATTAAAAAAATTCAAGCCATTATTTTCTTCACTCAGAGCTGGATTGGGGCAAGGGGGCAGCCTTTTCTGAAAATTATTTGTTTTCCTCTTGTCCTTCTAGAGCATTAAATCAACAGACTAAGATGATAATAAAACTAAATTTCTTTTTTCTAATTTTTAAAAATGTATTTACTTGAGGGGGGGATACAGGTATATTTAGAGAGAATGGACACTCCAGAACCTCTAGCCACTGCAAACCTTGTACAGATGTACAGGCTTACATGGGTACTGGCGAATAGGACCTGGGTCCCTAAGCTTTGCAGGCAAGAGCCTTAACTGCTAAGCCATCTCTCCAGCCCAAAAAACGTTTCTTCTTCCTTCCTTCTATTTTTGTGAGATAGGCTAGAGCCCAACTCTTGATCCATCCTTCTGACCCTCCCTCCATCTCTCTCTTTCTCTCTCCTTTGGCTCTCAACCTACCAAGTGCTGGGATTTCCTGACTTAAAATGAAGTTTCAACTCGGGAGGCAAAGGTAGGCGGGAGGATCGCTGTGAGTTCGAGGCCAGCCTGGAACGCCAGAGTACCAGGTCAGCCTGGGCTAGCGTGAGACCCTACTTTGAAAAAACCAAAAACTGAAGTTTCACCGCTCCTGTTCCCATCCACTAATTTTACACTATAGTGGAAGGGTTTGAGGGTCTATTGTGTCAGGCGAGGCTGACATATTGGCAAAACTCCCCACGCCCTCCCGCACCCCATTTCGGAGTGGGGGAGAACGTGGAAAGCCCAACTATTAGAATAATAGCCCCAAACATCCCCAAAGCAGTAAACTAGGGAGAGCATAAACGAGAAACTGGCTGACAGGAAAATCAAATCACAAGGGGATTCATCTTTTACTCACTTTGAGAACCTGAAATTATTTCCACAGGAAACACTCTGAGGAGGGGGTGGGGGACGGAAAAACTTTTTTTTTTTTTTTTTTACCACAGATTTCGACAGTTTTCCGGCTAAGGAATCACAGGAGTGTGAGTTAGTCGTCTCGGCCCACCATTCTCAAGTTTCGTCAGGGTTTACGAAAGAAAAAAGAAAAAAGAAAAAAAAAAAAATCTCCTCAGCTTTTCCGCCCCAGGTAGTGTGGGAAGGGTCCGACTCCAACTCGCGAGCAGCAGCGTCCCAGCTCTCGGGCGCCCCCGCGGCCTCAAGGCTAGCTTCGAATCCTCCCAGGAGCCCCAGCGGGAGCGGCCCCGCCCCTCGTGAAAGCAAAGCCCTCCGTTCTGGTGCCCCGCCCCTTACGTTCCTTTAGGAACGCTCAGAGCTCTCCCAGAACTCCCAGCGGGCGTAGGCTCCGCCCCCTCACGTTCCCTCGGGAACACTCAGGGCGCTCCCAGAACCCCCAGCGGGTGCAGACTCCGCCCCCCTCGTGAATAGCAAGAACCCTCCGTTCCGATGCCCCGCCCCCTCGCGTTCCCTTAGGAACGCTCAGAGCTCTCCTAGCGCTCCCGGCGGGCCCTCATGAATAGCAAGAGACGTCGGCTGTTACGTCTTACCACTTGGAGCTCTCCCAGCAGCCCCTGCGGCCGGCAAAGGCTCCGCCCCTCGTAGTAAGTGAGCGGCCCCCTTAGGGCCCTGTTCCGCAGGTGAGGCAGGACTCCTGACCCGGGCGCGCTTCGCTGGCTTTTAGGACTGGGAGGGAGTAGCACTCGGGAGGCAGAGGTAGGAGAAACGTGGAGAGTTCGAGGCCACCCTGAGACTACATAGTGAATTCTAGATCAGTCTGGGGTATAGCGAGACCGTACCTCGGAAAAAAAGAAAGAAAAAAAACCCTTGTTTATTTGCATGTGTGTGTGAAGGCCCTTGTTTACAGAGTCTGGTGGTCCTGGGTTCATTTCCCAAGATTGGCGGTCCCTGAAGTGGTAAAGAGACTCTGATGCATGCTCATGTGCTAATAAGTAAAATAAAAATTAGTAAGAGCCATGCATGGTGGTGAAGCCTTTAATTCCAGCACTCTGGAGGCAGAGGTAAGAGGATCACTGTGAGTTCGAGGCCATCCTGAGACTACACAGTGAATACCAGGAGGTCAGCCTGGGGCTAGAGTGAGACCCTACCTCGGAAAACCAAAAAAGGGCTGGAGAGATGGCTTAGCCTAAGGACTCATGTTGACTCCAGATCCCACACGAGCCAGATGCACAAAGCTGAGGCAGGCGCAAGGTCGCTCATGCCTACTAGGTGGCGCGAGCGTCTGGCGTTGGATTGCAGTGGCTGAGGCCCTCATGCACCAATTCTCATTCTCTCTCAAAAAACAAAAACCAAAGACAACAACATTGACAAAACAGGCCTATAATCTCGGCAGTTGGAAGGTGGTGACAGGAAGATCAAGAGTTCAGGCCAGGGCTGTGCAGGAGGAGGAGGAGGGGCAGGCGCTGGAGGGGAGCGCCGCCTGTACGACCTCATTGGGAAGATGAAACTCCTATGTTTGACCCAAGTTTACTCAAAGAAGTGGACTGGAGTCTGAATACAGCTACATTTTCTCCAGCACTTCCTGGAGAAGGCCTGGTTTTGAGGCCTCTATGCACTACTGCCTTGAATAGAGGATTTTTTAAGGCACTGGGTCAGCTGACAGAGACTGGAGTTGTCAGCCCTGAACAATTTATGAAATCTTTTGAGCATATGAAGAAGTCTGGGGATTATTATGTTACAGTTGTGGAAGATAGCCCTAGGACAAATTGTTGCTACAGCAACTTTGGTAATAGAGAACAAATTTACCCACTCCTGTGCTGAGAGGAAGAGTAGAAGATGTCGTTGTTAGTGATGAAGGTAGAGGAAAACAGCTTGGCAAACTGTTGTTATCAACTCTTACATTGCTAAGCAAGAAACTGAACCGTTACAAGATTACCCTTGAATGTCTACCACAAAATTTTGGTTTCTATAAAAAATTTGGATATACAGTTTCTGAAGAAAACTACATGTGTCGGTGATTCCTAATGTAAAAATCTTACAAGTAAGAATCATCAAAGGAGTTAATGCTGCAAGGCTTACTATACCTAGAGTTAAAACATTTTTGTTGCTGCAACCCAGTGACATTCATAAATACTGGACTGAAGAAACATTGTAATATTATAATTTTATTATTAGAAGATTGCCTTGGGTTGGTGGGACATGCTGTCAGTTTAGATTACAAATGACTTCTAAAAGGGGTGATCTTCAACCAAAGGAATATATTTTTAAGTTGAATCTTTTCTTGCATTGTATTTTTCTAAAGTTTGTCTTAATTTCCTGGTAGTCAAGAGTATGGGTAGTGAAGGGTTACATGTCTGCTATCTGTGCTACTCATGATTTTTTTTAAAAAGTATATATTGAATAAGGCTGTTTTCTGTTACATTCATAAAATTAAGTATTTTCATTTGAAAGTAACATCTACATACATTTAAGTGTAATTTATTCTATATTACACAAAATTGGAAAAATTATCTATGAATTTGTGAATCTAATATTTGATGATCCTAATACTGGCAAAGAACCTGGATAGCTTTTTTTAAATATTTTTTTGTTCATTTTTTATTTATTTATTTGAGAGTGACAGACACAGGGAGAAAGACGGATAGAGGGAGAGAGAGAGGATGGGCACGCCAGGACTTCCAGCCACTGCAAATGAACTCCAGACGCGTGCGCCCCCTTGTGCATCTGGCTAACGTGGGACCTGGGGAACTGAGCCTTGAACCGGGGTCCTTAGGCTTCACAGGCAAGCGCTTAACCGCTAAGTCATCTCTCCAGCCCCTGGATAGCTTTTTAAATAGAAAAAACAACTTATAAAGTGTGACAAGTTGCAAAGTTCCACAATTTAAATGTTTTACTAAAAGTTGTTTATCTGTAGACAATGTATCACCCATCTCATGTCACGTGTAAGAATTTATTTATTTATTTTTAACTTTTATTTGTTTATTTGAGAATGACAGAGAGAAAGAGGCAGATAGAGAGAGACAGAGAGAATGGGCGCACCAGGGCCTCCAGCCACTGCAAACGAACTCCAGACGCATGTGCCTCCTTGTGTATTTGGCTAACATGGGTCCTGGGGAGTTGAGCTTCCAACAAGGGTCCTTAGGCTTCACAGGCAAGTGCTTTACCACTAAGCCATCTCTCTAGTCCAAGAACTTATTAAAATTACCCAACAGCATATAGAGTGGGGCAGCCTGAGGTGCTTTGAAACAGTGACTTAGCAGCTCTCAGCATAAGTACTTTCATCCCATTTGATCTTACTATGGGCACCCGAAGCTTTTCTTCTGAGTGAACTATACAGAATTAAGTGGACTACTTAAGAATGTGTAGCAATGCTTTTGTCACATCCTTAAAGTGATGATGGAAGCTTTTCTATCTATTGGGATTGTAATGGTATTATTATTCTGGTGGTTGTTGTTTTGATTTTATTTATTTATTTTAACGTTGAAAAATTAGGTACTTCATCAATGGTTCTAATCTTTTGCATTCCATGCTACATTAAACCTGTTTACATGAATAGTCAAAAAATATTTTTTTAAAAAAAGTGTTCAGTCCACCCTCTGCTACATAGCAAGTTGGAGGCCAGCTTGGGCTATATGAGACCTTGATTTAAAAGTCCCCAAACAAACAAAATTAAGTTCTCATTTATACAGCTTCAGTGGTTATTTGCTTGAGGCTGGGTCTCCCTATATAGCCCCTGCCTCAGGCCCATTTGCTACCATACCTGGCTTCAGTCAGTGACTGCTGTAGCCTGAGGCAGGCAGTCCAGTAGTTCCCAAGATACAACAGAGAACAAGGCATGTAAGTTCCCTGCCTTAATGGAGTTTATTAGACTAAGGGGGGAGATAGAATTCACAGACAAAGTATCCACAGATGGTGAGAGCGCTGTTATGCTGTCAGTAAGGCAATGGAGACCAATAGATGCATGTGGGGAGGGAGAGCAACTGGAGATGGACTAGTTGTAAAGGTCCCTTGGGGGGGGTCATTTAATTTGAGAGCTTAATGGAGAACATGCTAGTTGGAAGGGCTGAGGGAAAAGATGTAGCTGGAAAGACTATTGCTATTTCCTCTTTATAGCCAACAAATTAAAATAAAAAATACAGCTGGGCATGGTGGCATACACATTTAATCGCAGCACTCAGGAGGCTGAGATAGGATTGCTGTGAGTTTAAGGCAAACTTGGGCTAGATTGAAACCTTGCCTCAAACAACAACAACAACAACAAAAATTAAAAAGCATATAGGGTTGCAGAGATGGCTTGGTGGTTAAGCACTTGCTTGTGAAGCCTAAGGACCCTGGATCGAGGCTTGATTCCCCAGGACCCACGTAAGCCGGGTGCACAAGGTGGTGCATGAATCTGGAGTTTGTTTGTAGTGGCTGGAGGCCCTGGTGCGCCCATTCTCTCTCTCTCTCTCTCTGCCTCTTTCTCCTCTGTCTCTCTCAAATAAATAAAAATAAAAATAAACTTTAAAAAAAGTATATAAACAGGGCTGGAGAGATGGCTTAGCGGTTAAGCGCTTGCCTGTGAAGCCTAAGGACCCCGGTTCGAGGCTCGATTCCCCAGGACCCACGTTAGCCAGATGCACAAGGGGGCACACACATCTGGAGTTCGTTTGCAGTGGCTAGAAGCCCTGGCGTGCCCATTCTCACTCTCTCTACCTATCTACCCCCCCCCGTCACTCTCAATAAATAAAAATGAACAAAAAAATTTTAAAAAAAAGTATATAAACAGGGCTGGAGAGATGGCTTAGCATTTAAGCGCTTGCCTGTGAAGCCTAAGGACCCCGGTTCGAGGCTCGGTTCCCCCAGGTCCCACGTTAGCCAGATGCACAAGGGGGCGCACGCGTCTGGAGTTCGTTTGCAGTGGCTGGAAGCCCTGGCGCGCCCATTCTCTCTCTCCCTCTATCTGTCTTTCTCTCTATGTCTGTCGCTCTCAAATAAATAAATAAATAATTTTTTAAAAAGTATATAAACATGGGCCAGGCAAGGTGGTACATGCCTTTAATCCCAGCACTTGGGAGACAGATGTAGGAGGATTGCTGTTAGTTCAAGGCCACCCTGAGACTATGTAGTGAATTCCAGGTTAGCCTGGGCTGGAGTAAAACCCTACCTTGAACCCCACCTCCCAAAAAAGAGTATATAAACATGAGGCTGAGAAGATGGTTCAGTAATTAAAGGCACTTGCTTGCGAAGCCTGAGAGCTGAGGTTCAATTCCCCAGCACCCATGTAAAGCCAAACACAAAAAGTAGCACATTCATCTGGTGTTCTTTTGCATTTGCAAGAGACCCTGGCATGCCCATACACACGTACACACAAATAAACAAATGGTTATACATATATATGAAAATTAAAATACATGAATAAAGATGTAAAGGTTGAGTTAGACTCAGTATTTTGGGTGGGCATGGTGGTGAATATGCCCCTAATCCCAACATTTTGGAAGTAGAAACAAGAGGATTGGGATTCAAGGCTAGCTTCAGCTGTATAGGAAGCTCTAGGTTTTTGAGGTCATGTCTCAAAAACAGGAGAGGTCTGGAGAGATGGCTCAGAACACACACACACACACACAGAGAACATACATCCACCCTCCCCCATAACTTCCTCAAATTTCAAAATTGATTTGACATGGCTATATCATTTGTTTGTTGTTTTTTTTTAAATTTTTATTTATTTATTTGAGAGCGACAGACACAGAGAGAAAGACAGATAGAGGGAGAGAGAGAGAATGGGCGCACCAGGGCTTCCAGCCTCTGCAAACGAGCTCCAGAAGTGTGCGCCCCCTTGTGCATCTGGCTAACGTGGGACCTGGGGAACCGAGCCTCGAACTGGGGTCCTTAGGCTTCACAGGCAAGCGCTTAACCGCTAAGCCATCTCTCCAGCCCTGACATGGCTATATCATGTAGTTACAAATATTTATCAATTTTGACTTTGTGTTGTTTTGTTTAATTTTTTTTTTTTTTTTTTTTTGAGGTAGGGTCTCACTCTAGCCCAGGCTGTTAGCTCAGGAATTCACTATGTAGTCTCAGGGTGGCCTTGAACTCACGGCAATCCTCCTACCTCTGCCTCCTGAGTGCTGGGATTAAAGGCGTGTGGCACCACGCCTGGCTAAAATATTTTTTATTTATTAAATTGAGAAGAGAAAGAAGCAGAGAGAAAGGCAGATAGAGAATGGGCACATCAAGGCTTCCAGCCACTGCAAATGAGCTCCAGACGCACATACCCCCTTGTGCATGTGGCTTATGTGGGTCCTGGGAAATCGAACCTTGGTTCTTTGGCCTTTCAGGCAAGTGCCTTAACCGTTAAGCCATCTCTCCAGCCCTTGTTTTGTTTTTTGAGGTAGGATCTCCCTCTAGACTAGGCTGACCTGGAATTCATTCTGTGGTCCTAGGCTGGCCTTGAACTCAGAGTGATCCTCCTACCTCTGCCTCTCAAGTGCTAGGATTAAAGGTGTGCACTACTATATCAGGTGACTTTGTATTATTATTATTATTATTATTATTATTATTATTATTATTATTTTATTTATTTACAAGCAGAGAGACAGAGGGAGAGAGTGGCCAGTGCCTCTAGTCACTGCAGACAAACTCCAGATGATGCATGCCCCACTTTGTGCATCTGGCTTTACTTGAGTACTGGGGGATTGAACTCAGGTCCTTAGGCTTTGCAGGCAAGGGCTTAATCTCTCCAGCCCTAGTGCCATAGTGTCACATGCCTTTAATCCCAGCACTCAAGAGGTAGAGGTAGGAGGATCACTGTGAGTTCGAGACCAGCCTGAGACTACATAGTGAATTTCAGGTCAGCTTGGGGTAGAATGAGACCCTACCTTGAAACCCCCCTAAAAAAAATCATTTATTTGAAAGAGAGAAAGAGAAGGAGAGAAAGAGCAGATTAGGCAGGGTCTCCTGCCACTACAAACAAACTTCAGATGCATGTACCACAGTGCATGTGGCTTTACATGTACTAGAGATTCAAACCAAGGCCGTTAGGCTTTGCAAGCAAGCGCCTTTTAACTGCTGAGCCATCTCTCCAGTCCTCCTTTTCTTGATCTGAGACTAGGTTTGACAGTTTGTTTCTAAAAACTTTTCTTTCTTGGTTCTTCAAGGTAGGGTCTCTAGCCCAGGCTGACCTGGAATTTACTATGTCGTCTCAGGGTGGCCTCGAATTCTTAGAGATCCTCATATCTCTGCCTCCCAAGTGCTAGGATTAAAGGCCTGCACTACTATGCCCTGCCCTGAAACATTTTTTTTAATTTAATTTATTTGAGAGTGACAGACAGAGAGAGAAAGAGGCAGATAGAATGGGCGCGCCAGGGCCTCCAGCCACTGCAAACGAACTCCAGATGCGTGTGCCCCCTTGTGTATCTGGCTAACGTGGGTCCTGGGGAATCGAGCCTTGAACCAGGGTCCTCAGGCTTCATAGGCAAGGGCTTAACCGCTAAGCCATCTCTCTCCAGCCCCTGAAACATTTTTTTATAGGACCTTGTTAAGGTCTCAGACCCTAGACAGTGGGCCTGGGGATGGAACCCAGGGCCTCACACACATGTCAAGCAAGTGCTCTTCCACAGAGCTACATCCATGGCTTTAAGATTTTAATTTTGCAGATTATTTATCTTAGATGCCTTCAAGATCTCTGAGTGGAACTGTCAAGGAGGCAGTTGATTTTAAGAATCTGGATATTGGGGCTGGAGAGATGGCTTAGCAGTTCAAACTCTTGCCTGCAAAGCCTAAGGACCCATGCTCAACTCTCCAGATCCCATGTTAGCCAGATGCACAAAGGTGAGGCAAGCGCAAGGTTGCACATGCCCACTAGGTGGTACAAGTGTTTGGAGTTCAATTATAGTGGCTGAGGCCTTGGTGCCCCAGTTCTGTCTCTCTCCCTCTATCTTTCTGTCTCTCTGTTTCTCTAAAAATAAAATAAAATAAAGAATTGGACCTAGGTAGTGATTCCAAGTTCATTTAAAAAAAAATAAAGAAAAGAATCTGGATATTGGAAGGAAAGCTCTGAGCTGAGGACATAAATGTAAGAATTTGAGGGGCTAGGAAGTTGACTCAGTGGTTTAAGGTACTTGTTCATATCCTGCCTGCCCAGGTTCAATTCCCAAGCCACCCATGTAAGCTGGACCAAGTTGCATATGCATCTGGTGTTCGTTTGTAGTGGCAAGAGGGCTTTGTTCATGCCTGCATGCATGCACACACGCACGCACACACATACACACATGCAATAAAAAAAGAATTTTAGCAATAAGCAAATATAAGATAGGCATGGTGGTGCATGCCTTTAATCCCAGCACTTAGGAGGCAGAGGTGGTTGGATCACTGTGAGTTCAAGGCTATCCTGAGACTACATAGTGAATTCCAGGTCAGCCTAGGCTAGAGTGAGACCCTACTTTGAAAAATAAAAATAAAAACAAAACAAAACCCAAAAAATTGAACACCAGGGACGCTGTCTCTGACCTACTCAGTCAGCTCCTGAATTTTCACAAGATCCATAGAATAAAGTTTTTGAGACTACTGATTTAGGCCATTTCACAGGCTATGTCCTCAAAGAGTCAGAGTCATAAACCTTTAAGGTTGCTCTAGTCCAGGCTGACCTAAATTCACTGTGTAGTCTCAGGCTGGCCTCCAACTCACACACAGTGATCTTCCTACCTCTGCTTCCTGAGTGCTGGGATTAAAGGCGTGCACCACTGTACCCATTTCCATTATTAAAATCATGGCTGCTGACCTGATTTCAACCCCTGGACTCCAGAATTACCTGAGGATAGAGTGAGCAGGGTCTCACTCTAGCCCAGACTGACCTACAACTTACTCTGTAGTCCCAGGCTGGCCTTGAACTCACAGCTATACTCCTACCTCTGCCTCCCTAGTGCTGGGACTAAAGGTGTGCACCACCATGCCCAGCTCATAAACATCTTAAAATTTCTATACTGAGGGCTGGAGAAATGGCTTAGTAATTAAAGCACTTGAGATGGGGAGGGGACATGATGGAGAATAGAATTTCAAAGGGGAAAGTGAGGGGGAGGGAGGGTATTACCATGGGATATTTTTTACAATCATGGAAAATGTTAATAAAAATTGAGAAAAAAAATAAAAAAGACTCAAAAAAAATTCCATAATAAGATGTTTTTCTTCTTTTCCAACCATTTGCATTCTTTGCTGGTACTTCTCTGAAGATTTCGTATACCTGTGATGAATTGTGCTTAATTATGTTCAAGTCTTGGTTATCTTGTTAGACTGTGGCTCCTTAAAGATACTAACAGTGGAATTTCAACATGGAGAGAGTTCCTTGCCTTGGTAACTGCCAAACACATAACATGTACCTGCCCACGTCTATATGTGGTGTTTTCAGACAGTACTCAGAATTGTGCAAGAATCCAGATGTTAATTGACTAGCCAGTGTCCCATGTATGGGAAGAAAGGTTTGTTGTGACTATTATTAATATTTTATTTTTTGGTTTTTCGAGGTAGGGTTTCACTGTAATCCAGGCTGACCTGGAATTCACTATGTAGTCTCAGGGTGGCCTTGAACTCACAGCAATCCTCCTACCTCTGCCTCCTGAGTGCTGGGATTAAAGGCGTGCACCACCATGCCTGGCTTTATTTTTACTTTATGAAATAATCATCTATTACTTTATTTTCATGAAAATCTTTTTTTAAGTTTTTAATTTTTATTAGCATTTTCCATGAGTATAAAAAAAAAATCCCATGGTAATTCCCTCCCTCCCCGCCCCCCACACTTTCCCCTTTGAAATTCCATTCTCCATCATATTACCTCCCCATCACAATCATTGTACATGAAAATCTTTTTATTTTTTATTTATTTAAAATATTTTGTCGGCTCGAGCAAACGGCGCGGGCGGCGGCGGCGGCGGTAAAATGTCAGTGCCGGGACCTTACCAGGCAGCTGCAGGGCCTTCCTCTATGCCTACCACATCCCGGTCCTATGAAGAGACAGTGGGTGAAAACACTTACTACCCAACGCCTCCAGCCCCGGTGCCCGGGCCGGCCACGGGGCTCATCACAGGCCTAGACGGGAAGGGCATGAACCCACCTTCGTATTATACCCAGCCAGTGCCAGTCACCAACGCCAACGCACGTGCATAGCCGGCTGCTGTTTCATCGCGTTCTGCGTGGACGCCCTGCAGGACGTGGACCATTACTGCCCCAACCGCAAAGCTCTCCTGGGCACCTACAAGCGCTTGTAGGACTCCACCGGCTGTGGGAGAGATGCGTGTCACCGGAAGTCACCTGGCCCTTGCCATGCCTGCCCCAGGAGAGGCTCCGCTCCGGAATCTCACCTCTCCATGGTCTCCACCTGCTTGTCTTCTTTTGGGGGAAAAAAATGTCACAAAAGTTACAAGCCTCCACCCCCCCCCCCAAAAAAAAAACAAAAAACTGCTGCTTGGAGTTGTGCACGGGACATGCAAAGACATTGACCTGGAGTGTTGGTTCAAGAGTTTTCCTGTCTACCTAAGTCGCCCTAACTAACTGTAATTGCTGCCCCCTTTGCATATCCTGGGGTTCACCACTGGCTGGGCTCCTCTTCTGCTCAGTGGGCCTTTCCGGTGGTGTTCTCAAACCTAGAAGCCTTATTTTTGAAACTTCTGCCCCAACCGTGGCAGAACCAGTCTTTTTGCACCTGTGGATTTTTTTTTTCCCCCACCTTTCCCTATCTGTGAAGACAAATATTCTTGCCTTAAAGACTTTATATGGGCTTGGCTCTTAGATTCTATAACTGCAGACGTTAGCGCTCACACTCACTTTAATTTCTTAATTTTTTAAGTGAATGGAAGGGTTGTTGACGCCCACCAGGCACGTATCAATGAGGTCATACATGCCGAATAAAAGAAAACCGGGGGCCGAGTTTAACCACTGTTGTTTGTGTCCCAGCAACACAGTAATAATGAAGGGATCCCCCACCCCCGTGCCGTCATTGCGTTCAGTTGTCAGCTTTTCTCGGTCTTACATGTCTATGAATAGTGTAATTTTGTTTTTTTAAGATGGAATTTCATTTTGTGGTTCAGGCAGGCCTGGAACTCCTGGGCTCAGGTGATCCTCCTGTTGCAGCCTCCCAAATAGCTGGGACTTCAAGTGTATGTGTCTGCACCCAGCTCTTTCCTTTTTCTTTGACAGAAAAAGAATGGGGACATCCCATCCACTGCCTGTACATGGGTTCGTTGTGGTTCTAAAACCATGTCTATGTGGGGACCCTTTGGGGTTCCTAGTGGTGTGAGCAGAGATGCCTGGGTGGACCCCTGCCATGGCGCCTCTGAGAACTTGAGCATCAGAACTGCCTAAAGAGCACTGAAGTCTAATTTCTATCTTTTCAGCAATAGAGCTTGTGGTATCAGACCCGTCAGAGGGTGCCAGCAACAAACCCAGAGCTTTTTCTAGGCTGACCCCTGTGTCGTCTTTAAAATGAACACAGAGCCCGCCCCCCTTTCAGAAGGCCCTGATTCCGAACTAAACCCACACCAGGGAGTTCTGTGAATCAGTGTGAAGTCAGAGTTGGACCTTGAACAAAAGTCCATATATGGGTCGAGAGGAAAGTCACCCTGTTGACACAGCCCTTCACGCGTTATTCTGGAAGTGTTAGCAATTACGATTTTGGCAGTGAATTATGGATACCTACGTCTCACTTTGGTGTTA
Organism: Jaculus jaculus; assembly: GCF_020740685.1. NCBI lineage: Eukaryota > Metazoa > Chordata > Mammalia > Rodentia > Dipodidae > Jaculus > Jaculus jaculus. The sequence continues at coordinate 110,885,263 of NC_059110.1, forward strand.
TCTGCTTTTAAACAAATAAAGCTTGGGGTTCACTCGGTGAACTCTTTATCAATTCAAAAATAAATAAATAAATAAAATATTTTATTTTTATTTATTTGACAGAGAAAAAGGGGGAGAGAGAGGGAGAGAATGGACATGTCAGAGCCTCCAGCCACTACAAATGAACTACAGATGCATGTGGTTCCTTGTGCATCTAGCTAATGTACGGGTATTGGGGAATCAAACCTGGGTCCTTTGGCTTTGTAGGCAAAGGACTTAACCGCTAAGCCATCCCTCCAGCCCTTTCTTTTTATTTTTATTCTTATTTTTTATTTTTTTTCAAGGTAGGGTCTCACTGTGGTCCAGGCTGACCTGGAATTTACTATGTAGTCTCAGGGTGGTCTTGAACTCAAGGTGATCCTCCTACCTCTGCCTCCTGAGTGCTGGGATTAAAGGCAGGCACCACCATGCCCGGCTCATGAAAATCTTGAATATTACCCTCTTTACCCATGGCTACTGTTGTATGACAAAATTATACCTTTGTGCCTAAATTCCAGAGTAGGAATAAATTATTCAATAACAGCTGTTTTCCTGCTATATTATGCAGAAATCTCAGAGAGAGAGATTTCACAAATTCCTATGATTAAAACAATATAGGGGTTGGGAATGCTGCTCAGTGATAGAGTGCGTATTTAGTGCATGGGAAGCTTTAGGCTCAGTCTCCAGCACCAACAGCAAAATAGCTAACATGCAGGATTTTTTTTCTATGAAACTATTCATTAAAAAATTTCCATATGGGGCTGGAGAGATGGCCTAGCAGTTAAGCGCTTGCCTGTGAAGCCTAAGGACCCCAGTTTGAGGCTAGGTTCCCCAGGTCCCACGTTAGCCAGATGCACTAGGGGGCGCACGCGTCTGGAGTTCGTTTGCGGAGGCTGGAAGCCCTGGTGCGCCCATTCTCTCTCTCTCCCTCTATCTGTCTTTCTCTCTGTGTCTGTCGTTCTCAAATAAATAATAAATAAAAAAAAAATTAAAAAAATTTCCATATGTAGCCGGGCATGGTGGTGCCTGCCTTTAATCACAGCACTCAGGAGGTAGGAGGATTGCTGTGAGTTCGAGGCCACCCTGAGACTACATAGTGAATTCTAGGTCAGCCTGGGCTAGAGTGAGACCCTACCCTGAAAAACAAAAACAAAACAAAACAAAAATTTCCACATGATAGGCTGGAGAGATTGCTTAGTGGTTAAGGTGCTTGTCTACGAAGCCTAAGAACCCAGGTTCAACTCCCCAGAACCTATGTAAGCCAAGTACGCGTAGTGGCATGTGCATCTGGAGTTCATTTGCAGTGGTTAAAGGGAGGCCCTGGCACACTCATTCTCTCTCTCTAATACATAAGTAAAAGTCTACATGAAACCAATATTCACAGCACAAAACATAAAAATCCATGTCCATTCTTCATCCTTACAGGTATTGCAAAATAAAGTTTTATTTTACTCTGAAAAAAAAAAAAAAAACCATAAAAACCACAGTAGTTTACCAATGCTCCTTAAACCAACCCAATCCTGCCAGAAGTAACTACCAATAATATTTTGGTATATTTTCTTCTCAATAGGATGTTCCTTAGCATAGACTTAACACACACACACACACACAATTATTTTTACACCAAATAGTATTTCATCATGAACATACATGTAAACTTGTTTAGCTGGTTCTGCATCATGAAGTTGTCTCTATGCTTTCCTATTCAAATGATGGGGCTGGGCCTAAAGACCCAGGTTTGATTCCCCAGTACCCACATAAGCCAGATGCTCAAGGTGGCTCATGTGTCTGGAGTTCTTTTGCAATGGCTAGAGGCCCTGGCATACCAGTCTCTCTCTCTTTCTCTCTCTCTCTCTCTCTCAAGTAAAAAAAATTTTAAATGATGGGTCAATGGGCACTGTGTGTATGTGTGTGTGTGTGTGTACGTGTGTGTGTGTACGTGTGTACGAGTGTGTGTGTGTGTGTGCACTCGTGCACGCACGCTCCTGCGTGCAGAGGGCAGAATACAACCTCAGGTGTCATCCCTTAGGAATCATCTACCACTTTTGAGACAGGATCTCTCACTGGCCTGGTATTTACCAAGTAGGCTAGACTGGGGTGAGCAGTGAGCCCCAAGGATCCTCCTTATCTCCATCTCCCACTGCTGAGATTACAAGTGCATGCCAACATGCCTGGTGTTTTTGTTACATGGGTTCTGGATATCAAAGTCAGGTCCTTATGCTTACATGACAAGCATTTCACCAACTAAGCTATCTTGCTGACTTGTTTTAGCATACACTGTTTTGGTGTGTGTATGTGTGTATAAGCATGTTCCTGTGTGTGAGTGCAGGTGTGCATGTGGCGGTCAACTACTGGGTGTCTGTCTGGCTTCTACCTCCTTTGAGGCAGGGTCTCATGCATTTCTGCATTTGCCAGTCTACCTGGTCTTCAAGCTTCTGGGGAACCCTTCTGTGTCCACCTCCCATCTCAACATCAGCATGTTGGGATTATAAAAGCCCACTACAAACCAGGTGTGATGGCGCACACCTTTAATTCCAGTGCTCAGAGGCAGAGGTAGGAGGCTCTCCATGAGTTCGAGGCCAACCTGAGACTACATGGTGAATTCCAGGTCAGCCTGGCCTAGAGGGAGACACTACCTTGAAAAACAAATGCCACAGCTTTCAGTTTTTGTTTTTTTTTTTCTTTTGAGAGAAAGAGAGAGAATTGGCACACCAGGGTCTTAGCCACTGAAGTCAAACTCCAGACACTTGCACCACCTATTGCACATGTACAACCTTGTGCTTGTGTCACCTTTGTGTGTCTGGCTTATGTGGGATCTGCCGACAGATCTCGAGCACTGCTTTGGGTTTGTTTTCTTTTTCTTTCCCAGGTAGGGTTTCACTCTAGACCAGGCCGACCTAACCTGGAATTCACTCTGTAGTCTCAGGGTGGCCTCGAATTCACAGTGATCCTCCTAACTCTGCCTCCTGAGGGCTGGGATTAAATGTGTGCACCACCACACCACACCCGGCTTGTTTTTTTTTTTTTTTTTTTTTTTTAATTTTTTTTTTTATTTATTTGAGAGCGACAGACACAGAGAGAAAGACAGATAGAGGGAGAGAGAGAATGGGCACGCCAGGGCTTCCAGCCTCTGCAAACGAACTCCAGACGCGTGCGCCCACTTGTGCATCTGGCTAACGTGGGACCTGGGGAACCGAGCCTCGAACCGGGGTCCTTAGGCTTCACAGGCAAGCACTTAACCGCTAAGCCATCTCTCCAGCCCCCGGCTTGTTTTTTTGAAGTAAGGTCTCACTGTAGCCCAGGCTGGCCGGGAACACTCTGTAGCCCCAAGCTGGTCTTGAACTCATTGTGATCCACCTACTTCAAGCTCCTGACTGCTAGAACTACAAGTGTGTGCCACCATGCCTGGTACTTCCAGCTTTTTGCCTAGTGTCTGAGGATCCAAACGTGGGTACCAGGCTTGAGTGGCAAGTGCTTTGTTCACTGAGCCATCTCCCCAGCCCTGGTTTTGTGGTATGTATGTATGTATGTATGAATTTAAGAGAGAGAAAGGGGTTGGGAGATGACTTAGCAGTTAAGGTTCTTGCCTGCGAAACCTAAGGACCCAAGTTCAATTCCCCAGGGCCCACATAAGCCAGATGCACAAGGTGGCACATACATCTGGAGTTCGTTTGCAGCAGCTGGAGGCCCTGGTATGCATTTTGTTCTATCTATCTGCCTCTCTTTCTCAAATAAATAAAAGAAAAAAATTCAATTAGAGAGAGAGAGAGTATGGACATGCTAGGGCCTCTTACCACTACAAACGAACGCTAGATGCATGTACCACTTTGTGTATCTGGACTTATATGGGTTCTGAGGGAATCAAACCCAGACTGTCAGGCTTTGCAAGCAAGCACCTTCAATCATTGACCCATCTCTCCATTCCTATTTATCTTCATTTATTTATTTAAATTATTTTCAAGGGATGGGGAGAGAATGGGCATACCAGGGCCTGTAGCCACTGCAAACAAACCCCAGATACATGTGTCACTTTGTGCATATGGCTTTATGTGGGTACTGGGGAATTAAAACCAGGATAGCAGACTTTGTAGGCAAGTGATTTAACTGCTGAGCCATTTCCCTAGCTCCCAATAATCATCTGTTTGTTTGTTTTTCCTTTTCCTTTTCCTTTTTTTTTTTTTTTTTTGATGGAAGGTCTCACTGTAGCCCAGGCTGACCTGCAGTTCTCTCTGTTGTCCCAGGTTCAAACCCCCTACCTCTGCCTGCTCAGTGCTGGGATCAAAAGTGCGTACCACCATGCCTGGCAATTTTTTTTTAACTTTAAAATATGTAAAAGCAAATAGCAATCAGGGAAACCACACTTCTTTGAATTTTGATGTTTTCCTGGGGTGCACATGTGCCCTTGAGGTGGCCCCTGTGGTTGCCTGAGGAGAAATGCGCTTGTCTGCAGCACAGTGTCAGGTATCCTGCTCCATCCATTGCTCTTCTGCTGTTCTTATTTGAGTCAGAGGTTGTTTTTTTTTTTTAATATTTATTTATTTATTTGAGGAGAGAAAGAGGTGGAGAGAGAGAGAGAATGGGCGCACCAGGGCCTTCAGCCACTGCAAACGAACTCCAGATGCATGCACCATCTTGTGCATCTGGCTTATGTAGGTACTGGGGAATCGAACCCAGATCCTTTGGCTTTGCAGGCAAGTGCCTTAACCACTAAGCCATCTCTCCATCCCTGAGCCAGAGGCTTTAACTGATCCTGGAGCTTGTCATTTTTTCAGTCTCCAGGGGCCATGATTCTTGGGTTATAGACACTTTATGGGTTCTAGGGATTTAACTTGATCATCCCTTAGGCCTCCTCAGACCCTCAGGCTTGCACAGGAAGTGCTCTTAACTGCTGAGCCAGCTCTTCAGCTCTCCCGCTGTCTTTTGAGTCTAGGCAAGGCATTCCAGGTCAGCTCTGGGATACAGCCAGAACCTACCTGAAAAAAGCAAACAAACAAAAAAACTCATAAAACATAAAGTAATGGTATTTGGAACTAGGGACTCTTATATATAAGAGCCTCAGAGTATAACACGGTCACAAGATTGCACCCGAAAATAGGCTCTGGCATGAGAATGGCTTTTAGGAATAAAATTAAATTCTTAATTTTTCAGACAAGGACACCAAAGCACAAAGAGGCCAATGCCTTTCCCAAGGTTTTCAGCCCTGTCATCATGGCCAGTTTGAGTAATTCCATGTGGAACACATCAAATTTATATGGAAAAGTGTTATTGTTAAAAGGCAAATATAAAGTAATGTATATAGGATTATACTATTTTAAGAGAAAAATGTTTCTGTATGCAACACGCTGAAAGGCATGACACTGTTAAAACAACAGTAGTTATTATATTCAAAAGACAGATTAAGGGAGATTTATGTTCTTTTTTTTCCCCCTGTGGTGTATTTTTGAGTTTTACAGCTCTCTCCCAGGCTGATATTTGTATTACTAGGAAAAATATTTAAACTATGTACTTTTGTATATTACCACAAATGGAAGAGATAGATGAAGAAGGATTGGAAAGAATTTTGGGATATTTTTAAATAAATGTAATCATAACCTGAAAGACAGTAAAAAATGAGTATATTCAAATATGCAAGCTAGTGACAGCTGTCTGTGAAAGCCCAAGGCAGCAGGGGCAAATAGTACAGCAATGAATGTTATCTCCTTTACCCAAGATCCTTTCCTTTTCTCTTTCTCTCCCTTTTTTCTTTCAGAGAAAGAGAAGAGAGAAGAGAGATAGAGAATTGGCATTCCAGGACCTCAGCCACTGAATTGAACTCCAGATACTTGTGCCATTTAGTGGGCATGTGCAAATTTGCACTTGCCTCATCTTTGGGTGTCTGGCTTATGTGGGATCTGGAGAGTCCTTAGGCTTTGCAGGCAAGTCCCCAGTCTCCAAGATCTTTCTGACCTCCAGTCAAAAGAAGTTCCCTTCCCCAGATGTGTGTTTAGAAAAATATAGATTTGGGTCATGTCCCCCCTTAGGTTACATTTAACTCCATGCAGCTGTACAAGAAAAGTCAAAGGCAATGAGAATTCAGATGTGAAGGGGCTAGCCCTAGAAGTCCAGAGAATCATCTTATAGTATTAGAATGGGTGTTCCAGAAAGGATTTTTTTTGTTGTTGTTTTTCGAGGTAGGATCTCACTCTAGTCCAGGCTACTCTGAATTCACTATGTAGTCTCAGGGTGGCCTTGAACTCACGGTGATCCTCCTACCTCTGCCTCCCGAGTGCTGGGATTAAAGGCGTGTACCACCATACCCAGCCAGAAAGGGTTTTATTTTATAATTTAGGGCCATCAAGCTGAGGGTAGTGGTTCAGGCCTGTAATCCCAGCACTTGAAAAGTGAAGGCAGGAGCATGAAGGTAGGTTATTATCTCTTTTTAAAATGTTATTACAGAGAGAAAGACAGAGACAGGATGGATAGTCCAGGCCCTTCTTCTTCTGCTGCTGCAGCAAACTAATTCCAGACACATGCATCTGACTTTACATGAGTACTGGGAATTGAACCCAGGCTGGCAGGCTTTGCAAGTAAACACCTTTGATAGCTGAGCCATCTCTCCAGCCCCTATGATCATTCTCCACTTCATAGTGAGTTTGAGGCCAGCTTGTCTAGTTTGAGGCCAGTTTGTCTAAAGGAAAAAATAAGTGGGGGTGGGAGAGAGCAACAAGTCACAAAACAGGAAGAACATGCTTGCAACAAGACATATCTGGGAGCTAGTCATGGTGGCACACGCCTTTAATCCTAGCACTTGGGAGGCAGAGGAGGATCGCCATGAGTTTGAGGCCACCCTGAGAGTACGTAGTGAATTCCAGGTCAGTTTGGGATTGAGGGAAACTCTACCTCAAAACCTCCCCTTGCCTCCCCCCCCCCTCCAAAGACATATCTGGGGCTGTGAGATGGCCCAGTGGTTAAAGGTGCTTCCAGCCTACTGACCTGAACTTGAACCTGGTCAGTGCCCATGTAAAGCCAGATACAAAGTGGTGGACATGTCTGTAATCCTAAAATGCCTATAGTAGTGGGAGGTGGAACCAGGAGAATTCAGAAGCTTGCAAGCAGTAATGTAGTCAAGGATGGCTTTGAACTCCTGGTCCTCTTGCCTCAGCCTCATACGTACTTGAATTATAGGCTTATGTCATGAAGACCAGCACCAGAAATTGTTAAAAGATAACTTAATGCCAAGTGTGGTGATGTATGTCTGTAATCCTACCACAGGGGAGGTTGAGGGAGGGTTGTTGAGACTTTGAAGCCAGCCTGGGCTACATAGTGAATTCTAGGCTTGCCACAAAATAATTTAAATAATTTTTTTTCCTGTTTTCTTAAATACTTCTCATCAGACTTTGTGAAAGAAATACTAAATACAGCTATTAAAGCAAATTCTAAGTAAATGGATTTGGCAGGTTATTTTCTGCAAAGCACTAGGCAAGTACGAAAAATACTCCCATGTGAGAAAATACTGCTAAAATATTAATTTCCAGATGGTCAAAGTTCAGGATTGACTCATTTGGAACATGTTATAAATTGAAAACGCTGAAACTTGGAAAACCCAGAAAACTATAATTCTCATTAATTGGCTGAGATTACTAAGTAAACAAGCTGCGGGATCAGAGGGACTGCTGTGGGTACTGAATTCAGTTTATTTTCCAGCAGCAGAGTATACTGCAACAGTTCCAGAAGGTGGCAGAAGAGAGCTGTGTATGATTTAACGTTTGTCCACATGAGGTGGGGGATCCCAAAGGTGAAAAAATGGGACCCACTTCGTTAGCATACAGACCACCCTGTTTAAAAAAAAATATTTATTAGAAAAAGAGAGAGTGAGAGGAGGAGGGAAAGAAGGGAAGAAGAAGAAAAGGAGAAGAGAGCCAGGGCTTCCTGTTGCTGTGAACAAACTTCAGGGCTGGAGAGATGGCTTAATGGTTAAGGTGCTTTCCTGCAAAAGGTAAGGACTTTGGTTCGATTCCCCAGGACCCACGTAAGCCAGATACACAAGGTAACCTATGCGTCTGGAGTTCCCTTGCTGTGGTTGTAGGCCCTAGCGCGCCCATTCTCTCTCTTGTCTCAAATAAATAAAAATAAAATATTTAAAGAAAAAAAAAACTTCGGACACACGTGCTGCTTTGTGCATCAAGCTTTACATGGGTGCTGGCAAATTGGCAGACTTTGCAAGCAAGAACCTTTAACCAGTTAGCCATCTTTCCAGCCCCACCTTAGTTTTGCAAACTGAGCCTCAGATGAATCCCCTGATTTCCTTAAACTCTTCATTAAAATAGATCCCTTTAAACCAGGTGTGGTGGCTCATACCTTTAATCCCAGCACTCAGGAGGCAGAGGTAGGAGGATCACCCTGAGTTCGAGGCTACCCTGATACTACATAGGGAATTAATTTTCTAGGTCAGCCTGAGCTAGAGTGAGACCCTACCTCGAAAAACCAAAAAAAAAAAAAAAAAAAAAAATCCTTTAAGTATATCAGACAATGTGTGTTTTCCAATTATTCTCTGAATTTAATTAGGCATGAAAATATATCCCCAGCATTGAGAGAATCATGACGTAACATGATAAAATGAACCCTCATGTCTCCCCGCCTCTTAGTTTATCAAACGGAACATCCCAAGTCCTCTGTTCCTCCTTTTATTTATTATTTATTTTTGAGAGACAGAGAGAGAACATGGGCATGCCAGGGCCTCTTGCTGTTGCAAATGAACTCCAGATGTTTGCACCACTTCCTTCATCTGGCTTGGTTGTGGGTACTGAAATGAGCCATCAGGCTTTACAAGCAAGTACCTCTAACTGTTGAACAATCTCCCCAGCCCTCTTCCTCCTCCTGTTATCATGATTGTTTATAAAATCTCACTTGTCATGATATTTTTACCATTTTTGTAATATTTACGTGTGCATATGTGCTTAAAATGGTAATAAAAGTATAGTATATATACAAAACAAAACATGAAAAAAAAAATACAGGCTGGGCCTGGTGGTCCAAGCCTATAATCTCATTAGATTGAGGCAAGAGAGTTCCAAGCCAAGTTGGGTGTGGTGGCGCACGCCTTTAATCCCAGCACTTGAGGCAAGGCTATGAGGATCGCCATGAGTTCAAGGCCACCCTGAGACTACATAGTGAATTCCAGGTTTGCCTGGGCTAGAATGAGACTCTACCTTGAAAAAAGAGACAGGGAGAGTTCCAGGCCAGCCTGAGCTACATAGAGAGACTCATGTTCAGAAAACGTTTTGGAAACCGTAAAATGAACACGTGTGAGTCAGCTGAGAAAGCACACACTCCGCGGGCCTGGGAAGTCACGTGTGCACCTTGCCAGCTGCATCTCCTTTCTTCATCCCACAGATGACTACCGTCTGGAATTTTGTTAACCATTTTCATAGCAGTAAGATACACATGACCTAAAATTCACCACTTTAACCATTTAACCAGACTGCTATGTTGTATTAAGTACATTCATACTGTTGTGCAACTATCACCTTCCACATGACACTCTGTACCCATTAAGAAATAACTGTGTGTTCTCTTCCTCCATTCCCTGACTACTGCCGTTCTCCTTTTTGTCTGTAATTCTGATTACTTTTGGAATCTAATTTAAGGAGTCATAACATTTGTCTATTTATGACTGGCTTATTTCACTCACCACAAAATCTTTAAGGTTCACCCATGCTGTATTACAAGGCTTTCTACCCCTGATTTTATTTATTTATTGTAAAGAGAGATGGAGAAGGAGAGAGAAAAAATGAGTGCACCAGGGCCTCCAACCACTGCAAATGAGCTCCAGATGCATGCATCACCTTGTGCATCTGGCTTACATGGGTACTGGGGAATTAAATCTGGATTAATTTGGCTTTGCAGGCAAGTGCTTTAACTGCTAAGCCATCTCTCCAGCCCTGTTTTATTTTTAATTAATTAATATTTTTATTGCAAGCAGAGAGAGAGAAAGGGAGAGAGAATGGGTACATCGGGGCCTCCAGCCATTGCAAACAAACTCCAGATGCATGTGCCACATTGTGTACTGAGGAACTGATCCTGGGTCATTAGACTTTGCAGGCAAGCACCTGCAATGTGCAGTTGCCATTTTGCTGGATAATTCTTTGGTGGGGGTGAGTGTGAATGTCCTATATTTTTTAGAATGTGTATAACACTCCTAGTCTCTATTCACTATACACCAAAAGTACACCTTTAGGGCTGGAGAGATGGCTTAGCAAAGAGTACTTCCTGTGCAAGCATAGAGCCTGAGAGACCACGTGAGTTCAATCCCCAAGCTCCACATAACAGCTGGGAATAGCCATGTATGTCTGTTATCCCAGTCCCGTAGGAGAGCAGAGAGCAGAGAATTGCCAGAGCCTGTGAAAAAAAATGGTAAACTCTAGAAATTATCAAGAGACTCCTGCTCAAATAAGAACAGGTTGGGACTTGCAGAGATGGCTTAGCGGTTAAAGGGGCTTTCTGGTGCTAGTTCATTTCCCTAACACCTATGTAAGGCTGGATGCAAAAATGGCCCATAGCCGGGCGTCGTGGTGCATGCCTTTAATCCCAGCACTCGGGAGGCAGAGGTAGGAGGATCGCCATGAGTTCAAGGCCACCCTGAGACTACAGAGTTAATTCCAGGTCAGCCTGGACCAGAGTGAGACCCTACTTCAAAAAACCAAAAAAAAAAAAAAAAAGGCCCATACATATGGTGTTTGTTTGCAATATCAAGAGACCCTGATGTGCCTCCCTCACACATAAATATTGTTTAAAAAGAACAAGTGGAAGACTGATAGAGCAGGACACTCCACATCTACTCCAGCCACCACAAGTGAGTGCATGGGGCACACACATGTTCATACACCACTCACCACATTACACCCACACCCACACACACCACATCTCTGCCCAGGTTGTGACAACCAAAAATACTTTCAGATATTGCAAAATGTCCCTTGGTGGGGGAAGAGAATTGGTGGGTTAGAGGCTTTTTTAAAAAAAAATTATTTTGTTGTTATTGTTGTTTTGAGGTAGGGTCTCACTCCAGCTCAGGCTGACCTGGAATTCACTGTGTAGTCTCAGGGTGGCCTCAAACTCACTGTGATTCTCCTACCGCTGCCTCTGGTGTGCTGGGATTAAAGGCGTATGTCACCATGCCTGGCTGAGGGTTTTTTATTATTATTATTTTTTATTTATTAGTTTTGTATTCAGCAAATACAGGCAGTTGGGTACCATTATTAGGTTCATCCTACCCCCTCCCTGAAAGCCCCTCCTTGCTGAGGAATATGGGTCGTGCATTGTGGGGTTAGCCCACAGTTATGGGTAAGATAAATGTCTCTGCATATCATGACCCAACATGTGGCTCTGACATTCTTTCCGCCCCCTCTTCCGCAAAATTTCCCTAAGCCACGTTGGGTTCATTTTTGGTCTGCTTCAGTGATGAGGTATTGGGGGCCTCTGAGGCTCTGGCTCTCTGATTTGGTAGGACTTCATTTTTCTCTGTGTTGATCTCCTTCCCTCTTGTGCTGGTATCCAGTTCATCAGGAAAACAGCACCCTTGCTTGTTTCGCCAATTTTCCTTAGTTTCAGCCGGGGCCCTTTTGAGGTATGATGGGGTGGCTCTCTCCTTAGGATCTGCATCTATCTAAAATAGAGAAGCAGATTCTCCAGCAGAAAGTAAGTTAGCACCAGGACAAATGAGATAACCCTAATTTTTTTAATAGAGAGTTTAATAGGTGTAGGCCCTCTTGTAGCCCATGATTAATGATAGCTTGATATTGGAGAGTGGGCTTATGTTTGGATATAGTTCTGACTTGTTTCCCAGCTCCAGCTATGGGTCCCATACCACTGAGGGGATCAGTTAGCCAAATCAAGAGCAGTTGGTTCCCCACCGTGGCTGTGTGCCACTATTGCACTTGTGTGGGCATCACAACAGGTTATTTGCTGCTAAGTAGGTTCGACCATGAGTTGCTTGGACAGATATTGGTCATTTCCCCCAGTCGCCCATGTAGCACCTTCTGGCACTAGACATGCTGACTGTCTGGGGACTGACTCTCTCCTGGCTTCCAGCCATGCTGTTCTATTTTACATGTCAGCTGCATATGGTGTCTTCAGCAGTAGGGTCTTACCACTAGCCTTTGGTGGGTCATCAAGTACTCTGACAGAAATCTGTCATTCTTTTAGGAAACCTTGTAGGTTTCTCTGATCAAAAGCTCATTGTGGATGATAGCCCCATGCTGGTACTGGGAGTTACAGGTCAGTGCCCACTAAGAAAATGAGGAAAAAGATAACTAATATACAAGAGTTAGAGAGACGAGAGAGGGAGAGGGAGAGGGAGAGGGAGAGGGAGGGAGGGAGGGAAGATGTAGAAATTTAGGTTAGACTTGATCCTACCCTCTCCAGTGTCTTGTGGGTCAGGTGTTCTCTGTAAGGGCCTGGTGAAGGTTCGGCCATTTGGTCTGCCTTTTAGGAAGTAGAATTATATAGTACCATTGCCGTTTGGGTCTAGATTAGTGTTTCCCTCCCCTTCGATTCCCTCCCCTCCCTCCCCATTTTTTTTCTTTTATATTTTGTTTATTTATTTGGGAGAGACAGAAAGAGGCACAGAGAGATAGAGAGGAAGAGAGAGAGAGAGAATGGGCATGCCAGGGCCTTCAGCCACTGCAAACGAACTCCAGATGCATGCACCCCCTTGTGTATATGGTTTATGTGGGTCCTGGAGAATCGAACCAGGATCCTTTGGTTTGTAGGCAAGCACCTTAACCACTAAGCCATCTCTCAAGCCCAAGGGGTTAGGACATAGAAATATTCTCTTCTAAAAGCTTTATAGTTTTTTCCTTTTCCATTTGGGTCTTTGATTCACCTTAGAATGGAATGGTGAAAAACAAGAGTTCCATTGTTATTTTTCCCTGTCTTTTTTTGATTTTTAAAATATCACATTTTATTCAGATTTTACAAAGGAGTGCAGAAAGGGGAAGGCTGAGAGGTAAGGGGAAACAAAATGGGAAGAAGTCTACCATATGGAGCCCAAAAGCCCATGTAGCTCAGGAGTCCATGTGACCAGATAGGGATCAGGGGAAAAAATCTGGCAAAGAAAAAAAGCTGGGCGTGGTGGTGCACTCCATTAATCCCAGTACTTGGGAGGCAGAGGTAGGAGGATCACTGTGAGTTCGGTGCCACCCTGAGAATACATAGTGAATTCCAGGTCAGCCTGGGTCAGAGTGAGACCCTACCTCAAAAACAACAACAAAAAAAAAAACAAACAAAAAAAGACACGTGGAGAGTAAGGGTAAGGGCCTAGGCTGAGACCCTATCAGCTGGGCCTGGGCCTCAGCTGGCTCAGGGAAAAACTCACCCACAGCTAGAAGTTCCCAAGTGACCAGAGAGCTAGGCAGCATTTTTTCTCTGTCTTAATGCTCTTTATTGCGCAATCCTATTTCTCCCCTGCTCATCTGTAAGACTCCTATTATATATCAAGTGACATGGAGGCAGGTGTGTGGCTGAGCTCTCTATTGTTCTTATTGCTCTATTTTTCTGTCCTTGTTCCAATGTCATTGTTGCCACTGAAAGCTGTTAGATATGGAAGGGAAGTCCAGATCTTATTTCTTTTTGTCTTGGTTTTTTCTGGCTTTTTGTACTTTCACTATATTTTAGAATTTGTCAAAATCTTTTTTGCTTTGTTCTGTTGTTTTTTTAAATGATTATTTAAAATATTACTTATTTGCAAGCAGAGAGAGAAAGAAGAGAGACAGAGAATGGGCCTCCAGGACCTCTGGCCCCTGCAAATGAACTCCAGATGCATGTGCCCCTTCCTTGTGCATCTGGCTTATGTGGGTCCTGGGGAATCAAACCTGGGTCCTTTGGCTTTGCAGATAAATGCCTTAACCACTAAGACATCTGTCCAGCCCTGTTTTTTTTTTTTTTTTTTTTTTTTTGAGATAGGGTCTCATTGTTGTCCAGGCTGACTTGGAACACACTCTGCAGTCCCAGGCTGGCCTTGAATTTAGCAATCCCAGCAATCCTCCTACCTTTGCCTCCCAAGTGCTATGACTAAAGGTGTGTGCCACCATACCAGGCAAAAATCTTACTTTTTAAAGTTTTTACAATTAATTATTTATTTGAGAGTGAGAAAGAGGCAGATATATATATAGAGAGTGACAGAGAGAGAGAATGGCACACCAGAGCCTCTAGCCACTGCAAATAAATTCCAGAGGCATGCTCCAATTTGTGCATCTGGCTTATGTGAGTCCTGGGGAATTGAACCTGGGTCCTTTGGTTTTGCAGTCAGGCAAGCGCCTTAACTGCTTAGCCATTTCTCCAGAACTCCCCCTTTATTTTCTTTTTCTTTTCCCTTTTCTTTTCTTTCCTTCCTTTTTTGTTTTTTTTTTTATTTTTTATTTATTTATTTGAGAGCAACAGAGAGAGAGAGAAAGAGGCAGAGAGCAAGAGAGAGAATGGGCACGCCAGGGCTTCTAGCCACTGCAAACAAACTCCAGACGCATGCGCCCCCTTGTGCATCTGGCTAACATGGGTCCTGGGGAATCGAGCCTCAAACCGGGGTCCTTAGACTTCACAGGCAAGCGCTTAACCGCTAAGCCAACACACCAGCCCATGTTTTTTTTTTTTTTAATTTTTAATTTCTTTATTTGAGAGCGACAGACACAGAGAGAAAGACAGATAGAGGAAGAGAGAGAGAATGGGCGCGCCAGGGCTTCCAGCCTCTGCAAACGAACTCCAGACGCGTGCACCCCCTTGTGCATCTGGCTAACGTGGGACCTGGGGAACCGAGCCTCGAACCAGGGTCCTTAGGCTTCACAGGCAAGTGCTTAACTGCTAAGCCATCTCTCCAGCCCCCATGTTCTTGTTTTTGAAGTAGGGTCTTGCTCTTGCCCAGGTTGACCTGGAATTCACTATGTAGTCTCAGGGTGGCCTTGAACTCACAGCAATCCTCCTACCTCTGTCTCCCAAGTGCTGGGATTAAAGGTGTGAGTCATCACATCCAGCTCCAGCCTGTGTGTATGTATGTTGTATGTATGTGTATGTGTGTATGTATATATATATATATATATATATATATATATATATATATATATATATATATATATATATTGTTGCAGGCAGAGAGAGAGAGAGAGAGAGAGAGAGAATGGGTGTGTGTGCCAGGGTCTCTTGCAAATACAAATGAATGCCAGATGCATGTACCATTTTGCACATCTAGTTTTAGGTGTGTACTAGGGAACTGAACCTGGGCTGTCAGACTTTACAAGCAAGTCCCTTTAATCTCTGAACCATCATCCTAGCCTTAGAATTGTCAAATTCTTTACAAAATCTATTGGAAGTTTTTGAGGGTTTTTTTCCCCCCTCTGGTTTTTCAAGGTAGGGTGTCACTTTAGCTCAGGCTGACCTGGAATTCACTACGTAGTCTCAGGATGGCCTTGAACTCACAGCAGTCCTCCTACCTCTGCCTCCCAAGTGCTGGTATGAAGGGCATGTACCACTACACCCAGCTTTTTGAGTACTGTATTTATTAGAATGAGAGAGAGAGAGAGAGAGAGAGAGAGAGAGGGAGAGAGAGGGAGAGAATGGGTGTGCCAGGGCCTCTAGACACTGCAAATGAAGTTGACACATGCACCACCCTGTGTACTTGGCTTTATATAGGTACTGGGGAATCAAACCTGGGTTCTTAGGCTTTGCTAAGCCATCTTTCCAGCCCTGGATTTTTTTTTTTTTCCAATGTGACAGTGTTAGAGAGAATTGGTGTGCCAGGGCCTCCAGCCAGTGCAATGGAACTTCAGGTGAGTGTGCCCCCTTGTGTGAGTGTGACCTGATGCACTTGCATCACTGTGCATCTGGCTTACATGGGACCTGGAGAGCAGAACATGAGTCCTTAGGCTTTGTAGGCAAGTGCCTTAGCGGCTAAGCCATCTCTCTAGCCTGGATTTTTATTTTTATTTTTAAATTAGGATTACATTGGTACAATATAGGACAACTGACATGTTATTAGCATATAAAAGTTTGTGAACATAGCATAGTCCTCTATTTTAGTATGTTTCAATATTTTTCAATGAATTTTTAGAAGTCTCCCTTCCTACAGAAGTCTTGTACATCTTTTATTAGGCTTATTTTTTTAGGGCTGGAAATAGAACCCAGAGCCTCATGCATGCTTGGCTAGTGCTGTACCACTGAACTGCAACCATAGTCAGATATTTCATATCTTTATCTTATTATAAAGGATTTAACGCTGGAGAGATGGCTTAGTGGTTAAGGTACTTGCTTGCAAAACCAAAGGACTTGGGTTGAATTCTCCAGGACCCACATAAGCCCAATGCACAAGGTGGTGCATGCAACTGGAGTTCATTTACAGTGTCTGGAGGCCTTGGCACATCCATTTTCTCTCTCTGCTTCTCTCTCTCCCAAATAAATGAAAATAAAATACATTTTAAAATTTTTTTTGTTTTATTTTTATTTATTTATTTGAAAGTGACAGACAGGTAGAGAAAGAGGCAGATAGAAAAAGAGAGAATGGGCACATCAAGGCTTCCAGCCACTGCAAATGAACTCCAGATGCGTGTGTCCCCACGTGCATCTGGCAATTGTGGGTCCTGGGGAATTGAGCCTCGAACTGGGGTCCTTAGGCTTCATAGGCAAACACTTAACCACTAAGCCATATCTCCAGCCCAAAATAAAATATTTTAAAACATGAAGAAACAAAGGATCTATGACTCCCTCCTCCCTGCATCATACAGGCTCTAATTATGTTGTCTACAATAGTCTTGAACTCCTAGGACCAAGCAATCTTTCTGCCTCATCCTCCCAAGTAGCTGGATCTGTAGATGTGTGCCACCACACCTAAGTTTAAAGATATCTATATCTGGGGCTGGAGAGATGGCTTAGTGGTTAAGGCATTTGTCTGCAAAGCCAAAGGATCCCGGTTTGATTCTCCAGGATCCACGTAAGCCAGATTCACAAGGGGTGCATGCATCTGGAGTTCATTTACAGTGGCTGAAGGCCCTGGCATGCCCATTCTCTCTTTCTCTCTCTCTGCCTCTTTCTCTGTATCAAATAAATAAAATATATTTTAAAAAGATATTTATTTATTTATCTACCTCTCATCTATATATTTACCACATATATATAGTTTTTTGAGGTAGGGTCTTACTCTATTGCTTTAGCCCAGGCTGACCTGAAATTCACAATGTAGTCTCAGGGTGGCCTCAAACTCACAGTGATCCTACTACCTCTGCCTCCCAAGGGCTGGGATTAAATGTGTGTGCTACCACACCCAGCTAAGATATCTATTTTTTATTTATTTATTTTATTTGTTTATTTGAGAGAGAGAAAGGCAGATAGAGAATGAGTGCTTCAGGGCCACTAACCACTGCAAACAAACTCTAGACACATGCACCACCTTGTGCAGATGGCTTTATGTGGGTACTGGGGAATTGAACCCCTGTCATTAGGCTTTGCAGACAAGTGCCTTAACCACTGAAGATATCTCTTTTATTTTATTTTTTTTAACTTTTGTTTATTTTTATTTATTTGAAAGTGACAGAGAGAGAAAGAGGCAGATAGAGAAAGAGAGAGAGAATGGGCATGCCAGGGCTTTCAGCCACTGCAAACGAACTCCAGACACGTGTGCCCCCTTGTGCATCTGGCTAACATGGGTCCTGGGGAATCCAGCCTTGAACCGGGGTCCTTAGGCTTCACAGGCAAGCGCTTAACTGCTAAGCCATCTCTCCAGCCCAGATATCTCTTTTAAATTGCAATTTCTGTTAGTAAATGCTGAATACATCAGATTTCTTTGTCATTTTTCTCTCTTTAAAAAAATTAATTTTTTCCCCCAGCACTAGGGAGGCAGAGGTAGGAGGATCAATATGAGTTTGAGGCCACCCTGAGAATACATAGTGAGTTCCAGGTCAGCCTGGGCTAGAGTGAGACTCTACCTTGGAAAACCAAAAAAATTTTTAATTTTTAATTTTTTTCTCCAACCTTGTTTTTTATTTTTTTCTTTTCAAATTTTTATTAACGACTTCCATGATTATAAAAAATATACCATGGTAATACCCTCCCTCCCCCCACTTTCCCCTTTGAAACTCCATTCTCCATCATATCCCCTCCCCCTCTCAATCAGTCTCTCTTTTATTTTGATGTCATGATCTTTTCCTCCTATTATGATGGTCCTGTGTAGGTACTGTCAGGCACTGTGAGGTCATGGATATCCAGGCCATTTTGTGTCTGGGGGGAGCACGTTGTAAGGAGTCCTACCCTTCCTTTGGCTCTTATATTCTTTCTACCACCTCTTCTACAATAGACCCTGAGCCTTGGAAGGTATGAGGGATATCGTGGTACTGAGCACTCCTGTCACTTCTTTCCAGCAACATGATGCCCTCTGAGTCATCCCAAGGTCACTGCCATTTGAAAAGAGAAGATTCTCTACCAAAAGTGAGAGTAGCATTAATATAAGGGTTTTAATTTTTTCAAAAATGTTTTAGAGATAACAAGAAAGAGAGAGAGAGAATTGGTGTCCCACCTTAGCCATTGAAATGGAACTCCAGACACTTGTGCCACCTAGTGGGCATGTGTGACCTTGTGCTCACCTCACCTTTGTGCATCTGGCTTACATGGAATCTGGAGAGAGATCAAACCTGGGTCCTTAGGCTTTGTAGGCAAGCACCTTAACTGCTAGGCCATCTCTCCAGCTCTTTTCTCTCTCTCTCTTTGTTTCAAGGTAGGGTTTCACTTCAGTCCAAACTGACCTGGAATTCACTCTGTATTCTCAGGGTGGTCCTGAACTCATGGTGATCCTCCTACCTCTGCCTCCCGAGTGCTGGGATTAAAGGTGTGCACCACCATGCCTGGCTTCTTTTCTCTTTTGATAGCAGGGAGTCAACCCAGGTTCCCACATGCTCTATCACAGAGCTAAATCCCTAGCTCCCTGGTTTCCACTTATTAATTTCGTATCTTTTTGCTTGCTAAATTCTTTTCTTATTTAATTATTTGAGATACAGGGAGAGAGGAAAGAGAGAATGGGTATGGCAGATACTCCTGCCACTGCAAACGAACTCCAGAGGCATGCACCATTATGTGCAATTATGTGCAGTCTGGCTTTATGTGGGTACTGGGGAAATCAAACCCCAGACCATCAAGCTTTATAAGTAAGCACATTTAACTGCTGAGCCATCTCTCCAATCCCTAAATTCTTTTTTTTTTTTTTTTTCAAAGTAGGGTCTCACTCTAGTCCAGGCTGACCTGGAATTTGCTATGTTGTCTCAGGGTGGCCTTGAGCTCATGGTGATCCTCCTACCTCTGCCTCCTGAGTGCTGAGATTAAAGGTGTGCGCCACCACACCTGGCTTATATTTTTATTTTGAGGTAGAGTTTTTTTCTAGTCCAGGCTGACCTGGAATTTGCTATGTTGTCTCAGGGTGGACTTGAACTCATGGTGATCCTCTTACCTCTGCCTCCTGAGTGCTGGGATTAAGGCATGCACCACCACGCTTGGCTCCTAAATTCTTTTTTCTTTTTTTAAATATTTATTTACTTGCAAGGAGAGAGAAAGAGAATGGGCACACCAGGGCCTATAGCCACTGCAAACGAACTCCAGATACATGTGCCAGTTTGTACAACTGGCTTGACGTGGGTCCTAGAGAATCAAACCTAGGTTGTTAGATTTTGCAAACAAGTGCCTCAAGTGCTGAGCCATCTCTTCAACCCCTAAATTCTTTTTTTTTTTTTTTTTTTTTTTTGGTTTTTCAAGGTAGGGTCTCACTCTGGCTCAGGCTGACCTGAAATTCACTCTGTAGTCTCAGGGTGGCCTCGAACTCTTGGCAATCCTTCTACCTCTGCCTCCCGAGTGCTGGGATTAAAGGCGTGTGCCACCACACCCAGCCTAAATTCTTTGTTTTTAAATATTTTATTTATTTATTTGACAGAGAAAGAGGGAGAGAGAATGGGCGCGCCAGGGCCTCCAGCCACTGCAAACAAACTCCAGATGTGTGTGCCCCCTTGTACATCTGGCTAATGTGGGTCCTGGGTAATCGAACCTGGGTCCTTTGGCTTTGCAGGCAAGCACCTTAACCACTCCTCCAGCCCCCCTAAATTCTTTTTTTTTAATGTGAGAGAGTGAGAGAGAGAATTGCATGCCAGGGCCTCCAGCCACTGCAATTGAGCTCCAGATGCGTGCGCTCTCTTGTGTGCATGTGTGACCTTGCGCCTTGT
Organism: Jaculus jaculus; assembly: GCF_020740685.1. Lineage (NCBI taxonomy): Eukaryota > Metazoa > Chordata > Mammalia > Rodentia > Dipodidae > Jaculus > Jaculus jaculus. The sequence continues at coordinate 110,905,497 of NC_059110.1, forward strand.
ATCACTTTGTGTACTGGACTTACATGGGACCTGGAGAGCCAAACATGAGTCCTTAGGTTTTGCAGGCAAGCACCTCAACCACTAAGCCGTCTCTCAAGCCCTAAATTCTTTTTTTTATTTTTTATTTATTTATTTGAGAGTGACAGACACAGAGAGAAAGACAGATAGAGGGAGAGAGAGAGAATGGGCGCGCCAGGGCTTCCAGCCTCTGCGAACGAACTCCAGACGCATGCGCCCCCTTGTGCATCTGGCTAACGGGGGACCTGGGGAACTGAGCCTCGAACCGGGGTCCTTAGGCTTCACAGGCAAGCGCTTAACCGCTAAGCCATCTCTCCAGCCCAAACCCTAAATTCTTTTGTTAAGTAATCTATCTGTAGATTCTTTGAGATTTTCTTTTTTTAACTATTTTGTTTATTTGAGAGAGAGAGAGAGAAAGAAAGAAGTAAAAAAGGAGATAATGGTATGCCAGGCCTCTAGCCTCTACAAGCAAATTTCAGACACATGTGCCAACTTGTGCATCTGGTTTATGTGGATACTAGGGAATCGAACCTGGGTCCGTAGGTTTCACAGGCATGCACCTTAACTGTTAAGCCATCTCTCCAGCCTTTCTTTGAGATTTTCATAAGCAATAATGTCATTTACTACTAATAATAGTTTTGCTGTGCATGGTGGTGCACACCTTTAATCCCAGCACTCAGGAGGCAGAGGTAGGAGGATCATTGTAGTTCAAGGCCATCCTGAGACTACATAGTGAATTCTAGGTCAGCCTAGGCTAGAGTGAGATCCTACCTTGAAAAGAAATGATAGTTTTGTTTTCCCCATTCTAATTCTTTTTTTGGAAGTAAGGTGTCTCTGTAGCCCAGACTGACCTAGAATTCACCCAATAGTCCCAGGTTGGCCTCGAACTCATAGTGATCCTTCTATGTCAGCCTCCTGAGTGCTGGGATTAAAGTATGCGCCACCATGCCAGGCTCCATTCTAATTTTTTTTTATTTTTTAATGTTTTATTTTTATTTATTTATTTGACAGAGAGATCGAGAAAGAGAATGGACACACCAGGGTTTTCAGTCACTGCAAACGAACTCTAGATGCGTGTGCCCCCTTATGCATCTGGCTAACGTGGGTCCTGGGAATTGAACATGGGTCCTTTGGCTTTGCAAGCACATGCCTTAACTGCTAAGCAATCCCTCCAGTCCTGTTTTTTTTTTTTTTGTTTTTTTTTTTGAGGTAGGGTCTCACTCTAGCCCAGGCTGACCTGGAATTCACTATGTAGTCTTAGGGTGGCCTCAAACTCATGGTGATCTTCCTACCTCTGCTCCTGAGTGCCAGGATTAAAGGCGTGTGCCACCACACTCAGCTCAAGTTATCATACTTTTCTATACTGCAGTGATATGCAATACAATATTGTTATTATTTTTTATTTATCTATTTATGTATGTGTGTGAGAGAGAGGGAGAATATTGGCACACTTGGACCTGTAGCCACTGCAAGCAAACTCTAGACACAAACACCACCATGTGTATCTGGCTTACGTGGGTTCTGGGGAATCGAACCTGGGTTCTTAGGCTTTGCAGGCATGCTCCTTAACTGCTAAGTCATCTCTCCAGCCCCCAATATTAAAATTTAATCATCCTTGTCTCCAATCTTGTGTGTGTGATGTGGTACATGTGTGTGTGGTGTGGTACATGTGTGTGTGGTGTGTACATATATGCACCCATGCTTGTCTCCAATCTTGTGTGTGTGATGTGGTACGTGTGTGTGTGTGGTGTGTACATATACGCACCCATGCTGTCACCAATCTTGTGTGTGTGATGTAGTACGTGTGTGTGTGGTGTGTACATATATGCACCCATGCTGCAACTGATAAACCAGCCTGCAGTAGGACTGTTCACCTGTGGTGGCCAGGGTGGAACATTAAGTTTCTTTCTCCATCACTCTTCCATCTGTTCCTTCTTTTCCCCATCCATTGTTTGCTTGTTTTTTGTTTTGTTTGTCAAGGTAGGGTCTCACTCTAGCCCAGGCTGACCTGGAATTCACTATGTACTCTCAGGGTGGCCTTGAAGTCATGGCAGTCATCCAAAAGCATGTGTCACCATGCCGGGCTAGGTCCCCATCCATTGTTAATTAAATCCGAATCTCTTTTTTTGGGGGGGGGCATTATATATATATATATATATTATGTTAATATTATATATATATACATATATATGTATATATATATATGTATGTGTATATATATATATATATATATATGTATGTATTTGACAACTTCTATACTTACAACAAACCATGGTATTTCCCTCCCCTCCCCCACTGTCTCCTTCATAGCTCTGCTCTCCATCATATCTCCTCCCTCTGTCCATGCGTCTCTCCTTTAATTTGTTGTCATCATCTTTTTCTCCTATTATGAGGGTCTTGTGTGGGAATTGCTAGGTATTGTGAAGTCTTGGATATCGAGGCCAAATTCTGTCCAGACAGTTGTATGTAGGGAGTGGTGCCCTTCCTTTGGCTCTTACATTCTTTCTGCCACCTCTTCCGCAATGGACTCTGCGCCTTAGAGGGTGTGAGATGTTTCAGTGCCGGACACTCCTTCGTCCCTTCTTCTCAGCACTGTGTTGCCTTTTGGGCCATCCCAGCGGACATCGCCATCTGAAATGAGAAGCTTCTCTAACCAGAAGTGAGAGTAACATTTATATACGAGTATGAACATTACGTGTAGTGATTTCAGGGCAATTTTGTAAATCCGAATCTCTTATTGATCCTGGGACTTGCCAGTTTTCTGTGAGCACTGGCAATCCTCAGGTCTCTGTTCCCTTATGGGATTGGGATTACACACATGTGGTGGCCATGCCCAGCTGTGTCTGTAGGTTCTGGGAATTGAACTCAAGTGGTTTCTTAGGCTTCCTCAGGCCCTCATGCTTCCACAGGAAGAAGTTCTCTTAACCACTGAGCCATCCTTTTTAAAAATATTATTTATTTATATATTTATTAGAGAGAGAGAGTGAGTGAAAGGAGAGAGAGAGAGAGAGAGAGAGAGAATGGTCACACCAAGGCCTCTAGACTCTGCAAACAAATTCCAGATGCATGTACCACCTTAAGGATCTGGCTTACGTGGGTACTGGGGAATCAAACCTGGGTTCTTAGGCTTCGCAGGCAAACGCCTTACTGCTAAGCCATCTCTGCAGCCCTGAGCCATTCGTTTCAGCCCCTTGTCTCCAATCCTTAGGAAAGAAAATACTTAAATATTTTTAAAATTTATTTATTTATTTGCATGTATGTGTGTGTGCATATGCACATGCCAGGGTCTCTTGCCACTGCAAATGAATAGAATGCCCATCTGGCTGATAAGTGGGTGATTGGGGAACTGAACCCAGGCCAGTAGACTTTTCAACACATGCCTTTAATCGCAGTCATCTCCCTAGCCCCCCTTCCAAAAATGCATTTTTAAAGCCAGGCATGGTGGCGCACGCCTTTAATCCCAGCACTTGGGAGGCAGAGGTAGGAGGAGTGCCATGAGTTCGAGGCCACCCTGAGACTACATAGTGAATTCCAGGTCAGCCTGAGAGAGAGTGAAACCCTACCTTGAAAAGAAAAGAAAAGAAAAGAAAAGAAAAGAAAAGAAAAAAAGAAAAGAAAAAAAGCATTTTATAAGCCAGGCTTAGTGGCACACACCTTTTTTTTTTCTCAATTTTTATTAACATTTTCCAAATTATTAAAAATATCCCATGGTAATACCCTCTCTCCCCCCCACTTTCCCCATTGAAATTCCATTCTCCATAATATCCTCTCCCCATCTCAATCAGTCTCTCTTTTATTTTGATGTCAAGATCTTTCCTCCTCTTATGATGGTCTTGTGTAGGTAGTGTCAGGCACTATGAGGTCATGGATATCCAGGCCATTTTATGTCTGGAGGGAGCACATTGTAAGGAGTCCTACCTTTCCTTTTCCTCTTACATTCTTTCTGCCACCTCTTCTGCGTTAGACCCTGAGCCTTGGAAGGTGTGATCGAGATGTTACTCAGTACTCCAGTCACTTTTTTCCAGCACTATGATACCTTCTGAGTCATCCCAAGGTCACTGAGTGGCACATACCTTTAATCCCAGCACTTGGGAGGCAGAGGTAGGTGGATTGCTGTGAGTTCGAGGCCACCCTGAGACTACATAGTGAATTCCAGATCAGCCTCGGCTAAAGTGAGACCATGCCTCGAGAAAACAAAACAAAACAAAACAAAAATGCATTTTAGCCAGGCATGGTGGCGCACGCTTTTAGTCCAGCACCCAAGAGGCAGAGGTAGGAGGATTACCATGAGTTTGAGACCACCCTGAGAATACAGAGTGAATTCCAGGTCAGCGTGGGCTAGAGTGAGACCCTGCCTCGAAAAAAATAAAACAAAAAAATGCACTTTAAAGATCACCACTATGGGGGCTGGAGAGCTGGCTTAGCAGTTAAGGCACTTGCCTGCAAAGCCTAAGGACCCACGTTTTACTTTCCAGATCCCATGTTAACCAGATGCACAGAAGTGAGGCAAGTGCAAGGTTGCACATGCCCACTAGGTGGCCAAGCATTTGGCTTTTGATTTCAGTGGCTGAGGCCCTGGTGTGCCAATTCTCTCTCTCCTCTCTCTCTAAAATAAAATAAAATAAATAAAGGATTACCACTATGTTTGCTAAGAGTCTTCCTGTCTCATTTAATTCTTGGGGATAAAGTCTTGCTATAGTCCACACTGGTTGAGAACTCACTTTGTAGTCCAGGTGACCTTGAGATCCTCCTCTCTCAGCCTCCTAAGTGCTAGGATTACAGGCTTAACCCTCTTCCCTACACCCAGTATCATTTCTTTTTCTTTTCTTTCTTTTTTAAAAATTTATTTATTTATTTATTTGAGAGAGAGAGAATGGGAGCACCAAGACCTCCAGCTGCTGTAAACAAACTCCAGACACATGCACCACCTTGTACATCTGGCTTACATGGGTACTGGGGAATCAAACTGAGGTTGTTTGGCTTTGCAGACAAAAATATCTTAACCTCTAAGCCATATCTAGCCCCCACCACCACCCTTTTTTTTTTTTTTTTTTTTTTTTGAGGAAAGGTCTTATTCTAACCCAGGCTGACCTGGAATTCGCTGTGTAGTCTCAGAGTGGCCTGGAATTCACAACCATCCTCCCTCTGCTTCCTGAGGGCTGAGATTAAAGGTGTGTGCTATCACGCCTGGTGCCAGTATTATTTCTATTATATATATTTAGAATGTTTTGACTTTTTCCCCCAGAATTTTTAGTAGTTTGTACCAGAGTGTCAGTAAGGGTGCCTGGATCAACTATTCCATAAGAGGTAGAAATTTGCTTACTTGTTTTTCCAATAATATTCTTAAAGTTTCTTTAGAAAATTCTCAGGCCTGTCTCTGTATTGGCTCCCAAACATTTTTACACGTCTTTATATTATTCATTTCTTTCAGCATCCTGTCCTTTAATTATGACACATACACAGTGAATTTTAGCATCTGAAAGTGATATCCTTGGCTGATGAGGAATTATGTAATGTTACACTGAGAAAGAGACTCAAGGGCAGCTGAGGTCTGCAATGTTCATGCAGTTTTTGATCCCCCTCCTGGCCCCCCTTCGCCTTCTTGTTTTCTCTTACGGCGTAAAGTTCAATTTTGAAATACTCCTAAATGGTCCTGTTGTTTATTTTCGTTGTTAGCATTTCTGGTACACAGAACAGTTTAATGATTATCAAAGGAGTGTGTTTAAGGACAACAGGATCATATTGGATGGCCTCCATTTTCATCCTGTTTAGTTTTGAAGTGCATAATGGGAACATTTGGGATGTCTGACTGTCCACATTTTGTCAAACACCAGACTTTATTTTCTGTGAATGCCCTGATTATGGCAGTAGGAGTCAAGAAAACAGCACAAAGGATGGGAGGGGTGGGAAGGAGAGAGGAGAAGGACTCAAGCTCTCTCCTTTCATTTTACAGCTCAAAGGGCCTTTCTTTTCTTCTGTTTCCTAAGGCCTGGTGAAAGCTAGTCTCTCTCCTGAACACAAGTGAACATGGAACTCCTTGTCTCATTCTCAGCTGCCTTTTCTCAGGTGACACCCCTCACCTGCAAGCCCACTAAGGCACCCTCTTTCTTTTCTTTTCTTCCTCTCACCTACCTCTCAGGCCTCCCCTCTCACACCATACTTCTTGAGACTCTTCTCTTCTAACTACTTATTTTTTTTTGAAGTAGGATCTCACGCTAGCCCAGGCTGACCTGGAACTCACTCTGTAGTTTCAGGCTGGCCTCAAAGTCACAGTGATCCTCTTACCTCTGCCTCCTGAGTGCTAGGATCAAAGGTGTGAGCCACCATGCTGGGCCCAACATTGTTTTATTGACCTATGAAAATCTTTTGACTGACTCTTGCATCCTAACTTCTTTTGTTGACTTGCTGTGTGATCTTGGGTGAGCCATCAACTTTCTTGCGTCTTAGTACAGATAACGTGCCCCCTTTGAGGATTAAATGAGATAAAACAAAATGCCATGTAAGTTGCATTTCACTGCTTTTCAAATATATAAAGCTAATCCCAGCACTTGGGAGGCAGAGATAGAGGATTGCCAAAAACTATATATATATATATTTTTTTTTTTTTTTCCAGCACTTAAGTGCTGTTTTGATTTGCATCCTTTTATTTTATTTTTTTTTTCTTTCTATTTTTTTCCCCCAGGAATTCTCAAGCTGGCTTTGAAATCAGTGATTCTCCTTACCCCAGCATTATGTTGTTTTTATTTATTTTGGTTTTTCAAGGTAGGGTCTCACTCTGGCCCAGGCTGACCTAGAATTCACTATGTAGTTTCAGGCTGGCCTCGAACTCATGGTGATCCTCCTACCTATGCCTCTTAATAGTGCTAGGATCAAAGGCATGTGCCACCATACTAGGCATCTATTTTATTTTATTTAATTAACTTATTCTGTTTCATTTCATTTTATATTATATTTTATTTTTATTTATTTATTTGACAGAGAAAGAGGCAGTGAGAAAGAGAGAGAAAGCGAGAGAGAGAGAGAGAGAGAGAAAGAGAGAGAGAGAATGGGTGTCCCAGGGCCTCCAGCCACTACAAAGGAACTCCAGACGCGTGCGCCCCCTTGTGCATCTGGCTAACGTGGGTCCTGGGGAATTGAGCCTCAAACTGGGGTCCTTAGGCTTCACAGGCAAGCACTTAACCGCCAAGCCATCTCTCCAGCCCTTTATATTTTACTTTATTGTGGTTCTGGGGATGGAACCTAGGCTGTCACGCACAGAAAACATGTGCTTTACAGCTGAGCCACGCTCAAGCCTGCATGGTGTGCTCTTCCTTCTCCTCCCCATCCTCCAGACCTCTACTCAGTCAAATGCCCTCTGCCTCCTTCCTGCTCCACCTCACTCTTTCCTCCTCTTGCGCCTACAAATCCCTTCTGGTTTCACCCACTCTGAACACAGAGCTTCTTCCAGCCCCACCTCCCCCTGGAGCCGGGCCTTCCTTTCTTCTCCCCATCCTGCCAAAACCCTTCAAAGAGCGCTTTGGTTGGCTGTCTCAGCTCTCACCGCCTACTCTTTTGTGAATTGGCTGTGGCTGGATGGCAGCCCAGGCTTGTTCGCGCGGACCTCTGGGGCATCTGGTCCAGGGGTCACCTTCCTGCCTGAGCCGCTCCCCTTTGGCTGTTCTGACCCTGCACTTGTCCTGTTTTCCTTTTCTCTTTCCAACAGTTGCTTGCTCTGTTTCCGTAAGTGCTGGTTCAAGGCTCCACCCTTGGGCCTCTCCTTGTATTTTCTCTTCACCCTGGGCAATCTTTCCCACTGCCAAGATTGCCACAGGCACGTTTTTACCCATGCCTCCTGTGTGTAGGGCCAGTGTCCTGCTTCCTCCGGAGTTCTGTGACCAGTTGCTCGCTAGACAATTATTTGTTGTGGTCTTGTCAGCAGCAAGAAGCACCCTCTTGCCGCCTTTCCCCACATGCACACGTGTTCGTCCACTTCTGCTCCTGTGTGTGTTACTTCTGTTAATGGCCACATCAGTCTTCTGCTTTCAGATGTTGGGTTTGTTGTTGTTGTTGTTATTTTTATTTTATTTTATTTTCGGTTTTTCTTTTATCTCTTTTTTCGAGGTAGAGTCTCGCTCTAGCCCAGGCTGACCTGGAATTCACTCTGTAGTCTCAGGGTGGCCTCGAACTCAAGGTGATCCTAATACTTATGCTTCCTCAGTGCTGAGATTAAAGGTGTGCACCACCATTCCCAGCTTTAAAAAAATTATCTTATTATTTTATTTTTATTTTTTGTTTTTTTTCAAGGTAGGGTCTTGCTCTGGCCCAGGCTGACCTGGAACTAACTATGTATTCTCAGGGTAGCCTTGAATTCATGGTGATCATCCTACCTCTGGCTCCTGAGTGCTGGGATTAAAGGCATGCACCACCATGCCTGGCTAAATTTTTTTTTAAAACAATTTATTTATTTATTTTTTTGAGAGAGGGAAAGAGGCAGAAATACACAGAGGGAGAGAGAGAGAGAGAATGGGCACTCCAAGGTCTCCAGACACTGCAAATGAGCTCCAAGCGAATGCACCACCTTGTGCATCTGGCTTACGTGGGTCCTGGGGAATCGAACTGAGGTCCTTTGGCTTTGCAGGCAAATACCTTAAACGTTAAGCCATCTCTCCAGCCAATTTTTTTTTTTTTTTTGAGGTAAGGTCTTGCTCTAGCCCAGGCTGACCTGGAATTCACTATGGAGTCTCAGGGTGGTCTTGAACTCACAGCGATCCTCCTGCCTCTGCCTCCCAAGTGCTGGGATTAAAGGTGTGCGCCATCACGCCTGGCTCTTTATTTATTTATTTTTTTAATTTTAGAGAGAGAGAATTGAACTCCAGATGCTTGTGACACCTGGTGGACATGTGCAATGTTATGCTTGCCTTGCGTTTGTGCGTATGGCTTACGTGGGATCTTATGTGGAGAGTCGAACATGGGTCCTTAGGCTTCACAGGCAAGTGCCTTAACCACTAAGCAATATCTCCAGCTACAGAAGTCATTCTTGCTCTCCTCCTGCATCCAGTCACTTTCAAAGTCTTGTAGATGCTATTTCCCTAAACAGCACAGTATAGAAACTATTTATGGAGTATTTCCATTGTATTAGGTTATAGTAACCTAGATTAGAGGTGATATGCCCAAATTATATATAAAAATCACACCTTATTATTTATTTATTTATTTTATTTTTTGGTTCTTTGAGGTAGGGTCTCACTCTAGCCCAGGCTGACCTGGAATTCACTCTATATTCTCAGTGTGGCCTCATACTCATAGGAATATTCCTTCCTCTGCTTCCCTAGTGTTGGGATTGAAGGCATGCACAACCATGCCTGGCATACTCTTTTACTTATTTATTTATTTATTTTTGGTTTCTCGAGGTAGGGTCTAACTCTAGCTCAGGCTGACCTGGAATTCACTCTGTAATCTCAGGGTGGTCTTGAACTCACAGCAATCCTCTTACCTTTGCCTTTAGAGTGCTGGGATAAAAGGCATGCACCATCATGCCTGGCATACTCTTTTTTAAAAATACATTTTATTTATTTATTTGAGAGAGAGAAAGAGGCAGAGAGAGAGAGAGAGAGAGAGAATGGGCATACCAGTGCCTCCAGCCATCGCAAACAAATTCCAGACACATGTGTCCCCTTTGTGCATCTGGCTTACATGGGTCCTGGAGAATCGAACTGGGATCCTTTGGCTTTGCAAGCAAACATCTTAACCACTAATCCATCTCTTCAGCCCCCTGGCATACTCTTATGTAAGGGACTTGAGCATCTAGGGGCTCTAGAACAAACTCCCTATGGATACTAAGTGATGGTTCTTTCTTTCTTTCCTTCTCCCTTTCTTTCTTATTTTCTTTCTTCTTTCTTTTTTGTTTCTTCTTCCTTACCTGACTGCAAAGTTCCTTAGGATGGGGACCATATGGGGAAGGGAGATGAGTTTGTATTTGTGAACTTGCATTTGGAAGAACTGTGAGCTTTACTCCATAGTAGGCTTGGGTAGTACAAGGCAGGCACCAAGTCCTACGTTTGGCCCTGCCCAGAGTGACTCTCAGAGTAGCTTTGGTGCACACACACATGTCCACACACTCACACACACAAGAAATGCTGACTGAGGAATTCAGTCCCTGAAGGGGTTATATTGTCGTTCATGGTATTTCAGTGCAGGACAGAATTCCTGGAAAAGGGAAACTCATACCACAAAAATGTAATCAACAACCAGGCATGATGGCGCACGCCTTTAATCCCAGCACTTGGGAGGCAGAGGTAGAAGGATTACTGTGAGTTTGAGGCCAGCCTGAGACTACATAGTGAATTCCAGCTCAGATCTTGTCTAGAGCAAGACACTACCTCAAAAAACAAAAACAAAAAACAACAACCACAAAACAAAACAAAACAAAACAAAAATGATACTTGGGCGGCAAGGTCACTGAGAAATCCTGCTGGAGCTGAGCTGAAAACCTCTTCATGTAAACCAGCTGAAAAAAGCCACACTGCATGCAGTTCAGTGGGAGAGAGAGGTAATCACCAGTGAAGATACTCAACAGTGGACACTGCAAGCCTTAAATTTGGCCAGCCAGGCCAAATGAGCCAATGGGTGCAATAGTGGCATGTCTGTTATGGGGGAAACCAACTCTCTCTAATTTGACTGGAGGCCCACTCCATGGGAGGGAATACATCCCTGATACTGAAAACCTTCAATAGGGGTAGTCATGAGCCCTAGGAGTATAACGTCTGCTGCTATCTGGCTAAAAGTATATACTATGCTCACCAAACTACCCAGAAAGCACTTTTCTTAATGTTCACACCCATATATTAATGCTACTCTCACTTTTGGTCAGAGAACCTTCTCTTTTCAGATGACAGTGACCTTGGGATGACTCAGAAGGCACCATGATGCTGAGAAGTGATAGAGGAGTGCTCAGCACTGAACTATCCCTGTCATGTCTTCCAAGGCTCAAGGTTCATTGCTGAAGAGGTGGCGGAAAGAATGTAAGAGACAAAGGAAGGGTAGGACTCCTTTACCAAGCACTCCTCCACACAAAAAATGGCCTGGATATCCATGACCTCACAGTGTCTGACACTTCCTACACAAGACCATCATAACAGGAAGAAAAGATCCTGATATCACACTAAAAGAGAGACTGAATGAGAAGGGGAGGGGATATGATAGAATGGAGTTTCAAAGGACAAAGTCAGGAGAGGGAGGGAATTACCATGGGATATTGTTTACAATCATGGAAGTTGTCAATAAAACAAAAATTGAATCACTATTTCAACCCCAAGTTCAGGTTATGGCCACACAGGGAAACACCTCCCTCTGTGTCTGACGTGTAGTAGATATGTTTTGTCAGTGCTGGTGTTGTTCTGTGCTCTCACGTGACAGTGACAGCTAACAATGCAGCAGATTCTCTCTGTGCTGCAATGAGCTGGTTAGATGATGTCTTCCCACAGCTTTCCTTAGCGTGCGGGTCGCTGTGACTCAACGGTAACGTGCAGAATAGGGCTGTCCCATGTGGCCAGGTGGGCAGAGCCTTGGGATATATGTCTGCCAGCCAGGCATTCCTGAACTTGACAGACAATGACTGTGCCTTTACCACACTGTGCTGAAATGCCACAGGGCTGAGGAAATGCTTTGTTCCCCCATAGAATTATGTAAATCTTGAGATCTTTCTTGGCAAAATTTCACCTTGAGTCATAATTCTGAGGCATTTATGAGCATCCTTATCTTCCCCAGATAATTATTTACAGAGGAAATGACATGATGTCTAATGTGTATGTTGACCCCATGATGGTGGATGGATGGGTGTAGAGCTGTGTCTAGAGAAGCCTTATGTTGATAGTTACTGTATTTTGATGATGGATTCATGGCACTAGCTTGTGGTGACTTTGTATATGTTATAAATTTTTCATAATATGAAATTTTAGCCGGGCGTGGTAGCACATGCCTTTAATCCTAGGACTCCGGAGGCAGAGGTAGGAGGAGCGCCATGAGTTTGAGGCCACCCTGAGACTACATAGTGAATTCCAGGTCAGCCTAAACTGAGTGAGACCCTGCCTGGAAACCCCCCCCAAAAAAAAGTTTTTAAAAACTTTTATTTATGAGAGAGAGAATGGGCACACCAGGGCCTTCAACCACTGCAAACTCCAGATGCATGTGTGACTTTGTGATTCTGGCTTATGTGGGTCTTGGAGAATCAAACCTGGGTCCTTTGTACAGGCAAATGCCTTAACTGCTAAGCCATCCCTCCAGCCCTGAAGTTTTGTTTTTTTTTTTAATTTTTATTTACTTATTTGCAAGTAGATAGATAGATAGATAGATAGATAGATAGATAGATAGATAGATAGATAGATAGATAGATAGATAGATAGATAGATAGATATAGATAGATGGTGAGTGTGTATGGGAACCCCAGAGCCTTTTAGCCACTGCAAACAACTCCAGATGTGTGCATCATTTTTATGCACTTGACTTTATGTGTGTGGGTACTGGGGAATCAGACCCAGGTCATTAGGTTTTACAGGCAAACACCTTCACCACTGTACCATCTCTCCAGCCCAGAAACTTTGTTTTGTTCTTTTTTTTTTTTTTTTTACATTTTTTACTATTTTTACTTATTTGTTTATTTGGGAGAGTCAGAGAGAAAGAGACAGAGACAGAGGCAGAGAGAATGGGCATGCCCAGTGCCTTCAGACAATGCAAATGAACTCCAGATGCATGTGTCATCTTGTGCAGCTGGCTTATGTGGATCTTGGGGAATTGAACCTGGGTCCTTGGGCTTTACAAAGTCTTATGCTATAGTGCAGGCCGGCCTTAAATTTGTGGCAATCCTCCTGTCCCAGCTTCCTAAGTGCTAGGATTACCGTCCTGAGCCACCATACCTGGTTTCCTTTTATTGGTTTGGACGAGGAACGCATGGAGAGAAAGGAAGGGGCCAGGGTGGGGCTGGGGCTGCTGCTTGTCTGGCCTGTTAGTGCTTGGGGGGAGGATCACTGTGAGAAGTTGCAGAGGTGAATGAAGGAGGGACCAGCAAAGCAGAGCCCTGAAGAGACACCTCTAGAGGGATCCTGACTGCAGGTGCTTCTTACTTAAGGTCTGGATCCCCCCACCCCTTAACGAAGCGTCCGCATTTCAGAGGCTGTCTTGATTGAGACTCTTGGGGTTCTGTATATCTGGGTGTATTTTCAGCTCCAGCTGGTAAGGCGGCCCCACCAATTTTGCAGAGGAGCAAGTGCTGGGATAAGAGTGTACGCGATCACAGGGAATTCATTAGCATCACAGATTCGTGCTGTCCTTTCTAGGCCTTCTCTCCGCCTCCCCCACACCCACCTCAGCAGGCTTCTCATCCCTCCCCTCTGCTCTCTTCCCTTCCCCTCCCCTCCCTTCCCCTCCCACCTTTTCTTCTCCCCTCCCCAGTTTAGAGTAGCTGAGGGATCTGTCAAAGCCATCCCAGAAGCTTGCCTTTTCTGGTGATTTTTCTGAAGACACAGCATTCAGGTCTCACCAGATGGGAACCTGTCAGCTCAGCAGGCAGATAATTATCCTTTCAGCCGTGGGAGGCCTTCTTCCCATGAATGGAAATCCAGGCATTTGCTGCAGATGTGGTTCCCAAAGACAGAGCATGGAAACAGTGCATTCCAAGCAGGAAAAAGTTAACCAGGCAGGTATGAAGGAAATTCTGGGCAGTGGAGGTGGAGAGTTTGGGGTTTATGGCAGATTAAGGCTCTTTAAGATCAAGTAGTGTGGGACGTGTCGGCCTGTGCAGGGAGTCTCTCTAGAGACCAGCGTGAGCCAGCTTATCTTTTTCCCTGGCTAAAGTGGGCCATCTCTTCTGTGGGGAATTTTATGCTCCAGAGTAGAGATTAGGATGGATAGATTTCTCTTCATCTGATGGAGGAGAAATCGAATAACCAGCTGGCCAACAACAGGAAATGCTGCCTCAAAAGGTAATGAATCACCCACCACTGGAAATATCAATCAAGGACCTGCCTTCTTGGGATATTGAGAAGACTTGACATGCGTCAAAATTTGCCTGCTATGCCTTTCAAAGACTCTATCTCAATAGATTCTCAGGGGATAAAAGCATGAACTTGAGCCATCCTAGGTCCCACAGGCAACTAGCTAGATGTCCTTGGACAAGTTACAGCATGTTAATTTTTTTCCTTCCCTCCTTTCTTTTTCTTTCTTTCTTTCTTTCTTCCTTCCTTCCTTCCTTCCTTCCTTCCTTCCTTCCTTCCTTCCTTCCTTCCTTCCTTCCTTCCTTCCTTCCTTCCTTCCTTTCTTTCTTTCTTTCTTTCTTTCTTTCTTTCTTTCTTTCTTTCTTTCTTTCTTTCTTTCTTTCTTTTCAAGGTAGGGTCTCAGTCTAGCCCAGGCTGTCTCCCAAGTGCTGGGATTAAAGGTATGTGCCACCACGCCTGGCTTCTTTCTTTCTTTTTGAGACGGGATTTCATATCCTTGAACTTGCCATATAACCGAGGATGACCTTGAATTTCTGGTCCTCCTTCCTCCATCTCCCTAGTGCTGGAATTATAGACATGCACCACCATGCCTGGTCTATTTATTGCACTAAAATTTAAAATATATGTGGGCATTTTCTACTAAAGTACATCATAGTTCAGACAAATTACCTTTTAGGGGCTCCATAGTGACGTGTATCTGGCAGCCACCATGTGGACTATATACTTTGACTTCCCCAAGCCTAAGAGTTTGGTCTACTTACAAATGTAAGCTCATGTAATTTCATCTTGTCCCTATGACTCTTCTGAAAGCAACATAAAGGCAACTGGCTCTTAATTTTTATGTTCTCAAGTGACAGCTCAAGATAAGACCCCAAAAAATATGTTGCCTGACCCGATAGGGACTTCAGCAGTGAGTGAGAGCGATCGCTTTCTTTCTGACTTCTGGAGTGGAAGGCACAGATGTTCAGCAATGCCTGGATGTGTGCCACCATGTTAGCCCTCAGTGCTCTGTTATGTGTGCTGGGCAGAGGGGAAGTTCTGATGAAATCGTTTTAGCAAAAGCTGAGAGCTGGGCGTGGTGGCGCACGCCTTTAATCCCAGCACTCGGGAGGCAGAGGTAGGAGGATCGCTGTGAGTTCGAGACCACCCTGAGACATAGTGAATTCCAGGTCAGCCTGGGCTAGAGTGAGACCCTACCTCGAAAAACCAAACCAAGAAAAAAAAAAAAAAAAGAAAGAAAGAAAGAAAGAAAAAGCTGCATGTGAGCTGGTCGTGGTGGTGCACGCTTTTAATCCCAGCACTTAGGAGGCAGAGATAGAAGGTTCGCTGTAAATTCGAGGCCACCCTGAGACATAGTGAATTCCAGGTCAGCCTGAGCTAGAGGGAGACCCTACCTCGGAAAAACAAGACAAAACAAACAAACAAACAAAAAAAGCAAGCATATAAATAAACAAAAACAGCAAGAGGGGATGACGAGATTGCTCAGTAGTTAAGGTGCTTGCCTGCAAAACCCAACAACCTGATGCACATAGTGGCGCCTGTGTCTGGAGTTCATTTACAGCGGCTGGAAGCCCTGGTGCGCCCACTCACACCATCTCTCTCTCTCTCTGTCTCTAATAAATAAATAAATATTTTTAAAAATCTTAAAAAAAAGAAAAAGAAAAAGACAAGAAAGAGCTGCATGTGGGAGGCTGTGGGCTGGGACAACCATTCAGTATTCTGAACTTCGGTTTTCTATAGTATTGGTTTTCTATGGTGTTTGCCTAGTATGTGCAAGCTTTGATTCCCCAGGACTGGCCATTTAAAAAAAAAATGTAATGCTCATTCCCCCTGCCAACTTTAAAAGAGACCTGTGATGACTGATGACTGGATGAGACACTATGCTGAGGAAATGCTTGGAAAAATAAGATCCAGGCTGGGCAAGGTGGCACTCGACTTTAATCCCAGCACTTGGGAGGCAGAAGTAGGAGGATCTCTTGCAGTGGAGGCCAGACTGAGACTACGTAGTGAATTCCAGGTCAGTCTGGGCTAGAGCGAGACTCTACCTCCAAAACACAAAAGAAAATAAAAAGATCCGTCAATATTATATTTCAGTGGAAATGGTAATGTTTGCATTGAATTCTGCACTGTGCTCAGACTTGGGCTGGGTAAGGGGCAGCAGTGCATGTTCCAGTGGCCCCCACCTGCGCCCACGCTCGTTCCCTCCTGTCTCTAGTACTTGGATGTGTGGAAGTGCTTTGAGAGCTGTAAAGCCCTAAGGAGGAACCCTTTGCTTAAGAGTGGAGGCCAGCGCAGGAGGGGGAGCATTGTCTGCCAAAACGAGGAGCTTTGTTTGATGAGACTATGTAACCAGCTGCGAGAGACCTATGCTCACCAGGTTCTCACGAGAGACTCACGTACATCCAGCTTCTTGTAGTCCCCAACTGTCAAATCTACAGAGCTGGGTGAAAAAAGGACACTAAGACAGAAGGGCGAGTCTTCCTTTAGCCATTAGCTAAAGGCAAACAGGAGGCCTGGGAGCAAGCGTCCTCCCCCTAGAGGTCACCTGCTTCTCTGAGACCCTGAGGACAGAATCACCTTCTCCTTTTTTTTTTTTTTTCTCAAGGTAAGGTCTCACTCTAGCTCAGGCTGACCTGGAATTCACTATGTAGTCTCAGGGTGGCCTCTAACTCACAGCGATCCTCCTACCTCTGCCTCCCGAGTGCTGGGATCAAAGGTATGTGGTACCATGCCTGGCTAAAATATTTTATTTATTTGGGAGAGAAAGAGAAAGAGGCAGATATATAGACAGAATAAGCGTGGCAGGGCCTATAGCCTGTGCAAATGAACTCCAGACACATGCGCCACTTTGTACATCTGGTGTAACATAGGTACTGGGGAATCGAACCAGGGTCCTTAGGCTTTGCAGGCAAGCACCTTAACTGCTAAACCATCTCTCCAGTCCTTGCCTTTTTTTATTTTTTTATTTTTCCAGGCAGGTTCTCACTCTAGCCCAGGCTGACCTGCAACTCACTCTGTAGTTCCAGGCTGGCCTCAAACTCCTAGTGATCCTCCTACCTCTGCCTCCTAATTGCTGCCATCATGCCCCGCGGACAGTAGTAGCCTTCTGATGCTTGATCCTAACTGACAGGACGTGGCCCCAGCCTCCCAATCTTCTCTGGAGTGTCTTAGCAGGTGATTTTCCCCAACTGAGGACATGAATGGGGCTGGGAAGAAATTTGTTCCAGGAGTACTGCAATGTCTTTGGCCTGGGTTCTGTATTTCCTGACTTCGTGCCCTTTCTGAGGTGCTCTGCCTATGAGTTATGAGTCATGTATTTGGGTCCTGAGGACTGACACTTAGTTTGTGCTTTCTTGTTAAAGTAACTGAAAGCTGGCAGACCCAGACCTGAGGTTTCTGTGTGTGGGTAGTGCCTCTGCATCCAAAGTTCCCTTGTCCCTGTGCTGGGAGCTGGCAGGCAAGGGAGGGGAGGCTGCTAAGGCTGGGGTTTTGACGATCGTATCTGCCTGGGGATCAGAGGATCCCTGTTCAGCTAGGCAGTAAGCCTTAATCTACCCTCACACGGCCTGTGGGCCACAGTATCTCCAAACACACTGCCTTTAAGAAAGCCACACCTGCCGGGCATGATGGTACACACCTTTATTCCCGGCACTCAGGAGGCAGAGGTAGGAGGATCACTGTGAGTTCGAGGCCAGCCTAGACTACAAAATGAATTCTACTCAGCCTGCTACAGCGTGACCCTACCTCAAAACACAAAAGCAAAACAAGGGCTGAGGGATGGCTTAGTGGTTAAGGCGTTTGCCTGCAAAGCCAAAGGACCCAGGTGTGTTTTTTTTTTAATTTTTTTTTTTGTTGTTCATTATTTATTTATTTATTTGAGAGCTATAGACACAGAGAGAAAGACACATTGAGGGAGAGAGAGAGAATGGGCGCGCCAGGGCTTCCAGCCACTGCAAACAAACTCCAGACGCGTGCGCCCCCTTGTGCATCTGGCTAACGTGGGACCTGGGGAACCGAGCCTTGAACCAGGGTCCTTAGGCTTCACAGGCAAGCGCTTAACCGCTAAGCCATCTCTCCAGCCCAAGGACCCAGGTTTGATACCCCACGTCAGCCAGATGTACAAGGTGGTGCATATGTATGGAGTTCATTTGCAGTGGATGGAGGCCCTGGCATGTCTCTCTTTCCCTCTGTCAAATAAATAAAAATAAAATATTTTAAAAAATGGTGCTCTGGGCCTGGGGGCACACACCTTTAATCCCAGCACTCGGGAGGGAGAGGTAGGAGGATCACCATGGGTTTGAGGCAACCCTGAAACTACATAGTGAATTCCAGGTCATAGTGAATTCCAGGTCAGCCTAGACTATGGTGAAACCCTACCTCAAAAAACAAAAACAAAAAAAAGAACTGGTGCTGGAGAGATGGCTTAGTGGTTAAGGCACTTGCCTGCAGAGCCTAAGGACCCAGGTTTGATTCCACAGAACCCATGTAAGCCAGATGCACAAGGTGGTGCATGTGTCTAGAGTTCGTTTGCAGTGACTGGAGGCACTGGTGCGCCCATTAAAAAAAAAAAAAGTGCATGTTAGTACATGTGAACTCCTCTGGCCTCCACATACATGACATTCTCATTCATGTATGCACAAGCACACATGTGTGTGCACATACATGAACAAACAAGAAATAAGATTTGCACAAGTTAATGTAATTAGACTTGAAAGGCAAGATGAAAAATCAGTCCAGTGCCTTCTTTTGGTTTTCTTTTTTCTTTTCTTTTTTTGTTTATCTTTATTTATTTAAGAGCAACAGACAGAGAGAGAAAGAGGGAGAGAGAGAAAGAAGGAGAGAGAGAGAATGGGCATGCCAGGGCCTCCAGCCACTGCAAACAAACTCCAGACGCATGCGCCCCCTTGTGCATCTGGCTAATGTGGGTCCTAGAAAATCAAGCCTTGAACTGGGGTCCTTAGGCTTCACAGGCAAGCACTTAACCGCTAAGTCATCTCTCCAGCCCGTTATTTTGGTTTTCTTACAAAACAAACACTTTGATTTCTTTCCATTGAATTCTGAGATGCTCCTTTATTATCCCTTTTTTTCCTCCCCTAAGAACCTAAGAAGCTCTCTGCTACTGGGTGACTACTGCTTCCCAGTCTGGCTTCCCTGTCATGCTGGGACTCTGGAACTAAACCTTGAGAAATGACAGTGGCTTCTAGTGCTGTGTTTCTGTGATTACTGGAATCAGAGCTTGCGGGAGCTGGAAGTTTGTCAGCTTCACTCACTGCTAAATATATCCCTGATTGCTGGAACAGTCCCTGCACACAGCTGACACTCTCACAATTTGGTGAATAAAATAAATATAGGAAATAAAAAATTAAAGAAAAAAAAACACTTGGGAGGCAGAGGTAGGTGGATCTCCGTGAGTTCGAGACCAGCCTGAGACTACATAGTGAATTCCAGGTCAACCTGGGCTAGAGTGAGACCCTACCTTGAAGAAGAAAAAAAGACTGAATTAGGGTGTGAGTGTGTCTGTGAATGTGTGCTTGGATATAGGGTTTTACTATATTGCTGTGTAGCCCAGGCTGGCCTTAAACTCACAGCCCTACTGCTTCACCCTTCCAAGCGATGGGATTACAGGTGTGTGTCACTACACCTAGCATAAA
Organism: Jaculus jaculus; assembly: GCF_020740685.1. NCBI lineage: Eukaryota > Metazoa > Chordata > Mammalia > Rodentia > Dipodidae > Jaculus > Jaculus jaculus. Next base: position 110,925,133 of record NC_059110.1, read on the forward strand.
CTAGTGTGTTTTTGGTTGTATTTTTTTTTTTTTTTCAAGGTAAGGGTCTCACTCTAGCCCAGATTAACTTGGAACTCACTCTAGTTGCAGGCTGGCCTCGAACTCATGGTGATCCTCCCACCTCTGCTCCTGTGAGCCATCACACCCAGCTTTTTTTTTTTTGAAGTGAGGCCTCCCTTACTTTACTCTAGGCTAACCTGGAACTCACTCTAGCTCCAGGCTGGCTTCAAACTTACTGCCACACCTCAGCCTCTCAAGTGCTAGAACGAAAGGTGGGCACTACCACGTCCGCTCTGAGCTAGTGTTTTGAAGTTAAATAGAGGATGCGAAGCATGAATAGTGACTTGATGTACAAGCACCTGTTTCCCCAGAGCAGTGAGAGCTGCCCCTGTAGGGACAGAGCTGTCTGTCCTCAGCCTGGGTTCACAGGTGGTATCTGAGAGAAAGATAAGGGCAGCCAGCCCCACAGAGCTCCTTGAGGGAAGTGGCAGAAAGCTCTAGAAAATCCCTTCTGTGCCCTGGGCCAGAAGGTGCTGAGCAGTCAGCCAGTAACAAATGATAAAGGCACCTCCATGCACATGCTCAAGGCTACCTAAATGCCAAGTGCTGAGGAATGTCTTACCTTTCAGAAGCCCGAGGAGCCATGTATTGTCATTGGCATCACTTCCTTCTAGTTGATGCTGGAAGTGAGAAAAGGAATGTGTCTTTGGAGTTACTAATATTAAATTTTTTAAAAATTTATTTGTGGGACAGACACAGAGAGATAGAAAGGTGATAGGGAGAGAATGGGCATGCCAGGGCATCCAGCCACTACAAACAAACTCCAAATGCATGCACCCCCTTGAGCATCTGGCTTACGTGGCTCCTGGGAAATCCAACCTGGATCCTTAGGCTTCGTAGGCAAGCACCTTAACTGCTAAGCCATCTCTCCAGCCCAACCCAGTGATTTTGTTTTAAATTTTAGTTTTATATGTTTATTACAGAGAGAGAAAGGGAGAGAGAGAGAAAGAGAATGGATGCACCAGGGCCTCTAGCCAGTACAAACTCCAGACACATGTGCCATCATGTGCATCTGGCTTATGTGGGTTCTGGAGAATGAAACCTGGGTCCTTAGGCTTCACAGGCAAGCGCCTTACCACCCAGCGAGTTTTTAACCTTAATTCTGGCTTCAATTTTCCCTCTGTAAAACTACAAGATTAGGAGAATTGGATGAGACAGTCATTCTGCCAACCAGCAAGAAGCAGGTCGCTGAAGCGGGGCTGAAGGAGACTAAGGAGGCTACAACAGTGAGGCTACTTGCAGGCTCCTGGGACTGTGTAAATACACAGATAACCAGCCCACCGTTTCAGGAGCCAAGAGTGGGGATTGGAAGTCATGGCTATGCATCTTGTTGAAGATCTCCACAGGCCAGGAGGATTCTGTCAGAATCCACAATCTGTTTCTCTTTTGAACTGTGGCCATGTGGTGCCGGTACACGGAAAACCATCTAGAGACCTGGGCTTGGGGACTGTCTCGAGCTGGTGGTCCCTGGCACAAAGGTGCTTAGTGAAGATGAGTCAAATGAGTAAATAAGCAAATCACCTGCTCGTGCTCCAGTTTCTGGGAAATGGAGGCAAAGTGTCTCTCTAATAGGCTATGATTGTGCTGGTAGAACCGTTTGCCAGGAGTCTCTGGACTACTCAAATGCACTTTCTGAGTCGGTGGGTCTGAGGTGGGTGGGCCTGAGACCTCTGTTTCGAAGTAATACTAGGATGCTCCCACTGTCTGGACCCAGGTGGAACCGGAAGGCTCTTGACTCTACAACACTGAAGCCCTTGACATTGATAAAATGTCCCCAGGTGCCCTGGATGGAGGAGACTTCAGGAATTTCAAGGGTAGGACCGGGAGAGTCCTGCACCAGCTAGGACAAGGTGGTCCCCCTGTCAGGATAATGAAAGAGGAAGGGATGCTTTGGTCCACATTGCAGTGTGAACTGAAAACAAATAGGTAAAGGTGTCTGCTAAGGTCTCACCTTGGACCCATTGGGCTAGCCTCTCCCATTTTACAGAGGTGGAAACAGACCCAGAGAAATTCAGTGACATGGCTCATGTCACACAGCTACTCAGGGGACATTGCTGGGGCCAAAGCTGCTATCCCAGTATCTGACTCTTGTGTGCAGTTCGGCACCTCCGTCGGTTCACACTGCCTTTTCCAACACATCCCTCTGTATTTGGCAATCACGGCATGTTTATTTGTAAGTTGGCTTGTTTGTAGCCTGAAATTTGGCATCAGTGGTTTTGGCTGTGAGGAGTTTGTTTGTTTTGGTTTCCTGAACATGTTTTGTGAGGGAAAAAAAAAAAAAAAACAGGAATGAAATTGCTAAAGTTGTTTGGATGCAAAGCATCCAGAAATATGATAGCATCAGCTTACTGAGATTTATTTTGTATCTCTAGATAGATTAAAAACGTATGAGGTTGGCTTCTGGGGATTTACAAACTCAACAGAAGTCAATAGCTGGGGTTGTTTCCTCAGGCTTCTCTTGGAGCGGGGTAGGAGGGAGGAGAGTCCACCTGCTGGTAGCTGGAGGTTGTCCTTTGCTGCAAAGGACAGGGCCTGGGTGAAGATGTCAGGCAGATCAGGCATCAGACGAAGAGAGGCACACCGCACAGCATTTGTAATTTACTTTGCACAAAGCTGAAGTCATAAAAGATGATTTCCTTTCATTCTGTAAATTTTTTAAAATATATTTTTATTTATTCCTTTGCGAGGGGAGACAGAGAGTGTGTGGGGGAGAGTGGGCCCACCAATGCCTCTAGCCACTGCAAACAAACTCCAGATACATGCATCTAGTTTTATGTGGGTATGAGGAATCGAACCTGGGTCATTAGGCTTCGCAGGCAAGTACCTTGACCACTGAGCAATCTCTCCAGCCTTTATTTATTTAATTTTGGTTTTTAAGGTAGGGTCTCACTGTAGCCCAGGCTGACCTGGAATTCACTATGTAGTCTGGGTGGCCTCAAACTCACAGTCATCTTCCTACCTCTGCCTCCCAAGATTTAATTTTTAATTTAATCCCCTGGGATTAAAGGCATGTACCACCACTGTTGGGGTTGACAGTGGCTTTATGTGACTTATGTTCTAGAATCAGAAACACAAGGGGACCTTACTGGACAAGTCCATAAATCCAGAAGTGGTTGAATGAGGGAGGCAGAGGCATTCCTCATACTCAGTTTCTACAAGCACCTTCGTGTTCCCCTTCTTCAATTACCTTTTTTTTTGTTTTTAGGCAAACCCAATAGATGGGCCTTTTTTTTTAATGCAAGAGAGAGAGGGAGAAAGCGAGCGAGAGGATTGGTGTGTCAGGGCCTCCAGCCACTGTAATCGAACTCCAGACACGTGCACCACCATGTGTGCATGTGCTACTTTGCACGCTTGCATCACCTTGTGTATCTGGCTTACATGGGACCTGGAGAGTTGAACATGAGTCCTTGGGCTTCACAGGAAAGTGCCTAACTGCTAAGTCATCTCTTCAGCCCAGCACTCTCTTTTTAAAAATAGTAAGTTCTTTTGATTTTAATTATGTATATATGTGTGTGTGAATGTATGGCTACACCAGGGTCTCCTGCTACTTCAAATGAACTCCAGGTGCATGTATTTGGCTTTACCTGGGTGCTAGGGAATTGAACCTGGGCTGGCAGGCTTTGCAAACAAGTACCTTTAACTGCTGAGCCATCTCCCCAACCCTCAATTAATTCTCTTTCTTAAAATTTTTGAATTTAATTTCTATTTATTTATTTGAGAGAGAGATATACAGAAATAGGCAGGTAGAGAAAGAGAGAGAATGGGTGTGCCAGGGCCTCCAGCCTCTGCAAACGAACTCCAGATGCATGTGCCCCCTTGTGGCATCTGGCTTACATGGGTCCTGGGGAGTCAAAGCCAGGTCTTTTGTCTTTGCAGACAAAGTACCTTAATCATTAAGCCATCTCTCCAGCCTTTTTTAACAATTTTATTTATTTGTTTACTTATTTTGTTTTTTTGAGGAAGGGTCTCTCTCTAGATCAGGCTGACCTGGAATTCACTATGTAGCCTCAGGGTGGCCTCGAACTCATGGCAATCCTCCTACCTCTGCCTTTTGAGAGTTGGGATTAAAGGTGTGTACCACCACGTCTGGCTTAAATTTTAATTTAGTTATTTGCAAACAGAGAGAGATAGAAGAGAGAGAGAATGGGTGCACCAGAGCCTAGAGCCATTGCAAACAAACTCTAGATGCATGCATCACTGTGCATTTGGCTTGACATGGGTACTGGGGAATTGAACCTGGGTCGTTAGGCTTTGTAGGCAAGTGCCTTAACAACTGAGCCATCTTTCCAGCCTATGTTGTTCTTATTATTTTTTGGTTTTTCAAAGTAGAGTCTCACTCTAGCTCAGACTGACCTGGAATTCACTATGTAGTCTTAGGGTGGCCTTGAACTCTCAGTGATCCTCCTACCTCTGCCTCCCAAATGCTGGGATTAAAGGCATGCATCACCACGCCCAGCTCTCTGGGCTATCTTCTCCTTCTTATTATTATTGGTTTTTCGAGGTAGGGTCTCACTCTAGGCCAGGCTGACCTGGAATTCACCTTGTAGTTACAGGCTGGTCTCAAACTCACAGGGATCCTCCAACCTCTGTTTCCTGAGTGCTGGGATTTAAAGGTATATACCACCATGTCTGGCTTTTTTTTAAAGACATGTTTATTCTTATTTATTTGAGATAGAGAGAGGGAGAGGGAGATAGAGAGTAAGTGAGAATGGGTGCACCAAGGCCACTATAGCAACTGCAAATGAACTCTAGATGTATGCACTACCATGTGCATCTGGCTTATGTGGAACCTGGAGAATGGTACCTGGTTCCTTAGGCTTCGCAGGCATGTGCCTTAACCACTAAGCCATCTCTCCAACCCCTTTTTTTTCATGTATGGTATCACTCTAGCCCAGGCTGACCTGGAACTCACTCAAACTCACTGTGCCCGGATCAGTTAGCTCTCTTAAGGGGTACAAAACAAAGCCTTCACGTCTTTCATCCCAGTACTTCGGAGGCCAAAGTAGGAGGTTGCTGTGAGTTTGAGGCCAGTCTGAGACTACGTAGTAAATTCCAGGTCAGCCTGGGTTAGAGCAAGACTCTACCTTTAAAAAAAAAAAAGAGAAAAGAAAGAAAGAAAGCAAATACAAAAATGGAACCTTCCTAAGACCTCCTGGCCTCTCTGAACTATGGGGAAAATTCCCTAATCCAGTGTCGCAGGGTTGAAGCTTCCTGCTGTGTGATCGATTTTTTGAGACATCCTTTTCCCTCCCAGGACACATCAGGCTACCATTTGGAGAAGGAGCTACTAGTCACCTGATCATGCCTGTAGGGTGGAAAGGCCTGGAAGGCTGGTTGATGGTGCATAGCATACAAGGCACTACCTCATCTTGTTAGGCTATCAGCCTGATATGGAGGGGTGACCTGTCTCCATCTGGTCACTTACTTAAAACAAGCCGCTCACCAATACTACCCGGCTCACCTGCTCTAAACTTCGGGGTCAAACTCCCTGGTCTGTGTAGGAACAATTGATCTGGTCAAGTAGCCTGTGGTGATTAAGGGGCAGCAGTGACTCTGTGAGACCCTTGACTGCTTCTTGGGAGCTTGGGTGTCAGTGTTTTGGTTTGAAAACTCCAAGGCAGTCAACATCCATAAGTCTCTTCGTGATGTGCCTTTAGTTCATTTTGCTGTAACCAAGCAGGCTGCCTACTGCCGAAAAGCCCTGGGTTTCCTCACCAGTGACATCCCAGGAGGCAGGCGGGCTGGCACGGCTCCATCCAGCACAGCAGTCTGGCTCTTTCCCCACTCACTGCCCTTCTCCCCACCTCAGCAAACCTGAAGAGCGGGCGGGGCTTTGAGCGGGGAGAAGTGCTGGAGCTTGGGAAAGGGACAAGTGATGCTGTCCCCAGCATCAGGCCCCAGCTGAAGCTTCCCCACTGCTCAGCTTAGATCCAGCAGTTCTAGATGCTTTACTGATTGGACATGAGCAAAGATGGTGAGAAAACTGGGGGCCAGGCCATTTTCATGATGCCCTCACTGACCTTCTGTCTTCTGGAGCCTGCAAAGACCTCTCCTGTGCTCAGGGCTGGAGAGATGGCTCAACAGATAAAGGTGTTTTTTTTTTGTTTGTTTGTTTGTTTCGAGGTAGGGTCTCACTCTAGCCCAAGCTGGCCTGGAATTCACTATGTAGTCTCAGGCTGGCCTCGAACTCACAGCAACCCTCCTACCTCTGCCTCCTGACTGCTGGGAATTAAAGGTGTGCGCCACCACACCCTGCTTTTTTTTTTTTTTCTTTCTTTCTTTCTTTCTTTTTTTTTTTTTGGTTCTTGAAGTCTTTCTTGCAATCCCTCTTCTCCCCAACCTTATCTCCTTCAGTTAATGAAGCAGAGGGGACGTCTAACTCGCTAGTGTCCTGGCACAGATGAACCATGGGTTGGCTGGAAAGCCATCAGTCAAGGCTCTGGGTGTCTCTTGGTATTTGCGGACTGACTTCCTTCCCTTCCTTCCTCGGGCTAACCTTCTTCGCAGGTGCCTTGCAACATGCACAAAGGGGCAATACAAGCAGATACTGTGATTTAACATTTATTTGCTGCTGCTATTTCTTGCCTGGAATGAGGGTGAGATCTAAATGTTGACTTTGAATGTCCTTCAGAAGCAGCCCCAGATCATCAGAGCTCCTAAAACGAGGTTAAGTGCAGAAGCCTCAACTCTCTGTCCTCAAAGCTGCCTCAGAGCTGGGAAGATGGAGGCCAGTCTCCAGGTCAAGGTCTCGTGTAGAAAGTCTCTCCCTCCGTCCCTACTTTCCTGGTAGCTCCCCAAAGCTCCCTGACAGGGGACTGACTGTCTCAAGGACTCCTCTGGTCCCATTTGTCTTCAGTGGCTATAAAAATCCCCAGGCCAGATGAGGAAAAATATGAACCAGACAAGCTCTGCCTCTGAAGAACCTACCGGCCGGGACAGCAGAGCAGGCCAGCCAGTAAAGTGGGCACCGGTCACGTGACAGAGCGGGGAGCCCTGCGTGGCAGCAGAGGCTGTGCAGCAGGGTGGGGTGGAGCCGGGCCACAGGCCCTGTACCCTCTGATGCAAGTCCTGGGTCACCATAGAAAGGCATGAGAAGGGACCAACCCCAGAAAGGCAAGTTTTCCCAAGGTTAGTTTCTCTCCTCTCATTTGGTTTATATCTGATGATAACTTGCCCAAGCGCTAAGAACATCCCAGATGGAGGGAACCCCTTCTTGAGGCTCCCAGAGCCACAGAGACAGTGGTGAAGTAAACCAGCTCCATAGCCATGAGGACCAGCTCTGGAGTCTGTGGACCATGAAATACAGCAGCCCGACGCGAGTCTTCAGTTAGCAAGCTTGTGTCCCACGCAGGGGCTTCAGGTGACCAGGAGCAGGGCACGAGGCTATCTTTAGGAGGGGCTCTGTGACAGCCCAGAGCAGATTCCTGAGAGACCCATTAAGGGGAGACCCCCCCCACCCATCAAAATGGTGAGATGAGGTTACCGTTCCTTTAAGAACCTCTCATGGTCACGTCTCCCTTTTCTGGGGTGAAAGGACTCAACTGTGGTTCTGGCACCGTAATTTGCTGTCTCATCTTCCTGGCTCAGGGCCAGCTCAGAGGAGGCCAAGAAAAGTCACTTTTTTATTGTGGTTTTTTTTTTGTTGTTGTTGTTTTGCTGTGACTCATCTTCCCTGTCACCCGTGGGTCTTCTTGCCCGGAGCCCTCAGCACTGCTCGGCTTCCACGAAGCCCTCCTTCTCGTGGCCCACGGGTTCGACCTCCGTGTAGGTGGAGTGGTTGGGGTGGTTGCGGAACTTCATGGCTGGCCAGTGGTGAGGTCTCCGCTGCAGGGGCACAGAAGCAAGATCAGCAGACAGGACTGCCTGCTCCCCACCACCCCAGGCCCTAATCTTTTTATTTTGCGAGGGGGGTGTGGAGCATGGGCGTGCTAAGGCCCATTGCCAATGTAAAGAACTCCAGATGCATGCACCACTTTGTGTATCTGGCTTTATGTGGGTAATGGAGAATCAAACCTACACCATCAGGTTTTGCAAGCAAGCACCTCTAACTGCTGAACCATCTCTCTAGCCAATTGGCAACCAGGGCCATTTCCCCCCCAAACTCCCTAACTGTGAACCCTGAGACAATGGAAACTAGAAACTATTTAAATTTTTTTTAAATTTTTTTTTAATTTATTTATTTGAGAGTGACAGACACAGAGAGAAAGACAGATAGAGGAAGAGAGAGAGAATGGGCGCACCAGAGCTTCCAGCCTCTGCAAACGAACTCCAGATGCGTGCGCCCCCTTGTGCATCTGGCTAACGTGGGACCTGGGGAACTGAGCCTCGAACCGGGGTCCTTAGGCTTCACAGGCAAGCGCTTAACCGCTAAGCCATCTCTCCAGCCCCTAGTTAAATTTTTTTAAAAATATATTTTATTTATTTATTTGAGAGAGAGAGAGAATGGGTGTGCCAGGGCCTCCAAGTCACTGCAAATGAACACCAGATGCATGCACCCCCTTGTGCATCCGGCTTATGTGGGTCCTGGAGAGGTGGGTCCTGGGGAGTCGAACCAGGATCCTTTGGCTTTGCAGTCAAGTGCCTTAGCAGCTAAGCCAACTCTCCAGCTCCACCCCCCTCTCCTTCTCCTTCTCCTTCTTTTTTTTTTTTTTTTTAAACACAGGATCTCCCTATATATCCCTGGCTGGCTTGAAGCTCTCTATGTAAACCAGACTAGTCTTGAACCCACAGTAATTGTACTGCCTCTGTCTCCTAAATGATAGGGTTACAAATGGACACTACCACACCTGGCTTTTTTTTTTTTTTTGTAATTTTTATTTTTCTTTTTCGAGGTAGGGTCTCACTCTAGCTCAAGCTGACCTGGAATTCACTATGTAGTCTCAGGGTGGCCTCGAACTCATGGTGATCCTCCTACCTCTGCCTCCCTAATGCTGGGATTAAAGGCTTCTTATGAAATGATCCTTCCTAGTCAGGATCACAATGAAATTTCTCTCTGATACCTGTGCCCCGTAAGTGTGTCTGCCCAGGATTTCATGAAGGGCAGCAGCACCTGACTAACCGTGACCTCCTGGAGGGCAGGATCAGTGTCTTCCTTTTTTTTTTTTTTTTTTGGTTTTCAAGGTAGGGTCGCACCCTAGCCCAAGCTAACCTGGAATTCACTATGTAGTCTCAGGGCGGCCTTGAATTCATGGTGATCCTCCTACCTCTGCCTCCTAGTGCTGGGATTAAAGGTGTATGCCACTATGCCCAGCATTATTAATCTTCACATCCTCAAAAACAATGAAGGACCCATTGCAGGCACTCTATTGTAATCTATGTAATGAACTAGAGTCCCTGGAAAGCTCATCACCAGTCAACAGTGAGGCAAGGGGTGGGGGGGGGGCGTGAGCTGCCAAGCTGTGTGGCTCAGAGCAGAGGGGACTAAGCCTCATTTCCTATAAGGCACCTCTGCTGCTCTTTCTGAGTTCTGGAACATTCAGAAACTGCAGCAACCTCGGCTAAACCACCTGAGAACACAGCACTCATTATACTCTTGGCTTGTTGGCTGCCATGGAAAAGTCTGGAGAAGAAGCAAAAGACTCTTCCATTATGGCTCTGAATAAGTCCCAAACCTGTAATTTGGGCACAAAATCATAAATCTCTTGGGGATAGCAGCCTGCCACTAAATGGGCCCTTTATGACATTTCTGGCCTTCTTCCTTTTCTCTGGGGACCTCCCTAATTTCATAAATGGGATGACAAAAGCAGATGGGTTTGCTGCATGGAGAGGAGAGGGCCTAGATGCTGAGTCCTGGGGTGACAGAGTTCAAGAGCTCCAGCCACTTTGAGGCACACCGGGATGGAGTTAGTGATGGTTTCTCGGGTACTGGTGGGTGGGAGATGAGGTGAGGAGAGGCAGGTACCGGCTGTCAAAGGAAACAAGGACCCGGAAGCAGAGCTGAGGCAAATCCCGCACTGACCTCGATGAAGAAGAGCGCGGCATTGGAGTTGGGGTGACCACTGATGTAAATCCCAGCCAGGATGATGGCCGCCACCAGGAGCACAGCCAGCACGATGCCCACGATGGTGCCCAGGTGCACAGGGGGCCCCTTGGACTTCGGAGACAAGTTATCTTGAAGGCCTGTGGAGAGACCAGAAGGGCAGAGAGGGGCTTCAAGGGAATGAAGAAGGTGGGGTTCTGACAAAGTCCCAGGAAGGAAACGCCTACACTTTCTAAACACTGGAGGGTGAGGTGGGAGAGGGCGGAACATAATGACATTCATATTCTTGACACAATTAAGATATTTTTGAAAATTTGCCCAATTGCCTAATAAGAATCACAAGAAAGCCCTCTTGGATGCCCATGCCACATAAGCAAGGAAAAGAACCCGTTCATTCATTTATTCATTAGAGCAGACAGAATGGCACGGGCAGACCAGGGCCTCCAGCCACTGCAAATGAATTCCAGAAGCATGTACTCCTTTATGCATCTGGCTTTATGTGGGTACTGGGGACTCGAATCCAAGCTGTCTTTGTAAGCAAGTGCCTTTAACTTCTGACCCATCTCCCCAGCCCCACATAAGTAGTTTAAAAATATATATATTGAGAAAGAACGAAAGAAAAGCAGAGAGAGAGAGAGAGAGAGAATGGGCACAACAGGGCCCCTATCCACTGCAAACAAATACCAGATGCACAGACCCCCATGTGCATCTGGCTTACATGGGTACTGGGGACTTGAACCTGGTTCCTGCTAAGCCATCTCTCCAGCCTGCATTTTGATTTAAAATTTTTATTTACCCATTTGAGAGAGGGAGAGAATGGGCATGCCAGGGTGTCTAGCCTCTGCAAGCAACCTCCAGATGCATGTGCTACCATGTGCATTTAGCTTAAATGGGTTCTGGGGAATCAAACCTGGGTCCTTAGGCTTTGTAGGCAAACACCTTAACCACTAAGCTATCTCTCCAGCCCATCACTGTTTGTTTGTTTGTTTGTTTGTTTTGAGCTAGAATCTTAAGTCAAATGACTATTTTAATTTATTTTTTGGAGTGTCACTCTAGCCCAGGCTGACCTGAATTCACTATGTAGTCTCAGAGTGGTCTTGAACTCATGGTGATCCTCCTGCCTCTGCCTCTTGTGTTCTGGGATTAAAGGTGTGCATCACCATGCCCAGGGAAATGACTTTATTTATGTATGTATGTACATATGGGCGTATGTGTGTCTTGGAGTGCTTGTGAAGGTCAGAGGAGGCATCTGTGCTCCAACTTCACAGGGTCTCTTGCGGCTACAAATGAGTCTGTCCCATGAACAGTCTTAAATGGGTGCTGGAGAATTGAACACAGACTAAAATGTATTGCAAACAAACGCCTTTCATCACTGGGACATCTCCCCACTACCAAATGATCATTATTGTAACTTGTCACTGTCATCAGACTAAGATCTCCTGGGTGGCAGGAGCAGTGTTCAGATCTTAGAAACAACAGGGGTCCACTGTGGGCCCAAATTTTGTGGGATGCACCATGTCCTCTGGAAGTGCATGGGAATGCACTCTTTGAGAATGGCCAAGGCGTCTGAACTGCATCCCAAGGAGGAGAGGAAATATTTTCCATAGACTGTAAAGTTGGACACTTGTCAGTCCCACCCTGTATTTTTCCCCCCGTTTTTCTTGTGTGTAATGGAAACACAGAGAGGTTAAGTGATTTGCTCAAGGACACACACGCTCAGAAGCCTGGTTCCCTGCCATTACCTGGGGTTGGTATCTGCTGCTTCCCACTACCTGAAAGGAATGTAATGCCTATGAGCTAGAGAAGACAGATGTTCGTGTACATAACAGAAATCCCGAGTCCTTTTTACATGGCTGTGGGTGGGATTTCAATGGGATGTTTCAGACATCGGAACTGTGGCCCTTCCCATGCCCTGGCCTCCACTGGGCACTGTGTTGGCAGAGGACACCCAGGACAAAAACTATCTGGGCCACTCCAGTGCATGCCAGGGCCTCCATCTGCGGACAATTGGGAGCATTTAGGGGACACATCCCAGCCTACCCTCCCTGGTTCGTTGGGCATCAGCCCGTAGTCTGCTGGGACCCTGTGACCTGATGGTCTCGCTGTAGCTGATGCATAGACAGGAGTTGGGAAAGCATGGCTGGGTGCTCCCTCACACACACCTTTTGTCACACCTACTGCAGAGGAGGCCAGGGGCACCAAACTGCACTGTGTTATTAAGTGGCTTCTCCCACCGGACCCCCGAGAACAATGTCAAGAATGGAGTTGGAAAGGCAAGCGCAGAGAACACTACAGACAAACTCTAGACCCATGCGCCACCATGTGCATCTGGCTTACATGGGTACTAGAGAATAGAGTATTAAAGAACAGAACCTGGGTCCTTATGCTTCGCAGAGAAGTGCCTTAACTGTTAAGCCATCTCTCCAGCACCGGAAAGGCATTTCCGTGTCTACCCTTGCAGTCACTACAGCAAGTGCAGGGCTGGCTCTGAGCAAAGGGTAGGAAGGAAGGACCCCTCCCCTGGTCATAGAGCATTCTCCCCGCCAAACCAGAGGCTGGGACAAACTCATGTTCTGGGCTCCCACAAAACATGAATGGAAGCTGGTCATAGTGGTGCACACCTTTAATCCCAGCACTCGGGAGGCAGAGGTAGGAGGATCGCCATGAGTTCAAGGCCACCCTGAGACTACACAGTGAATTCCAGGTCAGCCTGGGCAAGAGTGAGACCCCACCACGAAAAACCAATAAATAAATAAATAAATAAATAAATAAATAAAACAAAAACCAACAACATGTAATGGGAAGCAACAGTGTACTGTCTGCCAACCTAAGGGGTGAATATTGGGGAAGAAACACATTGTTCCTCTTATCTGTGAGGCCCACAAGGAGGAGGGGACACAGTTCACAGGTCCTTCTGCCAGGTGGCTCTGGCCATTCCACAACTTCCAGGGCAGTGGACACAGAAGGTTCATGGTTGAGATGAGAAACCAAGGCTCAGGCCTCCTGCCTTCCCACCCAGCAGGAGGTCTGGGATCCCAGGCTGCCTTGCTCCCTCCCCCCTCCCCCAGAGTGGCAGCGGGGCCTGGGGCGCAGGCAGGCAGTTCCGTACTCACCATCTCCTCCTGCGTAGGGGTTCAACTTGGTGTCATCTTCAAAGAGACAGGACAGAAGGAGCAAGATTAGTGGAATCATTAAAACCTCTGTCACCCTGGGTCTGTATGGACTTTAAGGAGGTTCGTTTCAACTGTTTTTTTTTTGTTTTTTTTTTAGATACAAGAAAACTGAGGCCCAGAAAGGGTTAAATGACTTGCTCAAAGTTATAGAGTAGTGTAGGTTGGGGATTGTAGCACTCCACTTTAATCCCAGCACTCGGGAGGCAGAGGTAGGAGGATCGCTGAGAGTTCGAGGCCATCCTGAGACTACAGAGTGAATTCCAGGTCAGCCTGGACCAGAGTGAGAACCTACCTCAAAATAAATAAATAAATAAATTTGCCAGACAAATTGGTGGCACTTGCCTTTAATCCCAGCACTCAGGAGGCACAGGCAGGAGGATCACTGTGAATTTAAGGCCAATCTGGGTCTACAGAGTAAGTGCCAGGTCAGCCTAGGCTAGAGTGAGACTCTACGTCAAAAAAAAAAAAACAAGGGCTGGAGAGATGGCTGAGCAGTTAAGGAGCTTACTTGCAAAGCCTAAGAACCCAGATCTGATTCCCCAGAACCCATGTAAGTCAGATGCACATGGTGGCACATGCGTCGGGAGTTGGTTTACAGTTCGCTAGAGGCCCCGGTGTGCCCATTTGTATGCTCTCTCTCTCTCTCTCATAAATAAATAAATAAAAATATTTGAAAAAATATTTTGAGACAGGATCTATTTTTTTGTTTGTTTGTTTGTTTTTTTGAGGTAGGGCCTCAGTCTAGCTCAGGCTGACCTGGAATTCAGTATGTAGTCTCAGGGTGGCCTCGAACTTATGGCAATCCCCTTACCTCAGCCTCCCGGGTGCTGATTAAAGGCATGTGCTGCCATGCCCAGCTTAGGATCTAATTTTAAAAATATACATTTATTTATTAGGGAGAGAGAGAGAGAGAGAAGCAAATGGGGGGGGAGCAAAAGGATGTGCCAGGGCCTCTAGTCACTGCAAATGAACTGAATGTGCCACCTTGTACATCTGGCTTACATGGGTACTGGGGAATTGAACCTGGGTCCTTAGGCTTTGCTTTGCAGGCAAGCGCCTTAACCATGAAGCCATCACTTCGCCCCTCCCCCAAATATCTAAAACAAAATAAAACAAGAATTAATTTATGTATTTGCAAGCAGAGAGAGAGAGAGACAGAGAGAGAGAGAGAGAATATGAGAAGCGAGAGGGAATGGGCATTCCAGGGGGCCTCTTGCCACTGCAAACTAACTCCAAGTATATATGCCACTTCGTGCATCTGGCTTTATGTGGGTTTTGAAGAATTAACCTGGGCTGTCAGGCTTTATAAGCCATCTTCCCTGAATGTGTTGTGTAGGGGACCATCACACGGAAAACCCCGAAGAGGCCCATTGCTGGCCCACAGAAGACACACCACTTACGAATGACACCAGCACACTGCATTTGCCGCCTTTGTGCAGGGACAGAGAAGTTGGCACTGGAAAAATGGAACTTAGGGGCCTGGGAGTACAAGTCAGGATCTGCACTCTCACCCCAGAAGCTGTGTCCTGGGTGCTCCTGTCCACCACAGCTGCTCTCCCAGCCTGAGGGGGTGCTTGCTCTCAGCCCAGCATGGGTCCGCAAGCACAGGTAGAACTGAACATGACTGACCATGACTGATTACTTCTTTTTTTTTTTTTTTTTTTTTGAGGTAGGATCTCACTCTGGCCCAGGCTGACCTGGAATCCACTCTGTAGTCTCAGGGTGGCCTCGAACTCCTGGTGATCCTCTTACCTCTGCTTCCCAAGTGCTGGGATTAAACATTACCACACCGGCTGAGTAAATCTTTCTTTAACTGCAAGGCCACCCCTGCTCCTGGCTAGTCACTACACATGAGCAGGCTTTCTTCACTGGATCTCACAGAGAATGCCAAGCAAGGCAGCAAAATATGCTCTCATGCCTCTCTTAGCTCCTTTTGTTAACTCTGCGATCTCAGAGTAAGGCCAGCCATCAAAACCCGTTTCACATGCCCACCTGGGTCCTGAATGCACACAGACCCATTTCAATTTCCTTCAGCCCAGAGAAAGGCAGTGGGACGAGAGAGAAGGTTCACTGCTTGTGGAGTCCTGTCCTCCATTCCTTCCTGGCTGTGACCCTGGGCAATAAGTCATCCATCTCCCTGAGTCTTAGTGTCTTCTCTATTAAATGGGGATGCAGCAGTATTAACATCCAGGATTGTGAGGAGAATGGAATGTTAACTAATGCTTGCTGGCACAAGGTCAGTCCTTGAGTACATCGTTTGTTCATTCTCCTCTAGGCAGGTCCACGGCCCTTGCTCTAGCTCTCTAGCTCTCTGGGTAATGTTTAGCAAGGCTGGATTTGGGGAGGGAAGTGGCTGGAGAGATGGCTCAGTGGTTAAAGACACTTGCTTCTTTAGAAAGGCAGGAGGTGGACTGGAGAGATGGCTTAGTGGTTAAGGCACTTACCTGCGAAGCCTAAGAACTCATGTTTGCATCTCCAGGTCCCACGTAAGCCACATGCACAGTGACACAAACGCACAATGTCACACATGCGCGCAAGGGGGCGCATGTGTCTGGAGTTTGCAGCGGCTAATGGCCCTGACACACACATTCTCTCTCTCTGCCTGTTTCTCTTCTGTCACTCTCTCTCAAGATAAATAAATTTAAAAGGGAGGGGGCTAGAGAGATGGCTTAGCAGTTAAGGCGTTTGCCTGCAAAGCCAAAGGACCCAAGTTTGATTCCCAGGACCCACATAAGCCAGATGCACCAAAGGCACGTGGGTCTGGAGTTCGTTTGCAGTGGCTGGAGGCGCTGGCGCGCCCATTCTCTCTCTTTCTCTGTCTCTCTTCTCTCTCTCTCTCTCTGCTTGCAAATAAAAAAAAAAATTAAAAAAATAAAAAAGAAAAGAAAGGCAGGGGGAATCCTTGTGCAGCACCAAGTAACCTTTTTTCTTTATGAGCCTGTTTTCTTACCTACAAAGTAGGATTGTGTCTAAACAATGTTTTCAGATATTAACTCTTTTCCTTTTTCAGCCTTCCTAAAGGGAAGGGGGTCAGCTCTAGATTTGCATTAGAACAGAAAAGACCTAGGCCCTCAGAACCGGGAGCTGCAGGGCTTCCTGAGGTTCTGCATAGTACCTGGGTGGCAGAGAAGCCCTGGGCACAACCAGGTCTGAGTAGGCACCAACTCAACATGGAGGTGCAGGATATGCCCGTCTTCTGCTTTCACAAGGTCACAGGAGTAAAGGGCCAGAATTGCCAAGGGGCAACTCCACACCACGTCAGACAAGTGGGGTCTGCCTGAGAGTCAGAAGCAAAGTTAGGTTGGGAGCTGTGACCCCAACTGCTCAGGAGACAGGCAACAGGATCACAAGTTTAAAGGCTACCTGGACTAGGGCTGGAGAGATGGCTTAGTGGTTAAGCGCTTGCCTGTGAAGCCTAAGGACCCCAGTTCGAGGCTCAATTCCCCAGGACCCACGTTAGCCAGATGTACAAGGGGGCGCATGCATCTGGAGTCGTTTGCAGTGGCTGGAAGCCCTGGCGCGCCCATTCTCTCTCTCTCCATCTGCCTCTTTCTCTCTCTTTCACTTTCAATAAGTAAATAAATAAAATAAAGGCTACCTGGACTAGAGTGAGCTGTAGTTATCCTGGACAACTTAATGAGACCCTGCCTCAAAATAAGAAGTAAGAGCTGGAGGGATGGCTTGGTGGTTAAGGTATTTGCCTGCAAGGACGAAGAACCCAGGTTCTATTCCCCAGGACCCACATAAACCAGATGTACAAGGTGGCATATGTGTCTGTAGTTCGTTACAGCTGCTGAAGACCCTGGTGTGCTCATTCTCTTTCTCTCTCCCCCCTTTTTTTTTTTCTCTGCTTTATTTAACTTTTAAATAATTAAAAAAATAAAAAACGAGCCAGGCATGGTGGCACACGCCTTTAATCCCAGCACTCGGGAGGCAGAGGTAGGAGGATCTCTGTGAGTTTGAGGCCACCCTGAGACTATATAGTTAATTCCAGGTCAGCCTGAACCAGAATGAGACCCTACCTTGAAAAACCAAATAAATAAATATAAAAATAAATAAACAAAACAAAAACTAAGCTGGGCGTGGTGGTGCACGTCATTAATCCCAGCACTTGGGAGGCAGAGATAGGAGGATCGCTATGAGTTCGAGGCCACCCTGAGATTACATGGTGAATCCTAAGTCAGCGTGGGCTAGAGTGAGACCCTAATCAAAAAATCAAAACAGCCGGGCGTGGTGGCGCACGCCTTTAATCCCAGCACTCGGGAGGCAGAGGTAGGAGGATTGCCGTGAGTTCAAGGCCACCCTGAGACTACAGAGTTAATTCCAGGTCAGCCTGGACCAGAGTGAGAAAAAAAAAAAACACTAAAAAGAGGGCTGGGGACATAGTTCAGTGGTATGAGCTCAATCCCTAGTACTGAAAAAAAAAAGAAAAGAAAAAGAAAATTATTTAATCTGCTGTCACCACCGACTGACTGCGTGGACTGAGTTCAGGCCTGCTACAGGACACGCAGGCCTCACAGGCTTGTGAAGAGATGAGGTATAAATAAGATGGCCTGAGGTGCTTGAATATTCATTTCCCCATTCCATGAGGAACTCCACCCTGTGGCCCCATGGCTGGTCCTCCCAGTGGTTAGAGCCCTGGAATGGCATCCACTCATTTCACACCGGCCTCTGCTTGTCACCAGCAAGGAAGCTAGGCTGTCGGGGCCTCAGTACCTCATCTCTAGAAGGGCAGGTGGTCCCTGTCAGGGATGGCTCTTCCTAGGGGCTTACCTTCTGTGGTGAGGCTGTCAATGAAGAGGGAGGAGGTGGTGGTGAGGTCGCCATCAAAGGGGCTCACGGAACCGCGCGGGGAGGCTGAGTGGTGGTCCTCATCCTGGAAGTCCTCACACGTTCCGCCCTCTCCCTGCAAGAGAGACGCCGGCGCTACTTCCCCACACGGCAGGTCCTCAGTGCGCTGCAATCGCGTACTTGGTCCCAGCTCCTCAGGAAGTGGAGGCAGGGGGACTGCTTAAGCCCAGGAGTTAGACACCAGCCTGGGCAGCATAACAAGACCTTATCTCAAAAAAATAAATATAAATAAATAAATAAATTACAGCATGGTGGCACACGCCTTTAATCCCAGCACTTGAGAGGCAGAGGTAGGAGGATCGCCATAAGTTCGAGACCTCGCCGAGACGACATAGTGAATTCCAGGTCAGTCTGAGCTAGAGTGAGACCCTACCTCAAAAAAAAAAAATAATAATAATTAATTAAAACAAATCGTCTACTATATCCTGAAATCACCTTATCTTACATGGTAATTTATCTGTCAGCTGCTTTAAATTCTGCCTTAAGAGATGCCAATCCTAAATAAATAGAGAATCTGAACATCCACCAACAGCCAATGTCAGAAGTGGGTGACTGGACAAGATACCTTCCTCTCCCCCCCACACCCCATCCTTCCCTCCTCTCTTTCCAGAGAAAGACAGCTCACCAGACCCAGACTGATGCAAGAAACCACGGTGAGTACATGGACGCGGGCTGGCATCTTCTAGCTGTGACACGCCAAGTTTTGTTTGTTTGTTTTGTTTTGTTTTGTTTTGTTTTTCCAAGGCAGGTGTCACTCTACCTCAGGCTGACCTGGACTTCACTCTGTAGTCTCAAGGCTGGCCTTGAACTCACATTGATCCTCCTACCTCTGCCCCCGCAAGTTTTGGGACTAAAGGCATGCGCCACAAGTTTTTAAACTTTCCCAACCTCACTTTCCCTCTGTCCTCTGGGTCATGTTAAGGAAAAAAAAAAAAAAAAGAGGATTGATTGGTGTGAGTTTGAGGCCAGCCTAAGCTATATAACAAGACCCAATACCCTATCTCAATAAAGAGAGAGAGAGAAGAAAAAAAAGAGAGAGAGAGACAGGAGAGGGATAGAGAGATGGCCCAGTAGTAATGTCCTTGCCTGAAAAGCCTAATGACCTGTGTTCAATTCCCCAGTAGCCATGTGTGGTGGTTTGATTCAGGTGTCCCCCATAAACTTAGGAGTTCTGAATGCTAAGTTCCCAGCTGATGGATATTTGGGAATTAAATCCTCCTGGAGGGAGTGTATTGTTGGGGACGGGCTTATGTGCTTTATAGCCAGTTTCCCCATGCCAGTGTTTGGCACACTCTCCTGTTGCTGTGGTCCACCTTCTGTTGGCCAGGGGGTGATGTCCACCCTCTGCTCATGCCATCGTTTTCCCCTGCCATCGTGAAGCTTCCCCTAGAGCCTGTAAGCCAAAATAAACCTCTTTTTCCCAGAAGCTGCTCTTGTTGGGTGATTTCTACCAGCAATGTGAACCGGACTGCAACACCATGTAAGCCAGATGCACAAAGTAACACATACATTTGGAATTTGTTTGCAAGGCTAGAGGCCCGGCACCCCCGTCCCCCTACCTTTCTGTATCTTTGTGCTTGCAAATGAATAAATAAATCAAAATTAAAAAAAAAAAAGCCGGGCGTGGTGGTTCATGTCTTTAATCCCAACACTCTAGGAAG
This sequence comes from Jaculus jaculus, assembly GCF_020740685.1. Lineage (NCBI taxonomy): Eukaryota > Metazoa > Chordata > Mammalia > Rodentia > Dipodidae > Jaculus > Jaculus jaculus. Next base: position 110,944,857 of record NC_059110.1, read on the forward strand.
ATCGCCATGAGTTCAAGGCCACCCTGAGAACATGGAATGAATTCCAGGTCAGCCTGGGCTAGAGTGAAACCCTACCTCGAAAAAAAAAAAAAAAAAAAAAAGAGAGAGAGAGAGAGAGAGAGAAGGGATGATGTATGTATGAAATCACCTTTCTATTTCCTATCCAAAATCAACATGTTGAGTGTTCTGGAAAGTTCTAGCAGTGAGACAGAACTTATATGGGATTCTAAATGGGAGGCTCCTGGAATCAGCCTCCTTCCCCCGAATGAGCACCTCCCTCAAAGCTGGCAAGCAGGCACCTCCGTAATGTCACCGGGAACACAGCCACCCAGAGGAGCTAGCTAGGGCTAAGCAGACCCAACATGCTCTGTCCTCCACAAGGACCAGAATTCCCACAGGCTGCTAGCTAAAGGCCAAGTTACCAGCAGGGCTAGCGACAGACACCCTCAGCTCCCTGGAAAGCCCCTCCCAGGTGGGCTAATTGGCTCAGAGCATTCTGAAAAAGAAATCCTTGGATGGAGGAGAGGGTGAAGCCTTCATGGGCTACAGCCATTTTGAGACCAGGTATCCTGGGCAGGGCCTTCTGCCAGCATCCCTGCCCCACCTGGCACAGGGGTAGATCATTCATGCCACTTACCTCTCCTTGGCCACAGCCGTAGGCCAGCCACTCCTGGCGGTAGCGGTCAAAGCCACTGGAGCATCTGTGGGGGACCAAAAGGTCAGAGATGCGAGGAGTTTGGCAGAGATGCCCTACCCTTCTGTTTCCTCTATTCAGTAACAGCTCGGTGATGGCAGCGAGGAGAGGGACTCGGCCCTAGGCTGGCTGGTCAGGTTCTTGAGGCCACTGCATGGGTGCTGTGGCTGTCAGGTGTCTATGAGACTTGCAGACAGACCCTCATTCCCTTTCTTTCTTTCTTTTTTCTTTCTTCTCTCCTTTCTTCCTTCCTACTTTCCTTCCATCTCTCTCTCTCCCTCTTCCTCTCTCTCTCTCTCCCTTTATCTTTCTTTCCCTTTTTTTTCCAGGTAGGGTTTCACTGTAGCCCAGGCTGACCTGGAATTCACCATGTACTCTCAGAGTGACCTCAAACTCACTGTGATCCTCCTACCTCTGTTTCCCAAGTACTGGGATTAAAGGCGTGCGCCACCATGCCCAGCCCAGCCCCTTTAATTCTTTCTGAAAAGAGGGGAAGGTATTTGTAGCACCTCTACCTTCCTTCTAACCCTGCTTCCCAGACGAAGCTGCCCAGCTGTGTGTGTGTGTGTGTGTACTGCCCTAAAGGACTTCTAGTAACCTTCAAAGTTCCTTGGACTCTGTAAGTATGCCATGATTGGGAAACTGGAAATTCCATGTCTGTGTCCTTCTCTGGAGAAAGGCTTGTTTATTCAAGGGTTCTTGTTGCTGGTTGCTCTACCTGGCAGCAGAGGCTGGGTGGTGGCATCAGCAGATGGCACCAATACTTCCCAGTGAGATCACCAGGGAGCAGCAATTAAAAACTGGTAGACAAGGGTCTGCAGAGAGGCCACTATGGCTCAGGGGGAAGACACCAAGGGCCTCCCTAGGAAGAGTGGGCCAAAAGGATGAAGCAGAGGATGTTCTTCAAGGCACTGTGCTCAAATTTCCATCCTTCCCTCTTCAGTGTTAAGAGAAGCCATCAAATCCCACTAAAGCCAGGGACATCTCTGCATGGGAACAGTAATACAAGCCAGGTGGACTGGTCTTTAATCCCAGCACTCAGGAGGCTGAGGTAAGAGGATCGTCATGAGTTCTAGGTGAGCCTGGGCTAGAGTGAGATCCTGCTTCAAATACATACAAAGAAGAGGAAAGGAAAGGGAAAGGAAAGAGCATTCTTAACCACTAGGGCAAAGAATTCTCAGTACATTAACAGCACCAGCAACTGCCTGCCCATCGTCCCAAGACCTCGTGAGTCCCAGGCGAGGCTGTCCGAGGGCTGTCTGAGCTGGCCTGTGCTACAGTAACCGTAGCAGCACGGCTGCGCTGGGCGAGCCGCACCCTCCTGCTCCGTACTCTCCAAGCCCACCATTTCGGGATACAGAGGACAAAGGGCTTTTAGAGGCTGGGACTCCGGCTTCCTTCAGATCACAGTGACAGATTCCTTTAAGACTGAACCTTCACTTGCTTACAAATTCTGCCAAACTGGGTCCAATTCCCCAGTGCCCATGTAAAGCCAGACAATGTGGAGCATGCATCTGGAGTTCTTTTGTAGTGGCAAGAGGCCCTGGGTGCTCAAACTTTCTCTCTTTCTCTTCTCAAACAAATAAACAATTTTTAAAAATTATTATTTATTTATTTATTTCAGAGAGAAAGAGGCAGATGATAGATCAAGAGATAGAAAGAGAGAGAATATGAGTGCACCAGGCCCTTTATTTAGCCTTTGCAAATGAACTCCAGACACATGTGCCACCTTGTATATCTGACTTACATGGATCCTGGGAACTCTAACCTGGGTCCTTTGGCTTTGTAGGCAAGTGCTTCATCTGCTAAGCCATCTCTCCAGCCCAAATAAAAATATTTTTAAACATTAAAAAGAAAAAAAAAAAAGACTGAGCCTTCAAGCCAGGCATGGTGGCGCATGCCTTTAATCCCAGTACTCGGGAGGCAGAGGTAGGAGGATCGCTGTGAGTTCAAGGCCACCCTAAGACTACATAGCGAATTCCAGGTCAGCCTGGGCTAGAGTGAGTCCCTACCTTGAAAAAACAAAACAACAAAAAACTGAGCCCTCAGTTTAGACCTACAAGCATCACATGCTAAATCCTGAGACAGCCAATCCTGACTCAATAAAGCTCATAAAAACAGGTCACTTCCCAAGCATCTCCTGAAAGGCTGGCGCTGACCCAGACTCAGCCTGTGGCAGCCACATCTCCTGGGACCCTCACAATGACATGGGAGGTGAGAATTATGATCGCCAGTTCCTAAGATAATTCTGGGGCTAAAGTCACCCCTAGAGTTCACCATGGGCCACGGGTGGGAGGATGAGATGAGAACACGAGACCTCCCGTAATAACTGTAATTATCTGATTAAGAAAATCTGGCCCCTGAGCAGGGAGGGGAAGCCTTGGGAGGCAGAAAAGGTCAGAGTGAGTTGGGGAGAAGAGATCCATGGGTGCCCCAGGGCACCCGCTCTACTCTCTAGCTTTTTTTTTTTTTTTTTTTTTTTGGCACCTGCTATCAGCTCTCATTTGGAGCCAAGGCTCCAAAGGGCCGGCAAGGAGGAGCAGGGGCTGGAGTGAGCCCAGACCTGTGGGCGTCTTTGGGATGACACTTTTCCAGTCTGCATGACTCTTGCACCCTCTGATGGATGGAAAGTCCTCTCTGCTGTAGTTGAGTGACACAGCAGAGGCCCAGCCCATCGGGAGAGGCCCTGCCCTTTTCCATCCAGCCAGTATCTTCAAGTTGAGAGGACCCGGCCCTCGCTAGAGTTCTATCTCTGAGTTCCGGCGTGGCTGCTAACTGTGGGTGGTGGTAGACTGAAGGCTTGCTTTCGTCTGACCCATTTTGCAGTTCCTACAGCTCAGCTCTCATTGGACGCTGTCACGTGACGCTGTCACGTGTGGCAGCCGGTTCCAAGGTCTCAGGGCTCATCTCAGGTCATCTCAAGCATCATCCCACAGTTCAGACAATGGTTCTCATTATGGAAGTGCTGGGATCCTGGTCCCTGGGGAATCATGTTTTATGGGTTAGGGTAGGGGCCAGGAAACAGCCAGTTTTGTGGTTTTGTTTTTGGAGGTAGGGTCTCACCCTAGCTCAGGCTGACCTAGAATTCACTATGTAGTCTTAGGGTGGCCTCGAACTCACTGGGATTACAGGCATGCGCCACCATGCCCGGCTACGTTGTTGTTTTGAGACAGGGTCTCATGTAGCCCAGGTTGGACTCAAATTAACAATGTGACTGGGTATGACTTTGAACTCCTGATCTTCCGACCTCAGCCTCTCAAATTCTGGGATTTCAGGTGCGTACCACCATGCCCAGCTGGCATTTTTACCAAGCCTTCTCACCTCCAAAGCAATACTGGGAGCCTTCCAATCTGCAGCAGTCAGTAAAGCTCCACTCCAGGAAGGGCCGTCTGGGGTCTCCTACCAACTTCTGAGGCTCTGGGCCTCTTTTGCTAAGGCCCCTCCCTGGATGCTTTAGTAAAATGCTATTTGGCATTCAAGGGGTTCAGATAATAGTGTGGGCCTCACCCACAGCTTCCTGACTCACACAGCCCAGGCCATTTTACAGAGTAAACAAATGGAGATCCCCAGGGAGGGAAGAAAAGCCGAGCTGGTGGGAAGAACACCTGGAAGGCTGGCGGACCCCGCCCCTCTCCTGCAGGCCGGGTGGCTGAGCAGCTCACTGTACTGGCGAGCACATCTCCTTCTGCTCTGGGATGTTGGAAAAGAGCAAAGGAAATGCTGGCAGCTGCACAACAGCCACATGGGGACTCAGAGACGATCATTTTGCAATTTTCAAGATGGACTTAAAGGCTCTTTGAGTTCCTAGGGCTTCCCACCCTCAGGAGACCCTTTGTCCCTAAAGAAATCTCCCCCAACCCCCTCCTGCCATTTATTTATCTTGGATAGGAGAACAAAGGTTGAATTATGAGGCTGTCCTGTGAGGGAATGATTTCAGAGCAAGGGTTAGGGGATGAGTCAGATTTAAGAACTTTTTATCCACTGTTTCCAAGGGTGCCTGCAACCGCTAGACCCCTGGTTTTCAGGAAACTCTGTTGCAGACCAGGTAAGATGCTGAGGTTGTGCTTTGGAGTGATGAGGCTAGCCCAGTGGTAATGGACCTTGGGGCCACAGCTTGCCTCTGAGCTGATGGTTCTTGTACTTGCTTGCAGATGGGGTGGCATGTTAAAGTGCAGACCCCTGAGGTCTCTCCAGAGATCCTGACACAAGGGGCCCCAATTATTCTGGGGTGCCCACAGCTATGGGCCACTTTGTGAAACCCTCTCTCACGATGAGCCAGCGTTCTTGGGGGTGAAGAAGAGCCATAGAAACTGGAGCTCTCAAATAATCTTCTAGAAGTCAGGTCACCCCAGGCCTCACCCTACCATACCTATCCCCTGATCAGGCACAAGCCCCGGGGAGAAAGGCACTTATGGGACATTTCTGCTCTAAGGGCCAGAGCTGCAGCAGGCGGAGGTCTCCTCGTGCTGGTGGGCAGGGAGGTCTGGGGCCAGCAGGCAGCCCTGGTTGTCCCCTCCCCTCCCCCATGGGCAGCTCTCAGGACTGTAACCTGGACACAAACCTCTGCAGGACATGGCACCAGCTGCAATTGAAGGTCAGGTCCGAAGACATGCAGGCGTCGCAGCTCCGATGCTGCAGGCAGGCTGTAAGAGAGGAAGCAGCCACTGCTCAGTACCGCGGCTGGCCTGGCTCCGGAGGGCTCAGCGTCTGAATTCTGGGTCTTTCCTTAACTGTGGAGTCTCTGGCTCAGGAGAGACCCTTGAGTCCTTATTCCCTCCCTCTCTTGGAGAGCAGCCCTAATTCATCCTTTCTTTCCTTCCTTTTTCCCTCCTTCCTTCCCTCCTTCCTCCCTTCCTTCCTTCCTTCCTTCCTTCCTTCCTTCCTTCCTTCCTTCCTTCCTTCCTTCCTTCCTTCCTTCTCACCCTCCTTCCTCTCTCTCTTCTTCCTCTCCCCCTCCTTTTCTCCCTTCCTCTATCACCAAGGAGTCAGACTCCCCTGGCAGGGATTTTGCAGTAAGACCTGGTATCTGCCTTTCTGGGGGGAGACAGACACTAAATAGATAATCAAACAAAAATAATCTCAATTAAAATTCTGGTGAGATCCTACTTCAAAAAAAACAAGTAAGAAAAAAAAAATTCTTATGAGATCAGCCTGGGCTAGAGTGAGACTCTACCTCGAAAAACAAACAAACAAAAAATTCTCATGAGGTCTCTGAAGAAAATTACAGGGTGCTACAAATGTGTACAAAGTCAAGGAAGGAGCTGGAGAGATTGCTCAATGGTTAAAGGCATTTGCTTTTAACCTAATGGCCCATGCCCATTCTCTCTCTCTCTCTCTCTCTCTCTCTCTCTCTCTCTCTGCCTCTTTCTCTGTCTGTCACTCTCAAATAAATAAATAAAAATAAACAAAAAAATTTAACCGAATGGCCCGGGTTCTCTTCTCTAGTACCCACAAAAAGCCAGATGCAGGGGGAGGGAGGGTATTACCATGGGATATTTTTTATAATCATGGAAAATGTTAATAAAAATTGTGAAAAGAAAAAAAAAAAAAAGCCAGATGCAAAAAGTGTTGCATGTGCCTGGAGTTCATTTGCAGTGGCAGGAGGCCTTGGCTTGTCCATGCTTTCTGCCTCTCAAATAAATAAGTAAAAAAAAATATTTTTTAAGGGCTGGACAAATGGCCTAGCGGACAATTGGAACACTCAGGAGCCATAGATTGTTGCTAGAAAATTTTCAGTGCCAGGGATGGGATACGTTCAGGTAAGTTGTTGGGCAGGGAGGTCCCTGATGCCCCCAAAACATTACAGGCCATTGCAGAGGCCCTTGGTTTCCCACCAGGAATAGATGGTAAGACCCTATTGCTGAAGACTCCACATACTTGGGCTGCAAGGCCACTGAGAAATCCTGCTGGAACTGAGCTGATAACCTTCTCCATGTAGACCAGCTGACAGAAAGCTGGAAGAAGCCATTCTGCATGCAGTTCAATGGGAGAGAGAGAAATCACCAGTGAAGATACTCAACAGTGGACACTGCAAGCCTTATATTTGGCCAGGCAGCCCAAATGAGCCAATGGGTGCAATAGTGGCACATTTGTCATGGTGGAAACCAACTGCCCTTTTATTGTACTAGAGGCCTGCTCCACAGGAGGGAATACATCCCTGATACTGAAAACCTACAACAGGGGTAGTCATAAGCCCTAGGGGTGTAACGTCTGCTGCTGTCTGGCTAAATGTATATACTGTGCTCATCAAACTGCCCAGTAAGCACTTCTCTTAATGTTCATACCCATATATTAATGCTACTTTCACTTTTGGTAGAGAACCTTCTCTTTTCATATGGCAATGACCTTGGGATGACTCAGAAGGCATCATGGTGCTGGGAAGAAGTGACAGAGGAGTGCTCAGCACTGCAATATCTCTATCACACCTTCCAAAGCTCATTGTCCATTGTGGAAGAGGTGGTGGAAAGAATGTAAGAGCCAAAGGAAGAAAGGGTAGGACTCCTTACAACGTGCTCCTCCAGACAACAAATGGCCTGGATATCCATGACCTCACAATGCCTGATGCTACCTACACAAGACCATCATAATAGGAGGAAAAGATCATGCTATCAAAATAAAAGAGAGACTGAGAGGAGGAGGGGATATGATGGAGAATGGAGTTTCAAAGGGGAAAGTGGGGGGAGGGAGGGCATTACCATGGGATATTGTTTATAATCAAGGAAGTTGTTAATAAAAAATTAATTAATTAATTTTAAAAAAAGGTTGAGGCTGGGCATGGTGGCACACGCCTTTAATCTCAGCATTCAGGAAGCAAAAGTAGGAGGATTGCCATGAGTTCAAGGCCACCCTGAGACTCCATAGTGAATTCCAGGTCAGCCTGGGCCAGAGTGAGACCCTACCTCGAAAAACCAAAAAAAAAAAAAAAAAAAAAAGGTTGAGGAGGGCTGGAGAGATGGCTTAGATGGCTTAGCAGTCAAGGCACGTGTGCCTGTGAAGCCTAAGGACCCAGGTTCGATTCTCCAGGTTCCATATAAGCCAGATGCATGTGGTGGCAAATGCATCTGGAGTTTGTTTGCAGTGGCTAGAGGCCCTGGCATGCCCATTCTCACTCACTCTCTAATAAATGAATGAATAAAAATAAAATCTTTTCAAAAAAGTTAAGGAAAGCTGGGCATGCCTTTAATCTCAGCATTCAAGTGGCAGAGGTAGGAGAATCACCATGAGTTCAAGGCTAGCCTGAAACTACCTAGTGAATTCCAGGTCAGCCTGGGCTAGAGTGAGACCCTACCTTAAAAAAAAAAAAAAAAAGACAGTTGGGGAAGTCCTGCTTCTGGGTACACTTCTTACAATCACAGGTTCCAAGATGCTCTGGTTTGTCACCCCCTGCTGGCTGGAGATCCTCACTGCCCACTCTAGCCCCAGGGGGGGACTGTCACTGTCACCAGAGTCCCACCTGGGCTCTCACATTCCTCTGAGGAAGTCAGAGCAAGCCAGGCACGAGGAATCCCATTGCTCTCTCCTCACTCTCCTCATCTCTGCTCTTCCAGCCTGGAGTCTGATCTGGGAAGTTGCTTAAACTTTCGTGACTCAGTTTCCTCATTGTGAACTAGGGAGCTGCTGCCACCTGCCTGGGATATTTGCAGTGAGCTCAAAGAGAGAGGACTCAAAGGTCGAATACTTGGTAAGTGACATTTGTAGGTTACTGACTATCTCATTCCCATGAACAAACCTGGGAGGTTCTCCTGCACCCACTTGCTTATAGAAGTACTATGGAGTTTCTACTGGGGCCACAGAGGCAAGCCACAGTAGGTCTTCTTCTCTTTCTTATATTTATATTTATTTATTTGCTAGCTGAGAGAGAGAGAGAGAGAGAGAGAGAGAGAGAATGGACACACCAGGGCTTCTAATGCTGCAAGCGAATTCCAGACACATGCACCACTTTGTGCATCTGGCTTTATGTGGGTATGGGGAATAGAACCTGAGTCATTAGGCTTTGTAAGCTACTACCTTAATCACTGAGCTATCTCTCCAGCCCTTTTTTTGTTTTTTTTTTTAAATATTTTATTTATTTATTTGAGACAGAGAGAGAGAGAGGAAGACAGAGAGAGAATGGGCGTTCCAGGGCTTCTAGCCACCGCAAACAAACTCCAGATGCATGCGCCACCTTGTGCATCTGGCTTATGTGGATACTGGGGAATTGAACCTGGATCTTTAGGTTTTGCAGGCAAGCACCTTAACTGCTAAGCCATCTTGCCAGTCCCCCCCCCTTTTTTGAGGTAGGGCCCACTCTAACCCAGGCTGACCTGGAATGCACTAAGTCGTCTCAGGCTGGCCTTGAACTCATGGTGATCCTCCCACCCCTGCTACCCAAGTGTGAGTGCTGGGATTTAAGGAGTGCGCCACCATGCCCAGCCATGTCTGCTTCTTATGGTTAGAGGGGCTGTGGAAACCACAGATCAGGCAGGGAGGCCGAATAAGAGTGGGGGCTGGGTCTTATGAGGCAGGCTGAGGAGGGTCCTTGGAGGAGCAGGGACAATCAGACAGAGACTAAGAGAAGAGTGTCCCCACGCAAGGGCCCTGTATGCATAGCTCTCAGGATGCCAGGTGGAGAAATGGGAAGCAGAGGGAATGGGGAGGGGGCCACAGCTGGGGCCCAGCACAGGCGAGACAGTCAGAGCCGAGCAGGCTGCCGGAGGGCAAGAGAGGGTCAGGGCACCGGGCAGAGACGCTGAGGGCCAGTGGGGCAGGAAGCCTGCAGCCTGGATTTCAAGAGTGTTCTCTTGCAACTGAATGCCACCATTTAAGTGAACCAATCATTTCTGAGCGGCAAAATAGCTGTCACAAAGCCCGTGGATTTAGTTCCAAGAGAAGCACTCACCCGGCATCAATACGGGCAGCTCAAGGGCTCATCTTATAAGCAGAAGTGACAACTAGCCACAGAAAAAAATGACCACTCATTCTAGAAACGTCACACACGTTTCTCCCTTTGTGAGGTTTTATGAGAGGATGATCCACATTCCACATCAGGGGAGCCAGTTTCCATCCAACATGGCTCTGACAAGCTGGGTTGACAGACATGCACCATCCCGCCTTGCCCGAGGTTTGTTCTCACCAGTCCTTCAGAAACCTCTGGTTCCTAGGCTTTGGGCCTCCTCCCACTTCAATGGAGCATGACCTGAAAAGTGTCTGCGTTCTGTGGCCCTTTAGTATTGAAGCCTTCTCTTTACCTAGGAGAAGATATTTGCTGAGCCTAGGTCGAGACAAGGCCTCGGACTCATGACCAACCCATCCTTCTCCTCCTCTTCTTCCTCTACTGCCTGTTCCCATAATCTCCAGGGAAGAGCAAGGGTGGGGAAAAGGGAAGCAAGAAATGTCACAGAAGGCAGGCAAAAGGCCACAGCTTCAGAGCGAAGCTGAGAGGCATCAAGAGAAAGAAGACACTCTTTAAAGCTGTGATAATGGCCGGGCGTGGTGGTGCATGCATTTTATCTCAGCAGTGGGGAGTCTGAGGTCAGAGAACCATCATGAGTTTGAGGCTAGCCTGGGCTACAGAGTGAGTTCCAGGTCAGCCTAAGCTAGAGTGAGACCCTGCCTCAAAACAAACCAACAAAGTAATAAGGAGGCTGAGGAGATGACTCGGTAGTTAGAGGTGGTTGCTTACAAAGCCTTCCAACCCAGGTCCCATTCCCCAGTACCCACATAAACCCAGATGCACAAAGTGGTGCATGCATCTGGGTTTTGTTTGCAGGGGCAAAAGGTCCTGGCAACCCATACTCAGTCCTTTCTCTCTTTTCTGTGCAAATAAATATATTTTTAAAATATATTTATATTTTATATTTATAATATATTTATATTATATTTTTAAAAATATATTTATTTATTTACTTATTTGAGACACACACACAGAGACAGAGGCAGATAGAGAGAGAAAGAGTGTACCGGGGCCTCCAGCCACTGCAAACTAACTCCAGATGCATGTGCCACCTTGTGCATCTAGCTTTCGTGGGTTCTGGGGAATCGGACTTGGGTTCTTAGGTTTTGCAGGCAAACACCGTAACTACTAAGCCATCTATCCACGTCATAAATAATTTTTTTTCTTTTGAGAGAGAGAGAGAAAATGGGTGTGCCAGGACCTTCAGCCTGCTGCAAACAAACTCCAGATGTGTGCCCACCCCCATGATGCATGTGTGACATTGCGTGCTTGCGTCACTGTGTGTCTGGCTACGTGGGACCTGGAGATCTGAACATGAGTTCTTAGGCTTCTCAGGCAAGTGCCTTAACCTCTAAGCCATTTCTCCGGCCCAAAATAATTGCACGAAATGTCATAATGATGGAGCTGAAGAGATGGCTCCTTGGGTAAAGCACCTGCTGTGCAAGTGTGAGGCCCTGGGCTTGGATCTCACCTCAAGCCAGACTCCGTAGTGGGAACATCTGTAAACCCAGCTCTGCTATGGCAAGGTGGGAGGCAGAGACAGGAGGGTCCCTGGGACTACACAAGCCAACCAGTCTGGCATATGCAGCAGCAGTGAGCAATAAATAGAGGCTGTCTCAAACAAGGTGGAAAGCCAGGACCTACACCAAGTTGTCCTCCTCTCGCCCCCACATGTGCGCTGTACTTGTGTGTACACGCAACATACATGCACCCAAAGATTTTATATATCGTGTGTGTGTGTGTGCGTGTGTGTGGCATGCCTTTAATCTCAGCACTTTGGAGGCAGAGGTAGGAGGATTGCTGTGAGTTCTAGCACAGCCTGAGACTACATAGTTAATTCCAGGTCAGCCTGGGCCAGAGCGGGACCCTACCTTGAAAAACAAAAATAGGGCTGGAGAGATGGCTTAGCGGTTAAGCGCTTGCCTGTGAAGCCTAAGGACCCCGGTTTGAGGCTCGATTCCCCAGGACCCACGTTAGCCAGATGTACAAGGGGGTGCACGCGTCTGGAGTTTGTTCACAGTGACTGGAGGCCCTGGCGTACCCATTCTCTCTCTCTCTCTCTCTGTTGCTCTCAAATAAATAAATAAAAATAAATTAAAAAAAGAAAAACAAAAATAAATAAATAAGTAAATAAAAATAAAAAACAAAGGGCTGGAGAGATGGCTTAGCAGTTAAGGTGTTTGCTTGCAAAGCCAAAGGACCCAGATTTGATTCTCCAGGACCCAAGTAAGTCACATGCACAAGGGGGCACATGCATCTGGAGTTCATTTGCAATGGCTGGAGGCCCTGGTGTGCTCATTCTCTCTCTGCCTCTTTCTCTCAAATAAATAAATAAATAAAATATATATTAAGTATATATATATATGTATGTACATACATACGTATGTATTATAATGAGAGAAGGGTGTGACAGAACCTCTAATCCCAGTACTTGGAAGGCTGAGGCAGGAGGATCACTGCAAATACTAGGCCATCCTTCTTACACAGAAAGTTGCAGGCCATCTAGTGATGGATTTCTGGGCTACCTTTTTGGGGGGCTCAGTCTTTGCATTCCTCAGAGACATAGCCTTCTGGGGTTGCAATTATGTATTCATCACGAAAGGTGCTTTATATAGATCAGCACAAACCACACCAGGCCTAGAACATGAGACAGGTCAAAGCCACCATTTCTGTGTTCAACTTGACCCGTGTGGCTCTCGCCCTGACCCCAGCTCTACAGGAGATGAGAGGGTATTAAGCCCAAGCTACAGATGAGAAGCGGAGCCCAGAGAAGTGAGGTGACTGTACCCCTCAGATGTCAGGGGTGGCCCTGAGATCCAAACCCAGACTGTTTGCTTCCACAGCACGTTCCAGAAGGGAAGAATGCCCCATCCGTGGGAAGAACCCTACTCACTTGGCAATGGGGTGAACTCCACAGCTGATGTGCTTGTGATCTTGCTTGAGTCCAGTTCCACGCGATGGTATTCGAAAATGGTCCGTCGCCGAGACTCTGAAAGAGAGGCCAGGCCTGTCATCAGGAACACATCACAGCCAGATGCTCTGAAACCTAGACCCAGAAGCTGACAGGAGTCAGCATGTAACCAGTGAGGGCGGAGATGCCGAAACTACAGGGAGACTGAAGGTCAGGACCTGACCTTGAGGGGAGAGCTTTATGTTAGAAGTTGGTTAAACTGGGCAGGAGAAATGGCTTAGTGGTTCAGGCACTTGCCTGCAAAGCCTAGGGACTCAGGTTCAATTTCCTAGTACCCACGCAAGCCAGATGCGCAAGATGGCACATGCACCTGGAATTCATTTGCAGTGGCTATAGAGACCCTAGTGCACCCATTCTCTCTCTATCTGCTTCTTTCACGCTCTCTCAAATAAATTAAAAATAAAGCTGGGCGTGTTCGCACACGCCTTTAATCCCAGCACTTGGGAGGCAGAGGTAGGAGGATCACCGAGAGTTTGAGGCCACCCCGAGACTAGTGAATTCCAGGTCAGCCTCAGCTAGAGTGAGATCCTACCTCGAAAAACAAGAACAAACAAACAAAACAATTTTAAATATATTTATTTTTTAAAATTAGTTGGTTAAACTACCCAACACAGTAGCCTGCTGCCCTGGGAGTGAGGACTTGGGGGAGTTCTAATTTGTTTTTTAATTTTAATGAATTTATTTTTTTAAGGACTTTTATTTATTTGCAAGGGGGGAGTATGGACCTGAGAAAGAGAGAGAGAGAGGGGGGGGGGAATAGACTTCTTGCTACTGCAAACAAACTCCAGGCGCATGTGCCACTTTGTGCATCTGGCTTTGTGTGGATACTGGGGAATCCAGCTACAGTTGTCAAGTTTGAAAGCAAGTGCCTTTAACTGTTGAGCCATCACCCCAGCCCAATTTTTATTTATTTTTTATTATTTTATTTTTGAGAGAGACAGTAAGAGAGAGAAAGATGCAGAGATAAAAGAGGGAGAGAATGGGTGTGCCAGGGCTTTCCAAATGCTGTGAACAAATTCCAGACACGTGTGCCCCCTTGTGGCGCATGGACTACATTGCATGCTTGTGTCACTTTGCGTCTGGCTTATGTGGGACCTGGAGATTCAAACATGCATTCTTAGCTTTGCAGGTGTCTTAACCACTAAGCCATCTCTCCAGCCCCTGAGTTCTAATTTGAATTCTGCTCCTGGCTTGCTGAATAACCTTAGTCCAGTCATTTGAGCCTCAGTTTCTTGCCCAGTGAAGTGGAAAGACAGAAACGTGCCACAGCACCTTTGGAAGGAAAAAAATTAGGAACTGCAGATGAAAAGGCAAGCTGCAAGCCTGAAACCTCCCAAGTTCTAATAACCCCCACCCACTTGTTCCATGAGGCATTCCTAGGAGCCATGACTCAGGGCCAGTTTCCTTCACCCTAAAAAGCTGGCAGACAGCTGTGATCTTTGCAGATGAGTTTCTCCTCAAGGAGAAAGGTCCAGGCTATGTGTCTTTCTGGAAACAATTTTTCTTTAAGAGGAACCATGTCCTCATTCCTACTTGTGAACTGTCCTGGAGTGGTACTGCCCTTCTATGATCCTGTTTTGCAATAATTGTTTCAGCCCCAGACCAATCAGTAATCTTCCCTGAGATTATTGTCAACTGTAACAAAGAAGCCTTTCACTCTCCCGTAATGAAGCTGAGAAGATGTAAGCTTGGCCTCATGGGGAAAGCCAGAGATTGAGGCCACTTTGTGGAGAGAAACAGGAAGCCCTGGTGGTCTTTTGGGACCTGCACTGTCCTATGTTCCCAGATGCTCAATCTTCCTTTAGATCTTTGGGATACTGCAGTTATTTCCCCAAAGGACCACATTTCTGCCTAAGCCAATTTGGACTGGATTTTTTTTTTTGGCAGTAGAAACCCAGAGTAGGGTAGCTGGGCATGATGGCGCACACCTTTAATACTGGAAGTGGGGAGGATGAAGAAGCCCAGAGTAGGTGGGGACGTGTGTTTTTACTCAGCTGAAGGTGTTTTGGAGGATAATGTCCTAAGGTGGCAGCAGAGCTGCGAGAGAAGGCAGTGCCCATCCCCCACCCCAGGAGGGTGAAGAGTCGGGAGCAGTGTCCGCTGAGTCAGCTATCCTTCACCATTGCTTATCCTCGGGGTTAGAACTGTTCCCACCTACTTATCCCGGGACTGAACCCCAACTGGTGTGGTGCCACCCCACCATGCCATTCTGCTTCAGGGTCACAGCAGACATCTCAGTGTCCACCCTTTGGAGACCACAGGGCCCGTATCACACAATAAGGAAGCCGCTCTGGCCATGGTGATGGAAACCTGCAGCCCTGAGGCCCTGGGCTTGAAATGCCAACACTGCCCACTTGCGCGTCACTAGGAGAGGTCTTCTGTCACCCAAAGTCAGAAGGAGCAAAGAAGTTAGGTGAGACTGACAGAGACTATGGGGGAAGAGATGTCCTTGGCCAGGACCATGCAGCGAGGGGACATAGGACTCACTTGCCAGCAGGCAGACTGGCTCTTCCCTTAGCCACCTGAGTGATCTTGGACAATGTACTTAAAAACTCAGTGAGCTGGGCTGGAGAGATGGCTTAGCGGTTAAGCGCTTGCCTGTGAAGCCTAAGGACCCTGGTTCAAGGCTCGATTCCCCAGAACCCCTGTTTGCCAGATGCACAAGGGGGGCGTGCATCTGGAATTCATCTGCAGTGGCTGGAAGCCCTGGCGTGCCCATTCTCTCTCTCTGCCTCTTTCTCTGTCTGTCGCTCTCAAATAAATAAATAAAAATAAACAACAACAACAAAAAAAAAAACCTCAGTGAGCTGGACATGGTGGCACATGCCTTGCGTCCCAGCACTTAGTAGGCAGAGGTAGGAGGACTGCCATGAGTTTGAGGCCAGCCTGAAACTAGAGTGAATTCCAGGTCAGCCTGGGCTAGAGCGAGACTCTACCTTGAACCCCCGTTCCCCCAAAAATAATAAAAATAAGCCAGGTGTGGTGGCTTATTCCAGGTCAGCTTGGGCTAGGGCTCTAGCCTCAAAAATAAATAAATACATTAAATAAAAGTAAACCGTCACTGAGGGCTAGAGAGATGGTTTAGTGGCTAAGACGCTTGCCTGAGAAGCCTGAGGACCCATGTTTGGCTCCACAGATCCCACATAAGCCAGATGCCCAAGGGGACGCATATGCAAGGTCGTGCATGCGCGCAAGGTGGCGCACACATCCGGAGTTCGACTGCAGTGGCTGGAGGCCCTGGCATGCCAATTCTCTCTCATTAAAAAAAAAAAAAAAAAAAAACCCTCAGTGAGCCATAGAAACAGAAGTACACTTACAGTGTTGTTCTGAGAGCTAAGGACAACTTGCAAACATAAAGCACTTGGCCCTGGGAGCCACCTCACACTCGTGAACCTCTTTCCTCCCAGCCCTAGAGCCTTTTCATTTCACTTTTTTTGTGGCTGAGACTCGAACATTTTCAGCCTTTCCTAACCCCTCCAGCCCCACCCTACCCAGTGTTTACAACCAACACAAGAAAGGATGGCTTATTTCTATGCCCTCCCTTTTTGCTCTCTTTTCTGTTGCCATACTTCCCAGGAGACAATCTCTAGTGGGCCCCACAGCCCCTGCTGCTGTGGAGGCTGCTGTGACAAAGTGGACACCACCACAGAGGCCCCTGATCCCCGTGCTGGCTCTCAACCTAGCCATTCTCGCCCCACCTTCACCCTCCTAGTCCACACTCAGCATCCCTGAGGGGCTCTCCTTGCCTTCTGCCGCCCCCAAAGTCAAGGTTGAAGCAGTTCTTCCTGGGGCTGCTGCCCTTGTCCAGGCATCTCCTTATTTCTTCCTGGTCCAGAGTGGACACCCCACTGGAGGACAAGGCAATAGGAGAAGAGTGTGTGTGTGTGTGTGTGTGTGAGTGTGTGTGTGTCTTCAGGTGGCGGAAGGGCCTGGGAACAGGGGCAAATCTCCCATGTACCCCCCCCCCCAGGATTACTCAGAGAGCACTAATCTTGGAATCTCTCCTGCCCCCGAGCCCCAGCACACATGGGCTCTCTGAGGGAAAGTCCCTAGAAGAACCTTGGCCTTGGCCTTCCTTTCCTGCCAGGGAGGATGACCATTTCAGGCCCCAGGCAAGCTCCCTCCCTCCCTGGGGAGCCAGATGGCTTATAATGAGATCCAGGCTCCTCTAGCTTCCTCCTCCCCTCCTTCCATCCCAGGCAGATCTTCAGGCAAACAGTTGGGAAAGAGTGGGTGGGACCAGCACGCCAGGGCTCCTGGGGAGCGCTGCCCCCCCCACCCCCCCACCATGGGCTTTGTTGGAGGTGAGATGGACCGCAGAGTCAGAGACTCACACATCAGGCTGAGCTGGAGCAAGACCAGAAGTCACACTGTCCTAACATTCACTTCACAAGAGGGGAAACTGAGTTTCAGACAGGTTAACCCGTGCACTCACACGTACACCAGGTATAACACTTTATAAACCAAGCCTGTCCGTAGTCTTAAATGGAAAATGCCTTCTGAAGCTGAAGGAGAAACAGTCACAAAAGTCCGGAACAAGCTTATCCTCCAGTTGTCCATCCTGACCTGGGCCAGCTCACACAGGAGGCTACCTGGACCTGAACCATCTCATGGGCCTTCGCAGCTTTCTGGAGCTCATGGGCAGATGTCGCTGTTCTCTGCATTTTACACAGCAGTGCCATGAGATCGCAGAGGGGGCATTTTCTGCTCAAAGACATGCGGTCTTTTTTTTTTTTTTTTTTTTTTTTTTTTTGCAAAGGCCAGACCTAAAAGTCAGGTTTTAGCTGGGGACTGGTACATGCAGGCAATGATAGCACTTAGGAAGCTAAGGCAGGAGGATTGCTACGAGTTTGAGGCAGCCTGGTTTATAAAGCGAATACACAGCAAGAACTCAACTCAGAAAGAAAAACAGTGCGCCGGGCGTTGGTGGCGCACGCCTTTAATCCCAGCACTCGGGAGGCAGAGGTAGGAGAATCGCTGTGAGTTCAAGGCCACCCTGAGACTACAGAGTTAATTCCAGGTTAGCCTGGACCACAGTGAGACTCTACCTCGAAAATCCAAAAAAAAAAAAAAAAGAAAGAAAGAAAGAAAGAAAACAGTGCAGGTTACCATACTGGGCAGTCCCAGGCAGCCCCAAAAGGTGTGTGTGCAAGGAAAGGCTTGGCGGCTTCCCTGGGCACATGTGTGAACTTTGGCTGCTTCCTGTGCTGCAAATGCTCCCATCAGAGTTGATTTCAAGTTACCCCTGGAGTTGTAGAAAGGCATATGGATTGGGTAGAAAAGATGGCTTAGCGGTAAAGGCACTTGCCTGCAAAGCCAAAAGACCAAGGTTGGATTCCCCAGGACCCATGCAAACCAGATACACAGGTGGTGCATGCATCTGGAGTTCATTTTCAGTAGCTTAAGGCCCTGGTGTGCCTATTCTGTGTGTGTGTGTGTGTATGTGTATATATACACACACACATATATTTGTTCATATATATGTACACACACACACACACACACACCCTTTTCTCTCTCTCCCAAATAAATAAATAAATAATAAAAAATATTTAAACCGGATGTGGTGGTGCATGCCTTTAATCCCAGCACTTGGTTGGCAGAGGTAGGAGGATCACTGTGAGTTTGAGGCCACCCTGAGACTAAGGAATTCCTACTCCAAAAAAACCGTACCTCCGGGGCTGGAGAGATGGCTTAGCGGTTAAGCGCTTGCCTGTGAAGCCTAAGGACCCCGGTTCGAGGCTCGGTTCCCCAGGTCCCACATTAGCCAGATGCACAAGGGGCGCACGCGTCTGGAGTTCGTTTGCAGAGGCTGGAAGCCCTGGCGCACCCATTTTCTCTCTCTCCCTCTATCTGTCTTTCTCTCTGTGTCTGTCGTTCTCAAATAAATAAATAAAATATTAAAAAAAAACTTACCTCCAACAAACCAACAAACAAGCAACATATATATATACTAAAAGAATATGGACTTACAGAGATGTGTTCAGTGGGCTCCCCTCACTCTTTCACCAGCCTAACCATCTCTAGCACCCCAGTGCTTCCAGCACCCTTATTTGTGTTCCTGAAAGCGATAGAGGTTAAGCTGGGTGTGCAGTGCACACCTTTAGTTCCAGTACGTGGAAGACTGAGGTAGGAGGAGTGTCCTGAGTTTGAGGGCAGCCTGAGGCTACAGAGCTACAGTCTGGAACCTGATATTGAAAAACAAAACATAATTAAAAAATAAAAGAGATGGACAAGGCCGGGCAGGGTGGCTCACGCCTTTAATCCCAGCACTCAGGAGGCAGAGGTAGGAGGATCACCGTGGGTTCGAGGCCACCCTGAGACTACATAGTGAATTCCAGGTCAGCCTGGGCTACAGTGAGACCCTACCTCAAAAAAAAAAAAAAAAAAAAAAAAAAACAAAGAGAGAGAAAGAGAGAGAGAGACACGGAGGGAAGCATTTACACAACATTCTTTAAAAGTAAATAATTAATCCGGGCGTGGTGGTGCACACCTTTAATCCCAGTACTCGGGATGCAGAGGAAGGAGGATTGCTGTGAGTTCAAGGCCACCCTGAGACTACATAGTGAAGTCCTGGTTAGCCTGAGCTAGGCTGAGACCCTACCTTGAAAGACCAAAAAAAAAAAAAAAAAGTAAATAATTAAGCCAACATCCAAAAGACTGGATGCCTGTGTGTCTCTTTTTCTACTAAAAACGCTTCAGTCTGAGGGAAAGAGGCCTAGGAGGCAAGTCTAAGAAGTAACAGATAGCCGAGCTGAGTCTGGCGGCACCTGTCTGTAATCCGGGCATTTGGGAAGCTCTGAAGTAGGAGCATCTTGAATTTGAGATTAGTTTGGACTATGTAATGAGACCCTGTCTCAAAGAAAGTGGGGGGACTTGGGAGATGATGGTCCAGTGGTTAAGAAGTGCTTGTTGGGGGCTGGAGAGATGGCTTTGCGGTTAAGGCACTTTACCTGCAAAGCCAAAGGACTCAGGTTTGATTCCCCAGTACCCATGTAATGCTAGATGCACAAGGTGGCAAATGTGTCTGGAGTTCATTTGCAGCGGCTGGAGGCCCTGGTGTTCCTATTCTCTCTCTCTCAAATAAAAAATAAATAAATAAATAAAGTACTTGCTTACAAGTCTGTGGGCCAGAATTCAACCCTCTCCAGCACCCATGTAAAACAAGACACAAAATGGCACACACATCTGTGATCTTAACCACCTATGATGGGCTGGAGAATCCAAGTTTGATTCCCCGAGACCCATGTAAGCAAGATGCATGAGGTGGCACATGTGTCTAGAGTTTGCTTACTGTGGCTGAAGGCCTTGGTGTGCCCATTCTCTACCTTCCTCTTTATTTATTTGAGAGAGAGACAGAGAAGGAGAAAATGGGTATGCCACGGCGTCCAGACACTGCAAATGAATTCCAGACACACGCAAACCCCCTTGTGCATCTGGCTTACATGGGATCTGGAGAATTGAAGATAGATCTTTAGGCTTCACAGGTAAGCGCCTTAGCCACTAAGCTATCTCTCCAGCCCTATCTCCCTCTTTCTATCTCTTTCTCAGATAAATAAAATAAAAATTAAGAAAATTAAAAATCAATGGGAGGCAGAGCCAGGAGAAGTTAGCCCAAAACAACATAAGATACACTGTCTCAAAAACGTGGAAGGAGCTGGGCGTGGTGGCACACACCTTTAATGCCAACACTTGGGAGGCAGAGGTAGGATTGCTGTGAGTTTGAGGCCACCCTGAGACTCCATAGTGAATTCCAGGTCAGCCTGGGCTAGAGTGTGACCCTACCTCAAAAATCCAAAAAAAAAAAAAAAAGGTGGACAGAGAGGATATGCACCTTGAGGTTCTCCTCTGACTTCCACCTGTGCACTGTGGCACCCATACACACACACACACACACACACACACACACACACACACACACGAAGCTGGTTATGGTTATGGTGGCCCATACTTATAATCCCAGCACTCTGGAGGCTGAGATAGGAAAATTGCTGTGAATTTGAGACCAGCCTGAATTTCAGAGTGAGTTTTAGGTCAGTCTGGGCGAATGTGAGACCCTGCCTCAAAGGGAGAGAGAGAGAGAGACGTTCAGGTGGTAGCCTCCAGTTGTTTACATGGTCACCATGACCCTAAGAGGAGAAAGTCCACACATCAAGAACTATGGCAGCTAGATCCATGGGGCTGGGCTGGAGAGATGGCTTAGTGGCGCCTGCCTACAGAGCCTAAGGACCCAGGTTTGATTCCCTAGTACCTATGTAAGCCAGATGCACAAGGTGGCGCATGTGTCTGCAATTCTTATGTAGTGGTTAGGGACCATGGCATGCCCATTCTTTCTCTCTCTATCTGCCTCCCTCTTTCTCAAAATAAGTAAATAAAAAAATTTTAATGTAGTATTGGGGCTGGAGAGATGGCTTAGCAGTTAAAGCGCTTGTCTGCAAAGCCTAGTTCGACTCTCCAGATCCCACATAAGCCAGGTGCATGAAGATGAGGCAAGTGCAAGGTCACAGAGGTCCACTAGGTGGAGCAGGCATCTGGAGTTTGGTTGCAGTGGCTGAGACCCTGGTGTGCCAATTCTTTCTCTCTCTCACATTCACACTTTCCTTAAAAAAAAAAAAAGAAAAAAAAAACCACATGGGGCCTTTTATAGTGAAGTGAACCTCTCACCAAACCACAATGCACCCACACGTGCACACACACATACCACTCTTACTGACAAACACCTACATGTGCATGCAGATACAGATATATTTAGTTAGGTTTTTTATTTTCAGTGTTAGGGATTGAACCTGGGATCTTATGAATAATAGACAAGACCTCCACCACTGAATTATAATATGAGCACCACACAGATTATTGTTTTTTTTGTTGTTGTTGTTCATTTGTTTGTTTGAGAAGGTCTCACTCACCCAGGCAGACTTAGAATTTATGATCCTCCAGCCTCAGCTTCCACTGAGTGCTAGAGTTATAGGTCTGCGCCACCACACTCAACTTTTCCCATAGAGACTTTTTTGTTGTTGTTTTGGTTTTTGTGAGGTAGGGTCTCACTCTAGCCCAGGCTGACCTGGAACTCACTATGTAGTCTCAGGGTGGCCTCGAACTCACGGCGATCCTCCTACCTCTGCCTCCTGAGTGCTGGGATTAAAGGTGGGTGCCACCACCACACAGTCTTTTTAATACAAGAAAGATCCCCAGCCACGTAAGAGTGGAATCTGATAGGCAGTGGGGTGAAAAAAGGCAGCTGCTTGTGGTTCATGTACCCAGAGGGCCATGCTGCAGGGGGTCCCCTGTGTGATACGCTATGAATGGGTGACTTGGAAGCCTGGGAACCTCTAAGTGGAAGATGAAATGTTCCAGGCAGGCTTTGACAGGCACCCACTGTCCCCAGGAGCCATCTCCCCTAAAAAGCTACCCCTAGGAGCATCAGAATGCAATGGGACAAAAAAGAAACTCTGGCCGGGCATGGTGGTGCACGCCTTTAATCCCAGCACTCGGGAGGTAGATGTTGGAGAATCTCCATGAGTTCGAGGCCACCCTGAGACGACACAGTGAATTCTAGGTCAGCCTGAGCTAGAGTGAAACCCTACCTCGAAAAACCAGAAAAAAAAAAAAAAAAACAGGAAAAGAAAAGAAGAAAAGAAAATCTGCTCCCTCCTCCTGTCCTCCAAAAGCATGTAGCCTAGGGTCCAATGTCAACATTTCTTCCTCCACCTTGAAGGCCCAGCTGATTGGTCCCCACTCTCAGGCAGAGTTGTCCACTGTCACCTGTCACTTCACTAAGTCAATATCAAGCTTCTCCACCACTTCTACTATACTTCAAGCTCCCCAGGACAGAGCCCACCTGGCATCTGTCTCTGCCCCTGGCACCAGGCATTCCACTGAACAGGGATTAGGAAGTGTCTGTGAATGAACGGATAAGTGAATGGGTTACAGAAGGTTCTGAAAACCCCAGCGACCTATTATAACATCAGCCTCAGCCCACAGGAAATCCATTCTTCCTCCTGCTCACCACAAACCAAGGCCTTTCTAGAAAGGGGGATCTTCGGATGGCCACAGGAAGTCAGACAGATCCCTTCTGAGGATGGCGCCCAAAGAAGGCCAAGTGCTGCCTTTGGGGAGCTCTCAGCCTGCAAGGCCGTAGGGCAGAGTGCAGCCTTGGTCAGGGGCAAGGTGACATGGGAGATGGGCTGACAAGAGACTCAGGACAGACGGAGACATGCACTTGTCAAGGAAGCCAGTTGCAAGGGCAGAAACACACAAGTGTCAGCCAGGGAGGGCAGAGCCCCTGGAAGCCTCCCTCTGAAGATGGATAGCAGAGATGGGGATGTGCCTTGGGCCTGAGTACAGCCTGAGATGGCCACATGTCACTGGGAAACAAGAAAAGCCCTCCCAGTGGGCAGGGTGGAGGAATGGTGGCCAGGAGGGTTTGGGAGTGAGTGCAGAAATCCGTCTCCAATTGGAAATATTGGCCACTTCGGCTGCCGTCTTGTACTTGGTGCTGCGTATGGCTTTGGCACATTTTTATTTTTATGAACAGAATCCTTAATATCCCCACTGCAGTTATTTGCCTTTGGATTATTTTACCAACATGTGGGGCTTACCAAGGGACAATGACATCCATCTGTATGGCCAGCAGTTGCTTTCTGGAACCAGGATGGAGGCTGCCCCCAAGCCACATTTCTGACATGTGTGGATGTTCCCTTTTATCTCTGCTCCCGCCTTCCAAGATGCAGAAATGCTGAGTCCAGGCACAGGAAGCCTGCTGCCCCGTCAGGACATGCTAAGAGCTCAAGAGAGGGATTTATATGCCCCCTTTTTCCAAAGCCACTGTTGTCCTCTGACACACCATGGCATGGATACACATGCACATACATAATTAAGTACGCAAAACTTTCAAAAAAGAAAAGAAGAAAGTGAAAGGAGGAGGAGGAAAAGTAGAGTTAACAACAAGAACATCAATTCAGGACATTGAAAGATCTAGCCACCAACGTTACTCCAGCATAGTGTAGATAATTGGCTTAAAAAGTGTAAAACGGGGCTTGAGAGATAGCTTAGTGGTAAAAGCGCTTACCTGCCAAGCCAAAAGAGTCCTCAGGATCCACGTAGGCCACATGCAAGGTGGTGCATGCGTCTAGAGTTTGTTTGCAGTGGCTGGAGGCCCCAATGTGCTCATTCTCTCTCTCATAAATACATAAAAATTTAAAAACATATTCAAAAAAAAGCCAGGCGTGGTGGCACACGCCTTTAATCCCAGCACTTGGGAGGCAGAGGTAGGAGGATTGCCGTGTGTTCAAGGCCAACCTGAGACTACATAGTGAATTCCTGGTCAGCCAGGCTAGAGTGAAACCCCACATCAAAAATCCAAAAATAAATAAATAAATAAATAGTGTGTAAGATGGTGGGCTGGGATAAAGCATCCATCCATCCACCCATTCCTTTGCTCATTTGGTTATTCATTAAATCATTTATCAGGTCCTAGGGGATCTGAGGAACTGTAAGTTTAAGAGTGAGCCCTCCTCAGAAAGAAAGGCTAGAGGGCTGGAGAGATGGCTTAGTGGTTAAAACATCTAACCATGAAGCCAAAGGATCCAGGTCCCTAGGACATACATAAGCCAGATACACAAGGGGCACATGTGTCTGGAGTTCATTTGCAGTGGCTGGATGCTCTGGAGCACCCATTCTCTATCTGTCTCTCTTCTCTCTATCTCTCTCTGCTTGCAAATTAATAAATAAAATTTTTTAAAAGGCTGGAGGGATGGCTTAGCAGTTAAGGCGTTTGCCTGCAAAGCCATAGGACCCAGGTTCAATTCCCCAGGACCCATGTTAGTCAGATGCACAACGGAGCACACATCTGGAGTTCGTTTGCAGTGGCTGGAGGCCCTGGTGTGCCCATTCTCTCTCTCTCTCTCTCTTTCTCTGTTAAATAAAAATAATTTTCAAAAAATTTTTTTATAAAGGGCTTAGTGGTTAGGTGGTTTAGTGGAGATATATATATATATATATATATATATATATAGTTTTTCAAGGTAGGGTCTCACTGTAGCTCAGGCTGACTTGGAATTCACTATGTCATCTCAGGGTGGCCTTGAACTCATGTCAATCCTACCTCTGCCTCCCAAGTGCTGGGATTAAAGGCATGTGCCACCATGCCTGGCTCCCAATATATATTCTTAAGAGAGATCTGGGCTGGAGGGACTACTCAGTGGTTAAGGAGTTTGCCTGCAAAGCCAAAGGACCCAGGTTCAATTCCCCAGGACCCATGTTAGCCAAATTCACAAGGGGGCACACACGTCTGGAGTTCTTTTGCAGTGGCTAGAGGCCCTGACATGCCCATTCTCTCTCCCTCTCTCTCTCTCTCTCTCTCTCTCTCTCTCTCTCTCTCTTTCTCTGTCAAATAAGTAAATAAATATTTAAGAGAGAGAGGTCTGAGAAGTCAAAATAGGCCAGATCTGGTGCCCAATCCTCTTTCCCCTCACATTCTCTTTGGCTGGCCCCTCTCCCTTCTGTAGCTAACCCTAGGGCCCCCACCTTCCCCTCCATCCTGGCCCAGAGGCACAGCATGTCTCTGACACACATCTGGCCTCAAGTCTGACTCGGAAAGGAAAGTTCTGGAAAAGGAGGAGGACCAGTGTGCTTGGGCCATCTGAGGCCACTCAGGTGCCAGCCAAAGTTCATGCTCCAATTTGAAGCCCTTGATAATACAGTTCTTATTAACTGAACCACTAATTCAGAATCTCTGTCAATTCTGATGTTGGCTGTGTGACATAAAGAATTTCACAAGGGCTGGAGAGATGGCTTAGTGGTTAAGCACTTGCCTGTGAAGCCTAAGGACCCCAGTTCGAGGCTTGGTTCCCCAGGACCCACGTTAGCCAGATGCACAAGGGGGAGCATGAGTCTGGAGTTTGTTTGCAGTGGCTGGGGGCCCTGGCGCGCCCATTTTCTCTCTCTCCCTCTATCTGTCTTTCTCTATGTATCTGTCACTCTCAAATAAATAAATAAAAAATGAACAAAAAAATTTTTAAAAAATTTCTCAAGCCAGTGAGTGGACAGGATTATGTTGACTTTTGGGGATCCCTCCAGTCAGCTAAAGAGCATGGAGGCCGCCTGGAAGGTTCCGAGTGCCTCTGCAGGCAGACACTTCCAGCTGCGCATGGCTTTTCTCTGCAGACGGTAGAAGCCTGGTTATTTCCAGCATCTTTTCCCCTGGATCTCGGGAGGGAGATCACTGTAAGGAACCCTCCCTATGCAGCTCAGCAGAAGTGGTCAGGAAGGTGTTCAGAGCCTGGGAAAGCGAGGCCCTCACACAGCAGGATTCAGTGGTTGGGGTGGGGAAAGGAGGGCTTTTCTTCCCTTTCTTTCTTTCTTCCTTTTTTTTTTTTAAGACAGGGTCTTATGTAACTTGGGCTGTCCTTGAACTTGTTAAGTAGTTGAGGATGACCTTGCCTCCTGTTTCTCTCACCTAAATGCTGGGATTACAGGCACATGCTACCACACCCAGGTGGCTGGGGGATCTTGACTATCAGGGGACCAAATTTCACTTCTCAGATTGAAGGACTCAGGAAGCCATAATAAGCCTCAGAATCATCAATAGGCCTAAGTTTCTGCTTCCTGGCAAGGTCAGTTTCCTGATAAGGGGGAATAGACTGTCTGCACCATGCGTTCCTGTGGTCATAGATAAAGTTTGCTTAAAATAAGTTTGTTTAAAGTTCTTCAAATACACATAGCCAATCACAATAAAGGTTACCTAATCTGCTTGGAATCCCCCAAGCCCCCTGCCCACCAGCTTTGCCCGCCAGTATCCTAAGCCTATCAGAAAAATACAAGTGCGGATACTGCTTAAATCAACCAATCACGTAACCATTCCCCTACTTCTTTGTTCAAATCCCTATAAAAACCCTGCCCCCGGCTGCTCAGGGCTCTTGTACGGATCCACTGCCTTGGTGAAGTCAAGAGTCCGAGCTTAAGCCTGAAATAAAGCTCTTTGCTGTTACATACGTGTCAGACTCTCGGTGGTCTTTGGGGATCACTTCAGGCAAGGAAGAGCAAAGCCTGGGCACAGGAAAGAAGAGGACATCCGCTCTGTACATGGACAACGGGACATCACATAGTCTATAGGCCAGAGGGCGCTCCCTGAACCAGTCACGCCATGTTCATTTCAGATTTTACTGTTACTTGCAGCTCAATCTAATCCAAGTGAATTCCCCATTTGCCAGGTGGAACATCAGATTTAGAAGATTCTGAATGGGGAGGTAATATGATGGAGAATGGAATTTCAAATGGGAAAGCGTGGGGGTGGGGAGGGAGGGAATTACCATGGGGTATATTTTATAATCATGGAAAATGTTAATAAAAATTAAAAAAAAAAAGAAGATTCTGGGTTGGAGAGATGGCTTAGCAGTTAAGGCACTTGCCTCGAAGCCTAAGGACCAAGGTTTGATTCCCCAGTACCCACTTAAGCCAGCTGCACAAGGTGGTGCATGTGTCTGGAGTTCGTTTGCAGCATCTGGAGCCCCTGGCATGTGCCCCCCCCCCTCTCATAAATAAATAAGTAAATGAAATATATTTAAAAGAAGATTCTGATGTTTTTAGCCACTAAAAAGCCATCACTGCCAAAAGCAGAGGCTGTGGTTTATTTTATTAATTTTATTTTTATGGTACTGGAGATTGAACTCAAGGCCTTAAACATGACTTGTGGTCCATTTTAAAACCCAATGAGAACAAAAAAACAGTGAAAATCCCAGCACTCAGGAGGCAGAGATAGGAGGATCACTTATAGTTCAAGACCAGCCTGAGACTGCAGAGTGAGTTCCAGATCAGACGTGGCTAGAGTGAGACCCTACCTCAAAACAAACAAACAAACACAAAAAACAATGAAGGCTGGAGAGATGACTCAGTGGTTAAAGGAGCTTGTTTACAAAGCCTGGTGCCTGGGTTTGATTCTCTAGTACCCACGTAAAGCCAGATACAGAATGTGGCACATGTATCTGGAGTTTGTTTGCAGTGGCAAGAGGTCTGGCATGCCCATACTTTGACACTCTCTCTGTTTGCCTCTTTATTTGAGAGAGAAGAGAGAGAGAGAATGGGTGAGCCAGGGCCTCCTGCCACTGAAAACAAACTCCAGTTACATGCACCACTTTGTGCTTATGCCTTTATGTGGGTCCTGGGGAAATTAATCCAGGCCATCAGGCTTTACAAGCAAGTGTCTTTAACCACAGAGCCATCTCTCCAGTCCCAAAGCATATAACTTTACACATGAGGATAAAGGCTGGGCTGAGTCTTAGTGGCAAAGCACTTGCCTACCATACACACAGTTGTTTGATCCCCAGCACTGAAAACAAATAAACAGGTAGTTCATGGAAACAGTAATAATTTTCAAGGAGAATGTGCAAAGGGGAGATGCTTGGGGAACAGTGCCACTACAGCATGTGACTTTCTGCCACTAGCCACCAAGCATGTGAAAATGCTATAGTCGTGGCCTCTGACCTGTGACATGCCGACATCTGGGTGTCATGTGCTCCTGCACCACTTGCTCCAATCCTGAGTGTTGGCAGCTTACAAAGTCCCGAGTTCTAGTCCAGGACCTGCTTTCACGGCCACAGTGATTATGGGAAGCAACGCGCCACGCCTGTACCCACTGCGCGGGTCAGGAACGAAACCCAAGCAGCTCTAAGTAACTTGTCAGATGTCATCCCTGCTGGAGATACTGGACTTGGACCCAGGCCTCCAGCTCCACAGCCAAGTTGATAATTGGCGTCCTTGCACATAGAAGGTGCTGGATAAAGCCCTCCCCTTCCCCTTGAAAGGTTCCATTCAGGACAGAGGCTCTGCCCTAAAACAAGTGCTTCCCCCTCCCCCCAGGGCAGGACTTCCTTCCTCCGTCTCCACTGTAGCTCACCATCTCAAGCACATAGTGAGTTAGTCTCTGGACACCTACATACTGATCAGATCCCACCAACACAGAGGCCAAATCCTGCAGGCCCAGCGTTTAGAAAACAGCCGATCCTGGTAGGGAAGCATGGTGGGCTCCCAAGCTCTTCCTCATCCCGCCTGGCATGGCTTAGTAGAGATCAGAATGCCCTAACCCCTGGGAACTGGTCAGAGGGAGAAGAGCATTCAGGGGTGTCTCCTTAGACAGCTCAGCTCAGCAGTAGAGGCCCACGCCTTTAACCTCAACACTTGGAAGGCAGAGGTAGGAGGATCACTGTGAGTTCAAGGCCAGCCTGGGACCACAGAGTGAATGCCAGGTCACCTTGGGCTAGAGTAGGGTGCGTGAGGAAAGAGGCCAAATTCAGTTGTCTCTGAGCCACCGTCTGTCAGCAAAGGTTAGATGTGTAGCCACAGCCTCTACAGGCATGCAAACCAAAAGACTCTTGTGGGTGAAGGCTGGGGGTCAGAACCAGGAGGGGAAGAGCTGGGCCCCCCTCAAATGTCAGCACTGCGGGGAGACCTGGGAGGAGGAAGCGCTTATCTAGCTACTACCTCGTTTCTCAGAGGCAGCAACTGAGACTAAAGAGGGTGTGGCTTGCCACTCATCTGGGTTTGAGGTTCACTGTCACTGCATTTGGGGAAGTTCAAGATCCCTTGCCTGAGGTCTTTGGAGGTTATTTCTGTTGTCTCTGTGAGGCAGGGTCTTGTTAGAATAGCCCAGGCTGGCCCAGAACTCTACATCCTCTTGCTTCAGTACTGGAGGGGCAGGCCTGTGCCACCATGCCTGGCGCTTTGGAGAACTTCTAATCAGAGGAGATTCTGAGTGCCAGGACTCTGACTCACATTCTCCTCAGCAACCAGGCCAGCCCTTCCCTCTGGACACGTTTGAAAAAATGGCCCCTTTACCATGATGAGCAAAACCCAGCGCAGGCTGAGCTGGGATGGACACAGCTGAGTTCTCCACTGCCCCCGGGCACTCACCTGGCACCTCCGGGGATGGATTGAGAATCATGAAGGCGTCTGACAGGCCTGCTTTGACAGGGTGCTGGGAAGAGCTGATCTCCAGGACAGCCATGGGGATCTGCAGCAGGAGAAAAGGCTCCATCTACCTGGAACCCTCTGGCCAGGCAGGCTACCCTTTGAAGCTCTTCCAGCCCAGCTGTCCTCTGCCCAACGCCTGAGGACTCCTGTCTTGAGCCGAATGCTCACCCACATTCCAGGACTTCCCCCACATGGCCTCCTGTGCATTGTTCTCTCCCTCCACAGGACTGGTCACCCCGGACTCCCCTCCCTTCTCCTCTTAACCATCTCCGAATCCAAATCCTACGCGTTTAACCCGGAGGCTCTCAAATCTGCCCAGTTTTCTCCAAACCACCTCACCTCTCTCCCCTAAGCCATCTCCCATCTCCTCTGAACCCCAACAGTCTGTTCTCTACTCTGAAGCCAGAGTAGCATTCATTCCCTTCCTTCCTTCTTTTTCTCCTTTTTAAATTTTTGATTATTTTTATTTACTTATTTGAGAGCGACAGAGAGAAGAAGGGAGAGAGAGAGAGAGAATGGGGTGCCAGGGCTTCCAGCCACTGCAAATGAACTCCAGATGCATGTGCCCCCCTTGTGCATCTGGCTAATGTGGGTCCTGGAGAATTGAGCCTCAAACCAGGGTCCTTAGGCTTCATAGGCAAGCGCTTAACTGCTAAGCCATCTCTCCTTTTTTTTTTTTTTTTTTTTTTTGAGGTAGGGTCTCACTCCTCTAGCTCAGGCTGACCTGGAATTCACTATGTACCCGTAGTACTCCATCCTGCTACAGGACCCTGGCAAAGACTATCCTCTCTACTGAACACAGTCCACTCTCGTTGTTGCTTCCTTAACTCCAACTCACCCTGCAGATTTCAACGCCTGTCCTCAGGAAAGCCTCCCCTGGCCTCTGACCAGTAAAGAGCCTCACAACACAGACACGATCCACTAGATCAGATGCCTCTTCTTGGGAACGTTTGTCACGGTGGCGATTCTAGGTTGGTCCCTGTAATGATCTCCCTCTCAATCAGACTTACCGCTGCACACACATGGGTCTCAAAGATAAGGCCATCAGCTGTCTTGGTATCAAGTGGTTAGCACGCTGCAGGCTCCACAGATATTTTGCTGAATGGGAGAGAGGCTCCAAAGCCCACTCACCTCTTTGTAACCAAAGACAATGCGGCCGTCTCGGTGCAGTGCTGCCTGGAACGTGAAACTGCCCCTGTCCTCCCGGCCCTGGAGATAGACTCGGTCCCACTGAACAATAAAGACTGTCCCTGGGGAGAAGAGCAAAGACCTCAGTGGACAAAGAGGCAGTGCCGGGGGGAGGACCTCACAGACACGATGGCCAGAGAGAGGACTCTCTTCGGAGAGTCCGGGGCTGGGGATCCCTCTATGATGATAGGAGCCATTTGTACATTCGAGAAGCAGAAGCTGGGCAGCCCACATCAGCCTGGTTTCTGAGCTGCACGGGGGTTCTGAAGGTCCTGCTTCCATCCCCAGGTGCCGGACTTAC
Organism: Jaculus jaculus; assembly: GCF_020740685.1. Lineage (NCBI taxonomy): Eukaryota > Metazoa > Chordata > Mammalia > Rodentia > Dipodidae > Jaculus > Jaculus jaculus. Next base: position 110,975,908 of record NC_059110.1, read on the forward strand.
TCGACTCTTAACCCTGCACGCGCCCTCTCTGCTGGCCTATCTTGACCCCTGGAGATGTGGGGAAATAGAAATGTTGTGTTCTCTTAGACAGTGGAGGTGGGGTGCTATAAAGGAATTCCACTCCTATTTAGAGCCAAGTGTCCTCTGACTCAGCTAGGAGTCGCTTTTCAGTCTCCTTTCTTTTTTTACCCCCCGAGGTAGGGTCTCGCTCTAGCCCAGGCTGACCTGGAATTTACTATGCAGTCTCAGGCTGGTCTCGAACTCACAGCGATTCTACCTCGGCCTTCCGAGTGCTGAGATTAAAAGCGTGCAACGCCATCAGTCAGTCTATCTCTTGTAGATGAGGACAGCCAGGAAGAGAAGGTAGCTTGCCTGGCTCTGTGACTGTGGGTTAGTCCCTGGCTTTCTCTGGGCTTTGGGCTCCCGTAAAAGGGCTAGACTGAGGATCCCTTGTGCCTGGTGGCCCACACTCTAAGATCTGGCCTCACCATTGTCAAAGTAAGAGACTGTAGAGTTGCTGGAGTAGCCAGGGTTGAAGTTGGCCATCAGGGGTGCCACGTACTGGGTAGCTGTGAGCATCCGGTGGAGCACATCACCCATGAAGATGAAGCCTAAGGGGGGGAGACATGCAGAGGAATGGATAGAAATGGCTTGAGGGGCTGTTTCTGGGGTTTCTTTCCCCACAGGCAGGAGCCTAAAGTAAGGTTCATGCCCTATCTCCCTCCCCATTTGGTGGTTCTCTGCATTTGTTGTGATGGAGAAAATTGCCCCAGACTAGAGGGTGCCTCTGAGTAGGCAAACCTCAGAGGGGAGTGGCAGGAAGTGGAAGTGATTTCCATTGCCACCATCTCTGGGAAAGTGGAACATAGGATTAGCATGTGTAAGAATCAAACTAGGCTCCACTTCTCTCTCTCTCTGTCTCTCTTAAAAAAAAAAAAAAAAAAAAAAAAGACCAGGGCTGGAGAGATGGCTTAGCAGTTAAGGCACTTGCCTGTGAAGCCCAAGTAGCCATGTTCAACTCTCCAGGTCCCACATAAGCCAGATGCACAAAGGTGAGGCATGTGCAAGGTTGCACATTTCCACTAGGTGGCGCAAGCATCTGGAGTTCGATTGCAGTGGCTGAGGCCCTGGCACACCAATTCTCTCTCTCTAAAAAAAAAGGTGTGGGGGCTCCACATATCAACAGGGATCTTAATCCTTGCTTCCTCAGACTTAGAAACCCCTGGATCACAGGGCTGTCCACACTGGCTGTTGGCCCAGAGGGTCAGATACTCTCTGACCCCCCTTCTGAGAATGAAGCTCCCACCCCAGTCCACGATCCACCCTGTCTCTAGAGAGTCTTCCTGGGGGGCCCCTGAACCTCCAAACCCTCCCCCAGCCCTGCTGATTCGCCCTTACCTCCAGTTGCTATGGTGATCTGCCGCAGAGGATGCCCATAGAAGGGGAAGTCAAAGGACAAGACAACCCTCTGCAGGAGATGGGAAAGAGTCACCACAGGCAAGCTTGAGGCCAAAGGCTACTCACCTATCCTGCCCCAGACTTGCCCGGACAGAGTGGGGGCAGAGAAGTCAAGGGAAGACCCCCGTGAGGGTACAGATGGCTCCCACAACTCTGAATGAGCACACCCACACCCCACCTCCCACCCACCATGGACGTCAGGCCACGGCCACACGCTCACTCTCAAGTAGTCAGGGCTGAGCCAGCCTCCAAGCCCAGACCACCCTGCTGGGCCTGAGCCACTCACGGAAGCCTGCCGGTGGGTGTTGGAGAGAATTCTGTGGACCTTCACTTGGCTTTGGTTGGCTGAAGCCACGTCCACCCACAGCTCCCGGCTGCGTGGCTCACGGGGGCCATAGATGCGGGATACATAGTATCTGTGGTTATCCTCCTGCAGGCACAAGAGACACAGAGCCATGGCAGGGGGTGGGGAGGGTGTGAAAGGGGAGCCAGGCAGAATGGGGTCTACCCTCGGTCCTTCTCCACCCAGACTTCCACAGACACCAAAACCCCTGGCCCAGGTAGCTGCGAGGGCTAGTTTAGGCCTGGAAGCCCCTGGGCTGCCTTGGTGCTAGGTACTGACGGCCTGTCCCAAGCCCCATTCCACCCAGCGGATCTGGCCCCAGCCAACCCTAGACCTGCTCCATCCCTGCCCTGCCCAGACAGGCTGGAGGCTTATCCTGCAACCCCAGTGCTTCTGAGCATGACCAAGGCCACGTTCAGTTTGGGGAATGAGGAAGAAACAAGACAGTCCACATTTAGTCACCAGAGAGCAGGATACTGTGGGGGTCATGTGTGATCCTTGCCCTCGTGCAGGACCCTACCTTAGAGAAAAGGAGAAAAAAAACGGTTCGGCCGGGCGTGGTGGCGCACGTCTTTAATCCCAGCCCTCGAGAGGCAGAGGTAGGAGGATCGCCATGAGTTCAAGGCCACCCTGAGACTACATAGTGAATTCCAGGTCAGCCTGGGCTAGAGTGAGACTCTACCTTGAAAAACCAAAAACCAAAAAACAAAAAACAAAAAAAAAAAAAAAAAACACGGTTCTTAAAAGTTTAGGGCTGATGTAGCAATGCACACCTTTAATCCAAGCACTCAGGAGATAGGGGTAGGAGCATCGCTATGAGTTCGAGGCCAGTCTGAGACTCCATAGTGAGTTCCAGATCAGCCTTGGCTAGAGCGAGACCCTACCTCAAAACATCAAAAACCCAGGGCTGGAGAGATGGCTTAGTGGTTAACGCACTTGTCTGCAAAGCCAAAGGACCTCAGTTCGATTCCCCAGGACCCACTTAAGCCAGATGCACGAGACGGTGCATGCATCTGGAGTTCGTTTGCAGTGGCTGGAAGCCATTCTTTCTTTCTTTCTCTCTCTCTCTTTCTCTCTCTCTCAAATAAATAAATAATTTTTTTTTTTTTTTGAGGTAGGGTCTCACTCTAGCCCAGGCTGACCTGGAATTCACCATGGAGTCTCAGGGTGGCCTCGAACTCATGGTGATCCTCCTACCTCTGCCTCCCGAGTGTTGAGAGTAAAGGTGTGCACCACCACACCCGGCAAAATATTAAAAAAAAAAAAAAAAAAAGTCTAAATGAGGAGGCTGTCTGTTCCTGATCTCAGGGAGTTGCTAGTCTGTTGGAAGACACAGACAGGATCGGCAGCAACATACTACTTGGGCAGAGGCCCACGAGCAAAGCCCCAGCGACAGTCACCAGATGGCAGCTAAAGGGAAGAGAAGCAAGAAGCCCCTCAAGGCATAATTTTGAATCTCGCTATGTGCCTAATGGGGACGCACCAAGCAGCGTGCCAGGACACAGCAGGCTGAGTTCACCCGGCAGTCTCCCGCGCAGGAGCATCTGGGGTCAAGGGCTTAAAGAAGGCTAGGGAAATGGCAGGAAGCGCAAGGCCATGTCGTTGCACTTGCTGGAGTTGGCCCAAGAGCCCCATGCAGGCAGCCAGTGGCAGCAGGAAGGTGGAAGGCTTCCTGGGCTGCTGTGGCCCAATGATGCCCTGGGCATCCGTGGGTCATTAATCAGGCTGCTCAGCAGTAGTGGTGGTTGTAGACATGGCAGAGCGGACCATATTCTCTCTGCCAAGCGGCCAGCTGCCCAGCCAGCCTTTGGCCTTAACCCAACAGTAATTGGACGCAGGGGCCCTGGGTACTGTGCACTCGGGCATGGGCACCTGCCGAGAGGCAGACTACAGTCCTGTATGAGCAGCACGCTTTGAACACATTTAGGGGTGTGGGACCCTGTGGGGTAGGCTGGAGGAGTCCCAATGCCCTTGCTCTGTCCTCTTCCTCCTTCAGACCACCCCTCAGCACACACACCAGCATAACACACTTAGGCCACAGCTATCCAGGGCTCCCTCCAGGCACTGCCTTGGAGACAAAATACAAAGCGCTGAGCCTCACGGGCAAGGACCCAGCTTTTTAAAAAATATTTTATTATTTATTTGAGAGAGAGAGAGAGAGAATGGGCATGCCAGGGCCTCCAGCCCTGTAAATGAATTCCAGATACATGTGCCCCCTTGTGCATCTGGCTCATGTGGGTCCTGGGGAATTGAACCTGGGTCCTTTGGCTTTGCAGGCAAATGTCTTAACCGCTAAGCCATCCCTCCAGCCCTTAAATACCACCTTCTGACTGACCTTTGACCTCTACTTACCAATGAGATCTCCATTCCTTGCAAATGAACCCCCTCATCCAATAATCTGGAAAATCCTGCAGGAAACTAGGACACATACCTATTATTTCCTTTTTCTTTCTTTCTTTTTTTACAAGGTAGGGTATCACTCTAGCCCAGGCTGACCTGGAACTCGCTCTATAGTCCCAGAATGGCCTCAAACTCACAGCGATCCTCCTACCTCCGCCTACCCCAAGTGCTGGGATTAAAGGCATGTGCCACCATGCCTAACTTAATTTTTTTTTAAATTTATTAGAGAGAGAGATTGAGAGAGAATGGGCACACTAGGGCCTCTTATCACTGTCAACAAACGCCAGGAGCATGCACCACTGTGTGCTTCTGGCTACATGGGTACTGGAGAATCAAACCTGGGTCCTTTGGCTTTGCCAGCAAACTGCTAAGTCATCTCTCCAGTCTCTATCTCTCTCTTTTAATTTGAGAGAGAGTATATGGGCACTGAAAATGAACTCCATACACATGCACCACTTTGTGCATCTGGCTTTACGTTAGAACTGTAGAATTGAATCCAGGCTGTCAGGCTTTGTAAACAAGTGCCTTTAACTGCTGAACCATCTCTCCAGCCCCAGCGTCTAGAATTTTCAAGTCACATGGGCCCAGACTTGTTGGACTGATGGTTTTATCCATGTAGCTACTGAGAGGTTCACCTGGGTGCCACTGCTCCTGGGGCGAGGATAAGTGCCCATGGCAAGAATGCTGTCTGCCATTCTGATCCCAATTGTCAACCCTGAAATCAAGAGGGCGCACAAAGAATGCCCTTATCTCCTGTGCTGCCCAATATTCACCACTTCCCTCAAACCGGCAGCTTCCTCCCATGTCAGGACACAGATGTCTGTCTTCTCCTCTCTAGCTCTGCCTCTCCTGTCCCCATCCAGCTGATGTCCCCCCAAAACAAACAAACAAACAAGCAACTAGACTATAAATCTCGGTGCACACGGGTCTGTGCGGAGAAAGCCAGGAAAGCTCACCTCCTGAGGTTGTAAACTACTGGGTAACTTTCATTTCATCCTAAAGAGTGTGTGGCAAGTTCTTTACCCAGTGAGACATCTCCCAAGACCTCCTTTTGATTTTGTTACTGTTTTGGTTTGTTGAGGCAGGGTCTTATGCATCCTAGGCTGACCTGGACCTCACTATGTAGCAGAGGCTAGTCTTAAATTTTGTTTGCTTGTTTGTCATGGTTTGGTTTTTCTAGGTAGGGTCTCACGCTAGCCCAGGCTGACCTGGAATTCACTATGTAGTCTCAGGCTGGCCTTGAACTCACAAAGATCCTCCCACCTCTGCCTCCCCATTGCCAGGATTAAAGAAAGGCATGTGCCACCATGCCACGCTAACTTTCAATTTCTTTTTTTTAATATATTTTATTTATTTATTTTATGTGAGAGAGAATGGGCACACCAGGGCATCCAGCCACTGCAAACAAACTCCAGAAGCATGCTCCCCCTTGTGCATCTGGCTTATGTGGGTCCTGGAGAATCAAACCTGGGTTCTTTGGCTTTGCAGGCAAATGTCTTAACCATTAAGTCATCTCTCCAGCCTCAGCTGCTGTAAACAAAACTCCAGATGCATGTGCTACTTTGTGCATCTGGCTTTATGTGGGCCCTGAGAAACTGAACCTAACTCAGGTTTTGCAGGCAAGCACCTTAACCGCCAAGCCATCTCTGGAGCCCCCCCCCAAAAAGTTTTGATTTGCACTCACGTGTGTGTGTGTGCGCGCACATGTGCACATGTGCAACTGCACATGAATAGGCCGGGGACAACCTTGAGGCACCTGCGCTCTCCTTCCACCTTCTTTGAGACAGTCTGTTGCCACTATAAGCAAGCTAGCTGGCCCACAGACTTCAGATTCCCCAGAACCCATGTAAGCTGGATGCAAACTGGCACATATGCCAATGACAATGGGAAGTGGGGCCGAAAGAATCAAATGGTAGGCTCTGTGGGCAAGTACCTTTAGCTAAGGAGCCATCTCCCCAGCACCTCCAACACACTTTTTGAGCACTGGGCCTGGAAGGGCAGATTTTGAGTCATGGGTAGAGGCAAGCTCACTTGTCCCTGCATGTCAGAGCCTCAACTTGAGACTGAAATAGGCATTTAAATGACTGGCTGGATACCTATCATCCCAGAATCTGGGAGGTGGAGGCAGGAGAATCAGAAATTCAAGGTTAAGCCGGGTGTGGTGGTGCACACCTTTAATCCTGCACCGGGAGGCAGAGGTAAGGGAATCGCTGTGAGTTCAAGGCCACCCAGAGACTACAGAGTGAATTCCAGGACAGCCTGAGCTAGAGTGAGATCCTCCTGAGTGCCTGGATTAAATGTGTGCACCAGACAGACATGGTGGCGCACGCGTTTAATCCCAGCACCAGCACCGGGGAGGCAGAGGCAGGAGGATCACCATGAGTTGGAGGCCATCCTGAGACTGCATCGTGAATTCCAGGTCAGCCTGGGCTAGAGTGCGACCCTACCTTGAAAAACAAAACAAAACAAAATATAAAAATAAATAAACAACAACAAAAAAGAAAAAAACATAAATATCCTTGCTGAAACATGGTGGTCTGGCCTATACCCAGAACCTCCTCCTCACTCCCTGCTCTCTGTGCTCCAGTCCAGCTGACCCTCTCAGTGCCCTCCTGTCCTTAAAAATATCCCATATCCTCATCTCACTCACAAATAAATAAATAAAAGGGCTGGAGAGATGGCTTAGTGGTTAAGGCACTTGCCTGCAAAGCCTAAGGACCCATGTTCAACTCTCCAGATCCCACATGAGCCAGATGCACAAAGGTGAGGTAGACACAAGGTCGCAAATGCCCACTAGATGGCGCAAGTGTCTGTAGTTGTATCTCGGTGGCTGAGGCCCTGGTGAGCCAATTCTCTCTTTGTGTCTCTCTCTAAATAAATAAATTAATTAAAAAAATAAAATAAAATCCTCCCCCACATTCAGAAATGACTCCTCCTCACCCATCAGGCCTCAGCCAGGGGTCACTTACTACTCAAGGGGTCTTACCATGTTCCATTACGCTGTCAGTGAGCCTCTCCCTCAACGTCTTACACACCTCAGATGACATAACATGTGGTTTACACCTATCCTCTCCATGCCTGTCAAGTAAGGCCCTAAGTTCCCCAAGGGCAAGGCCTGCCTGTCTGGAGCAGGATTTGCTGAGCCTGCGCTGGCCGTAAAGTCTAGATCGTGGCCTGCTCTTCTGTTGCCTATTTCATTGCTTTGGCCAGGCATTCTAGTCACAGCGTCAGGTCATGTTCCCAAACAGTATGACAGCAGAAGGAAAACAGGACAGTAAGGGGCGTGTAGGACTCCTCTGAACTCAGCCTGCACCTGGGAACCCGAGCTGCCCACGCTGAGCACCGCTGCTTTGTGCCAGGAGACCATCAACCTGCTTCTGGGCCTCCCAAGGTTAAGAGCGTCCGCAAGCCTTCTGGCCTGGAGCAGAAGCCATGCTCCGCAGCAGGGACGCTAGGCAGACGCTGACACTTCTGCTGCTTCCCGGAAGGCTGGGCGAGGGGGGATGCTGGGATCGCGTCTCATGGGCCCATCGTTCTGATCCCCGTGTACCCTGTGAGGGTGATGGTCTGGTCCACACGCCCGCAGGTGCTCAGTAGAAGAGCCGGATCGTGTGCCTTGTGTCCTAGCTCTGATGTGGTGACGGGAGTGCTTGGGTTCACTGTTAGAATCCCCAGAGAACTCTCCCATGGCATCTCTAAGGTGACAAAAACATCTGTTCAGAAATCAAGGAGAGTCAGCATTCAAGAAGCTGTCACCTATAATTTTTTTGGTTTTGTCTTAGTTTTTTCGAGGTAGGGTCTCGCTCTAAGCCCAGGCTGACCTGGAATTGACTACGTAGTCTCAGGGTGGCCTTGAACTCACTGCTATCCTCCTACCTCTGCCTCCTGAGGGCTGTATAATTCTTAGTCCCTTCCTGACAGCCTGGGTAAGATTGGCTCAAGGTCTGGTCTACATTTGAGGACTCCATCTGACAGTGAGTTTTTTTTTTTCTTTTTCCAAATATTTTGATTAATTAATTAATTTACAAGAGGAAGAAAAAGAGAAAGACAGAGGCAGAAAGAGACTGGGCATACTAAGACTTCTTGCCACTGCAAGTGAACTCCAGCTGCATCTGGTGCACTTTGTGCATCTGGTTTTATGTGGAGAATTGAACCAGGGCTGACAGGCTTTGGAAGTAAGTGCCTTTAACTACTGAGCCATCTCCTCAGTCCTGACAGTGGCCTTCTTTTTCTTTTTTCTTTTGTTTGTTTGTTTTGGTTTTCGAGTCTCACTCTAGCTCAGGCTGACCTGGAATTCACTATGTAGTCTCAGGGTGGCCTCGAACTCAGGGTGATCCTCCTACCTCTGCCTCCCGAGTGCTGGGATTAAAGGCGTGCACCACCACGCCTGGCTCCTGTTTGTTTTTTTTTTAATGAGACAGGGTCTCACTATGTAGCCCAGACTGGCTTTGAAATTATGAAGCTCCTGCCTCAACTTCCTGAAATGCTGGGATTATAGGTATGTACCACCATAGCCAGCTTCTTGCGCTTCTTATAAAGTCACCAAGATGATGACCGAGCCCTAATTACCTCCCCAAAGCCCCACTGCTCCACGGTTGGATTAAGTTCCCACTTTCCTAATACCTCCCAGTGGTGACTGAATTTCATCACGCATCCTCCAGGGACATGTGCAAACCACATTCCTGGGCCGATGTTCTCTCAACGCGGTAGCAGCTCTCCAGGACACGGCCTCTGAGTACCCGACTCACAGAGCAGGACCTGAGCAGTTCCCACCACTGCAGCCTGCCAGGACAGAATGCCCCAGACAGCACCGGGCATTCTGTCTCAGGTCCCCTACACACGTCCACAGGCCCCTTCTCTGACTTTAATTACCCAGGTCAGTGAAGTCAGGAGTTAGCTGTACCTATTCAGAGCACTGGCCAAAGGACACCATGTGATGAAAGGGGGACCAGACTGCAGCCAGGGGTTGGGGGGATGACTTGGGAAGGAGACACGTCTGGGCACAGCCGAGGACAAAGTCAGGGCAGGGTTAAGAGATGAGAGTGAGGAAGAGGGCAGCTGGCATTTGCAGAGGTGTGGCAAAATTTCTGCCCACAACCCTGGAGGTGAGTATTAATATTAGCTCCATTTTCTTTTTTAAAATTTTATTTAGTTATTAGAGAGAGAAAGAGACAGAGAGAGAATGGGTGCATCAGGGCCTCTAGTCACTGCAAATGAACTCCAGATGCATGCACCGCCTTGTGAATCTGGCTTACATGGGTACTGGGGAATAGAACCTGGATCCTTAGGCTTTAAATATATTTTATTTTTATTTATTTGACAGATAAAGAGGGAGAGAGAGAAAAACTGGGCGCACCAGGGCCTCCAGCCACTGCAAACAAACTCTAGACGAGTGCGCCCCCTTGTGCATCTGGCTAATGTGGGTCCTGGGGAATCAAACCTAGGTCCTTTGGCTTTGCAGGAAAAAGCCTTAACTGCTAAGCCATCCCACCAGCCCCCCCCCTTTTTAATATATATATGTATATATATATTATTTTTAGTTATTTATTTGACAGAGAAAGAGGGAGAAAGAGAGAGAGAGAGAGAGAGAGAGAGAGAGAGGGAGAGGCTTCTCAGGCAAGCATCTTAACCACTAAGCCATTTCTCCAGGCCCCTGTGATCAGGCTTTGTAAGCAAGTGCCTTTAATGGCTGAATCATCTCCCCAGCCCAAGGGAGTTTTTGTTGTTTCATTTTGTATTTATTTATTATTTTTAGTTATTTTTTTACTTAGGTTTTTCGAGGTAGGGTCTCACTCTAGCCCAGGCTGACCTAGATTCACTATGTAGTCTCAGAGTGGTCTTGAACTCAAGTTGATCCTCCTAACCCTGCCTGCCAACTGCTGTGATTAAAGGCGTGGGCCACCACACCCAGCTGACACTTTGTCTTGTTTGAAGGTTTTCCTTTATTAGCCAGGCTGACCAGGCATCATGATCTGCCCACCTCAGCCTTCTTAGGAGCTGGGATTTCAGATGTGTGCTACCTCACCTGGCTGATGCGAGAGATTTTAATCCATGACTGATAATATATGATCTTGGGTCTCGGTTTCTGCACTTAAGAAAATGGGGCTGGGTGTTCAATTCCTCAGTACCCATGCAAGCCAAATGCACAAAGCCTGATCACCTGGGTTCGATTCCACAGTACCCACATAAAGCCAGATGCATAAAGTGGCACATGTGTCTAGAGTTCGTATGCAGCAGTGAGAGGCCCTGGTGCACCCATTCTCTCTCTCCTCTCTTCTGGTAAGTAAATAAAAATAAACCCTCTCACAGTGGTGGTCCACTGTAGGTCCTTTATGGAAGACAGATGGAGTTCAGGGACCAAGACAAATCTATTTCCTTGACCCCAACACAGGGATTGGCACTGGTATGTGGCGGGTTGGGGATCAGCTTGCTGAACGATCTCAATGCCAATGGTGCCAGGCCATGCTGAAGGTGTACACTGTGGCTCCAACAAGGACGTTATCATCTTCCTCCTCTGATGGCAGGTGACACAAACACCACTTGTGAAGAAGCCAGCTGTATCGTCTGCCTTTGGAGTCGTGAAGCACATTCTCCTAGTAGGGGACAGCCTGGACACAGGGACGCACTGGGATCTTGTCTCTGAAGAAGTGAAGCCAGCAAAGGGGGACAAGGAAGGGCTTTGGCTTGGAGACCATAGTGAGACCAGGTGACAAGGACTCCAGCACTAGTGAAGCAGGAGTGGGGCACACAGGGTTCTATGTGATGGGGAGTCATCCCACCATGACTGCCCCATGGCTGAAGAGGATGACCTGCGGCCACCGAGGCGGCGTGTCCTTGCTCAGATTCAGAAAGCTTCAGCCCAGCTTGGAAGGCAAAACTCTTGCTTTGAGCCCCACTGGGCCACCAGAGGGGCCAGGGCCTAGGAAGTCCCATCCCTGCGAGGAAGTGGGAGGGACGTGATGTGAGTAGACTGCAAAATGGGAGGTGACATTGCAGAGGACAGAGTAACCAGACAGAAGGGACGTCTCCACACCAGAGACACTATTAGCCCTTGTTTATTAAGCGCATACTACTACACGTGAGAGAAGGAGAGATTTCCTTCATGTCTAGGGTATACAAAATCCCACCTGGAGCCTGGCATGGTGGCGCACGCCTTTAATCCCAGCTCTTGGGAGGCAGAGGTAGGTGATTTGCCACGAGTTCAAGGCCACCCTGAGACTACATAGTGAGTTCCAGGTCATCCTGGGCTAGAGTGAGACCCTACCTCAAAAGACCAAAAAAAAAAAAAAAATCCCACTTGGCCTCTTCAGGCCTGTCAATGCCAGGGCTTCTTTGCCTGGCCTCTACATTATGTGAGTCTTACAAAGGATGTGCAGGCTACACTTGCCTAAAGAATTCACAGTGTCACCTGCAGACTGTTACCATACGGGCAGCCCACTAGGAGCTGTGACTAGAGGCTAGAAGTCTCGGCTAAAAGGTCTGACAGGGATAACTTGACATGACAAAAGGAGTCAGCAAGCCCACCAAGAGCAACTCTGTTTCCATGACATCTGTTTGCCTTTGTGAAGCCCTGGACCACGAGAGAAGAACAGAGAAGGGCCTGGAGCCCAGCCAGCCATGCCTCTTCCGGTCTCCAGCATCCTCCATCCCACAGCAGCCTGGGAAACATCTCCGGGAACTCCTAGGGTTTTGTACAGCATCACTTGAAAACCATAGCCAGACAAGTTCAAAACCTGCCTCCCTTGCTGGGCGTGGTGGCGCACGCCTTTAATCCCAGCACTTTGGAGGCAGAGGTAGGAGGATCACCATGAAGTCGAGGCCACCCTGAGACTCCATAGACAATTCCAGGTCAGCCTGGGCTAGAGTGAGACCCTACCTTGAAAAACAAAAACAAAAACCACCTGGTTCCCAGGGATGGACACATAGCTTAGCAGTTAAGGTGCTTGCCTATGAAGCCTAAGGACCCATGTTCAACTGCCCATTTCCTACATAAACCAGACTCACAAGGTGCTGGATGCACAAGGTCTCACAAGTTGGTGCACACATGCGGAGTTCAACTGCACTGGATGGAGGCCCTGGCACACCAATTCTCTCCCCCTTCCACCCCTCTCTCTCTCATTTAAAAAAAAAAAAAAACACACAAAACTGGCTCCCTTATTCAACTGTCAGTGCCAAGTATCACTGTCCCCTCCTCATCCATAACCTCCCATGCCACGGTTTTGAAAATATTCCATGAAACAGGTCAACATAAAGATTTTGGCCCAAATGTCTGGCCTGAGCAGATGCCTGGTAAGTGCAAGCTATCAGGATGATGCTGTTGTACCTTTCTGGAGAAGGTCTCCATCACTCAGGCTGCTCTCTCAAAAAAAAAAAAAGAAAAGAAAAAGAAAAAAGAAAAAGAACGCTGCTACACTCCAGCGTCTGCTAGACAGCATCTCTTCTACCTCAATTGCTCGTGGCCTGAGGCCCGCCAGGCACTTCACTTCTGACAGCGGGACCGCATTTACCTTGGCTGAGCTGAAGACATTTCTGGACAGAAACTCCAGCTAAGCTGTCACAATCAGCCCATCACCTGCCAGCCAACTGGCAGGTGGAGATGCTGGGCAAGCAACCAAGGGTGCCCTGCAGGGCCCGCTGGGGACCTTGGCCAGCCAGGTTTGTCAGAATGGCGCTTACAGGCAGCTGGGTCCAACCCAGGAAGTGCTGCTGAGGCTACGGAAGAGGGGGCACCCCAGTCCCTCAGCCGTCAGTGCACCAGGGCTTACAAACCCTCCAGGAATGTATTCGGATCTCTGATGCTCACAATGCGCCGTGGGGGGTGGGGGCGACCATGAGCATCACGCAGGAGCTCGTTAGAAATGCAGAGCCCTAGCCGGGTAGGAGGATCGCCATGAGTTCAAGGCCACCCTGAGACTCCATAGTGAATTCCAGGTCAGCCTGGGCTAGAGTGAGACCCTACCTCGAAAAACCAAAAAGAAAAAGAAAAAAGAAATGCAGAGCCCTAAGTCCGAGTGTGGTGCTTATGCCTGAAATCCCAGCATTCAACAGGAGGCCCACCACCAGTTCAAGGCCAGCCTGGGTTACACAGTGAATTCCAGGCCAGCCAGAGCTAAAGAATGAGATTCTCTTCCCCACCCCCCACCAATGACTGACTGCTGCTCTCACAATTCACTAACGATCTGACTAAGGAGGGCCCGCGGCAGGATGGGGGCAGGGAGGAGGGAAAATATTATACCAACACTTGATGTATCCATACAAAGTTTCTACTTAGTAAAAAGAAGAAGAGGGCTGGAGTGATGGCTTAGTGGTTAAGGCACTTGCCTGCAATGCCAAAGGACCCAGGTTCAATTCACCAGTACCCACATAAATGCCAGATACACAAGGTAGCGCATGAGGATTTGTTTCCAGTGGCTAAAGGCTCTGTTGCACCATTCATTCCCTCTCTCTCTCTCTCTCTCTCTGTCTCTCAAATAAATAAAAGATTCTGAGGCCGGGTGTGGTGACGCATACCTTTAATCCCAGCACTCGCAAGGCAGAGGTCGGAGGATTGCTGTGAGTTTGAGGCCATCCTGAGACTACATAGTGAATTCCAGGACAGCCTGGGCTAGAGTGAGACTCTACCTTAAAAAAAAAAAAAAAAAGATTCTGTCTCTACCAAAAAAGAAAAAAAAAACTAAAGTGATAATGTATGCCTTTAATCACAGCACTTGGGAGGAAACGGTAGGAGGATGATCCCAGTGACTTTGAGGCTAGCCTGGGACTACAGAGTGAATTCAAGATCAGCTGGAGTTAAGACTCTGCCTTGGAAAAAAAAAAAAAAAAAAAAAGAGGGCTGGAGAAATGACTTAGTGGTTAAGGCACTTGTCTGTGCAACCTAACGACCCAGGTTTGATTCTCCAGGGCCCATGTAAGCCAGATGCACAAGGTGCATGCATCTGGAGTTCGTTTGCAAAGGCTGGAAGCCTTGGTGTTCCCATTCTCTCTCTCTCTCTCTCTCTCTCTCTCTCTCTCTAATTTTCTCTCAAACAATTAAAAAAAAAAAAAAGCTAGAAAAGCCAGGTGTGGTGGTGCACGCCTTGAATCTCAGCACTCAGGAGGCAGAGGTAGGAAGATCACCAAGAGTTTGAGGCCACCCTGAGGCTTTCCTTGGCTGTCCCCTAGATTTGGAGTGAGACAAAGAATGACCTTCCTTCCTTCCCTTGCTCCTTCTATCTTTCTCTTCCTTCTTCCTTGTTTCCTTTTTTTTTTTTTTTTTCCAAGATAGGGTCTTACTCTAGCCCAGGCTGACCTGGAATTCACTATGTACTCTTACACTGGTCTCGAACTCACAGCAATCCTCCTACCTCTTCCTACCCAGTGCTGGGATTAAACGTGTGCATCACCACACACGGCTGAGGTTTTTTTTAAATATATTTTATTTTATTTTATTATTTATTAGAGAGAGAAAGAGGCACACAGAGAGAGAATGGGCATGCCAGGGTCTCCAGTCACTGCAAACGAACTCCAGATGCATGGGCCCTCTTGTGCATCTGGCTTACATGGGTCCTGAAGAATCAAACCGGGATCCTTTGGCTTTGCAGGCAAATGCCTTAACCACTAAGCCATCTCTCCAGCCTGACATTTTGTTTTTTAAATATGTATTTATTTTCAGGCAGAGAGAGACAGAGAGAATAGGCATCTATCTGCTGTAAATCAATTCCAGATGCATGTGCCACTTCAGGTGGTACTGGGAATTCAAATACAGGTCATTAGGCTTTTCAGGCAAGCACTTCAAATACCATTTTTCTAGTCTCCTCTAGAGATTTTTTTTCAAAAAAATCTATTTATTTGAAATATAGAGAGAGACAGAGAGAGATAGAAAGAGAACGGGTGTGCCAGGGCCTCTAACCACTGCAAACAAACTCCAGATACATGCGCTACTTTGTGCATATGGCTTTACATGGGTACTGGGGAATCAGACCCTGGTCCTTTGGCTTTTCAAGCAAGTACCTTAACCACTGAGTCACCTCTCCAGCTTCTCCTCCCTCCCCAAAATTTTGATAGCAAACATTTAGCCATCGAGAAAAGCAAAAACAAAAACTGACCTCCCCAGTCTCCCCTGGCCCCTCCCTGTTAGCATCGTTCTTTCCAGTATTTTCTCACATGTATATAAATAATTTCCTATGGTTATGGTCCTGCAGGTCATATGGTTTTGTGGACTATTTCTGTCATATTTTATGAGATCTGAAACAGGTTTTGACCAGAATTCATCTGTAAAAGCTTCCCTTCATGATAGTCACTATAGAGAAAAAAATCTATAATGGTTGTTGTTTGAGACAGGTTCTCCCTCTGTAGCGCAGGCTGGCCTTGAATTTTTTTTTTTTTTTAAGGCAGGGTGTCACTCTAGCTCAGGCTGACCTAGAATCCACTATGTAGTCTCAGGGTGGCCTTGAACTCACAGCAATCCTCCTACCTCTGCCTCCTGAGTGTTGGGATTAAAAACGTGCACCACCACGCCCGGCTAGCCTTGAATTTTTATCAATCCTCTTACTTCAGCCTCTCAAGTGCTGGGATGACAAGACCCAGCTATTTCTTTTTTACCAGGCATTTATTTAGCTTCTGCTTTTCATGCCTTCATAAATTCTACTGTGACGAACTCACTGCTGTATTTTCCATATCCTGGATGAGTTCCAGGCCTGGTGGCTTCTGGAAGGAAGCGCGGCTGCTCTAGCTTGAATGTGAACGTGAATTCCGTGGGAATCCCGCAGGGCTGAGACTCTGCATTGCTAACAAGTTCCCAGGCTACCAGGCTGCCGGACCTGCTGGCCCTGTGAGCGCAGGAAGGGTACCCCCCCCACCCCACCCCCACAGGCTCTCAGGCCAGGATATTCTCTTGGTACTGGGAACCTATTTTTATACTCTCAGGTAAAGTCTAGGAGGGATCGTTCAGGCTACTGTTTCAACCAATTAGCTTGTCTGGTTTTTTATAACAACTCTATGAAACACTGCTTATCCCAGTTTACAGATGAAGAAATTAATTTAGAGTGATGGCTTGGCAAGCATGCTGTCTTGGCCTGTTTAGGATGCTATGATAAAATACCTTAAGCTGGATCATTTTTAAGCAAGAGAAATTAATTGCTCATAGTTCAGCATAAGCAGATTTGGTATCAGCTGCAAGTAAGCTCTCCCAAATCTCTTAGTTATTGTTTATTTATTTTGTTTGCGTGTGCGCTCACACGCACACCTATGCCAAGGTCTCTCACTGCTGCAAACAAATGCCCATCTGGTTTTCTGTGCCTTTAACTGCTGAGCCGTCTCCCCAGCCTCCTCTAAACTTCTTTTTTCTTTGGGGGGTGCTGAGGAAAGGTCTCGCTCTAGCCTAGGCTGACCTGGAATTCACTATATATTACTCAGAAGATTTACAAACAAGCCGGGGCGTGGTGGTGCATGCCTTTAATCCCAGCACTCGGGAGGCAGAGGTGGGAGGATCGCAGTGAGGTTGAGGCCACCCTGAGACTCCATAGTGAATTCCAGGTCAGCCTGAGCTAGAGCGAGACCCTACCTTGGGAAAAAAAAAAAAAAGATTTACAAATAGGTTCTTGGCTGGGCGTGTTGGCAACACTGGCACTGGGGAGGGAGGCGGAGGCAGAAAGATCACAAATTCAAGGCTGACCTGAAGTATATGGTAAATTTGAGGCCAGCCTGGACTTACAGAATGGGATCCCATCTCCAGGCTCCCTCAGGATCCCCAGCCCTGTCACGGGTTTCCGGGAGCACAGCTGCTTCCCGCCTCCATCTTGGCAGCTGATCCCCGCGCCTGACTCATCCCGGCCCACGGCAGCTAAACCCGAGACTTTTCCTCAGGAGCCGCTGCTAAGGTGCACCCCTCCCCACTTATCTCACACCTAAAGGACCATCAGAATCACATAAGGAGCTATTTATCTTTTTATTTATTTAGCAGGGCTGGGGAAGGACCCCAAGGTCTCACACAGATCCTAGGCAAGTTCTCCATCAATGAGCTACACACATAGGTGTTTTTTTTGTTTCTTGTTTTTTTTTTTTTTTGAGATAGGGTCTCGCTCTAGCCCAGGCTAACCAGGAATTCACTATGTAGTCTCAGGGTGCCCTCAAACTCATGGTGATCTTCCTGTTTCTGCCTCCCTAATGCTGGGATTAAAGGCATGCACCACCACACCTGGTAGATTTTTTGGTTTATGAGACAGGGTCACCTGTATCCCAGGTTGGCCTCAAAGTCATTGTGTTGTCTCAATCTCATAGAGCCAACGGTGATCTTGAACTCCTGATCCTGCTGCCTCCACATCCTAAGTGCTGGGATTACAGGTGTGTGTCACCATGTCCAGTTTATGTGGTGCTAGGGACTGAACCCAGAGATTCATGTATGCTAAGCAAGAGCTCTACCACCTGGGCTGAATCTCCGTCTCCTACCTACCCAGATGGATATCTTTTCTTAATACTTATTTATTTACAAGGACAGAGAATAAGAATGGATCTGCCAGGGGCTCTAACTACTGTAAACAAACTCCAGGTGCATGCACCATCTGGCTTTACATGGGTACTGGGGAACTGAACCTGGGTCTTTAGGCATTGCAGGCATGTGCCTTAACCACTGAGCCATCTCTCCAGCCCCATATGGTTTTTCTTTTTTTGGTTTTTCAAGGTAGGGTTTCACTCTCGTCCAGGATGTCCTGGAATTCACTATGTAGTCTGAGGGTGGCCTCAAACTTATGGTGATCCTCCTACCTCTGCCTCCCGAGTGCTGGGATTAAGGCGTGCGCCACCACACCCGGCTACCCATATGGATTATCTTTTAAAGAAACAAGTTCCATCTTCAATGTTTTAAAACCTCTCTATCCCAGAAGGAACCTGAGACTGTATATTGTTTGCTTGCTTAATTAATTATTTTTATTTACTTGCAAGCAGAGAGAAAGACAGAAATGGGCACACCAGGGCCTTCTGCTACTGCAAACAAACTCCAGATGCATGTGCCACTCTGTGCATCTGGCTTACGTGGGTACTGAGAAATTGAACCCAGGGCTATCAGGCTTGGTAAACTAGTGCTTTTAACCACTGAGCCATCTCCCCAGCACCATCCCTCCCCCCACCCCCCACCGTGGGTTATTTAAGCTCTGTCGTTATTGATTCCGTACTGGCTCTTAATGACTCCCGCTGCACTTTCTGAACTCCCACAGAAACAGAAAACTGTTTCCAGAAGTTCACACTCTGTGGCTGTCTTCTGTGAGGTCTTCTTTGTTCCATCTGGGCAAAGCCCTTCTGCCTACATGGCCGGCCCTGAGCAGGTGTCAGTTATTAAACACAGGCCCTACAAAGCGGGGAAGGAGTGAGCCTCCAGGACTTCTGCCTGAGGTTCTACCTTCGACCTTGCCTGTCCTGCCCTTGCTTCTGACCGTTTCAAAAGACAGGGTAGAAAGTGAGGGGCTGTTCCCTGTGAGGGTCCACCTCGGGGCCGGGACCAGGGAGGGAGGCATTTACCTCATGTGTGATGATAAAGGGAGTGAAAAACGGCTTGGGAATCAAGAATATTTTAATGTGATTATTTTTTTGTGTGCCAGTTTTGTGTCTGATTGCCTGCAGCGCCCATACTTGGGCAGAGGGCAGTGGGGAATGTGGGGCTCCTCCGTTGCTGCTTCTTGGTCTTCAGTGGTTCCTGGTGCTTCGGAAGCCGGAAGCACACGGCTCATATCTCCTTGGGCTACGGGTTGTAGAATTTCCTGAGGTTTTCCTTCTGAGTCTGATTAATGACAGTGAGAACAGGTGTGACAGACAACTGGGATCCGGGAGAACTTTAGCGACGTGCAGCTGGGACAATTCCATTTTCAGGCCATCCAGCTGTTTCAGCAATTCCATCTTCTCCTTCCACCAAGGTCCTGAGCTTGATTCAGCCTCGCTGTTACCACTCTAATGCGTTATTTTTAAAATCAAAATGTTAAATAAAGATAGGATCAGTCACAGTGCCAAGCCATTTCTGAGCCTGAGGTAAAAGGAAAACTCAGTAATGAAATTATAGAGACGGGGGGGGGAACCCCTCAAGATTTGTGAAATAGACCTAAAGAGAAAAGATGTTTTATCTATGGCACAAGAACAGGAAGGAGGCATTTTTTAAAATAAAAGCTGGGCTGGGTGTGGTGGCACATGCCTTTAATGCCAGCACTTGGGAGGCAGAGGTAGGAGGATTGCCATGAGTTCGAGGCCACCCTGAGACTACATAGTGACTTCCAGGTCAGCCTGAGCTAGAGTGAGACCCTACCTTGGAAAAAAAATAATAAATAAAATAAAATAATAAAAGCGGGGTGTGGTGACACACACCTTTAATGCCAGCACTTGGGAGGCAGAGGTAGGAGGATCGCCATGAGTTCTAGGCCACCCTGATACTACATACTGATTTCCAGGTCAGCCTGAGCTACAGTGAGACCCTACCTTGGAAAAAAAAAGGGGAGGACTGGGGAGATGGTTTGTCACTTAAGGTGCTTGCCCACAAAGCCAAAGGACCCAGGTTCGATTCCCCAGTACCACGTAAGCCAGATGCACAAGGTGGTGCATGCGTCTGGAGCTCATTTGCAGTGGCTGGAGTTCTCTGTATATATACTCCTTTTTCTCTCTCTCTCTTTCCCTCAAATAAACAAATAAATAATTTTTTTTAAGTTGGGGCTGGAAAGATGGTTAATGGTTAAAGGTCCTCCC
Organism: Jaculus jaculus; assembly: GCF_020740685.1. Lineage (NCBI taxonomy): Eukaryota > Metazoa > Chordata > Mammalia > Rodentia > Dipodidae > Jaculus > Jaculus jaculus. Next base: position 110,995,808 of record NC_059110.1, read on the forward strand.
TTGCACAAATAAAGCCTGCTAGCCAGAGTTCAATTCCCCAGTACCCACATAAGCCCAAACTTGTGCAACTGGAGTTTATTGGCACTGACAAGAGGCCCTGATGAGCCCATATTCTCTTTCTCCTCTCCAAACAAATAAAGATATATTATTCTTTGTTTTGGTTTTGGTTTTCTGAGGTAGGGTCTCACGTTAGCCCAGGATGACCTGGAATCTACTACATAATCATAGGGAGGCCTTGAACTCATGGTGATCTTCCTACTCTGGCCTCCCAAGTGCTGGGACTAAAGGCATGTGCCACCATGCTCAGCTTAAATAAAAATATTTTTTATAAAAAAATTTTTGGAGCCAGGCGTGGTGGTGCACGCCTTTAATCCCAGCACTCAGGAGGCAGAAGTAGAGTTCAAGGCCACCCTGAGACTACATAGTGAATTCCAGGTTAGCCTGAGCTAGCGTGAGACCCTACCTCAGAAAAAAAAAATGGGGTGGGGGGCTGGAAAAATTGCTTAGTGGTTAAGGCACTTGCCTGCAACGTCAAAGGACTCAGGTTCAATTCCCTAGGACTCACAATAGCCAGATGCACAAGGGGGCATACACATCTGGAGTTCATTTGCTGCAGTGGGAGGCCCTGGCATGCCTTTTCTCCCTTCCTTCCTTCCTTCCTTCCTTCCTCCCTCCCTCCCTCCCTTCTCTTTCTTTCTTTCTTTCTTTCTTTCTTTCTTTCTTTCTTTCTTTCCTTCTTTCTTTCTTTCTTTCTTTCTTTCTCCCTCTCTCTCTCTCCCTGCTTATTTCTCTCTTTCTCTGAAATAAAGAAATATATATTTAAAATTTTTTAAGGGACTGGGGCTAGAGAGATGGCTTAGCAATTAAGATGCTCGCCTGCAAAGCCTAAGGATCATGTTATACTCTCCAGATCCCATGTCAGTCAACCATGTGCACAAGACAGTGCATGCCTCTGGAGTTCAATTGCAGTGGCTGGAGGCCCTGGATCGCTGATTCTCTCTCTCTCTCATTAAAGAAAAAAAAAAAGAGAGAGAGAGGGCTGGAGAGAGATGGCTCACCAATTAAGGTGCTTGTCCTGTGAAGCCAAAAGACCCAGGTTCAGTTCTCCAGGTCCCACGTAAGCCAGATGCAAATGGTAGCACATGTGTCTGGAGTTCGTTTGCAGTGGCTAGAGGCCCTGTTGTGCCCATTCTCACTCTCTCTCTGTCTCTGTCTCTCTCTTTTTCTAATAAAATAAATCTTAAAAAATTTAAAAAAAAATAACATGAAGAGAATAAAGGAGGAAGATATGCCCCACAGACCTCTACTCTCCACACACATGCAAACACACGTACCCATTCTCATACCAACACAATTACACACATGCACATACATGACACATGGAAACATGCAAAAGGTCAACCAAATAAGGAAATGCACACTGAGCACACACCTTGCTTTCTCACACTGTGTAGTTTTTCTGCATCCTGAGACTCCCCCTGTTCTCCATGGCACGCTCACGAACACACTCACCACAGTCACAAAAGGTCACGGTGACAGACGCACAGGCGTAATACACCAAACCCCTCAGACACGTGTAGAAACAGTGCCTCCGACGCGTACTTTCGTGCGTGCACCCAGAGGCCGCCTTCTGCTTTCAAGAAGGCGCTTCCTCCCCACGCCTCCAGCCAGAGCCGCTCGGGTCAGGAGATGCCGGTGACCGGCACCGCAGTTGCTTTCTAGTCTCAGACAGCTGCTGCCCTGTTTCTAGAACTAGTAGCCTGGGCCTTGGCAGTCATTAGCCTTTGAGACTAATGGAGCAGAAATGTGGTCGGGGCAGGGTCCAAACTAGCAGCTGGGCTGTATTTAAAATGCCACTTTGGGCTTTTTCTTGCCCACATCATGGAAGGTTCCAGTGCTCAGGCTGTGCATCCTGAGCAGGCCAATTCACCTCTCTTTGTGCTGGAGGAGGCAAGCAAGCTTACGAAGCTCTGAGATGCGGTGATTCTATATCTTTGTCTGGACCCTGCTTGCTTCCCCTGCCCCTGAGACAACGCTCTACTCCAGTCTCCAGAGCCAACCCCAAAGGATATGCAATATGCATGTCTTAAATGCCCACCGGGCACCCGGGCAGATCCCTACTCCTCTCCCACTTCATGCCGGTCCAGCACTCACCACCACCCTGGTTCTGTTGTCGGGCAGCGTGTCGATGGCCAGGGAGCCCCCGCCCAGGTCCTGGCTCAGCTGGGTCCTGCCTGGCTCCGGCACCTGCCCGGGGCTCTCTCGGACTCTCCGACTCCAGCCCTGTCTGGTGCCCTTGGAAGGCCATTCAGCGTCTTGGCTTTCATTGTAACCTGGGAGGAGGGACAGAGCATTGAGGGTCAGTGAGCCAGCAAAGGGTGTGAGGAGCTCAGCTCACTTGTCCTGGAGAACCCTCACCCACATGCCATCGTGGACCCTTGGAACACTTGACAACTGGGACAGCAGATTTGCAACGTGTGCTAAAAGCCGTGCGTCCAGTCTTACGCCAAGTATCTCCCACATGCAATGCTTGACCCCCCTCAGTCCTCCACAGTGGGCACAGTACTGTGTGGCAGACAGGAATCAACTTGTGCTATGCGAGCTTGAAGCCAGCCTGGGCCACATGAGACCCTACCTCAAACAACCAAAAACATAGCCAGGCATGGTGGCCTACACCTTTAATCCCAGCACTCGGGAGGCAGAGGTAGGAGGATTGCCGTGAGTTCGAGGCCACCCTGAGACTACATGGTTAATTCCAGGTCAGCCTGGACCAGACTGAGACGCCACCAGATGGCAGTAACCTTGGGATGACTCAGAAGGCATCATGGTGCTGGGAAGAAGTGACAGAGGAGTGCTCAGCACTGCAATATCTCGATCACACCTTCCAAGGCTCAGGGTCCATTGTGGAAGAGGTGGTGAAAAGAATATTAGAGCCATGGGCTGGAGAGATGGCTTAGCGGTTAAGCGCTCGCCTGTGAAGCCTAAGGACCCCGGTTCGAGGCTCGGTTCCCCAGGTCCCACGTTAGCCAGATGCACAAGGGGGCGCATGCGTCTGGAGTTCGTTTGCAGAGGCTGGAAGCCCTGGCGCGCCCATTCTCTCTCTCTCCCTCTATCTGTCTTTCTCTCTGTCTCTGTCACTCTCAAATAAATAAATAAGATTTTTTTTTAAAAAAAAAGAAGAATATTAGAGCCAAAGGAAGGGTAGGACTCCTTACAACGCGCTCCTCCAGACACAAAATGGCCTGGATATCCATGACCTCACAGTGCCTGATACTACCTACAAAAGACCATCATAATAGGAGGAAAAGATGATGACATCAAAATAAAAGAGAGACTGATTGAGATGGGGAGGGGATATGATGGAGAATGAAGTTTCAAAGGGGAAAGTCGGGGGAGGGAGGGTATTACCATGGGATATTTTTTATAATCATGGGAGTTGTTAATAAAAAAATTGTAAAGGAAAAAATAGAATAATTTGGTGGGGGAAGGATGGCATTACCATGGGATATTGGTTACATTGAATTTAATTAAAAATAAATTAATTTTAAAAAATGAAAAAAAAAAGAATAACTTGGTTAGAGAAGCTTCTCTTTTCAGATGGTGATGACCACTGAGATGACCCAAAAGGCAACATAGTGCAGAGAAGGGAGGGAGGAGTGTCCAGCACTGAAGCATCTCTGTCACACCCTCCAAGGCTCAGGGCCCATTGCAGAAGAGGTGGCAGGAAGAATCTAAGAGCCGAAGGAAGGGTACGACTCCTTACAATGCAACTGTCAAGACAGAAATTGGCCTTGATACCCATGACCTTGCAGTGCCTAACAATACCTTCACAAGACCCTCATAACAGGAGGAAAAGATGATGACATCAAATTAAAATAGAGACTAATGGAGAGAGGGAGGGGATGTGATGGAGAGCAGAGTTGTGAAAGGGAGAGTGGGGGAGGGAAATATCATGGTTTGTTGTCCATAAGTATAGAAGTTGTCAATAAAAAAACAGGCTGGGTGTAGTGGCGCACACCTTTAATCCCAGCACTAAGGAGGCAGAGGTAGGAGGATTGCCATGAATTCGAGGCTTCCCTGAGAATACAGAGTGAATTCGAGAACAGCCTGGGCTAAGAGGGAGACCCTACCTCAAAACGAAATAAAACAAAAATCTGGGTGTGGTGGCACACGCCTTTAACCCCAGTACTTGGGAGGCAGAGGTAGGAGGATCACTGTGAGTTCAAAGCCACCCTGAGAGTACATAGTGAATTCCAGGTCAGCCTGGGCTAAAGTGAGACCCTACCTTGAAAAACAAAACAAACACAATATATATACATACATATATACATACATACATAAACAAAAAGAAAACAACAAAATAAATAAACATAAATTTTAAAAAAGAATAACTTGGGTTATTTCATAGGTTAGCTGTAATGCTAAGAAAAACAGGTGCACAAGCTTCTCTTTGAGACCCTGCATATTAGTTAATTTTCTTATTGCTGTGACCAAATACCTGACAAGCAACTTATGGGCAGAAAGGTTTAGTTCTTTTTTTTTTTTTTTTTTCTTTTTAATTTATTTGCAAGCAGAGAGGGGAGACAGAGAGGAAACAGGCACACCAGGGCCTCCAGTGGCAACAAACTCCAGATGTGTGTGCCACCTTACGTATCTGATTTTATGTGGGCACTGGGGATTCAAACCCAGGTTGTTGGGCTTTGCCAGCAAGTGCTTAACTGCTGAGCCATCTCTCCAGCCCAGCAAGGTTCAGTTCAGCTCACAGTTCAGGGAACACAGCCCATCACGGTGAGGAGGGCATGGTGGCAGGGCCACGAAGCAGCCGGGCACATCACATGTGCAGCCATGATGCAGACAGTGATGGAAGGAAGCTGGTATTGAGCTTGTATTCTCCCTTTTCCCCGCCCAACACCCCCCCCAGAGTCTCACTCTAGCCCAGGCTGACCTGGAATTCACTATGTAGCCTCAGGCTGGTCTTGAACTCATGGCGATCCTCCTACCTCTGCCTCCCTAGTGCTGGGGTTAAAGGTGTGTACCACCAGGCCCGGCCCATATTCTCCCTTTTATTCACTCCGGGACCCCCGCCCATGCAATGGTGCTACTCACAGGCTAGGTCTTCCCACCTCCATTAACCTAACCTACAAACCTCATAAACATGCCCAGAGATTTGTCTCCTGCCAAGCTGACAATCGAGGTGAGCCATCACACCCTGTTTTCAATTCTTGTGGGCAAATGGCCAGAGTTGAACAGTTGGGTCATAAAATACTTCTTTTTTCCCCCCGTTTTTGTGAGCATGTGTGTGTGTGTGCGTTGTGTATGTGTACACACGCATATGAAAACCAGAGGCCAATATCAGGTGTCTTCCTCAGTCACTCTCAATCTTATTTCTGTGTGTGCGTGTGCGCGTGCATGTGCGCATGCCTAATATGTGTGTGGTATGGTGTATGCACTGATGCAGTGCCCCACATGCATAGCTGTGGGGGCCAGAGGAGAATGTTAGGTGTCCTTCTCCGTTGCTCATCTGCTTTTTCATGTTGTTTTGTTTTGTTTTCGTGGTAGGGTCTCACTCTAGCTCAGGCTGACCTGGAGTTCACTATGTAGCCTCAGGATGGCCTTGAACTCACAATGATCCTCCTACCTCTGCCTCCCAAGTGTGGGGATTAAAGGCGTGCACCACGTGGCTGCTTGTTTTAACTTGAGACGGAGTCTGTTACTGATTATAGAGTTTGCATTTTCCTGTGAGTCCCTGCTATTCTCAATCTCTGCTCTCCACAGGACTGGCATTACACACGTGCCTGCTGCTCATGTGGGTGGTGGGAGAAATCAAACTTGGAAGCTCTCTGGCCCTCAGGCATGCACCGGAGGCACAGTTAAGCACTGAGTCATCTTCCCAGCCCCTCCACCTTAGTTTTTGAGGCAACATCTCTCACTGAACCCAGAGCTCACTGATTCAACTAGACTAGCTAGTCAGCAAGTCCCAGGGATCCGACTGTCTCCAGCTGCACAGCGCTGAGATGACAGACACAAGCCGCCACACCTGGCTTGATGCCTGGGTGCCAGGAATTCAAACTCAGGTACTCAGGCTTGTAAGGCGGGCAGCTCCCCAGTCAGTACTTCTACTTTCAATTTTTTGAAGCCCACAGACTGTTTTCAGTATAAAGTGGCTATGACACTACATTACCAACAGTGTCCAAGTTTTCCAGTTTCTCCACATCAAGACTTAGAGAGACAGCCGGGCATGGCGGCGCACGCCTTTAATCCCAGCACTAGGGAGGCAGAGGTAGGAGGATCACCGTGAGTTCAAGACCATCCTCAGACCACATACGGAATTCCAGGTCAGCCTGAGCTAAAGTGAGACCCTACCTCGAAAAAGAAAATAAATAGATAAATAAAATAAAAGAGACTACTTGAGAGGGGGAGGGGATATGATGGAGAATGGAGTTTCAAAGGGGAAAGTTGGGGGGAGGGAGGGCATTACCATGGGATATTATTTACAATCATGATAGTTGTTAATAAAAAAATCATATATATGGCTGGAGAGATGGCTTAGTGGTTAAGGTGCATGCCTGTGAAGCCTAAGGACCCCAGTTTGATTCTCCAGATCCCATGTAACCCAGGTGCACATGGTGGCACATGCATCTGGAGTTTGTTTGCAGTGGCTAGGGGCCCTGGCACATCCATTCTCACTCTCTCTCTCTCTCCCCCTCTATCTGTCTTAAATAAACAAGCCAATCTTTAAATATATATATATATTTAAGACCAGGTATGGTGAGCCATGCCTTTAATTCCAGTACTTGGGAGGCAGAGGTAGGAGAACTACCAAGAGTTTGAGTCCACTCTGAGACTACACAGTGAATTCCAGGTCAGCTGGGCTAAAGTGAGACCCTACCTTGAAAAACAAAACAACAATAACAAACACACACACACACACACACACACACACACACACACACGCACATATATTTATATAAAAGTTATTTATTTATTTGAGAGAGAGAAAGGCAGATAGAAAGAGAGGGAATGGGCACACCAGAGCCTCTAAACACTGCAAATGAACTCCAGACTCATGAGATACCTTCCACATCTGGTGTTACGTGGGTACTGGGGAATCAAACTCGGGCACTTAGGCTTTGCAGGCCAGCCCTTAAAATATTTCATTTATTTATTTGCAAGGAGAGAGAGAATGGGTGCACTAGGGACTCTAGCCACTGCAAAGGAACCCAAGATGCATGTGTCACTTGTGTGCATCTGGCTTTATGTGGGTGCTGGAGAATCAGCCCTGGGCTGTCAGGCTTTGCGAGCAATCGCCTTTAACTGCTGAGCCATCTCTCCCACCCCATTGTGCTCCGTAAGCAATCTAGCAGCAGGTAATGACAACTGAAAATATCTCCAAACATTGTCAGATATTCCTTAGGAAACAAACCACCCTCCACACCAAGCCCTGACCTTGAGCAAGTCACTTTCCCTTGTAACAAGGGGCTTTAAGAACCTGCTGGGATGGCAAAGAGGTTTCGTCTCCAGTGCCATCTCCCATCAACTGGCAGCAGCCAGGAGCATGCGTGCCAGTTGAGAAGAACCCCAGACTCCATTGTGTTTAGCGGTATTGTCATGACCCATTAGCAATGTCTGCCGCAGAACAGGAGGCTCCACATTTGCTCCAGCTCCCTTGAGACTGTTAAACTAATTCTAAGTGACACAGAAAAGCATCCTTTCCCACTTCAGAGAAATGTGGTCCCCAAAGCTGTCCTCACATTGTCACACCTGCCTTAGATGTATGAGGGACAAAGACCATCAGATAGACGGATGGACAGTCCCCGCCTGTGACCTTCATTAGTTTTGGGTGCTAGGTCAAGCGTCCTCTTCCACCTCTGACCATGCCCGCCCTGCTGACGTCCCTACGTGCTCATCTCTCTGGGAGGCTCGAGTTACTCTCCTCAGAGGGCCTGGCAAACGGTAAGTGCTCAGTCACTGTACACTCAGTGCTAGGGTAGCTCTTGGGCAGCAGCAAGAACAGAGCAATCGAGACAAGGCTTGGCGGGACCAGCCTGGGGCCTGGCCAGGACACTGCTGTGGAGCTTTGGTTTGTCTGTAGACATTTTATCCAATTAAGTCATTCTTGGCTGCTGGTGCCTACTGGACCCTTGCCGGGCCCCCTCTCACTTCTCTGCCCCTAATCACAACCAGATGCTCCTGGCCAACGCAGGGAGAAGGCAGACCCGACCCTTCCCCAGGATGCTCACGGCTGCCCGGATGGCCCAGAGCCTGGCACTGGGTGGCAGCCTGCCCATCCCGCTCAGCCCCACCACAGGGGCTGCCTGACATCTTGGGTGTGGCTGCAACTGCTCAGAGGCAGAACTGTTTGTGCTGGGCCAGCCTGCTGGCTCACTGGGTCTTCCTGCAATGGTGGTGGGGAGGGGGGGGGTGGAGTGTGGGCAGGAGCCAGGCCTGGAAAGGACAGTGAGCAGGGTATGTGGAGGGGCTGATGCCAGGATCTGTGGGTGGTCACATCAAGGGGTGCCAGATAAGGACACCTGAGACCTAAGACAGAGCGGAGAGGGACACCTGGCTTACCTCCCCACCAAGTCTGTCACTACCCCAACTGTGTGAGACAGGGATCACAGGGAGAAATTGACATCACAAGGTTTCTTCGCAGAGGGCTCCTGTTGCATGCAGGAGAAGGGGTGAGGGCAGAGGGGGCTGGGAGGAGCCCAGTCCCCCTTTGCCTGGCCTTGAAGTGTCGCACTAGGTATAGCATTTTTGTGTGCCCACCACCCTTGCTCCTGGATCGCCTGGGGCGGGACGTCAGCCCTCAAGTCCTGACAGGAGTCTACTCAGCTGGCTGTTCATGTGCGTGCAGGGTCACAGGTTTGGCATATGACAACAAAGCTGGCCGGAAGTTGTGGTCCTCCTTCCTGCAGGTGCCCATGCAGGTGGCACATCAAACTACCACTCAGACACCCTTGTTTTTCTGAAATGTTATTTATTTAGTTTTGGGTCTCATTCTAGCCCAGGCTGACCTAGAATTCACTATGTAGTCTCAGGGTGGCCTTGAAGTAACTCATGGCGATCCTCCTGCCTCTGCCTCCCGAGTGCTGGAATTAAAGGCGTGCACCACCACACCCAGCTAATATTTATTTATTTGAGAGACAGAAAAAGAGGAAGAGGGAGAGAATGGGCATGCGCCAGGGCATCTAGCCACTGCAAATGAACTACAGACACATGCGCCACCTAGTGTATCTGGCTTATGTGGGTACAAGGAATTGAACCTGGGTCCTTAGTCTTCAAAGGCAAGCGCCTTCACCACTAAGCCATCTCTCCAACCCTTAACTTCTTTGTTGTTGTTGTTGTTTTAGTTTGGTTTGTTTGTTTTTCAAGGTAGGGTCTCATTCTAGCTCTTCCTGACCTGGAACTCACTCTGTAGTTCCAGGGTGGCCTCAAACTCACAGCAATCCTTGTACCTCTGCCTGCAGAGTGCTGGGATTAAATGCATAGACCACTATACCCAGATTTTTTTAATATTCTTTTAAAAAAATTATTTATTTGCAAGCAGATAAAGAGAGAAGAGAGGCCGGGCGTGGTGGTACACACCTTTAATCCCAGCACTCGGGAGGCAGAGGTAGGGGGATTGCCATGAGTTTGAGGCCACCCTGAGACTCCATAGTGAATTCCAGGTCAGCCTGGGCTAGAGTGAGACCCTACCTCGAAAAACCAAAAAAAAAAGAGAGAGAGAGAGAAGAGAGACAGTCACAGAGAGAATGGGCACACCAGGGCCTCTAGCCACTGCAAATGAACTCTAGACGTATGTGCCCTTTGTGCATCTGGCTTACATGAGTTCTGGAGAATTGAATCTGGGTCCTTTGGATTCTCAGCCAAATGCCTTAACCTCTAAGACATCTCTCCAGCCCCTAAACATTATTTATTTATTTATTTATGTATTTGAAAGAGAGTATAGGAGCACCAGGGCCTCTAGCCACTGTAAATTAACTCCAGATGCATGTGACACTTTGTGGGTCTGGCTTTACATGGGTACTGGGGAATTGAACCTGGCCCAGTAGGCTTTGTAAACAAGCACCTAACAACCACTGAGCCAGATCCCTAACCCTGTTGTTGCCTGGTTTTTAAAAAAAATATTATTTATTTCTTCATTTATTTGCAAGCAGAGAGAGAGGCAGACAGAAAAAGAACAGATACCCCACTTTGTGCATCTGGCTTTACATGGGTACTGGGGAATCGAACTCAGGTTGTTGGGTTTTGTAGGCAAGCACCTTAACTACTGAGCAATCTCAACATCCCCTGTTGTTGTTTTTGTTTATTTATATGTTTGCTTTGTTTGTTTGGTTGGTTTGGTTTGGTTTTTCGAGGTAGGGTTTCACTCTAGTTCAGGCTGACCTGGAATTCACTATGTAGTCTCAGGGTGGCTTCAAACTCATGGTGATCCTCCTACCTCTGCCTCCCGAGTGCTGGGGTTAAAGGTGTGCGCCACTATGCCCAGCTCTAATGTTCATTCTAGCAGAGGCTGGCCTGGAACTCTCTGCCTTCCTCCTACTTCTGCCTCCGGAGTGTGGGGATTAAAGACATGAGTCACTACATCCAGCTGACTTTGAATTTCTAGTCCTTCTGCCTTCTGTAATCCCGTGTGGGATCCCAGATGTGGTGGAAAACATCTAATTTATGTGCTGCTGAGGTTGGAACCCAGGAAAGCACTCTGCCAACCGAGCGATGTCCCAGCCTCACAGCTAACTTTTAGAGACCGCCGCTCTTTGCTGACACTATTCTGAATGCTTTGCACACTTTATCTCATCACCACTTTAACCCCACAAGCTAGGTGCTAGTTCTCGATCCACTTTATAAATGAGGAAAATGGGCTCTTGCTATGTAAGCATGAGTTTGGATTCCCAGAATCCATGTAAAAAGTTGGACCCCGTAGCAGCCGTCCGTAATCCCAGCAGGCCCACCAGGAGAAGGGATGCAGACAAGAGACTCGCCAGAGGCTCATGGGCAGCTAGCCTGGCAAATAGGACAACGAACAAAGAGACCTGAGCCAGGTGTGGTGGCACACGCCTTTAATCTAAGCACTCTGGAGGCAGAGGTAGGAGGATCGCTGTGAATTTGAGGCCAGCTTGAGACTACATAGTGAATTCCAGGTTAACATGGGCTAGAGTGATACTCTACCTTGAGGGAAAGAAAGACACAAAGAGAGAGAGAGAGAAGAAAAGAAAGAAAGAAGACAAGAAAGAAAGAAAGAAGTCACCCTGAGACTACATGGTGAAATCCAGGTCAGCATGAGCTAGAATGGGACCATACCTTGAAAAAAATTAATAATAATAAAAATAAAGGCCGAGTGTGAGGGGAGGCAGAGGTAGGAGGATTTCTGTGAGTTCAAGGTCACCCTGAGACTACAGAGTGAATTCCAGGTCAGTCTGGATCAGGCAAGGCCCTACCTTGAAAAACAAATGAAAGAAAGAAAGAAAGAGAGAGAGAGAGAGAGAGAGAGAGAGAGAGAGAGGAAGGAAGGAAGGAAAAGACCCTACTTCAAATGACATGGAAAATGAGAACTGACATATGAAAGATGTCCTGACATCTACATGCATGCCATCTAAGCATGCACACTCAGAGACACACATTCATATGCATGGACAAACTCACAAAAATAATAGGGAAACTGAGGTACAAAGCTATTAAGGAACCCAACCATGATCACACAACCAGTCTGTGCTTGAACTCAGGCAGCCTGGCTCAGAACCACAGAACGGGCAGTAAGAGCCACACATAAACCTAGCACCTGGAGGCTGAGGCAGGAGGATCCTGAGTTCAAGGCTAGCCTGGGCTACAAAAATCGTGCCTGACCTGGAGTTCACTATGTAGTCTCAGGCTGGCCTCCCACTCATGGCAGTCCTCCTACCTCTGCAGCACCTCTGTAGCCCCAAATTAAAAAAAAAAAATAGAAATAGGCAGGTAGAGAGAGAGAAAAAAATGGGTGTGCCAGGGCCTCCAGCAGAGAGTGCTAAGATTAAAGGCATGTGCCACCATGCCTGGCCTGGGTTGTTTCTTAAGGTGAAGGGGCAGCCCAGGGAAGGGCGGGAATTGGGCTGGGTTCTTGGAAGGTTGTACCTTGGGTACCTGAATGTGGGAATTGCCCTGGGAGACCCAGCCCTGATGCGAAGAGGACAGTACAGGCCCACGTCCCAGTCCCCCGACCCAGCACAGCCTTGCTGCAGGGGAAGGAGTGCCGGGCTAACTTCAGGAGCCAGGTTATGCCACCCACAGCCTGGATCATCCAGCACCCAAGCGTGTCCTTCCAGCCCCATGGCCACCGCGCTCAGTCCCCTCCTTTGAGGCCTCTCCCCGATACTTACTTCAACCTTCATCCTGCACGCGCACGCTGGAGCCAGTCTCCCACATTCTAACTACAGCAAGCCACCTGGATGCCCCATTCGACTTCCTCTCTCAAGCACCCATCCACCACATCTCCCAGCAGCTCTGAGTCCTCTTGTGGCCATGTCCCCTTGCTTGCTGTCCCACCTCTCACATCCCTCAGCCCCCTCCACCTCCACTCTCTCGCCATGAGGGTTTCACACAGTTTTCTCAGCCAAGACCACTCTGCTTTAAAAAAAAAAAAAAAAATGCACCCAGCAAAGTTCTCTTGACCTTCCTGTTTCCAACTGCGTAAACTCGTCAGTTTACAAAGTCCCCAGCCACATGTTCATCCTCCCAAGGGGACCCTCATCTGGAGAGATGGAAGGAGTACAAGGAAGGAGGAAACCTGATAGCAGAAGAGAAGAACTCCACTCTGGGGGTCTCCTTGAGGGAAGTCTGGTCCCAGAGCAAATTCTGATCTGCCTGCTCACTCACTCATTCAATAGTTTCTTTTTTTCCTTTATTTTTTTTTTTTTTCAAGGTACGGTCCCATTCTAGCCCAGGCTGATCTGGAATTCACCATGTAGTCTCAGGGCGACTTCAAACTCACTGCAGTCTTCCTACCTCTGCCTTCCCAGTACTGGGACACCCTGTTTTTGTTTGTTTGTTTGTTTTAGATTTTATTTTGCTTCAATGTAATCCAGGCAGGCTTCCAACTTGCTATGCAGCTAAGAGTAATCTTGAACTCTTGGTCCTTCTGCCTCCACCTCCCAAGTACTGGGATTATGTTATGCCCCACCATGCCCAACTCTTCAGTATATATTTATTAAGCCCCTGCTGCATGCCAGGCATGGTGCTGCGTGCTGAGGTGGGGGACATGATCCCTGACCCCAGGAACATTCCAGATTTCTTCATGGAGACAGCACGATGAATCATGTGGAGGGTCAGGCCATGTGGAGTTGAGACTGCTATCAGGGTCATCATCCCATGAGTGGATAAGGGGACTCTGGCACTGATGGGAAACAGCAGAGGTGACTGCAGCCAAGGGCTGCTGGTGGCCACTGTGAGATGTCTGAGTTTTGTGAGATGTCTGAGTTTTATTTTATTTATTTATCAATTGATTTACTTATTTATTTGATTTTTTTTTTTTTTTTTGAAGTAGGGTCTCACTCTAGCCAAGGCTGACCTGGAATTCACTATGTAGTCTCAGGGTGGCCTCAAACTCATAGCAATCCTCCTACCTTTGCCTCCCAAGTGCTGGGATTAAAGGCGTGCGCCACCACGCCCAGCTGATGTCTGTATTGTAGTCCAGTGTTGTTGATTTGTTGGGTGCTTCCTGGTGGGCAAGGAGAAAGCTGGAAGCAGATCTTTGCTGGAAAGGTTACTAGAGACGTGTGTCCAGCCCCTTCCTTAGAGATATGGAACACAGTGCAAAGGCCTCCTGCAGGGATCTCAGCCTGGTTACCCCGGGCCGGACCCTCAGTATCCCTACCCCCGGGCCCTGAGACCACCTTCCTGTCTGTCTGTTTGCCTGTCTACTAGCTTCTTCCTGTCTCCCTGTCACCTGCCTCTTCAAACCACTGATGCCTCTTGCTCCCATTCTAAGGATGGATGAGAGACAAGGCCCTAGGAAGGCAAGGACCTGTCAGACCAGAAAGCCACAAGGGCTCCTTCTTTCAGAAAGAGAGAGAGAGAATGTCACGTCTATGTAAAAACCCTTCTCAGCCTCCCCAAATCCAGCCAGGCCTGGGAGGAGTCACCAGCTGCCCATTGGCTTCTTATGTCCACCTTAGGTCTAACCTCAACCCCTCCTGCTTCAGAAACAGTCTACATCTCCAGTTGACTCTCCAAGGAGAGAAGGCAGAGCGCTCTGCTTAAAGAGATGACAGAACTATGTTTGCACTCCTGTTGCAGCCTGACCTTATAACTACCCAAGCCCTCCTCCCCAGCTCTCTCCACGGCTCAAGTCCCCTTCAACTCTGTCACACCTGAGTTCAGAAAATCACACCAGGCTGGGACTGCAAAGGATCTCAGAAATTAACCTGTCAAACCTCTTCCTATTTATTTATTTTTAATATTTTATTTCATTTATTCATCAGATAAGAGAACAAAGATCCTTCACAATCCTACAACCAAAAGTCAAAGCTTTTTGTTAATAGCTTCACTTTGTAAGTACAAAAGAGATGGCTTAGCAGTTAAGCGCTTGCCTGTGAAGCCTAAGGACCCCTGTTCGAGGCTCGGTTCCCCAGGTCCCATGTTAGCCAGATGCACAAGGGGGCGCACGCGTCTGGAGTTCGTTTGCAGTGGTCCAGTCCTGGCGCGCCCATTCTCTCCCTCTCCCTCTATCTGTCTTTCCCTCTGTGTCTGTCGCTCTCAAATAAATAAATAAAAAATGAACAAAAATATATTTAAAAAAAAGTTAGGCCCAAAGAAGGTAACTTACCGAAGGTCACACCACAAGTAAGACACAAGGACTAGAAGCCAAGTGTCCAGCCGGCTCTGAATGGCACACACTGATGACTCTGCACCAGCAGCCTCTGGACACATGGCTTCCCCTGCCCTCTGCCCCCAGAACCACGGGCACCTTCTTCCTCACATGCCTTCTCATCAGGGACCCAGGCTGCTCAGAACTGCAGACTGGCACTACTAAAGCTAAGAACACTGTCACACGTGATACAGGCACACCCGAGGCCCAGCAGCTGACTAGGGCATCTTCATGACCCAGCCTTTTCCCCCATCCCATCGGAGAGGGACCCACCCAATTCATCCATCTCCCCAACGCCAGAGAAAGTCCTAAATTATATGTCGAAAATGCCTTTCCTTGACAACATGAAGGATATAAGGTAGATCCCATGAAGGACCTCAAGGTGGGAGCAAAATGCCTTGGGGTTAAACTGGTCTACAGAAGAAAGTGTGTGCAGAATGGTAGCTCCTCCTCCTGCTCCTGCAGCCCCCAAACACCACAGCCAGAGCACCCCGAAGCCAAGCAGAACCAACCGGAGTGAGAAGGGGGCCCTGGTGGCTGGGGGAGAGGGGAGCAGCAAGTTGCTCTTCCGTGAGATTCTTGCCTTTCCACTGGTATGAACAGATCGAGCAAGCAAGTTAGAAGAGTGAGGAATTGCCCAGGGTGAGAGGCTGGGCAAGGGTGTCCGCCACCCAATGGGCTCCCACTGTCCCCCAAGCCCCACTGGTACTCAGCCTGGAGAGAGGACAGCAAGGCTGAGCGAGGCTGGGGACCCAGGAGCCCTTCCTCAACAGGATTCCGCTTCCCTGGACTGGCCAGGGGTCCCTAGGACTGGAGCCATGGCCCCTATATCTGGGTCCTTCCCGGAGGAAGAAAAGGTCGCGCGTCCTGTGTGTTTGGGAAAATGGGGTCTATATCCACCTGCCATCCTCTGGGGACCACAACCCCCCTCCCGGGAGCTCCGGGCCGGTGGACACCTGCCCGGCCGGCGCATCCTACCTGGCCAGGGCGCACGGCTGAGAGCGCCCGGCGCGCCGCCGAGCAACAGCAGCGGCAGCAGCCAGAGCTGGGGCAGCATGGTGGGCGTGGGCCCCGACCCCGATCCGCGGCGCGGCGCGGCGAGGGGGCGGCCGGGGCTGGGCGCGCGGTCCCCGGAGGCGGCGGCGGCTGCGAGCGGACAGCGAGCGCGGGAGCCGCACCGAGAGCGGCGCTGCGGCGTGGGGCAGCGCGGGCGGGTGGGCGGGACAGAGGCGGGGCGAGGCACCGGAGACCCCGCCTCCAGGGACCCCGGAGCGTGCGGGAACCTGGGGCTGCTCCCAGAGCAAGCCGCAGAGCCCGCCTCTCTTCCCCTGCACCGCTGCCCCCCAAAGCTCAGGGAGAAGTGAGTGGGGAGCCCAGAAGACGCCCTAGGCTTGCCTATGCTTGGGACACCCCACTCCCCTCAGGCTGCGGGACTTTCTAAGCTGTTCTGAGAATTCTGCGGCTTCCTGATGTCCCCAGCTCAGCAGACATGGGGCGCGAGAGGTCTGGCTCACCCCCATCCTGAACGGAACCCAGGCCATCAGCGTTTGCAACCAAGCACCTTTAGCCGCTAAGCTATTTCCCCAGCCGCTCACCCCCACCCAGAAAGAGCCTGGACTCTTTCTCCCCAAGAAGACCACCGAGTCTGGGTCCTCTGGGCGGAGAAGGGCTCTCAGGTTAGACCCGGTCACTCTGGCCAACCCCAGAGCTAGGAAGCGGTCGCCCCACTGCCACCACCACGTTCGACCGGGCCCTGGGAATAGTGCATCTTTTTGTCTTTCGTCTCCTTCCAGAACAGAATAAAAATACCCGCAATTTAGGAGGTTAAATAGACGGCAGGGAATCAGGTCAGGACGCGCAGGTGCCTGACCTACTTCGTGGGAAGGGTGGAGGCGAGCTGGGGGGCTGGTGGATGGAGAAGGGTGAGGGTCCCCCTGGCTTCCGACTGGGCGGAGAGAAAAGGGTGTACGTCATGCGCTCCACCGGGACCAGTCCCCAGAAGAGAAGTACAGTTGGGGACGGGAGAGATACAGTGTGGGCTGGAAGAGGCGAACGCCTTTAATCCCAGCATTTGGGAGGCAGAGGTAGAAGGATCGCCGTAAATTCAAGGCCACCCTGAGACTACATAGTGAAGTCCTGGTCAGCCTGGGCTAGAAGCTAAGGAAAGAAGCCAGAGCTTCTTCCTCTACAAATTCCCTAATCTAGACGACCTCCCCCAGCCCTAAACCCTCGAGGAGCCGAACTATGAGATGAGGTGAGGTTCGCCACTAAATTGCTTGTTTCAGTTGTCTGGAACAGTATGTCACTGTAGCTCAGGCTGGTTTGATAGTCACTAGGTAGCCCAGGCTAGCCTCAAACTCGCGGCAATCCCCTTGCTTCAGACTGAGATTACAGGCATGAGCCGCCCCACCCGGCTCGCCACTAAATTCTTTAAATTTTATTTTTATTTTTATTTTTGCAAGAAAAGAGAGAATGAGAATGCATTCATGGGCGCTGAAGGGATGGCCGCTGCAAACGAACTCCAGATGCATTGTGCATCCTCGCCGCTAAATTCTTCATGTTCAAATAAATTCCCACCTGACCGCCTCCCGGGATCAAGCGAGCTGGCTTCTCGAGCCGCGGCCTCCTACCGCCCTCCAGCGGACTCATGGCGAGCCGCACCGTGCGCTCGTGTTCCGCTACTTCCACCCCAAAGGTCTCATCTCTGCACATCCTCACCCGGCCCTGGGTGGGGAAGGGGCTCCGGCCTCAGATCTGGTGCGTTCGAGATGCTCGGGTCTAGGCGCCCGCGCTCCCTCTGACCCGGCCTCGCGCCGACAGTCAGGCAGAAGCAGCCAACTTGGAAACAGCAGGAGCAAATGGCATGCATGAGTTTAAAGTCATGAACGTCTAGGGCTTGAATGTTCAGCAGTCACTCGCAGCTCTTATTAAAACATCCATTTCCGGCCAGGTCAGCCTGGGCTAAAGCGAGACCCCCACCTCGAAAACCCAAACCAAACCAAACATCCATGTCTGGACTCCACTTCAGGTTAATTCACTGGGTCACGAATGAGCCCTGGTAATCTGCATATCTAACAATGACCCAAGTGACTGCTGCTGGTCTCAGACCCTCCCTCCTCGCTCCCCAACTGCCTGTGAATTGGCGAAGACAATGTTAACATTTAAAAATGTGCTTAGATGAAAATTGTAGCTCAGCATTAAAAACATGCTTAAATAAAAATTGTAGCTCAACATTAAAAATACGCTTAAATAAAAATTGTAGCTCAACATAAAGGGAGCCGAGAAGAAAACAGTTACGGCAGGGGGCACCCGGATTTGAACCGGGGACCTCTTGATCTGCAGTCAAATGCTCTACCACTGAGCTATACCCCCTCTGCCGGCAGCCCGGCGCCAGTGGCTGTTCAGTACTCTCTCACGCAGGCGCAATGGTGCGCTCCCAAGATGGAGAGCAAAGCAGGGTTAGAAATTTCCGAGATTGCAGCCATCTGACAGAGCTGAAGCACTCACTGTTGGCTGCTAAGGTTTCCACTACAGATGCAAGACAAAAGAACCCTTTTCTTTTCTGTCTGATCGTGGCAGCCAAGATTGAATAAAGAAATACAGAAAGAAAAAAAAAATATATATATATATATATAAAACAGAAAAAGAATTTCCAATAAGTAGAAAAAGCACTTAGAAGTACGAGGTAATTTCTGAAGCGCTGAGATTGCTACGGATGGCCAAAAAAAATGTATTCAAGGGACGGAGGAGGAACTCTCACTGCGGGGGTGCTCCTCCGGACCCGGATCCCGCCCTCCTGCCCAGCCGGCACCCCACGCTGATTCTCGGCTTCTCTTTCTCCCTTCTACACGCTCACGTGGCTTCTGGGAGACTCCGGTCCCCCGCCCGAGTCTGGGTCTCAGAGTACCGGGGTGCCCGGCCCCCCACAGCGGTCTGGCGCGTCCTCCAGGGACGGCCCCGAGCACCGCCTGGCGCTGCATTCCGTCCGCGGAGGTACACACTTGATGGAGCGACTGCAGGGCTAGGGTTGCAAAATGAGAAACTGGGGAGCCCCTAGGCTCACCCCACTTTTGGGGATCCAGGTAGCACCTAAGCGTGCACAAGGGCTGCTAGTAAAACAGACATACGAGGGCTGTCAGCAAAACAAGGCGGCTCTAGGACCGGGAGGGGGCACCCGGATTTGAACCGGGGACCTCTTGATCTGCAGTCAAATGCTCTACCACTGAGCTATACCCCCTACATGCTAGAACCGTTTCATGAATGCATTTCAGTGGAATACGGGTGTGGTAGCATTTGCCTCCTTCAGTCATGTTGATCTGAATGTTAAGTTAGAATAGCCTAATGGGAAAATCTCAGAACACGGGGAAGATGACTGCGATTGCTGAGCTCTCCGCCTACAATCACGTGTCTGGAAAACTATAATATCAAAGGACCCTGGGTCCTCTGTGTGCCTGCCCAGATTCCCCTAGATGCCACCGGTTGATTTAGGAACGGAAGAGACAGACCTACTGTCCCCAAGACCGTTCCAAGTCTTCTAAGGGTAAAGGAATGCTCCCTGGCCATACATACAGGACAGCGTGGACCTCCATAGGACACCTGGCCTTCTCCACCACCACCACCAACCCAGTGTCCCCACTCTCCTCTGTGGGTCAGTATCAGGCCACTTACCCGCAAGGCTCAGGCAGAGCCAAGAGCTCCCAAGCCTGGCTCAAAGGTACCCAGGCCACCCTAGTCACTTCTCTAGCCTCTTAGAACCTTGAGGAGCCCGCCCCTCCCCCTCCTGGGGGATCTTACCCTCAAGAGCTTTGCACACACACTAAAGCCAGTTCGGAGAGCGGGCAGAAATAAGAGGTAAGAAGTTTACAGTGGCATTTATTATACAGTTAATTTAAAAATTCGAATGTGATGCACTGTAAAAAAAAAAAAAAAAGATTATGAAACAAAGACAAAATAAGCGAACCCTGTGGGAATCTGGGACATTTGAGAGGAGTGGGAGTCACACTGGATGGACGCTGGGAGGGAAAGGTGGACGGGTTGGTGGGTTAAATCCCAAAAACATCTCAGAGGGAACAGGAAGGTGAAGGGGGAGTGAACCCCTGCAAAAGGTCTGTCTTTGTCTGAAATATCCTGTCCCCTCTCCCCACCACCACCTGGGAAATTCTTTTTCTGTTATATATATATATATATATTTTTTTTTCTTTCTGTATTTCTTTATTCAATCTTGGCTGCCACGATCAGACAGAAAAGAAAAGGGTTCTTTTGTCTTTTTTGCCTTTGCCTAAAGGGTCTGAAACTATGTATACATACACACACACACACACACGCACACACACACACACACGCACACACACACACACACACACACACTTATATATATACACATACATACACACACACACATATGTATGTATATGTATATATCTCCAGTGTAAACAAGGGTATGAGACAATGTCAAGGACCGGTCAGCCGTTTGTACAGAAAGTGAAGTCTGGGGGTGGGGGAGACTGATTACCCCATCACACCCAGAAGTTTCCCTGGGGTCTCCAGGACACCTGCAATGATAGAGTAAGAGACAGCTTGCTGAGGTCCAGCTTCTTGGGGACAGCAGTCTCCCTGTCCATAGCTGCCCTGCTCCTGTCAGCGAATCACTAGGACCATGCAGAAACCCCCAGCCTTCCTGGTTGGTTTCAGGCTGGGACATCAGTCTGCAGTGACCTGGGATTGCATCCACTGGAGCCCTGCAGGCAGCCTGCGGGGAGATAGGGAGGGGAGTAAGGAGAGGAAAAAAGGATCATGAGCATTTCCCATAAGATGATGGCCCTGAGACCCAAGGCCTCTGCCCAGGCAGACTGAGAGCGGCCAAGGTTGCATTCAATCACTTAATGGAAGAAGACAACATGAGCTAAGTTCCGGAATGCATCAGGTACCAGAACTGGGGTTCCCAGGAAGAAGCAGACACCCTCCAAACCTCACAGTCTAGCAGAGGGGGTGATTAAACCACCCAACAACCACACACTACAATACAGGCCAGGAAGGTGGTGCACAGAGGCCTCCGGGGCCAGAAAGGAAGGGATCCTCTGAGGAGAAAGCCTGGAGATCCACCTTCCTGGGATCCTGATACAGTCTCTGAGTAAGCCTCCTGCCTCAGCCTCCCCATTGCTGGATCTGCAAGTGTGCACATGCCTGGTTTACTAGTCACATTGTTTTCCTCTCTAGAAGGTAGGTCATGGAAGCAGAAGAGTTTTTTTTTTTTTGTTTGTTTTTTGGATGTTTGTTTTGTTTTGTTTTTCGAAGTAAGGTCTTGCTCTAGCTCAGGCTGACCTGGAATTCACTATGTAGTCTCAGGGTGGCCTCCGATCCACAGCGATTCCCCTGCCTCTGCCTCCTGAGTACTGGGATTAAAGGCATGTGCCACTACACCTGGCTATTTTTTTTATTCCAGTTTCATTTTCTTCATAGCTCTTCTCACTCCCTATTACTACTATTTTGGGGAAGTTTTACCTCTTGCCATTAGAACAAACCTCTAGAATCCTCATGATTTACCCCACAGCATCTGAGCTCTGGGTCTGTGCTCATTTAACTGGGTCCTGGTAACCCTAACACCCAGTGAGACAGATTCTGGCAGGAAGGAGCCAGGAGAGGTTTTCACAGCCAGCCAGTCATTGGCTGAACCAGATGCAGGGGAGGGGACACTGACCCTTCCCCAGTGAGAGCACAGCAGCCTTGGATATGCCATGGGTGGTCTTTGATGGAACTGAGCCTGAGGAACTGGGAGATCTCCGCCGTGGTCATGGACTCCTTCAAGTCCTGCTTGTTAGCAAAGATCAGGACTGAAGCACCTTGAAGGGCCTGTGGACAGAAGAACCCCACCCCAGTCAGCCCGGACAGCCCCCCACCCACCAGCACCCCGCAAGAGTCCTCCTGGGCTCCCTGTCAGCTGTCCCAGCAAGAAAGTCTTATTTGGGGCTAGTGAAATGGCTTAGCCTGTGAAGACTAAGGATCCTGGTTTGATTCCCCAGGACCCACATAGGCCAGATGCACAAGGGGGCATATCCATCTGGAGTTCATTTGCAGTGATTGGAGGTGCTCCATTCCCTCTTCCTCTCTCTGCATCTTCCCCTCCTCTCTCTCTCTCTTTCTCAAATAATAAATAAATAAAATATTTTTTTAAAGAGGCCTAACCCTAGGTAGGGCAGAGACGGGAGGCCCATGTAATAGCAACCTCATTAAATGACAGCCCCAGCTCATATGATACTTCCCAACCAGGTCACAGAATTGTTACAACCTCATGAGACAGGTTTTTGTTGTTTTGAAACAGGGTTTTGGGCTGGGGAAATGGCTTAATGGTTAAGGTGCTTGCCTGTGACTCCCCAGGACCCATGTAAGGCAAGGTGGTGCATGCATTTGGAGCTCGTTTGCAGTAGATGGAGGCCATGGTGTGCCCATTCTATCTGCCCCCCAAAATAAATAAATGAATAAAATATTATAAAAAAAGAAAGAAAGAAACACGGTCTTATTCCATAAGCCAGGCCTGGAACTCACTATGTAATGAGGGCTAGGGAGACGGCTTAGCGGTTAAGACACTTGACCCACTTAAGCCAGATGCACAAGGATGCGCATACATCTGGAGTTTGTTTGCAGTGGCAGGATGCCCTGACATGCCCACTCTCTCTGCCTCTCCCTCTCTCTCTCTAATAACTAAATAAAATAAACTATTAAACAAATAAAATAAAGCTGGGCGTGGTGGCGCATGCCTTTAATCCCAGCAGAGGTAGGAGGATCATCATGAGTTCGAGGCCACCCTGAGATAACATAGTGAATTTCAGGTCAGCCTGAGCTAGAGTGAGACCCTACCTCAAAAAACCAAAACAATAAAAATAAATAAAGTGAAATAAAATAAAACTTGTGATGATCCTCCTGCCTCAGCATCCAAGTGCTGGGATTACCGGCATGAACCCACCACCATCATCATGAGATAGGAACTGATGAGCCTCCTTTCATGCTTAGAGGTGAAGTGAGTTGCTTAGGATCCCACAGTGAGTGATAGGTGTGGTCAGGTCTTTTTGTTTTATTTTGTTGAAGACAGGGTCTCACTGTAGCCCAGGGTGACCTGGCACTCACTACAGGCTGGCCTCAAACTCACAGTGATCCTCCTACCTCTGTCTCCGGAATGCTAGTATTAAAGGCATGTACCGCCGTGCCCAGCAGGGTCAGTCAGGTCTTGAACCAGCAACTCTGGCTCTGTAGCCAGTTCTTCTGAAGGCACTATACCTTTATGGACAACAAACTATCCTTCCTTGGGCTACATTGTTACAACTTTCAGACAAATACATCACAAACGAAGCTCAGAAAGCAAAGGGGGCGTAAGCAGCCTGAGGGTACCCAGCTAGTCCCACTGGACAGCCCCCCAACCTTAGGGTGCTTACCTCATGGGCCAGCATCTTATACAGCTCCTCCCTGGCTGTCAGGAGCCAGTCCCGGTCCGTGCTGTCAATCACAAGGATGACAAACTGCCCAGCGTGGGGGAGACCTGAGTGGAGGACTCGCTCCTTGGTGAACGTTTCCTGCCCAAGGTGCTGCCCACCTGCCAGTCCCCCAGGCTGCCTGCAGGCCCAAGCCCATTCTCACTGGTTGGTTGGTTTTTTTTGGGGGAGAAGAGACAAAGTCTCAGTGTATAGCCCAGGCCATCCTGGGATTCATGATCCTCTTGTCTCAGCTTCCCAGATGCTGGGATGAGCCACCACACCCAGTTATCCAGTTTAAGATTCAAAAAAGTATATGTATACATATATAAATATATAAATATATATATATATATATGTATATATATATTATTTTATTTTTTTCCCAAGGTAGGGTCTCACTCTAGCCCAGCCTGACCTGGAATTCACTATGGAGTCTCAGGCTGGCCTGGAATCCATGAGGAACCTCCTAACTCTGCCTCCCTGGTACTTGACAGGTCCTGCACCACATTATTGGTCTGACACAGTGGCATTAGCAATTACTTCATCATTTACTTTTCACCACAGCTTGAGTGAACAGGTGGCAGAACCAAGCCTGCCCAGGACGTGCCCCTACCCCAGCTCTGGTGCCCCTCTCACCTCAGTGTTGGAGTAGTGTGAGCTCCAGGTGGGGCGCACAGCCTCCTGTCCCCCCAGGTCCCACATGAGGAAGTGTGTCTTCTGAAGAACCAGCTCTTCCACATGACTACCAATGGTGGGACACGTGTGAACTACCTCATTAGTCAGGCTGGAGAGACAGAAGAAGGTTCCAAGACAGCTCGGCCCACTCCCAACTTTGGTCCTCCTTCCCTCTACTCTTGAGGCACTGAGAACTCAAAACATCTCAGTCCAAGGTGACCAAGCTCCACGCTGGGTGCCAGTGTTCCGTGTTCTGTTGTTGGCATGGGGTGTGACTCAGTGCTACCCAGACTGGCACCCCAGACAGGAGAGATATGTCAGAGTAGCTTCGAAATTTCAGACTGAAGCTGAGTGGGGTGGCTCATGCCTTTAATCCCAGTTCTTGGGAGGCAGAGGTAGGAGGGTCGCCATGAGTTCAAGGCCACCCTGAGACTACATAGTGAATTCCAGGTTAACCTGAACTAGAGTGATACCCTACCTCGAAAAAACAAAGAAATAAATAAATAAATTCAGGGCTGGAGGGATGGCTTAGCAGTTAAGGCGCTTGCCTGCAAAACCAAAGGATCCCCAGTTCAATTCCCCAGGACCTATGTAAGCCAGATGCATAAGGGGGTACACGTATCTGGAGTTTGTTTGCAATGGCTAGAGGCCCTGGCATGCCCATTCTCTCCTCTCTCTCTCTCTCTGCCTCTTTCTCTTTAATAAATAAATAAAATATTTTAAAAATTCATGGGCTGAGGAGATCGCTTAGTGGTTAAGGCACTTGCCTACAAAGCCAAAGGACCTAGGTTTGATTCCCCAGGACCCACATAAGCCAGATGCACAAGGTGGCACATGTGTCTGGAGTTCCTTTGCAGTGGCTGGAGGCCCTGGCGCACCCATTCTCTGCCTGTCTGACTTGTCTGTCTGTCTGTCCATCTCTCTCTCTCTCTCTCTCTCTGCTTCTTTCTCCCTCAAATAAATAAAATTTTAATTTTTTTTTAAATTCAGATTTAAGCTGGGTGTGGTAGTGCACACCTTTAATCCCAGCTCTTGGGGAAAAAAAGTTCAGATTTAGTTGAACCACCTGGGAATCTTGTCAAAATTCAGATTCTGGCCAGCATGGTGGTGCATACCTTTAATCCCAGCACTCAGGAGGCTGAGGTAGGAGGATCACCATGAGTCGAGGCCACCCTGAGAAGACAGTAAATTCCAGGTCAACCTGGGCTAGAGAGACCCTACCGCGAAAAAAAAGAAAACAAAACAAAAAAATTATTATTAGGGCTA
Source organism: Jaculus jaculus (assembly GCF_020740685.1). NCBI lineage: Eukaryota > Metazoa > Chordata > Mammalia > Rodentia > Dipodidae > Jaculus > Jaculus jaculus. Next base: position 111,021,056 of record NC_059110.1, read on the forward strand.
GAGAGATGGCTTAGTGGTTAAGGTACTTGCCTACAAAGCCAAGGGACCCAGGTTGGATTCCTCAGTACCCACGTAAGCCAGATGCATGAGGTGGTGCATGCTTTTGGAATTCACCTACAGTGGTTAGAAACCCTGTTGCGCCCATTCTATTTTGTTTTACGAGGTAGGGTCTCACTCTAGCTCAGGCTGACCTGGAATTCACTATGCAGTCTCAGGATGGCCTCGGACTCATAGCGATCCTCCTACCTCTGCCTCCGCAGGGCTGGGGTTAAAGGCGTGTGCCACCGGGCTTCTGGTATACCCATTCTATCAGCCTCTTTCTCTAGCTCTCTCAAATAAATAAGTAAAAGTGATTTTTTCTTATGACAGAGAGAGCAAGAGAAAGAGAGAGAGAAAATTGGCACACTAGGGCCTCTAGTCACTGCAGCTGAACTCCAGACACATGCACCACCTTGTGCGTGTGCGTCACCTTGTGCACGTGGCTCACATGGATTCTGGGCAGTTGAACCTGGGTCCTTAGGCTTTGCATGCAAGCACCTTAACCGCCAAGCTATCTCTCCAGCCCCCAAATAAAATGTTTTCTAAAGCATATATTACTTTTTAGCTAAACCTTAAATATCCGGCTCCAAATCCCAAAGATCCCCATCCAGAGTGAAGGCCCGGGAAGGCCCCGGTGGTTGTTCACTCAGCTTGTGAACCATGTGCCGCTCTGCAGAATCGGACCAGAAGGAGAGCTGGCCCTCCAGGAGCTGGTAGTTCCTTGGGGTTGATTTGGGAGGCAGAAGTTAACAGGTTTAGATATAAGGCTCAGGGGTGAGAAACGAGGGAATTGCCGCAGGGGGCGTCGAGGGCAGGGAGGAGGAAGACCTAATGGATTTCCATGCCTGTCCTCTTGGTAACGGATTTGGCAGAGGATTGGCAGAGGCGACAGGACCTAGAGTTGTCCATAGCTTTCAAATATGAATGCCGTGGGCTGAAGAGATGGCTTAGTTAAGGTACTTGCTGGCAAAGTTAGAGGACCCAGGTTCAACTCCCCAGTACCCACATAAAGCCAGATGCACAAGGTGGTGCATGCATATGGAGTTCATGTGCAGTGACCCTAAGGCCCTGGCATGCCCATTTTCTCTCTCTCTGTCTTTCTCTCTCCCTCTTTCTTTTCTTTCTTTCTTTTTTTTTTTGTTTGTTTGTTTTTTTAATTTTTTTGTTCATTTTTTTTATTTATTTGAGAGCGACAGACATAGAGAGAAAGACAGATAGAGGAAGAGAGAGAGAATGGGCGCGCCAGGGCCTCCAGCCTCTGCAAACGAACTCCAGACGCGTGCGCCCCCTTGTGCATCTGGCTAACGTGGGACCTGGGGAACCGAGCCTCGAACCGGGGTCCTTAGGCTTCACAGGCAAGCGTTTAACCGCTAAGCCATCTCTCCAGCCCGTTTGTTTGTTTTTTGGAGGAAGGGTCTCACTGTAGCCCAGGCTGACCTAGAATACACTATGTAGTCTCTCAGGGTGGCCTTGAACTCATGGCAATCCTCCTACCTCTGCCTCCTGAGTGCTGGGACTAAAGGTGTGCGCCTCCACGCTCGGTTCTCTCCCACTTTCTAATAAATAAAATTAAAAATATGAATGCCTGGCCTAAGGCCACTGCTCTAGGAAGGTCACCTCAGAAGTTTGGGTGGGTCCCCTGGGGCAGGGCTCCTGCGATTGGTCCAAATGTCTATCAATCTGATGCCAGGCCCAGTCCTCTCTGTCCTCCCGAGTCACTTACAACTGGTAGAGGATGGTGCTTTTTCCTGCGTTGTCCAGTCCCACGATGATGACCTTGTGTTCTGGAGACATTCGGGGAAAGGGCAGGGTCAGGACCAACCCTGATGACCACACAGGTCAAGGTGGCCCCAGCAGGCCTCCTGTCGAGGATCTTTCCTCACCTTCTGCCCCTACCTGGGTGCACTCTCCTCCTCTCTTCTACCTCCCGTCTTTCCCCGCCAGCACCTCCCCGCCCCCGCCGAGGTACCGAGGTAGGGTCTTTTGCTTTAGCCCAAGCTAACCTAGATTTCACTCTGGCCTCGAACTCACGACGATGCTCCCTCCTACCGCTACCTCGCGAGCGCTGGGATTAAAGGCGTGTGCCCCCACGCCTGTCCGGCTTCTACCCTTCCCTCTCCTATCACTCTCTGGACCAAGCTAAACAGAAGCAGGCGCTCAGTGACTGTCTCGGCTTTGTGTCCCGGTCTGCTTCGATGAGCCCTCATCAGGGGAGCCTCAGGAGACAGCAGAGTCAAAGAGCTCACTGCCTCGCGTGTCCCTTACCCTGACTTCCAAAGATCCCCACGAGCTTGGCTATCAGCTGTCCCATGGCACGCTAGGTCGCTACGGGGCTCAGCTGCCTACCCTGTCAGTCTGGCCCAAGAACCCCAAGCCCCGCCCCGGGGGAGGGCCGGTCAGGCTAGGTCTATGAGATTGGGGAAAACCCCAGGCGTCACGCGTGGGGTATGAGAATTCCCCCGGGAAGCTGGCCGCAGGCAGGCGCTGTGGATGTCCACATACCGACCAGGCGCCTGGCCAGGGCCCTGCAGGTGCAAGCGTTCTCTCTCACCTGGGCCTTCTGCAAATCAAGGGAGACAGCACCAGCTCTTCCTCCCTGGTGAACCACCACTGGAGCAAGACCCTAGACCGAAGCCATCGTGACCCCAGGCACCTGCTAGCTGTGGGAGGGATAGGGTCCAGCCTGGCCTACAGCGACACCCTACCTTGAAAAAAAATAATAGGTTAACTCATTAGTGCTGGAGAGATGGCTCAGCAGTTAAAGGCTTGCAAAACCTGATGGCCCAGGTTCTATTCAGTACCTACCAAAAGCCAAATACACAAAGTGGCACATGTGTCTGAAGTTTGTAGTGGCAAGAAGCCCTGGTGTGTCCATACTCACACACACAACACACACTCTCTCTCAAATAAATATATATATTTTATTTTTTAAAAAAATAGCTGGAAGCTGAAGGCCCTGGTGCACCCATTCTCTCTCTCCTTCTCTCTACCTCTTTCTCTCTCTCTCTCTCTCAAATAAATAAAATAAAATAAAAATTAGGAGCCAGGCTAGAGAGATGGCTTAGTGATTAAGGCACTTGCCTTCAAAGCCTAAGGACCGAGGTTTGATTCTGTAGGTCCCATGTAAACCAGATGCACAAGGTGGCACATGTGTCTGGAGTTTGTTTGCAGTGGATGGAAGCCCTGGCATGCCCATTCTCTCTCTCTCTCTCTCTCTCTCTCTCTCTCTCTCTCTCTCTCTCCCCGCCTCTTTCCCTCTCTCAAATAATTAAAAATAATTTATTTAAAATAAATAAATAAACCAAAAATCAAAACAAATTAATTAGGGGTTGGAGAGATGGCTTAGTGATTAAGGTGCTTGCTAACAAAGCCAAAGGACCCAGGTTCAATTCCCCAGTACTCACATAAAGCCAGATACACAGATGGTGCATTCATTTGGAGTTCCTTTGCAGTGGCTGGAGGCCCTGGATCACCCATTCTTTCTCTCTCACTCACTCTCTTTCTCTCTTAAATAAATTAATAAATAAAATATTTTAAATTTTTAATTAAAAATAAATAAATTAGCTTGGAATGGCGGCATGCACCTTTAGTCCTAGCACTTGGGAGGCAGAGGTAGAAGGTTCACTGTTTGAGGCCAGCTTGGGACTACAAATTGAGTTCCAGGTCAACCTGGGCCAGAGTTAGACCCTGCCTTGAAAAAGATAAAATAAATAGGGCTGAAGAGATGGCTTAGCAGTTACAGCATTTGCTTGAGAAGCCAAAGGACTCAGGTTCAATTCCATGGGACCCATGTAAGCTTGGTGCACAAGGTGGCACATAGGTCTGGAGTTCATTTACCATGGCTGAATGCCCTGGTGTGCTCATTCTTTCTCCATCTGACTAGTTCTCTCTCTCAAATAAACAAAATAAAATAAATAAAATTATAAAAATAAATAAATCACTGCAGAGGAGAAATATTCTTTTTTGTTTGTTACTCTTTTGTTTTTGGTTTTTGGAGGGGGATCTTGCTAAGTTGCCCAAGATGACCTCAAATTTCTGGGCTCCAGCAATTCTCCTGCCTCAGTCTTCAGAGTAGCTGGATGACAGGTTTCAGCAGCAGGCAGATCCAAGAGAGGACAGCATGGGTCAAGAGGGAAACAGTCCTGATTGGAGGAGGAATAGAAAATGAAAGATTCTTGTTTGTGAATCTCCTCTTCACAACCTTGGAAAAAACCCAGAAAACACAAAGAGAAGTGGGAAAGGCAAGCCAACCTCAGCCTCTGGTAGGCTGCTTTCCCACTACTAATCAAGACAGGCTTCTAGAAAGAGGCTCCAAAAAGCCAGGCGTGGTGGCATACACCTTTAATCCAGCACTCAGTAAGCAGAGGTAGGAGGCTTGCCATGAGTTCGAGGTCACCCTGAGACTACATAGTGAATTCCAGGTCAGCCTGGACTAGAGTGAGACCCAACCTCAAAAAAAAACAAAAGAAAAGGGCTGGAGAGATGGCTTAGCGGTTAAGCGCTAGCCTGTGAAGCCTAAGGACCCCAGTTCGAGGCTTGATTCCCCAGGACCCATGTTAGCAAGATGCACAAGGGGGTGCACTCGTCTGGAGTTCATTTGCAGTGGGCAGAGGCCCTGGCATGCCCATTCTCTCTCTCTGTCTCTATTGTCTCTTCCTCTCTCTCTGTCATTCTCAAATAAATAAATAAAAACAAAAAAATTAAAAGTAAATAAAAAAATAAAAACAAAATAAAAAAAGAAGGAGGCTCCAATCATCACAGCCCACCCCACTACTGCTCTCCCCCAAAACAACAACCCTTCACCTGGTCTCTCTGCCACTGCCTTGCCCGGGACCTCCTCTTCACACCCTGCCAACCCTCCTCATGCCTAGCATTAGGGATGGGCAGGCATGGTGGCACACGCCTTTAATCCCAGCACTCAGGAGGCAGAGGTAGGAGGATTGCTGTGAGTTTGAGGTCAGCCTGGGCTACAGCAAGACCCTTCCTTGAAAAAAAAAAGTAGGACTATAGCTCAGGGACGGTGACTCATCACCCCATAAGCGGTTACTCACTGGACCCTCAGGGGCCTCTGTGAACAGCCTCTGCCCCCAGCTTTGCAGCTTTCTCTCCCCAGTTCTTCATCCACTGTTCCTTCCCAGACTAGCTCATGTGCCTGTGCTCCTGTGTTTCCTCCACCTTGAACGTCTTGAGGAGACAATGGTTGGGACCCTGTAGCTGCCATAAAGGCCTCTCTCTACGTGGGAACAGTAGACTGGAAGTCAGCTTCCCTTAGTCACCTGTGAGTCGTACAGGGTGGGGTTGGTATCTTGTTCACCAGCATATGCCCACCCTCTGCCTCATCTGATGCCTGGCATACAGTTAGGGATGCGTTATGGGCTTGAATTAGAATGAGTTAAGCTATAGCCCGAGAAATACCTTAGAATATTATAAAGGGAACGTGGGTGCAATTTTAAGAGAACTGAGGAAAGCTAGGAAGTTAGTGAGGAGAAGAGGAAAAAATACAGATTCATACCTTCTCCTCTGTGCCCAGTTAGGAGGGCTGGGGCTAAGGATTGATGGAGCCAGAAGTGTGTTTGGGGAAACAACAGGGCTGTAAGCATTGCTGTTTCCTAGGGGTAGAAAGGAACCATTTAACACCTCCCACCCTGTCACCCAATTGCAGAATTGAAAGTGGCATTCTGCAAGATGGGAGCATGTTCAGTAAACACAAGGAAAGCTGTTTTCCAGCCAAGCATGGCAGCGCACATCTGTGATGCAACCACACTTCAGAGGTGAGGAAAGAGGGCTGGAATATTAAAAGAAAAAAAAAGAAAGAAACAGACCTACCTCCACTGGGAAGCCCAAACTTGGCTGTTTATTTCTTTGGGTTTTTGTTTTTGTTTGTTTGTTTTTCTGAGACAGGTTCCTACTGTAGCCCAGGCTCACCAGAAATTCACTTTGTAGTTCCAGACTGGCTTCAAAGTCACAGTGATCATCCTGCCTCTGCCTCCGGAATGCTGGGGTTAAAGGCGTGTGCCGCCACGCCTGGCTCAAACTTGGTTTTTAAGGGGCATTTATTCACTTGACAAATCTAAGTTAGGAAACACACAAAACACCTGGTTCAGATCACAGAGTTTACATGCACATACATACATATCACCCCCCCCCACACACACACACACCACCTCTGAAAGCCAGCAGATGGGAAGGCCTGATTTAGAAGGGAGCCAAGACACTTCTCCAAGACTCCTTCACTGAGGAGACAGGATATTGGACTGAACACCCCCTCCATCCTGGGCCATGGTGGCCTCATCTCAAACTCACTGTATGCATTTCAGGATGGTGGAAACTCTAGATTATAGCTAGGACCCTGTGGCCTGTTACACTTCAGCTCAGTCTGGGGCAGAAGCCGTTCCAGGGTTGAAAGCAGCTAACCAGAGAAGCCGGGACAACAAGGCAGCAGGCCAGAGCCCCCCTCCCCCCCATGCCTGTTTCTGAGTGGTCATGATAGCAGCGGTGGCTGACGTCATAGCTGTGGAAAGTCTCACGTGTTGACAACCGCCAGCTTGCTGACTGAGCAGCTCGAGTGGGTTGAGGGCTGTGGTTACTAAGAAACACGACTGACTCCCCGTCGCAAGCATCGACACCAGCTAAAAATGCCCCCACCTGCAAGTTCGGGGGAAAATGCAATTTTAGGCAGAAACATATTTCAGACCACCTGCTTCCTCCTCCTCAGCCCCCTACCCCTCACCTAGCCTTGCCAGAAGAAGTAGCGTTGGACTTGGAGGGTCACAGGCAGCACAAACTTGACATCCAAATGTCCAAGATCTCCTGCTGCTACAGCTCTCTGCCTGTGTAATTGTAAGCCTTCAAAATACCAGACCTCAGCCAGACCTGCTGGTACACTATAATCCCAGCACTCGGGAGGCTGAAGTGGGAGGATCACTGAGATTTTGAAGGCAGCCTGGGCTACCAGTGAGTTCTGGGTTAGTCTGGGCTAGAATGAGACCCTGCCTCAAAAAGAAGGAGAAGAAGGAAGAGGAGGAGGAGGAAAGAAAGATAGAAAGAAGAAAGAGCGAATGAGAAAAAGAAAAATAGAAACTACCAGAGCTCCACACCATGCACTCGCTGCCTTCTCTTTCCTTCCCCCTCCCCTCCTCTTCTCCCCCTCCTGCTTGCTCGGTGCTCTTTCTGGATGTGTGTGTGGTATGCATGCGTGCATATGATGTGTGTGGGGTGCTCATTCATGCATGTGTATATACATATGTGAAGGCCAGAGATTGACACGAGTTGTCTTCCTCAGTTGATCTTTGCCTTATTTATTGGGACAAGGTCTGTCCCTGAACGCAGAGCTTACTGATTTGGCTAGTCTAGCCAGTCAGCATGCCCCAAGGGTCTTCCTGAGCACTGGGACATGCACTGCCATGCCGTGCCCAGCACTTCTGTGGGCGCTGGGGATCCAAACTCACGTCCTCACGCTTGCACAGTGCAATGATCCATCTCCCCAGAGCCACTTTTGAACCCAGGTGGGCGTGAGGCTCACTAAGTAGACAGAGAGTGACCTTGAACTCCCAATCCTCCTGCCTCCACTTTTTCTTTTTTAATTTATGAGAGACAAAATGGGCGGGCCTTCAGCTGCTGCAGACAAACTCCACACACGTGCACCCCCTTGTGTGCATGTGCAATATCGCATGCTTGCGTCACTGTGCGTCTGGCTTACATGAGACCTGCAGATTCGAACATGAGTTCTCAGACTTCTCAGGCAAGCACTTGACCACTAAGCCATCTCTCCATCCCTCTCCCCACTTTTCAAGTGCTAAAATTATATGCCTGTAATTTCACAGACCTGGTCAGCTCTTGGTCACTACAAACCCATCTGACCTGGAGCTGGACCCATTTCTGCCCTTGATATGGTTTGTGCAACTGTTCCCTCTATATCTGGGAAGATGCCACCCACAGTCACCCTAGATGCCTCCCTTTCTCGTATCAGCCACCTCCACACCTTGGCAGAGCTATGTGCCTGCAGCATTCAGAGCCTCCTGCCCATTCCCTATTGTAACCTCAGTTAAGCCCTCTTTTCCAACCTGGAGTATCGCAGCAGTCTCCAGGCAAGGTCTCCAGTCTAGGCTCCACATGCAACCCATGCAGTCTTCTCCAGGAAGCCTTCCCTGACCTCCCCAGGCTAAGGGAATGGCCTAGTGTCTCCTCTGGTACCAAGTGCATCTCACAACAGAAAGTTCAGTATGCTGTGCTGAAATTGTCTTTGGCTCCCAGACTGACTTGTGCCTAGTATACAGGAAGTGTCTAATAAATACTAGTTCAATGAATAAACACTACAGGAGTGAATGAGTGATGCCCATGGAAAAGTGGCAACAGCACTATGTTGGGAAACAGAGCCAGGCTCTCTCATGGACTTTGCCATCAACTCCCTGAGGAGCTCAGGCCTGCCACCTAACCTTTGGGCCTACCCAGTTTCTCACCCCTGGACAGTCTCGGGCACTCTGCACACATGCATGCACATATTTGGGGCAGGAGCATTTCAGGCAGAGGACCCAGGAGTTTGAGTCTCCAGTCCCACTGCCTCAGAAACAAGAACAAGGGGGGTGAGAAAGCTCACAGGTGCTTCTTGAGGCAGGATCTAGGTGTCTGCTGTGAAAGCCATCAGAGCCCACATCCTGCCAGCTGGCAATGGAAGGGGCCGGCCACCTGCTGATTTTCTTCTTCTCCTCACACCTCTGAAGGGACTGGTGGAGTTCCCCATGGCAAAGTAGATTCAAACCCTAAAGCTGATTCTCAGTCTGGACATGGTGACATACATCTGTAATGCTAGCATTTGGGAGGCTGAGACACGTCGCTTACACCTTTTCAATTTCTGCAAATGAGTTCAAGGTCCATCTGTGTTACATGGTGAGTTCCAGAGCAAGCCCTGTCTCAAAAAACAAAACAAAAAGCCCCTGCAGTCCACTGTACTTAAGGAGGCTGAGGAAAAAGGACAGCCATGAGTTCAAGACCAGCCTGGGCTACAGTATCTAGACCCCCATCTTCAAAAAAGCTGATTTTCAGGCTGGGTGTGGTGGGTCAGCACTCAGGATCCTGGCTGAGGTAGGACAGCCTGAGCTACAAAATGAGACTAGGGGCACGCCTTTAATCCCAGCACTCAGGAGGCACAGGTAGGAGGATTGCCATGAGGCCACCCTGAGACTACATAGTGAATTCCAGGTCAGCCTGGGTTAGAATGAGACCCTACCTTGAAAAACTGGAGGAAAAAATAAACAAAACACTGAACCGGGTGTGGTGGCACACATCTTTAATCCCAGCACTCCAGAGGCAGAGGTAGGAGGATTGCTCCGAGTTTGAGGCCACCCTGTGACTACGTAGTGAATTCCAGGTCAGCCTGGCCTAGAGTGAGACCCTACCTCGAGCAAAAAAAAAAAAAAATCAAAAACCACTGGCAGGGGTGTGGTGGGCCATGCCTTTAATCCCAATACTGGGGAGGCAGAGGTAGGAAGATGGCTGTGCGTTCAAGATCAGCCTGGGACTACAGAGTGAATGCCAGGTCAGCCTTACCTTGAAAAAAAATAAAAAGCAAGTTGGAGCCTCCCTTTATGGCGTGCTAGGGCACAGGGAGGCCAGGGTAGAAAAATACACATGTATCTAAAACCTGACCCAGTGGGTCCAGAACCCACCCACTGAGTTGTGCCACGGTCCTTATTTCCCCCAGCTCTGCTTGGGAGGAGACGGATCAGGTGTGGCCTGCTGCTCAGTGGGGAGGTAAGACTTGTTTTGCGAGCCTGCGGGTGATAAACGTGCCAGCAGCGCAAAACACAGCAGTGTCTCCCCGAGTCAACCGCTCCTCCCCTTTCGCTGCAGGTCTCAAGACAACCGCGTGGTGGCAACAAAGAGGCAGGCTCCAGAGGTGGCCGCAAAGGACAGCTCGGCGGTTTTATATGTGGCAAAATATTTCTCCTACAGGAGTACAGACAAGTAGACGGACAGATGGGCACAGGACGCAGACAGAGAGGGCAAAGGTTGGGCAGTGGTGTCTTCTAACCAGTCAGTGGAAGCTGCACCCCGCCCCCAGGTGGGAGGGGGGTGGGATGACATTGGCACAGGAGGTGGCGAGACAGGCGTGAAGTGCCCATCCCTGAGGTGGGCAGCCGGGCAGGGCCCAGTCCTCGTTGGCACAATCGGCTCTCTCTGGCCCAGCTGTGACGCTGGGGAGGGGCAGGACTGCCGGGCTCTAATGGATGTGGAGAGTACCCTAAGAGAGAGGCGCTAAAAGCCTCTCCTGGGAGAAGTGGACACGGGGGAAGGACAGGAAGGATCACGAGGCGAATACGAGTAAGCAGCAGCAGCCAGGGGGAGATCAGAGGACCTCAGGAAAGCCCTGAGTCGTGGTCACCTTTTGGGGTTCCAATCCACAGGGCCTCTCCCCTGGGGCCTCAGGCAGGGTAAAGGTGAAGGAATAGGATTTTCTTTCTTTTTTGGTTTAGAATGAGGTGAGCCAGAATGTTCATGGTCTCCACACCCGGATGGCAGGAGACGGGGAGGGGCCTCAGGTGCAGAGGCCCCCTCCGTGATGGCAGCAGGCAGGGGTGCTGTTGATCAAAGCTCATTCCTGGGATAGGTAAGGACCGAGGCATGGCGGTGGGGTGCAGCATCTTGGGTTGCCCACTCCTCAGGGCTCTAGGACCCTGGCCTTGTCATCACCATGGAGGGCAGGGGGCTGCACTTCTGAGGATTGTCAGTTCCAGCCCGGCCCCCTTCCCCATGGTTTTCCATGTCGTGGCTTCCACCTTCCAGAGAATGCTGCTAAGAAGCTACAGGAGGAGGTGGGCATGATGAGGGACCCTGGGTCTGGGGTTTAGAGAAGATTCAGTGGTCCCCCTCTCCGGGGAAAAACGCCGAGTCCTTCCCAAACCTCCCACGTTGGGTGGGTGGGCGGAAGGCCCCCATCCTTTGGGACTTTCACTTAAGAGACCAGGTCGGAAAGTCAAATGCACCGTTTCTCTGGGAGTGGAAGAGCCCCCTAAGATGTGGATCGGCTACTTCAGAAACTGGGTAATCCCCCCATCCACCTAGAGCAAGTCAGGGAACCCTGCGGCTGGGAAGTAGAGGGTCTCTCCCAGGAGCTGGGATGCCAACCACCAAAGAAACGCCCACCTTTGAGCAACAGCGCCCCCCGGAGGCAAGACACTTCACAGGTGGTGAGCCCCCTGCCCTCCCCTCTCCTCCCGGGGCTCGGAGCCCTTCCTGCAAGGATGTGGTCCCCGGCCTCTCAGCGGATGTAGACGCCTTGCCCCCAGCCCTCCAGCTCGTTCTTGTTGCGCCCCAGGACCGGCCCCCCACCCTCCGCGCAGTAGCGGGCCTTATTCCGGCCCCGGTTCCGGTTGTCGGTCATCTCCTCCTCATAGTCTTCCTCCTCGTCCTCCCAAGAGCCCTGGCGGGCGGGTGGCGTGCCGCCCCCTGCAGGGTCTCCAGGCCCTGGCCCCTCCGAGGGGTCAGTCTCCATGTCCACGCACGAATCTCCCGGCTCCGTGTAAGCAGAGTTTCGGCTGCCAGGGGTGTCGGCATCAAACGTGTCTTGGCGGGATAGCGCCCGCAGGGTGCCTGCCCGGCCAGGTGGGTGGTTGCTGGGGTAAAGGCCCGGGGGCTGGCCTAGCTCCCCCGGGTACTCGTGCACGCTGGCGTGCTCCCCGGTGGTGGCCCGGTCCAACGGCTGGTCCCCAGAAGCAAGGTAGGGTCCCTGGTTAGCAGACAGACGGCACACACCATGCAGATCAGGCAGGGGTGAGAAAAACACAACAAAGCAAAGCAGGTTAGTGATGGCGTCAAGACACCAGCATGGCCGAGGGAGGAGGGCGCGGGCGCTGGGGGAGGGGCATCCGGGACCCCGGCCATGGGCTCTAAAGCTTGGCCAGAGGACAGGCCCTGGAACATTTGCTTCTCTAACTGCACATCTGACCTGAACTCTCCTGGTAACCATGGTAGGGAGCCCCTGAACAATTAGTCACTGCTTCCTCAATGCATATTATTAATGCTGTCCTGGGTTAATCACCATTAACAGCTCATTAGTATTGCCACTCATTAGTGGTTGATTGGGTTAGTAAATGCCTCCTGTCTCCTAAATACATTATGAGATTTCGGCTCAAACTCACTGACTTCAGCTTCTTCAGCCCACACCAGATCTCAATCACAGGCTTCCAGAAGCCCAGCATCTCCTCCCCGGCCCTCAACAAGAGCTCAAAACAGCCAGCTAATGAGTCTCCCTCCCACACTGGAGATCATGAGATGGCCTAATGTCCTCGTCGCCAGTGGCTGACAGCCACTGCTTACCACCACCTCAGGTTTTGTGACCCCGAGTAAATATCCCCCCCCCCACCCCCCGCCCATGGCTCAGCTTCCTGCTTGCGACGGGAATTAAAGACAGCAGCAGTTTTCAAATTCCTGGAGCTCTCCTGAGGTCCCCATGGAGATGAAGGGGAGGCCAGGAGCCCCGCTCCCTGATGTCTTTTATATATACACTCAGCTCCCATCTAGGAGTCAGAGAACAAGTGGGCTGCTGCTGAAAACAAGTTGAGATGCAGCAGTCTGGGATGACTGTATGTGGTTCTGGCTCCAAACCAGAGCCATATACTTAATGGGCTCGGAGATGGGCGCATGGGAGGGCGGCCTTTCCTGTACTGTGTCCCACTGGGAAAGGGCAGAAGTCACCGCACTAACGCACAGAAAATGCCGCAGCCTAGACCCTCTCCCCCCTTTTGGGAGTGAGGGATGTTAGGGGAGGTGTCTAGATTCAAAGGTTTCTGATCTGTTGGGCGTTATAATGCAAGCCTGTAATCCCAGCACTCAGGAGGCTGAGGCAGGTGGCTTGTCTCCAGTTTTGAAGCCAGCCTGGACTCCGTAGGGAATAACGGGCCAGTCAGGGCTACAGGGCTAGAATGAAACAATCTCAAAAAACAAATTAATAAAATGAAAGGGGAGCGGGTCTTCCTAGGATTTTTTTTTTTTTTTCTCCTCCTAGTTCCTGTTCCTTTTTTGTTTGTTTCTCGAGGTAGGGTTTTGCTCTAGCCCAGGCTGAACCTGGAATTCACCATGTAGTCTCAGGCTAGCCTCGAACTCACAGCAATCCTCTTACCTCTGCCTCCCCAGTGGTGGGCTTAAAGGTGTGCGCCCCCACGCCCGGCTAGGCCCTAGTTTTACAGGGGCCTCAGGCCCAGGGAGGCTGCAGCAGCAGCCAGCCCCAGTCCCACCAAAAACCACAGACACCAGAAGCTGCCGCTCACCACGTTTTTTTTTGTTTTTTTTTTTTTACAAAATAAAGCTCTTCTCTTCCTGCCCCATGTCCCCTGCACTCCAGGGCGGGAGGGAATGCAGGCGGGGCACCGACTACAGGGCATGCTCCTGCGGCTGGGCCACCGAGTCGCCTCCCCGCGGCGAGGCCTCGAGCCCGCCCCAGAAGCTGAGGTTTCTCCTGAGCGAGGTGAGCACCTGTACCTGGAGGTTGGAGACCGGGGCGGGGCTGGCGGCCAACGCCGCGGAGGCCATGGTGCGGTTCAGCAGCGGGTTGGGCGGCGTGCTGCTGGGCGGGTGCGTGGCCTTCCAGTAGGCTTCCAAGTACTCGGCCAGGTGCTCGCAGGCATCTTCCAATTGGTTTTCGTCCAAGATAATGTCAAACATTTCCTGTGGAGGTGGGGGTTAGGGGCGGGGCTGGGATGAGCAGGAGCGTGACCAAGGGATTAAGGGGGTGGCCTGGGTGCAGTGGGTGGAGCCAAGGGGGTTGAAGGACAAGGTTAAACAGAGGCCTCTGGATGTGGAGGAAGGGAAGAAGGATGCTCAGATTTACAAACAGGCCGACTGGCAAGAGGTCTGAAAGTCCAGTTTAGCCCAACTCCCTCATTCTAGGGATAAGGCAACCAGTGCTTGGCTCCTCACCAAGAAGAAGAGGTATTTGAGCTCCCACTCTGCCAACCCTTTCTCCCCATGGACCAGTCTACACCCACAGACCTGGCCCCGGTGTCTCTGGTCATCCTGTCTCCTGAGCAGGCTGGGGGAAACTAGGAGAACCCAAATGCATGTCCCTCCCTTCCATCTCCCAGGTCTCAGCACTCACAGGGGGACACTGGGCCAGCTTCTCCGAGGCTGCTATTTGGACATTGAGGTGTTTAGACTGAGACTTTCCTCGGGATTTGATGAGCCTCTGCAGTACCTGGTAGGGGACAAAAGGAAAAGCTAGAAGGACTGCAAGCAATGCATCATATCCAAAAGGCAGGTTCGGGTTGGAGCCAGTGGGAAGTCCGTGTCAGAGCGGTGGAATGTTCCATGACTCTGCCGTTCCATGATTTCTGCCCAAGTGATCTCACCAGTCTTGTGTCCACCCTACACAAGGCTCAAGCTCTCTCTCGGGTCTTAGGCCAGCCTCTCCTCAGGGAACCTCTGTCAAAGGTAAAGACTCACCCTCCCACCACCTTGACAATAGGTGTCAGCCTCCAGGCTAGTGCCTCCCAGTCCATGAGAACCACTGCAGTCATCCTCCCTGGTGGAACTCGTTGGGTGTTGGGTACCAGCATTGTTTTGGGCTGGTTAGTTTCTTTTCTTTTAAATTTTTGGCTATAGCTGGCAATTTTACTTCCACGTTTTTCAGTGATGGATGTTTGTTTGTTTTGAAAGAATGGGTGCACCAGGGCCTTAAGCTACTGTAAACAAATTCCAGATGCATGCTCCACCTTGTGCGTCTGGCTTACATGGGTACTGAGGAATTGAGCCTGGGTCCTTAGGCTTCTCAGGCAAGCACCCTAACTGCTAAGCCATCTCTCCAGCCCCAATTAGTTAGTTTCTTTCCTTCCTTCTTTTTTTTTAATTTTTTTTTGTTTATTTTTACTTATTTTTTGAGAGCGACAGACAGAGAGAAAAAGAGGCAGAGAGAGAGAGGAGAGTGGGCACACCAGGGCTTCTAGCCACTGCAAACAAACTCCAAATGCGTGCACCCCCCCTTGTGCATCTGGCTGACGTGGGTCCTGGGGAATCAAGCCTTGAACCAGGGCCCTTAGGTTTCACAGGCAAGTGCTTAACTGCTAAGCCATCTCTCCAGCCCTTTTTTATTCTTTTTTATTTTTCAAGGTAGCTCAGGCTAACCTGGAATTCACTAAGTAGTCTTAGGGTGGTTTTGAACTCATGACAAACCTCCTACCTCTGCCTCCCAAGTGCTGGGATTAAAGGTGTGTGCCATCACACCCAGCTGGACTGCATTTTTAGAGGGAGAGAATGGGTGTGCCAGGACCTGCAGCTGTTGCAAATGAACTCCAGAAACATTCACTATCATAAGCATCTGGCTTACATGGATTCTGGGGAGTCAAACTTAGATCCTTAGGCTTCACAGGCAAGTGCCTTAACCGCTAAGCCATCTGTCCAGCCCAACATCATTTCTTTTTATTTGGCAGGCAATGGAGTTTAAGACTTACCTGGAATTCACTCTGTAGTCTCAGGATGGCCTTAAACTCACCGTGATCCTCCTACTTCTGCCTCCCAAGTGCTGAGATTAAAGGCATGAGCCATGACACCCGGCTTCCAAAACATTACTGGTTTTAAGGAATATGTGGTGGGATGGCTTAGTGGTTAAGGCACTTGCCTGCAAAGCCAAAGGAACCAGATTTGATTACCCAGGTCCCACGTAAGCCAGATGCGCAAGGTGGCATGTGTCTGGAGTTCATTTGCAGCGGCTGGAGGCCCTGGGGCACCAAGTCTCAATCTCTCTCTCTCAATTCCTCCTTCTCTCTGTCAAATAAAAATAAAATTAAAAGCCGGGCATGGTGATGCACATCTTTAATCCCAGCACTCGAGAGGCAAAGGTAGGAAGACTGCCATTAGTTCGAGACTACCCTGAGAATACAGAGTGAATTCCAGGTCAGCCTGGGCTACACTTAGACCCTACTTCAAAAAACCAAATAATAATAATAAAATAAAAAAAGAAAAGAAATACCTGGCGGGGCTGAATGGAGAGATGGCTTTGCAGTTAAAGTGCTTGCCTGTGAAGCCTAAGGATCCAGGTTTGATTCCTCAGTACCCATGTAAAGCCAGATGTACAAGGGGGCATACGCGTCTGGAGTTCCCTTGTAGTGGCTAGAGGCCCTGGCATGCACATTCATTCCCCCCTCCTCAAAAAAATAAATTAAAAAAAAAGAAATACATGGTGAAGGGAAGAGAGTGGTAGCCCATATCTATAATTCCAGCATATGTGTGTGTGTGTGTGTGTGTGTGTGTGTGTGTGTGTGTGTGTCTCACTCTGTAGCCCCAGGCTGACCTCAAACTCAGAGCGATCATATACATATAGTGCTAGGTCTGCAAAGATGGCTCAGCCATTAAGGTGCTTGCCTATAGAGCCTAACAACTGGCTTTGAATCCCCAGTATCCACATACAGCCAGATGCACAGTGGCACATACATCTGGGGTTTGTTTGCAGCAGCTGAAGGCCCTGGTGCACCCATATTCTCTCTCTGCTTGCAAATAAATAAAAATATTTTAATAAAAATATTATATTTATAACACACACACACACACATATATATACATACATATATACACACTATTTTATATGTACATGCCTATAATCCTAGCACTTGGGAGGTGGAGGCACAGGATCAAGAGTTCAAGACCGGGCTGGAGAGATGGATCAGTGGTTAAGGTGCTTGCCTGCACAGCTTAGTGGCCCAGGTTTGATTCCCCAGTACATAAAGCCAGATGTACACAGGGCATAAGCAACTAGAGTTTGTTTGCAGCAGTTGTAGGCCCTGGTGTGCCCATTCCCATTTTTTCTTTCCCTCTTCTCTCTCTGGTTTCAAATAAATTAAAAAAAAAATTTTTTAAAGAGGTCAAGGATAGTCTAGGTAGGCTAAATAAGACTCTGTCTCAAACACACACACAAAAAATACAGTACCTTCATGGGTACCAGACATTTTGTATATTAATCCATTTATTTATCTTCACAGTAGCCCATGGAGTATGTTTATATGGTAATGAGGAAACTAAGGCACAGAGATGTTAGGTGACTTGCCAAAGAAACACAGCGCCAGTAAATGACAGTCCCCTGTAGGAAACCTCGGCAGGCTGGTTCCAGAGTCCCCGCCCACAACCTCAGTGGGGGAAATGGAAGCCACAAAACTGTTTTCAAATCCATTACCTCAATTTAATCCTCTCAACATCCCCATCCTCAAGTACATAAGTACCATCATGCCCATTATCTCTTTAGACACTTCAGACTCAGAAAGGCTAAGAAACCAGAAGAGGGTTCTTAGCTCATAGGATGCTACTATGGAATGACAGTTACCACTGCTGGCATTGGGCCTCTTACATCACTGACTCCCCCCACCTCTGTGTGTGTGTGTGTATGTATGTATGTGTGTGTGTGTGTGTGTGTGTGTGTGTGTATGTATGTATGTATGTATGTATGTATGTATGTATGTGTGTGTATGTATGTGTGTGTGTATATGTATATATATATATATATATATATACATATATATATATATATATATAACATGTTATGTTTGACCTCCTCAAAAGCAACCCAGGAGGAGTCTGGGGAGATGGCTCAGCAGTAAAAGGTTCTTGCTTGCAAAGCCTGCTGGGTCATGCTCAATTCCCCAGCACTCACATAGAGTGAGAAGCAAAGTAGTACATATGTCTGGTTTCCACTTACAGTGGCAAGAGACCCTGGTGTGGGTGTGTGTGCACTTGTGCGCAAATAATAAATTCCATGTGGGGTGGCATATACCTTTAATCCCAGCACTTAAGAGGGCAGAGGTAGGAGGATCACTGTGAGTTTGAGGCCAGCCTAGGACTATGGAGTGAGTTCCAGGTCAGCTTGGACTACAGTGAAACCCTACCTCAAAAACAAACATAAATAAATAAATGGACCAGAGTGTTTTAAAATAAAAATTAAAAAAAAAAGTAACAGGAACCTGGCATCGGGTTACATGTCTGTAATCCCAGCACTGGAGAGGCTCAGGCAGGGGGATCAGGAGTTCAAGGCCAGCCTGGGATACATGAGACTTTGTCTCAAAGAGACCAAAAATAAAATAAAAACAAACCCAGAAGCCGGGCGTGGTAGCGCATGCCTTTAATCCCAGCACCCACACTTGGGAGACAGAGGTAGGAGGATTACCATGAGTTTGATGCCACCATGAGACTACATAGTGAATTCAAGGTTAGCCTGGACTAGAGTGAAACCCTTTGAAAAACCAATCAACAAACAGAAAGCCTTCACCCAAAATTTTCTTCCATTTTTTTTTTTCTGGAATTGATTATGTAGTTTCAGGCTGGCCTCTAACTCAAGGTGATCCTCCTACCTCTGCCTTCTGAGTGCAGGGATGAAAGGCATACACCACCACGCCTGGCTCTCCATGTTTCCTAAATCCCCACTGACATCTGGAAAGGAAAGTTCATGGAGCTAGGTGTGATGACATCAGCACTTATGAGGCTGAGGTAGGAAGATTGCCAAATTCAATGTCAGTCTGGAGTAAATCAGTCTTACTACCATTGTCCTATCAAAGTCCAAATAAGGACAGTACAGCTAAAAGGGTTGACATGAGAGGACAGGAAATTAGGACAGCACAGCCCAAAGTACAGACATTAGAGGACAGGAAAGACCTCCCAGTTGCCAAGTAGCTGGATGACTCCAGAATAAATCAAACCAAATTCTTTCAGTTTTCTGGTCCAATAATGGGAAGCTAAGCACAGTGAAGATGGAACTAACCTGTGTGACCCTAATGACATGAAAGGGTGGATGCTGACTCTTTTCTGACTGCTGTGCATTCATATTAGGATGCAGCTGGGCATGGTGGCGCACGCATTTCATCCCAGTACTGGCGAGGTAGAGGAAGGAGGTATTGCTGTGAGTTTGAGGCCAGTGTGAGCATAGTGAATTCCAGGACAGCCTGGGCTAGAGCAAGACCCTACCTTGAAAAGCCAAAAAGAAAAGAAGGATGCATTTTCCCAATGTCCATGTAGTGAAGTCTTAGAGAGAAGGTAGGTAAGGCTGGGGACATTGAGTGACCACCCCTCAGAAGCAGCAATGTACATCCATACAGCTTAGCTCCAGAACATTCCTTATAGACCATGTCATCTCACCAGGGTCAGTCTCTTGCACTCACCTTGGGAGAGGTGATCTTGATGTAAACAATGATGGGGGCCAGCGAGGTCTTGGAAAGCTGGGCTGGGTGGTTGATGGTGTCAGCATCCAGAGCAACCAACTGCAGGGTTCGGGCCAGCTCAAAGATCCGCTCGATCTCACTCTGCACCTCAGCTGGGAGCATGGCGGAGAGGATTGTAAGGCAGCCCCCAGGAGGCAGTGGGGAAAAGGAACACTTCTGGAAGTTTCCCAAGTACCACCTTACAACCCTCCCACTCTTTCCGGCTGGGAACTCAGCACTCCGTGGGCAGCTCACCCAGGCTGGAGCGTGTGTTGGAGCGCTCAATGATGATGTGCTTGCTGGGGTTGTTGAGGACTGAGCGCTTGGCCAGGGAAATGTCGGCTGTCACTCGAGTGATGGAGATCCTGAGGGGACCAGGGAGGGAGAGAGTCAGGGTGAACTAGAACAAACTGCCTACTCCCAGGCTCCAGGTCAGCCTCCTGTGTCTCTCTGTGTCCAAGAGCCTTGGCTAGGAGGGCCCCTCCAGACATTTTGTTCATCTCCAGGTGGGAGGTGGGAGTCATATGGGAAGCCAGCTCCCAGGGTCTTACCTGCCATCAAACCGATGCTTCAGGAAGTCAAATAAAGCTTTCTGCATCATGTCTGTAACCTGCCATTGGGAGTTGGAGGAGGGAGGGAGATGTCAGTATCTGAATGCCTGCTGGGTAGCTAAACCCTCCCTCTCTACCTTCTTTGGAAATTCCCAAGATGATGGGGCCCCTCGGGTGAGCAAGGGTTCCTTCTGGGTCTGGAGTTTTCAGTGATGTCTGACTCCCAAAACTCTCTTAGGTAGCACATTGCAAGAAGGTTCTTTGGGGGTTCCCTTGGGGGTACTGGGCACTGCTGAGTGGGCCTCAGAAAGTCAGGACCCTCTTGGCATTTCCTGCCAAGGTCTGTGGTGTGTGAGGATGTGGGCCCTTTTAGGGATCCTACGAGGCAGCAGCGCTCTCTTGATCTTTGGCCCCCTCTGTGTGCGCTTCCCTCTGGGGTCCTACCTCATAACCCTTGAGCGATGGTCCCACCAGGATGATAGGCCTCATGGAAGGCACCACGTCATAGGGGGGCACGTGCTCTGTCTGCAGGGGGAAGGAGGAAGGGGATACCCCAGAGTGGAGATGGCATTCATCCCTCTCCCCCAGCCTCCAGGCTCACCCATGCAGCCTTTCCTCCCCTCAGTCCCAGAGCCCAGAGGTGGAGATCAGGGTGAGGTGGGAAGGGATGGCCGGGGAAAGACCAGGAAGGGTAGGGAAAGGGGAGTAGATATGGGAACGGGTGTTAGAAGGTCCCCCAGCTCATCCCAGGGGTGGGGGGGGGACATGGAAAGCTGTGATACTCACCGACTTCTGCTTCTGTTTGGCTGAGTCCAGAGATTGCCAGGAGAGGGGGAGGGAAGGAAAGAGGGGAGCGCACCCGGGCAGGGTCAGAGGGTGCAAGGAAGGAGCCAGGACAGGAAGGGGGAAGGAGAGCGGGCAAACGAGGAGAGATAACAGGGCATGCGTGTTAGTGACAGACAGAGCCAGAGAGGGGGCATGGGACCCCGTGCCAAGAGGGATTGGGGCTGGAGTCAGGACTGACAGTCATCAGTGAACTTGGGAATACGTGGACAAGCCTACTACCCTTCTGAGCCTCGGCAAAGAACTAGAGAAGATGGCAGCTCCTAATTCGGGCCCACCTCCTGCCCCAGTGCCCCAGTTCATTTCAAGGACCCTCTATCTGCCTTGCTTTGCAGCCAGTAAACCCCTCGCGCATCCACCCTTGGAGTTGGAAAGGGACAAGGGATGCCATTTCATTCCCTTCTTCAAGAGCCAGAGTGGGGCATATGTGGGAATATTCCATCCCACTGGTTGTGAGAGCAAAGACAGAAAACCAAAAACCCTGCTTCCTCACGGAGGGACAGGCTTCCAAGGGCAAGAGCCGTCCCTTCATAGGGAGCTGGGCAGTGGGGTTGTGAAAACTGAGGAATGGGCCCACCCCCGCTTCCGGCTTTGCAGCAAAACCGGAGGCATGAAGTATAGGCTGGACCACTCCAGCCCCTCTCCCTACAGACCAGGGTCCTGACCCTCCCTTGCAGGAAGGCAGCCAGAGTTACCTTCTTAAAGAAGGGGATGCGCTTGCCGTGAGGTGGCGGGGTGGTGACACTGCTCACGCTAGTCTTGGCAGAGCCGCTGTGCTCCCCCAGCTCTGCCTCCTCATCCTCTAACTCTAGGGGGTCTAGCTCAAAGGCTAAGTTAGTCGTTTCATTACCTGGACCAGCCGGGAAGGAAGTGAGGGGAGAGAAGGATGGGATGAGCATGGAGACACAGTGCAGAACACAGGGATGGGATGGGGAGAAAAGAAAGAAGAGGTGAATGGAAGAAGGCTAGGGAGAAATGAATGGGGGCATGGGGATGGGCAGGGAGGGGCTGGCAGAGAGATGGAGCTACCACAGAAAAGGGGAGAGGAGAGACATGACAGGCCCAGCTTGAAGGGGTATCCTAATCTTCATGGATGGGGTGCCACTGCATGTAATTGGCGGAGGGGGGGGGGTTCTGAATTGGGATGCCTCTTGCTATAGGGAAGAAGGGCCCAGGCAGTGGGAAGACCACCCCACCCAGGAAAGCTTCCCCTCCCCTGGGTTGGTAGCAGCTCTTACCACTGGCAGGCGGTGTGGGGCGGCGGGTGCCAGTCACCACGTCTCCCAGACTGGAACTGGAGTTGTCACCTGATTTGCTGTGTGGGCAGAGAAGCACAAGGACCTGGTGAGTAGACCGGGGGAGGGGGGGGACGTGGGTATGGGGGATCGTGGTCCTGTCACATGCTGTACCCCTGCCAGCCCTCCAGCCCACCCTGGTGAGGTTATGAGCAGCTCTGGTGCCCTCAGGGTTGGGGGTCAGCTTGGGGCCCCGTCCCCGGCTCGACACCTGGAGCTGAGGCGGTTCTGGCGCAGGGTCTGCTCTTGCAGCAGGCGAAGGCTGTCCAGCTTGACAGGACTGGGGATGAAGCCGACCTCACAGCCCTCCTTCACCAGGCGCCCGATCCACCAGTCATTGTTGTATTTCTGCAAACGGCAGCAGGTGGGGGTGGGGAGACCAAGAGGAAGTGGAGGTGGGCACCACAGTCACCTTCCAGGAGACCTCCGGGCTGCTGACCTTGTCAGAGGGAGGTAACAGCAAAGAGTCCTCCGCCCTCTCGCCCCAGCCTCGGAGGAGAGTCCTCCAACTCTCAAGGCAACCCCGGGACCAGAACCTCTCTGGCCATGGACGCCCCTCTCCCACAGAAGACAGCAGTGCCCTCCTGCCTCCCTGGGACCCGTGCTGTTGGGGACCAGCAGGAGACATACCTATGTGCTCAGGACACATGTCACTCTAGTCATAAGCCTCATGCCAAACTCCCAATGGCCTTGTGACCTAGGCATTACCACCCATTTACCAACCAAAACCTCAGTCTTGGAGTGGTGAAGAGACTTGCCTAAGGCCACAGAGACTCAGGCCAGGAAGTCCTCTAGAGCTCCAGCCACCCCTTCCCCGATACCCCCAACCTCGGCTTCCTTCAGATGCCAAAAGCTTGGCCCACCTCTTTGATGTGCAGGAAGTCCTTGGGCTCAAAGGTGATGGCCGCTCCCTGCACGGGGACTTCATCCCCCGGAGACGGGTTATAGCCGACATTTGTCCTCACGGCAAAAGCCACTGGCTTGGTCTAGGCGAGGCATATGGAGAGGACAATACAGCGTTGAAGCATGGTGCACTGGACTGCCTGACGGGGTGGTGACTCTGTGGACGCTTGCTTTGTAGTGTGTTCGTAAAAATATATACTGAGAGCCATGCATGGTGGCGCATGTCTTTAATCCCAGCACTTAGGAGGCAGAGGTAGGAGGATTGCCATGAGTTCGAGGCCACCCTGAGACTACATAGTGAATTCCAGGTCAGCCTGAGCTAGAGCGAGACCCTATCTTGAAAAACTGAAGGAAAAAAAAAAAAAAAAAGTACTGGCGAGATGGCCTAGCAATTAAGGTGTTTGCCTTAGAAGCCAAATGACCCAGGTTTGATTCCCCAGTACCCACGTAAGCCAGATGCACAAGGTGGCGCGTGAGTCTGGAGTTTGTTTACAGTAGCCAAAGGCCCTGTGCACCCATCTTCTCTATCTACCTCTTTCTCTCTTTCTGAAATAAAATATATTTAAAAATTTTTAAATATATATGAACAAAAAACTCAGCAATAAATGAACTTTAATCAAAAAACAAAAATTAGTTAATAAAAATTAAAAACAAATAAATAAAAATATTTTTATTTAAAATAATGTTTAAAAAGTATTTATGGGGCTGGAGAGATGACTTAGCAGTTAAAGCGCTAGCCTGGGAAGCCTAAGGACTCATGTTCAACTCTCCAGGTCTCACGTAAGCCAGACGCACAGAGTGACACATTCATAAGGTTGCACATGCGCACAAAAGGGCACACATGTCTGGAGTTTGACTGCAGTGGCTGGAGGCCCTGGCATGCCAATTCTCTCTCTCTCACTTTCTCTCTTGTATTAAAAAAAAAAAAAAAAAAAAGGCCAGCTTGCTTAAAAAAAAAAAATTAAGTCTGGCTAAATGTATATGCTATGCTCACCAAACTGCCTGGTAAACAATTCTCTTAAAGTTCATACCCATATTATGCTACTCTCACTTTTGGTTACAGAAGCTTCTCTTTGCAGATGGCGGTGACCTCTGGGATGACTCAGAAGGCACCATGGTGCTAAGAAGTGACAGAGGA
Source organism: Jaculus jaculus (assembly GCF_020740685.1). NCBI lineage: Eukaryota > Metazoa > Chordata > Mammalia > Rodentia > Dipodidae > Jaculus > Jaculus jaculus. Next base: position 111,044,991 of record NC_059110.1, read on the forward strand.
GTGCTCAGCACTGAACTATCTCAATGATACCTTCCAAGGCTCAGGGTCCATTGTGGAAGAGGTGCTGGAAAGAATGTAAGAGCCAAAGGAAAGGTAGGACTCCTTAAAGCAATGTGCTCCTCTAGAGACAAAATGGCCTGGATATCCATGACCTCACAGTGCCTGGCACTACCTACACAAGACCATCGTAATAGGAGGAAAAGATCATGACATCAAAATAAAAGAGAGACTGAATGAGATGGGGAGGGGATGTGATGGAAAGTGGAACTGCAGAGGGGAAAGTGAGGAGGGAGGGGATTTTCATTTTCAATTAACAATTTTATTGTTAATTATGGAAGTTGGCAATAAAAATAAAATGACAATGTTAAAAAATTAAAAGAAAGGAAAAAAGTATTTGTGATTTATGTTTCTTATTATTATGTTTGGCTTTGCTTTATGTTTTTTATTTTTGTTATTTTTGTTCTTTCCAAGGCAGGGTCTCACTCTAGCCCAGGCTGACCTCTGTAGAACTCACTCTGTAACCCCAAACTGGCTTGAACATTCAGAGTTATCCTCCTACCTCAGTCTCCCTAGTGCTGAGATTAAAGGCATGCACCACCAAGCCTGGCTTTTTTTTTTTTTTTTTTTTTTTTTTGAGACAGGGTCTCACTCTGTAGTCTAGATTGGCCTGGAACTCATAGTCAACTTTCTGCCTCAGACTCATGGGTGCTGGGATTGTAGAACTGAGCCACTGTGTTAGGGTCCTTTTCATTTTTCAATTTGAAACAAGGTTTCATTATGTTGCCCAGGCTGGCCTCAAACACCTGGGCTTTAAACCATCCTCTTGCTCCCTCCTCCCAAGTAGCTTGTGCAGTTCCTCTAAAGTTGCCATTTCTATATATCTCCAAGTAGCACATGAGATTTATGCTGTACTCCACACTGTTTAACCTACCTGTAAGGTTCTTCTTGATACTTTTCCCAGTTCCATGACGATCAGTTACTTCAATTTCACTAATGTAACAATATTTCATCACCACAGTTAGATATCAGGTGATGACTTTGGGGCATGGCCTAACAAGAACCTGACACCTGCTTCTCTTTAGCATTGTTGATGACCCCAAGAACATCAGGAAGGACATTTTTGTATGCCATTAGAGCATCAAGGAAAGATGACAGAAAGAGCTCTCATCAGCCAGGTATGGTGGCTCATGCCTGTCACATTCTTGGGAGGCTGAAGCAAAAGGTTTACCATGAGTTGAGGCCTGTCTGGGCTACGAAGTAAATTTGGACCACGTTTCGTAAAACAAACAAAAAATGTATGGCTGGTATAGTAATGAGCATGGCTGCCTTCTAAACACACACACACACACACACGTGTGTGCATGCACACGAGGCTGCAGATGTAGCTCAGGGGTAGAGTACTTGCCTAGCATGCACAAGATACTAGGTTTAATCTCAAATACCAGGAAGGGCGGGAAAGAAAAGGAATTGGGGCTGGAAGCCAGGTGTAGTGGCCCATTCCTACAATCTCAAGCATTTTGGAGATTGAAGTAGATGGATCCTAAATTCAAGACAAGCTAGGGTTGGAATTCCAGTCCAGGAAGTTTGAATTCCAAAAGAAATACTTTTCTTTTTTTTTTCGAGGTTGGGTTTCACTCTAGCCCAGGCTGACCTGGAGTTCACTATGTAGTCTCAGGGTGGCCTCAAACTCATAGCAATCCTCCTACCTCTACCTCCCGAGTACTGGGATTAAAGGCGTGCGCCACCATCCCCTTTCCTTTCCTTTTTTTAGCCTCTTTTCTGACTATGTAAGTTTGTGCACATGTGTGTGTGCTGCTGGGAATTGAACCCAGGGCCTTGTGCAAGCTGGGCAAGTGCTCTACCACTGAGCTATATATCTCCAGTCCAGAAGTAGGCACTTTTAGCACTTGCCAAACTCCCAGGCTGTGTAGAAACTGCGTGGATTACTACCAGGTACTTCACACGCTGTAGAAGGAGACAGCTCTTACAGCCCACATTTGGAAGAGGAAGAACAAGGTACACTGAATTAACGGGTATGGCACCGAAAGCAGCAGGGCCGATACTTGACTCTGGCTCTGTCCAGGCTCCCAGAGGCCTGAGGAGGGGGAGATCACGGCTGCAAGCCCCTTCCCCGCCTTTCTCACCTTGGCTTTCTCAAGCTGTGCTAAGGCCTGGCGCTCTGCCTCCTTCCTTAAGGCTTCCCGGTCTTCCTCCAGAGACACGTCAGAGTCTGACGGGCGGCTAGTGTAGGACTCTGCCGAGCCCTGGAAGCAGAGAGTGCCAATTCAGGGCCAGTGCGACCTCCCCCAGCTCCTGAGCCGGACTGGGAGGCGTGGAGGTGCCACCCATCACAGATGTCTCAAGCCCCTGTCAGCCCAGCATGGTGCCACAAAGCCAAAGAGGAGGTGGCATTATGCAGAATGGGTCCTGGGGCCGAGGTTTGCAGGCCCCTGTACGATGAATGTGGCCGATGAATGTGGCCTTAGGAAGGGCAACAGCAGCAAGCGGGAGGGTTAAGGCAGGTCCAAGGACAGCTGCTTGGGGCCTGGGAGGGGTGGGAACCTGATAGGGGCACAGTGCAGGGGAGGAGTGCCAGGGGACAAGACTCATTCCACACTCCTCCTTCCCTGCCCTCCCCCAGGATTGCTGAGAGGACCCAGCAGAAGCCCAGTGGTGTCCCTTCCAGGGACCGCAGCCACCAGCTGAGGCCCAAGCCTCTGCACTGTTGCCAATGGACGGCTTGCTAGGGGTGACAGGCCCATCAACAATATTGCTATCTTCTGCCTGAGGATGTGAGGAAGCCAAATTCCTACCTCTCTTGTCTTCTAATTGGGAGTGCCTGAATCAGGCCATCCCTCTCAAAGCCACCCCCACCCCCACCCCAGGCTCTCCCAAGATTTGCAGGGTGGTGCAGGCACAAGAGGCAAGCAGAGGGCAGAACATGGGACAGGCCTTTGCCCAACACTAGGCCTCTGGGTGCCAAGGCAGCAGGAGGCTCAGAAGGCTGGATGTGCCGGGAAGCCAGCTTGGACCACACTGACCAACCCAGGGCACAAGGAACTCAGGGATACACACAGGTGTGAGACACATGGACCTCATCAAACCTAGTAACACAGGTCATAATCGTGCTAACTCATGTGTGGACTTAGTACAATGACAAGTGTGTTCGAGAGTGTGCGTTCCATGGTGTATGCTGGATGTACAGAGCAAGTCACCCAGGGGCACTCCAGGGCTCTGTGTCCCTGAGAGGCGTAAGAGGGCAGACAGCAGAAGGTATGGACTTGTTGTGACTTCCGGGGTGGTGGCAGATAGGAATATGGGGAGGACAAAGGGTTGCTGAGATGTGGGGGGAATCTGTGCTGAGGGCAGGAAAGAGCCGCTCGGCTAGGACTGTTCAATGGGTTGATCAAGACCCACCTCTCCCCAAGGGCCCCAGGTAATTAGCTGATACAAGTGTCACCCATTCCCCAGGCACATCCTGAGAGCAAGGGGCTCACTGAGGAAGGGTGGGAAGGGGATGCGGCTCACTAACAGAAGCTGGAAAAGAAGCAGAGACACAAGAGGCAGAGGCAGCTGAGTCCCTATTCTCCCCTCCTGACGGGAGCCCCCAAGTGAAGAAGACACTCAGACAGAGAAACCTGTAGAAAAGAGAGATAAGAGAGGTGCACCTTGACCCCAATGGACAGGGACACACACACACACTCTGACCCCAATGAACCGGGACACACGCACACGCACACACAAAATGGCAGGAGACAGGAAACAGTGAGGAGGCAAGGAGATAGGCTGGAGCGAAGGAAGTCCCTCCACCAGCTCTCAGAGGAGCTGCTCCTCCCACCCACCACCCACTCCATCCCTAGCTCACCACCACCATGGTCCGGCTGGGTGCCTCCATCCCATCCCGGCACCCACAGTGCCCGGCCCTGCTTGCCTAGGGGGCGGCCCACACAGCCCATTCCCCCAGGGGCTCGGGTTACAAGCAGAGTTGCTACATGTGCAAACTGCTAGGGTATATTTAGCTCAGAGATGTGGCAAGGTCTTACCCCCCCCACACACACACACTCCCGCCACCTACTGGGGGTAAGAACTGGGGAGCTGAGAGGAGAAAGAATGGGAGGTTGGGGTGTGACCCCTAGTTGGCAAAGGGAATGAAGGCTCTTCCTTCCACGAGAAGCAACAAAAGTACAGCATCATTCTTCCCACACCTGACCCTGGCTGACTTCTGTAATAGGAGGGATGAGGGAACAACTGAAGAGACTTCCAGTCTGTGTACTTAGGACGCATTCAGGTCAAAGCCTACCTTAAGTGTCCCAAACTCAGCCTAGCTCACATATGCAGAGTCAAGAGACTGAAGAGTCAAAAGCAATGGACTCGCTGTATCTAACCTGTCATGGATCTGCCCGCCACTACGTCTCTCCTGGCCCCAGGGGGGCTCATCCCAAGGAAGCCCCTCCTACCAATTGTCCTCGGCCCTCCTATGACCTACTTCATTCCTCTTTGACACTCTTTTTTTTTCCCCCAAGCCCCTTGCCTTTTTTAGGTGCCAGGCTTTGTGAAGATGCTCAGTAGTCATAGCAACCACATGCTTCCTCACTGCCTCTCCCCAGCCTGAGAGGGCCCAGCATGGAGAGTTAGGAGTGAGGAGAGTGGCCACTTCCCAGCATAGCACGGAGGGCCCAGAAGTCCACGGCCAGTACCCACCCCCTTCAGCCAGAGATGTGGGGCAAAAGTTCTCTGATGTCCAACACCTCCTGCCCCCATCTTGTGATCTCTCATGCGTGTGTGTGCGCGCGCGTGCGTTCTCTCTCCATATAAGATAGTCATGTTTGGAGGCAAGAAGCATGTCTCTCTGACCTGTGTCTCACTGAGGCTCCAATGTCTTAGCTCATTCCCCAGCACCTGCCTCCACCCTACCCTGTCACCGATTCTGGGGGAGGATATGAAAGCAGACAGCCGGCAGGGGGAGTGGGTGACAGCCCGAAGCACGCCAGGAGGAGGCAGGCCAGGCTGTCCCTGAATGAGATGACGCAGGCAGGCAGGCAGGCAGCAGGGGCTGGTGGCTGGTGCCGGAGGAGGAGGAGGAGGAGGAGGAGGAGGAGGGACGGGCGGGGGCGGGGGTTGAGGCAGTGGGTGCAGCTGACAGCATATCCCGGAGAGGTCACGGGGTGCCAGCACATTGGGGTGGCTCCAGGCAGGTGATGAATGACATGAGGAAGGGTGTCTGGAGAAAGCTGTAGGCCAGCTTGCCAGGGCTGGCCTCCACCGACCCACCACCACCTCCTCCCCCGGGCCCCACCCCCCCTTTACCTGGCGGACAAAGCTGTTGGATGTGGTATCTGAGGATGTGCTGCCATCCGACCTTTTGAACCGCCCTTTCCTCTTGCTGTATTTGCCCTGGAGAGGTGGGGGAGAAAGCAGGAAGGGAATTAGAAGGCCCTTTCCCAGCCCACAACACAACGGAGGCCCAGGGTGGGCTCCCTCCTGCTCACCCTGGCCTCACCCCCCACTGGACTCTCCCTCCAGAAGTGGTGCAGCCTGAAGGAGGGAGGGTCTCTCACCTCACGGACCCAGGGTCCAGGCCATAGCCACCATGGGGAACAGTACAAGAGAGCCCCCGGCAGGCACCTCCAAACCAAGCCAGAGGCTGGGAAGCGGGAGGCCTGAGGAGCGGGAGGCTCATTAGGCAGTAAAGCTAATTAAGATGCTGGGCAGGCTGCAGCAGCCTCGGGGGAAGGGAGAGGCTGCCTGCAGTGCTGGGGGGGGTGGTGGTGGAGGAAGAGAGCAGGGATGTCCCCCCCCACCCAACCCCAGCTGAAGCTGAGGGGCCTGAGTATGCGTGCGGTGCCCCCAGAGGGAGGAGGGACAGCAACCCAGGGCCTGGCTTCTCCCCTGAGCCAAACTCTGCTTTCTACTGGAGGGCACGCTGAGCTCTCGGAGACCCAAAGCTACCATTTCTGGGAAGAGGGAAAGAGGAGGCGGCGGCTGCACAGACCCCTATCTGGAAAGTAAACATTCCAAGCCCAACCTGTGGCCTGGTGTCGCAGCGTGTGGAAGGGAAACATGGTTCTCACTCTCATCTCCACGCTAGCAGGATTTTTTTTTCTCTCTTTCTTTCTCAGCTTTCTCACCATAAGCAAAAGGGATCCACATGCTACCCACCCCGGCTGCCACTGCCCACACCCACGGTACTAACTTTGCCACATCAATCTAAAGGCCTGTTGGCCCCACCCTAAGCCTAGCCTAGGACACAGTCCCACAGGTCCCTGGTGGGCTGGTCAGCCTTCCTCACTGGGCTCTGGGCAAGGTAGGGGGTCCTGGGTTTGGGTAGGTGATCCCAATCTGACCTCTCAGGTGCCACAGTTCAGGTTCAAGCTCCAGGTATCTCAGGCAGGCCTCCTGCGAAGGAACTGCTTCTTTGCGCTCCCAATCCCGCCTGCTCTCTCCCCCACACACTTGGTTTGGATTTCACCCAGTGCAGAATGCACAGAGTAACCACGAGCTTCAACCTGCCAAGCCCCACACCCCCAGCCTCGATCCTAGACCCCAGACCCCAGGAGGAGGACGAGTGATGGGACCTTTCCAGGATCCTATCACCTCTTCTTTCAAACTGGACACATAGTCAAACTCGTTTTAAGGATCCCTACAAAACCTAAGAGGCCCCTAGACTCTTACACCACCATTCCACCACAGGCCGGGCAAAGGGAGCGGTGCTCAGAGGGACAGGGGACAGCTGAAAAGAAGGCCCCAGTCAGCTGCTTCCCAGGCTCCAAGGGGCCTGGAGAAGGGGGGGAGAAGGAGGTATTTTTAGGTGTGACCTGACCCCCTATACACACCCATCAACCACATTATCATGGTGGTTATAGTTACTCCAGCCTGACCACAGTAATGCAAGAGTTAATGTTATCCTTGGAGAAGGACAAGTACCAGAGAAATTCCCTGGCATGACCACCCCAGACCCTGCTGGTCATTCTATGGGAATCTACCAAGCCCAAGAACACCCCATTCCTAGGGGTAACCCAGGGACATAGGAAGAGTGTGAACTGGGGAGGCAGACCCCTTTCCCCAGGTAAAACGGCTTCTTCCCTTACAGGACAGTGAGTTGGCATCCATCCAACTTTCCAAACTTTGGAGGCAATTTTTTCCTCCGGGGTTAGAGGGGGAGGGGTAAGCCAACGTGGGTGTTGGGGGGGAGGGGAATATCTAAGATAGAGATGGAGCCCGGGTGGCTGGCAAGGGGATCTGGCCCAAGGCTGTCCTCTTCCCCACCCTCGAAAGCCAGTGTCTGTGCCTTCGAAGGCCTATTGGCCCCTCCCTCTGACCATCGCCTAGTGCTGCCCCCGCCCCACCCACACCCGCCAGCGCCCCCCAAACGTGCTCTGCGTCGCCCCGCTTTGCCTGGATCTCTCTCTCTAGCCTCCCTGAGCCTCCCCTTCTCAAGATGAGAATCCTTTCCCCACACCAGCACCCTGGCTGGCCAGCCCACTGGAGCGGGTACTTGAGCCGCAGGGACCAGGGCACGGGGACGACAAGGAGGCGAGGGTGACAGGCATCCTACCCGCCCCCTCTCCACTCCAAGGCACCGCAGCGCAACTCTGGGCCAAGGCGCCCATCAATCATTGATCGCGAGGGTGAAGGGGGGCGGGGGTCGCGCCGGCACCCCTCTCCCATCGGCGCAGGGTATATAATATAACCCTTTCCTTGCCAAGGCCCCTCCAAGCCAACACCAAGGTCTGCTCCGCAGGAGCAGGGTGGTGGGGGGGGGGGGCCCTTCCCTCGAGCCTGGCACCCGTGTCTCACCTGTGGGCTGGGGTCGAAGACCTCCATGGGGATCTCCTGGGAGGACGGGTAAGGGCCCCGGGACATGCCGCTCTTCTGGACCATGGAGAGGGGTCTCCCGCCCGGCCGCCGGCCCGGCCCAGCCGGGCACCCTCAGCGCATAGAAGAGGCCGTCGGAGGCGAGAGCAGCGCCGCGCCGCGCTGCCAGCCAGCACCGGGTGCAGCCGCCCTGCCGGGCCTCGGGCTGCCCGCTCGCCGCCCTGCCGCCCTCCCCGCTCGCGCTCGCTCCTGCCTCTGCCTCTGCCTCTGCCTCGGCCGCCGCCGCCGCCTCCGCCCCTGAAGGCTCAGCATCTCCCCGCGCCCCTCCCTCGCGCCCTCCCCGCGCGCGGCCCCGCCCCCCGAGCCCCTCCGCCGGCGGCGCGCAGACAATGGTGGGGCGGCGGAGCGGGGGCCTGGCCTCCCGGGTCCTGGCGGGCCTCCCTCCGTCGCCGGCCTCCGACGAAGCCTCGCGGGGGTGAAGCCGGCCCGCTGGGGACCGAGGGGAAACCGGCTTGCAGGCTCGGAGGTCGGGAGAGGGCGGCGGGTGTGTGTGTCGGGGGGAGGTACGGGGTGGGTGGGGGGGAAACATTTACCAGTGTGTGCCAAGAGCTGATGGGGATGAAGTGCAGGTTGGTGGTAAAAGGTTGTCACCTCCCTCCCTTTCGGTCCCACACCGCTCTCCCAGTGGGTCTCCCCAACTCACTCCTGCTTGGGCCACCGGAACTTCCCGGTTCCCTGAGATCCTGGGACCTGCCTTTAACTCCTTTCTTCCCAGGGCCGCCATGAACCATGCAGGAAAGACCCCTCTGCAACCTGGCTCGGGGTCGGCTACCTGAGGCTCAGACTGCGGTGGGGGTGGGGAGTGAGTGCTCAAAGGTAGTGGGTAATGGAGACAGCACCAAAAATTCCCTGGGATCCAGGAGTGCTTCTGCCCTAATCAGTTCCTAGAGTCCCCCAGGCTCTTCCAGAAGGCCAGGAGTCAGGCTGGGAGAAGTCCTTGCTCTTGGACCAGAAAGGAACATGGAGGAAGAAGTTGAAAGAAGATGAAATAGGAGAGATTAGCCAACTTTAGATTCCCCTGACCTTTGACCTAGAATTGAGCTCCCTTTATCCTTGCTTTAGGAACAAATAAATGTCCAAGGCTTGGCCTTCACCCACAATGATGATTGCCGAGGAGTAGGATCCCGGCACCTTCTTGTCAATTTGGCTCAGGCTCTTTCTGGTTGTGTGGCCTTGACCAAAACAAACAAACAAACCCTGCACCTGTTTCCTTTCCTGTACGTGCAGTTGCTAGTACAGTGTGCGGTACCTTGATCACCTGGGATTATTGGAGAGGCGAGAGAGACATTGAAAAGATGGCAGAGGGGCTGCTGAGAGCACTTGCCACTGGAGTATGAAGGCTTGAGAGGGCCTGATTTGATTGGCACCCATGTAAACAGCCGGATGTGGTCACAAACACTTCAGTCCTGTAGGAAGGCAGAGACTAGAGAATTACCAGGGCTTGCTGGTCAGCCAGTCTGACTGAAAACCAGCAGGTCTGGGTACAGTAAGAAACTCCATCTCCGTGCCAGGTGTGGTGGCACACGCCTTTAGCCTCAGCACTCGGGAGGCAGAGGTAGGAGGATTGCTGTGAGTTCAAGGCCACCCTGAGACTACATAGTGAATTCCAGACCCTACCTTGAAAAACAAAAACATAAAACAAAACAAAACAAAACCCACCATCTCTAGGAAACAATGGAGATAATGTAGGAGGCCCTGGTGCAACCATATTCTCTACTTCTTTCTGTGTCTCTCTCTCTCAAGTAAAATTTTTAATATTTCATTATTTATTTATTCGACAGAGCGAGAAACAGACAGATAAAGAAAGAGAATGGTTGTGTCCAGGCTTTTAGCCTCTGCAAACGAACTCCAGACACATGTGCCACTTTGTGCATCTAGCTTGGGTAGGTCCTAAGAAATTGAATGGATCTTTCGGCTTTGCAGGCAAATGCCTTAACTGCTAAGCCATCTTCCCAGCACTGCCCCCCCAAAATATGTATTTTGTTTTTGTTGAGGTAAGGTCTCTCTATAGCCCAGGCTGACCTGGAATTCACTCTGTAATCTCAGAGTAACCTCGAATTCATGGTGATCCTACCTCTGCCTCCCAAGTGCTGGGATAAAAGGCATGCACCACCATGCTTGGCTCATAAAGACATACATATATTTTGTTGTTGTTGTTATTTTTCCTTTTTTGAGAGAGACAGAGGCAGAGAGGAGAGAGAGAATGGGTGCACCAGAACCTTCACCTCTGCAAACAAACTCCAGATATGTTCACCCCCTTGTGAACATGTGTGATATTACATGTTTGAGTCACTGTGTATCTGGCTTACATGGGACCTGGAGATTAGAACATGAGTTCTTAGGTTTCGCAAGCAACTGCCTTGACCACTAAACCATCTCTCCAGCCCACAAATATATACATATATATATATTTATATGTGTATGTACATATATATGTATATATATACATACACACATATACACATACATACATACATACATATATAAAATATATATACATTTTATATATTTTTTAAAAAAGTTTTTTGATGTAGGGTCTTGCTCTAGCCTAAGCTGACCTGGAATTCACTATGTAGTCTCAGGGTGGCTTCAAACTCACAGTGATCCTCCTACCTCTGCCTCCCGAGTGCTGGGATTAAAGGCATGCTCCACCACGCCCAGCTATATTTTAATTTTTTTAATATTTTATTTTTATTTATTTATCTGAGAGAGGGAAAGAGGCAGAGAGAGAGAGAGAGAATGGGCACCAGGGCTTCCAGCCACTGCAAACAAACTCCAGATGCTTGTACCTACCACCTTTGCATCTGGATTATGTGGGTACTGGGGAATCAAACCAAGGTCCATTGGTTTTGTAGGCAAGCACCTTAACAGTTAAGCCATCTCTCCAGCCCACACACACAAAAAAAAAAATTTTTAAGAAAAGAGAAAAGCAAAAACCTCATAAAGCCAAGCATGGTGGCACCTGCCTTTAATCCCAGCACTCGAGAGGCAGAAGTAGGAGGATCGCTGTGAGACTACAAAGTGAATTTCAGGTCAGCCTGCACTAGAGTGAAGCCCTGCCTCTGGGGAGGGAACAACCAAAAACTCATATAAAACCACAAAAAAAGACAGGTGAGCCCAGGCATGGGGTGTGATGGCACACACCTTTAATCCTAGCACTTGGGAGGCAGAGGTAGAAGGATTGCTGCGATTTCAGGGCCAGCCTGAGACTACATAGTGAATTCCAGGTCAGCTTGAGCTAGAACAAGACCCCGCCTCTAAAAGGAAAATAAAATGGCGGAAGTTGTAGAGGTGCTATTAGGAGCAGTGTAGGAGTCAGTCATGATAAGGAAGTCGGTTTATCCTCCACTCCACCCCTTTCCCTGCTCCACAGAGATGAGAACTTGCCCAAGTCCATGTCCCAACAAAACAGCTGGCTTGCTGTGTTCTACTGGTTAGTAGACTGGTGGTATGCAGACTTTTCCACACCCTGGGTTACGATAAGTGAATGACATTCTTTTTCAGGATGAAGCCCTGTCCTTCCATGAACACGGCTGGGTAGAGTTCCCACATGTCAAGTGAGGACTAAAAAACAAAAAGAAAAGCCTTGTATGACAAGGAAATATGGCCTTTGCAATTGGAATAATCTAGGTTTTCAATCGGTTCTAAATTGAGGACTTTAAAGCAGTTGATATATGTGAGAGATATAAATGTTAGCTTTTCTCTCTCTCTTTTTTTTGGGGGGGGGCGGTCTTTTCTAGGTAGGGTCTAGCTCTACCCCAGGCTGACCTGGAATTCATTATGTAATCTCAAACTGGCCTCAAACTCATGGTGATCCTCCTACCTCTGCCTCCCTAGTGCTGGGATTAAAGGTATGTGCCACCATCATGGGCTCCTTTTTTTTTATTTAAAAAATAAAAAAAAAAAAGTATTTATTTGAAAGCAAACAGAGATAGAGAGAAAAGAGACAGAGAGAATGGACATGTGAGGGCATCAGCAGCTCTCACTCTCCCACATACAAGTCTGTTGGAGCCAGGCATGGTGGCGCACACCTTTAATCTCAGCACTCAGGAGGCAGAGACAAGAGGCAGTAAATTTGAGGTCACTCTGAGATTACACAGTGAATCCCAGGTCAACCTGGACTAGAATGAGACCCTGCCTCAAAAAAAAAAAAAAAAAAAAAAAAAGCAAGATAAGCAACTGGAAAGATGGCTCACTGGTTAAAGATATTTGCTGGTAAAGCCTGAGGACCTTGATTCAATTTCCCAGTACCCACATAAAACTAGATGCACAAAATAGTACATGCATTTGGAGTTTGTTTACACTGGCAGAAAACCCTGGTGTGCCCATTCATTCTCTCTCCCAAATGAATAAATACTTAAAACAACAACAAGAAGCAGCAGACTGGAGAAATGGCTTAGTGTTTAAGTGCTTGTTTGCAAACCCAAATGACCCAGGTGTTCAATTCCCTAGGTCCCATCTAAGTTAGATGCACAAGGTGGTGCATGCATCTGGAGTTCATTTGAAGTGTCTAGAGGCCCTGGTGTGCCAATTCTCTCTGTCTGCCTCCTTCTCTCAAATAAATAAAATAAAGTAAAAGCAAGATAAGCAAGTGTCGGGTGTGGTGACACACATTTAATCCCAGCATTCGGGAGGCCGAGGTAGGAGGATTCCGGTGAGTTTAAGGCCAGCCTGAGATTACATTGTGGATTCCAGGTCAGCCTGGGCTAGAGTGAGACCCTACCTCAATAAGAAAAGGCTCGTGGGCTGGAGAGATGGCTTAGCGGTTAAGCGCTTGCCTGTGAAGCCTAAGGACCCCGGTTCGAGGCTCGGTTCCCCAGGTCCCACGTTAGCCAGATGCACAAGGGGGCGCACGCATCTGGAGTTCGTTTGCAGAGGCTGGAAGCCCTGGCGCGCCCATTCTCTCTCTCCCTCTATCTGTCTTTCTCTCTGTGTCTGTCGCTCTCAAATAAATAAATTAAATTAAAAAAAAAAAAAGAAAAAAGAAAAGGCTCGTGCTGGCTTGGCAGGTAAGGCGCTTGCTTGCCTGTGAAGCCTAATGACTCACATTCGACTCTCCAAGTCCCAGTAAACCAGATGCACAATGCACAAGGTGATGCAAGCGCACAAGGCTGCATATGCAAATTAGATGGCGCACACGTCTGGAGTTCAATTGCAGTGGCTGGAGGCCCTGGAGAGCCAATTCTCTCTCTCTGATAAATAATAATAATAGAAAGTAAAATTAAATGGCTCCCTGCCAGGCATGGTGGTACATGCCTTTAATCCCAGCACTCAGGAAGCAGAGGTAGGAGGACTGTCGTAAATTTGAGGCACCCTGAGACTAAATCGTGAGTTCCAGGTCAGTCTGGGCTAGAGTGAGACTCTACCTCAAAGAAAAGGCATGAACCAAGCTAAGACTTTTTGTGTGTGAGAGAAACTTGCTATGTAACCATGAGTAACTTCTGATATTCCTTCTTCCGCTTGCTTTTTTTTTTTTTTTTTTTTTTGAGGGAGGGTCTTGCTCTAACCCAGACTGACCTGAAATTCACTCTGTATTCTCAGGGTGGCTTTGAACTCATAGCGTTCCACCTACCTGTCTCCCAAGTGCTGTGATTAAAGGCATGTGGCACTACACCCGGTCATTCTTCCACCTTCTGGGTGGTGGTGGAATTACAGACGGGTGCTATCACACCTGGACCAATATGTTTCCTGAACCCCAGGACACCCTCCTTGGTTTTGTGTTTTGTTTTTTCTTTCTACACTGCCCAAAGCCACTGCATTCTTTTTTACCCCACTTTTGGCAATTATTCATACTCTTGGCCAATGCAGCATTTCCCAGATGTGGTTACTACCTGCCAAGCTGCAGCACAAAATAAGCCAAACAAGACATGTTCCCGCCCTTCCTTCAAGAGCTTGCTGTCGCTGTGAGTTCAAGGACAGTTTTGGACTGCAGAGTTTGTTACAGGTCAGCATGGGCGAGACCCTACCTCGGAAACAAAACAAAACAAAACAAAAAGAACTTGCTGCTAGTGCCTTTCTTTGCTAAATTAAACTGGTGTTTTCACAGCTTGATAGAAAATACTAAAATTACAAGCTGGGCATGGTGGTGCACGCCTTTTAATCCCAGCACTCGGGAGGCAGAAGTAGAAGAGCATCAGTGTGAGTTCGAGGCCAGCCTGAGACTACATAGTGAGTTCCAGGTCAGCCTGAGGTAGAACCCCCTCGAGCTCCCCTAACCCCCCACCCCAAAAAAAAGTACTAAAATTACTTCCATTTACAGAGAAAGAAATTGGAGTCACCAAATGATTAAGGACCTTAAACTTGAAACCTGATTCGGTGATCTAGTTTGCCCCGTGGCGCTCCTACTCTACGAGAGTGAATACGGTATCTTGTTTGTTCTCGGTCGTCCCTATTCTCTATGGCTCCACTCACAAATTTTTATTTATTTTTTTGTGCCTAATAAAGCAAGCTTGCCCGCAACCCTCGGGCGAAGGGCAACGCACTAGAAGCGAGGCTCCTCCACTCCGCCTGCGCGACTCACCAAGACTTCCGGCCACCCAGATGCCCACGTGACCCCGTACCCCGACTGCGCATGTCTCCAAGGAAGTGGGACTAAACCATTTAGTCCCCGGAGGGGGTCTATTTTCTGTGTTTTTTAAAGTTTCAAACCGATTACAGACGTTCAGCTTCGAATGCCGCACATATTTAGGAGGGACAGAAGCGGTTCTAAAACCTGCGGAAGACGAAAGGCCCACGTAGGCGGAGGGACGGGAGCGGAGCGGGGTGTGGGCTCTCCCCGCCGCGGGTAATGGGAGAAGCCCGGCGCCGGGCGGACTCTTTCCTTTCGCTGCTGCGGCGGCAGCCATGAGGTGAGCGCTCGCGGCTCTCGGGGCCGAGCGGGGTCGGGATCGGGGTCGGGCCCGGGCCGGCGCAGGTTAGCGAGGGTCGACATCGGGACCCCGAGTCTGGGAGAGGAAAGAGGGACCGTTCCGGGGCGGCGGCTCCCGGAGCCTCGGGGTCTAGAGCGGAGCTCGCTGGGCCTCGCGGGGTGGGGGTGCGGCCGGCCGAGGCGCTGCTGGGCGGGCGCCGCCGCGCTGCAGTCGGGGTCAAGGCGGGCCGCGACGGGGACGAGGCCTTGACCGAGGCGCCTGGGAAGCCCCTGTAGATCCTTGTGCCATGGGGACGTGAGGCACGCCTCGGGCGTGTCCAGGCCTCTGACGCCCTCCCGGGAGAGAGGCCCCAGGTCCCCCTCCTCCCCGTTGGGTAGAGCGAATGGCTGGATGGAGTTTATTTAATGCTGTGAGAAGACGGTTCCAGAAACCTAAGGACTGTCCGCCCTCCTGGATAGCCAGGTCATGATACAGTCCCGGTCCATTGGTCCCAGATTTTATTTGACCTTCAGTACTTAGTACAGCTCAACACCCGAAATAGCATAAAGTCCTCCTTTTCATCCCAATTTAGTTTATTCTCAGGAGGAACAAGGCCTAAATCGGTTAAGGCATGGCTTGGACTTGACTTTTTGTCCCATTGTAACCTGCCAAGGTTTTAATGAACTTGGTTTGGAGGTGATTCTTACTAGGGAAGATGAGAGGTGACCAAAAAAAATTGTCCTTAGTAAATACGTGTTTTTGTATTTTGACCATAAGATTAGTTTCACAAGTGGTTTCCAGCGCCTTACAATGTTTGCTGTGTGTTTAGTATGCTCAGGCTTCAGAAGAGGCTTGCCTCTAGTGTCCTCCGCTGTGGCAAAAAGAAGGTCTGGTTGGACCCCAACGAGACCAATGAAATCGCCAATGCCAACTCCCGTGAGTACTTGTGATCTCTGGCCCTTCTTTTCACCCCACCTTTGACTTTGTCCTGATGAGGTTGAGTGTTGGTACGGTTTACAGTTGTGCTTATCTTTTGTAGACCTGGGAAAGCTCATAGTTGGGGGGAGTAGGAAATGGAGGAGTCAAAAAAATAAAAAAACGGGCTAGAGCCCTGACTCAGTGAGTTAAGAGGCACTTGTTACAAAGCCTAATGGCCTGGGTTTGAGTTCCCCAGCACCTACTTAAAACCATGTGCACAGAGTGGTGCATGTGTTTGGAATTTGCCTCTTTCTCTCAAAAAAAAATTTTTTAAAAACACAGGACTGGAGAGAAGGCTTAGCAGTTGCCTGCAAAGCCAAAGGATCCAGGTTCAATTCCTCTGGACTCAAGATGTAAGCTAGGTGCACAAAGTGGCCCATGTTATCTGGAGTTGCAGCAAAATAGGCCCTGGCATGCTCATTTTCATTGTCAAAAATAAGTTAATAAAAAAGTTCTAAGCCGGGCATGGTGGCGCATGCCTTTAGTCCCAGCACTCGGGAGGCAGAGTTAAGAGGATCACCTTGAGTTAGAGGCCACCCTGAGCCTCCATAGTGAATTATAGGTCAGCCTGGACGGGAGTGAGACCTTACCTCAAAAAAAAATAATGTTGTAAAAAAGACAGTAGAGAGTCCCTTTCCTGATACTTGCCTAAAGAATGGGATAGAGGTTACACTGACTATTCAGCATTTCAAGACTTCAGTTAGCTTTGGATTTTCATAGCAGATGACAGTACGACAAAGTTCCAAAGCACCCACATTACACGATATTAGGGATGCTGAGTGGGTTATGAGTATGTATATATTTGCTTGTAAGACTACTATACCAAGAATGTGAACAAAGTCTTCCTGCCCAGTTCCAGATTGTGGCTGGACCCCTGCTAACTGACCAAGTGTATTATGTTTTCCCAGGTCAGCAGATCCGGAAGCTGATCAAAGATGGGCTGATCATCCGCAAGCCTGTAACTGTCCATTCCCGGGCTCGATGCCGGAAAAACACCTTGGCACGCCGGAAGGGCAGGCACATGGGCATAGGTAAGAATGGTCCTATTTTCTCTACCAGTGGAATGAGGCAGCACAGAGGAGCACATCTTAGTATGCTTACGGCCCACGGGACTGGGGAGATGGCTCCGTGGGTGAAATGTTTGCTGTATGAACATGAGGACCTGAATTTGGGTTCCTAGTACCCATGTAAAAGCTGGGCATGGTGTTGCAGTCTGTAATCTCAGCACCAAGAGTAAAGAAACGGGTCCCCAAGACTTGCTGGCCAAGTTGTTTAGACCTGGGTCAGCAAGAGACCCTGTCTTTTAAGGAAGAAAAGGTGGCAAGCAGGTGAGGAAGATCTCAGCATGTGCACTCACCCTCACAATTCTTTCAGGTCCCGTTTTAATGCATGGTACTTGATCTGTTTTTAGTTTGCTTGTTTGTTTTTTCTTTGAGATGGGGTCTCACTCTAGCCCAGACTGGCCTCAAACTCTGATCCTCCTGCTTCTGCCTCCCAAGTGCTGGGGTTAAAGGCATCATCACCATTGGAGTTGTGAGTATTGGAGAAAGATGTCACATTAAATTCCTACATTTATTACCTGTATCTGCTGAATACTTGAAAAAAAAATAGTTAAACCACTTTCCAAGCAGATAAAGGTCACACTACATTCAAAGCCATTAACATCACATCACGAAGGGGTGTGTTGTTATATCCTAGTTGCAGAAAGTCCAGGAGTGCACTTTGGATGCTGTGTCTGGATGAGCTCAATTTTAAAAGTAGTCTTGATACTGTCCTCAAGGTGGTGTGAGGTTCACCTTTAATCCCAGCTCTTGGGAGGCAGAGGAAGGAGGATCACCATGAGTTCAGGCCTACCCTGAGACTACATGGTGAATTCCAGCTCAGCCTTGGCTAGAGCGAGACACTACCTCAATAAAAATGGGGGTAGTAATTGATGTAATTTGTTAAGGAAAATGAGTGAATGCAAGATAAAGTAGACCACAGTTGGCTCTAGTGACTGACTTGAAACTAATAAGGTATAGTGGGCTTGAGCTGCTGAGTGGATAACATCTGATTCCTAATCACTACCACCCCAGGTAAGCGGAAGGGTACTGCCAATGCTCGAATGCCCGAGAAGGTGACCTGGATGAGGAGGATGCGGATCCTGCGCAGGCTGCTCAGGAGATACCGTGAATCTAAGAAGATTGACCGTCACATGTAAATCTGCCCTCTTTGACACCCCAAGATTTACCTTTTGAATTGCTTAGTATGTACAGATCTCAGTGGCCTTGGATAGGAAGTCTTTCCAAGGGAGTTGTCCCATTTTGGTTTGACTCCCCCCCCCCCCCCCCCGCAAAATGTCAGGGTGTCCACCATTCTTAGTGCTCACTGGCTTCTGAACACTGAGCGTAGAATTAGTCTCTTGCTCTTTGCCCTGATGTCACTAGCAGAGCAGAATGGCTGTGCCTGTGGTGCTGGCAGGTCCAGGTCAGCATCGAGAGGACAGTTTGGTTTGCCTTTTCATGCCTCTCTATATCATCAGCATAACCCAAGAATTGGACTGCCTTGGCAGTCAAGTTCTGTGTGGATAAGAAGCCTTAGTTTATAAGCGTAGTCCTTGCTGCAAAAGCAGGAACGACTTCTACAACCTTAGGTCACAGAGATGAGCCTTAGATCCTGTTGGTAACCAGTCTTGTTTGCGTGCTGCAGGTACCACAGCCTGTACCTGAAGGTGAAGGGCAATGTGTTCAAAAACAAGCGCATTCTCATGGAGCACATTCACAAGCTGAAGGCAGATAAGGCCCGCAAGAAGCTCCTGGCGTAAGTTTCTGAGCTGTTGGTCTTCTGTCATGTGGCAGCTATTTTAACTGCTTCTGACATGGACGGTGTGCTGCTACCTGAATGTTGATTTGTCAGATGGGAACATGGCAGTTGTTATAGGCATGTGTTCCTTTGTCCTATGGTGCCCTTGGCACCACCCTCACTATTGCAGGAACTCTTGTTCCTCAGGCTCAGAGGGCTTGAAAGCCTGACTTTTCTTGTCTCCCCAGCAGCTCATTTCTCACAAAATTAACCATCTGACCATCTTTTCCCAGTGACCAAGCTGAGGCCCGCAGGTCTAAGACCAAGGAAGCCCGCAAGCGCCGTGAGGAGCGCCTCCAGGCCAAGAAGGAAGAGATCATCAAGACTTTGTCCAAGGAGGAAGAGACCAAGAAGTGAAGCTTCCCTCTGCCTGTACATAGTGGCCTCGGTGGTCAGTTGCACAGATCATTGAAATAAAATAAGCCTTTATCTGTTGCCCCTCTTGCTTGGACTTTCTGGGTGCCCAGTGAGAGCAGCACGAGGGTCCAGGGCTGCCCACGCTGGGATGCAGGTGCTTTTCAGGGGGATCTTCTTATTCCTTCCACTAAGGCCATTTTTTAAGGTAGGTTGTTGCTCTAGCCCACACTGAACTGGAATTAGTGTCCAGCTGGCCTTGAACTCGGTGATTCTCCTGGGTTACAGGCATGTGCCACCACACCCCACAGGAGAGGTCTCTTTGCCTGTGTGCGCAAACATGTTTAGGCCAGAGAACATGCAGCTTAGTCCTCGTCTGTTCATCTCATTCGAGACAGTCTCATTCCTGGTGTGCTTGTCAGGAGCTTCTGGCTTTTTATGTGGAGTTGGGTTTGGACTCCTATGAACCCTCTTCCCAGTCCAGTTTACTTTGTTTTAATGGGGTGTGGGCTAACTTAAAAGGAATGTAGTGGGACAGGGCATGATGGTGCGTTCCTTTAATGCTAGCACTCATGAGGCTGAGCTAGGAGAATCTGCATGAGTTCAGTGCCTGCTTGGTACTACAGTGCGTGTCAGATCCATCTAGGTTAGGGTGAGACCCTTCCTTGAAAAAGGATGTAAGGAATGGCTTCAAATACCATGCTTTTAAACTGCCACACACACACCCTTCTTTTTGTTTGTTTTTGAGGTAAGATCTCACTCTATCCCAGGCCGACCTGGAATTCACTCTATTCTCAGGGTGGCCTCGAATTCACAGCGATCCTCCTACCTCTTCCTCCTGAGTGCTGGGATTAAAGGTGTGGGCAACCACACCTGACAAAGCTGCCCCTTTTAAAATGGGTGCGGTGGCCCAATTCCTGTAATTCTAGCACTAGAAGCAAGCAATAGGGTTGTTACAAGTTTGAACCCAGCCTGGACTTAACAATGAAGCAGTTTGAAGAAACAAAGTAGTATGTTTGTGTAGCCCTAGCACTCAAGAGTGAACTAAGGCTGTATTGCCACGGGTTGAGACTGTCTTGGCACAGAAAAGCCAAAACTTCTATAGGAGCTAAGGGATGGCACCTGAAAGTGGTCTTGGGTTGAGCACTGGGAGCAGTTTTAGCCAAGGGGAGCACCTCTTAATTTTGTTTTTTCCAGGCTGACCTGGGATTCACTATGTAGTTTCAGGGTGGCCTTGAACTCACAGCAATCCTCCTACCTCTGCCTCCCGAGTGCTGGAATTAAAGGCATGTGCCAACACATCCACCTGAAGCTATTGAATTTTGAGTAACCCAGTTTCTAAACCTTTTCCCTACCCTTTAAGTTTTTGTTTTTGAAACAGGGTCACATTGTAGCCTTGTCTGACCTTGAACCTGCATCACCTGAGCCTTGAGTTGCTGAGGTTACAAATGTTGAGTTGCCACACCTAAAACCCTTTTGCTTTTTTTTTTTTTTTTTTTTGAATTTTTATTTACTTAAGAGCGACAGAGAAAGAGGCAGAGAGAGAATGGGCGCACCAGGGCTTCCAGCCACTGAAACGAACTCCAGAAGCGTGCACCTCCTGCGCATCTGGCTAATGTGGATCCTGTGGGATCAAGCCTTGAACTGGGGTTCTTAGGCTTCACAGGCAAGCACTTAACCGCTAAGCCATTTCTCAGCCCCTCCCCCCCTTTTTAACTTTGGTTTAACTCTGCTGTGAGTTACACAAAACTCAAGCATTAGAATACAGGCACATTATGAAAGTCAACCTTAATTTGAGTGAAGTAGGTAGAGAGAATGGGTGCATCAGGGCCTCCATTGCAAAGGAACTCCAGACACATGCACCACCTTGTGCATCTGGTTTATGTGGGTGCTGGGGAATTAAACCTGGCTACCTAAGCTCAGGCAGACATCTAACATATTAAGCCATCTCTCCAGCCCTTTTTTGTTGTATTCATTTTTTTTGTGTTTTTCCATATAGTCTCAGGGTCGCCTCAAACTCACGGCAATCCTTTCTGCCTCCATAGTGCTGAGATTAAAGGCAAGTACTACCACACCAGGCTCCAGCCCTCTTTTCATTATTTATTTATTTTTGGTTTTTTTGAGGTAGGGTCTCACTCTAGCCCAGGCTGACCTGGAAGTCACTATGGAGTCTCAGGGTGGCCTCGAACTCACAGCAATCCTACTTCTGCCTCCCGAGTGCTGGGATTAAAGGTGTGCACCACCACACCCAGCTAAAGAAAGGGACAGATACAGGGAATGGGCATACCAGGTGCCGTAGCACACACGAGCACCCCGTATTGTCTCGGGCTTGCATGCGTCCCTGGGGTTCGAACCGGGGTCCTTTGGCTTCATGGTCAAAGGATGCTAAGCTATTTCCGGTTCCCTCGTGTTTATTGAGGTAAGGGGCCTGTCATGGTTATGCATGCCTTCTAATCCCAGCATTTGGGAGACAAGAAAATCGAGTTTGTGGCCAACCTGGGACTACAGAATGAGTTTCTGGTCAGCCTGGCTAGAGTTAGACTCCATCTTAAAAAACCAGTTTGGTCACTCGGGAGGCAGAGGTAGGAGGATCACTGTGAGTTCGAGGCCACCGTGAGACTCCCAGGTCAGCCTGAGCTAAAGTGAGACTACCTTGTAAAACCAAAAAGAAAGAAAGGAAAAAAAAAAAACAGTTTGGAAAGCCAGGCGTGGTGGTGCTTGCCTTTAACCCATCCCAGCACTCGGGAGGCAGAGGTAGGAGGATTGCTGTGAGTCTGAGCCCACAGTGAGTTCTAGGTCAGCCTGAGCTGGAGTGAGACCCTGCCCTGAAAAACCGAAAAAATAAAACCAGATTGGCCTGACATGGTGGCCAAGCCTTTAATACCAGCACTTGGAAGGCCAGGTAGGATCAATGTGAGTTTGAAGTCAGCCTGAGACTACATAATGGATGCCTGGGCTAGAGAGAGGTGCTATGTCAACAAGCCAAAAAGAGAAACTGCAGCTGTGTCAAATTCAGTGCCTGCCCTACCAATGGCAGACACTGGCCCAGAAGGCTGCCATAGAAACACTGTGACTCATGGGCCCTGTTCCCCTTGCTTGGGCTCAGGGATACATTTGGTCACAGACACCAAGCCCCTAGGTAGGGTGGGTCAGTGTGTAGCCATTGACCTCTCTAGCTAATTGCCTTAAGTGTACTCCATCTCAAACTCAACTTTCACCAAACCCGGGTCACAACGACTGGCTGAACCAGGATTGTCTGTAGGTCTCAGATGAGAACTACTGCTTTAATTAGGGAAGCAAAGCACTCATTTGTGTGGTTTTTATTTGACAGAGAAAGAATGAGCATGCCAGGGCTTCTAGCCATTGCAAACGAACTCTAGATGTGTGTGCCCCTTTGTACATCTGGCTAACATTGGTCCTGGTGAATTGAACCAGGGTCCTTTGGCTTTGCAAGCAAACACTTTAACTGCTAAGCCATCCCTCCAGCCCCCTTTTCACATTTCTAAAAGAATTTGACAGAGGGAGACAATGGGTGTGCCCCCTAGTGCACCTGGCTAACGTGGGTCCTTTGGCTTTGGCAGGCAAATGCCTTAACCGATAAATCATCCCTCCATCCCTCATTTGCGTTTTTTACTTAAAAAAGCGGGCTGGAGAGATTGCTCAGCCTTTAAAGGCACTTGCTGACACATAAAACTAGATGCACAAAATGGTGCATGCACCTGGACATGCCTTTAATAGCAGGAGGCAGAAATAAGGTCAGATAGGGTCTGTGTGAGTTTCAGGCCAGCCTGAGACTATACAGTGAGATCCAGGTCAACCTGGGCTAGAGCTAGACCCTACCTCAAATCCCCCCTACAAAAAGAAAGTGGGCTGGGGCTGGAGAGATGGCTTAGCGGTTACGCGCTTGCCTGTGAAGCCTAAGGACCCCGGTTCGAGGCTCGGTTCCCCAGGTCCCACGTTAGCCAGATGCACAAGGGGGCGCACGCGTCTGGATTTCGTTTGCAGAGGCTGGAAGCCCTGGCGCGCCCATTCTCTCTCTCTTCCTCTATCTGTCTTTCTCCCTGTGTCTGTCGCTCTCAAATAAATTTTTAAAAAAAAAAAAAAGAAAGAAAGTGGGCCGGGGGTTGGAGAGATGGCTTAACAGTTAAGGTGCTTGCCTGCAAAGCCAAAGGACCTAGGTCAGGACCCACAAAAGCCAGATGCACAAAGTGGCACATGCATCCAGGACTTCCTTTGCAGTGGCTGGGTGGCGTGGGCTGGAGGGATGGCCTCATGGTTATGGTGGTTGCCTGTGAAACCTAAAGACCTAGGTTTGATTCTTCAGTACTTACATAAGCCAGATACACCAAAGGGCACATGCATTTAGAGGACCACTTGGAGTGGCTAGAGCCCCTAGCCTGCCCATTCTCTTTCTGCTTGCAAATAAAAGAATCATCCCAAGACACCCTAAAAATTGGGTAAAGTCCTGGTTGACTTGGAATGCACTATGGATTTAAGTGGGTGGTTAGGGAATTGAACCCTGGCAAACTGGCTTTTCAAGCAGATGCCTTTGGCAGTTGAGCCATTTTCTCAGACTTTGAATGTTTCTCATATATGTATATAGTTTTTTGTTCTTTTAAAAAATAGGTTGAGCCGGGCGTGGTGGCGCACGCCTTTAATCCCAGCACTCGGGAGGCAGAGGTAGGAGGATTGCCATGAGTTCAAGGCCACCCTGAGATGATAGAATGAGACCCTACCTCGAGAAACCAAAAAAAAAAAAAAAAAGGTTGAGAGAGAAAGGGTGTACCAGGACCTCTAGCCACTGCAAATGAATTCCAGACACACGTGCCACAATCATCTGGCTTATGTAGGGCGTTGAACCTGCGTCCTTAGAGGCTTTGCAGGCAAACTTCTTAACCTCTAAACCATCTCTTCAGCCAACCTCCCTCCCCCAGCCCGGGCTCTTCTACAATTCACCCTGCCTTAGCCTCCCCAGTACTGGGATTAAACCCATATATATAGCTTTCAAGCAGAGGGAAAGAATGGGTGCACCAGGACCTTTTTCCCCTGCAAACAAATTCAGGTATATGTACCACTTTGTACATCTGACTTTACATGGGTACTGGGGAAACAAACCCTGGCTGATGGACTTTGCAAGCAGATGCCTTTAACCACTGTGCCATCTCCTCAGGCCCAGACTGCCCCACCCCACTCCCAGCTGTTTCAGAGCCCAGGGCAAGAGAACACTGATTTGATTCACGTGTCCCCTGTAGCTGCCTGTGTGCACTTTGTTATCCTTGGGCTCTTGATGCTGCCATTCCAAGTGAGGAGCCTGAAAGACAAATGGCCTTGGCCAAGCTCCCAGCATGGCACACACAAATCTCCAGCTAGGATCAGAAGGGAAGGATGTTAGAAACAAGCTCACCCTGTCTACTCCAGGTAGAAAAATGACAGGAAGAGCATGGTCCTCTCCGGGCCGGTTCCACCTTGGACCAGAAGGTGGTGCTGTTTCCCTGCAGGTGACTAGTGTACTCTGGATTCACTGGGGCACTGTTTCTGTTTTTAATTTTATTTGAGAGAGAAAGGGCGCGCCAGGGCCTCTAGCCACTGCAAATGAACTCCAGACGCATGCGCTGTCCCCCCTTTGTGCGTCTGGCTTAACGTGGGTCCTGGAGAATCAAACAGGGATCCTTTGGCTTTGCCTTAAACGCTAAGCCATCTCTCCAGCCTTTTTTTTTTTTCTTGTGAGACAAAGGCGTATAGAGAATGGGTGCACCTTGGCACCCGGCCACTGCAACGAATTCCAAACACATGCACAACCTACCTTATGCATCTGGATTATTTGGGTACTGGGGAATCAAACCTGGGTCCTTAAGCTTCAAAGGTGCCTTAACCAGTAAGCTATCTCTCCAGCCCTTTTTTTTTTTTTTTTTTTGTCTTTCGGTTTCTCGAGTAGGGTCTTGCTCAGCCCAGGCTGACCTGGAATTCACTATGTAGTCTCAGGGCGGCCTCGAATTCATGGCGATCATCCTACCTCTGCCTCCCAAGTGCTGGGATTAAAGGCATGCGCCACCATGCCCTGCTCCCCCTTTTTGTAGGTAGAGTTTCACTCCAGCCTAGGCTGACCTGGAAGAATTTTTATGTAGTCTCAGGCTGGCCTTGAACTCACAGAGTTGAGCCTTCTAAGTGCTGTGATTAAAGATGTGCAGCGCCATGCCTGGCACGCTGGGGTTTTTTGTTTGATTGGTTAGCAGGTTGAGTTTCTTTGGAAAGTGGAGAAAACAAGAAGCATTGTATTTCATCATTCTCTTGTTCACCCATGCGTGGTAAGAGCTCTACCACTGAACACCCAATTGCCATGTCACTTGTTTCGTTTGGCTGGGGGAGGGAGGGGTTACGCACACGTAAGTGCAGATGCATATGCTGTTTGTGTACACGTGGAAGCCAGAGAAGGATGTCAGGTGTCCTATCACTCTTCAGCTTTCTTTCCTTGAGATGGAGTCTCACTGAACCAGGAAATCACCATTTTTTTTGGTTACACTAGCTGACCAGCAAGCACCAACGATCCTGTCTCCAGTCCCCTCAGTGCTGGACTACAGGCATGAATGGTCATACCTGGCTGTTCCTGTGGGTACTGGGGATATAACTCAAGTCCGCATGTTTACACAAGTGCTCTTACCACTGAACCATCTCCCTGCTCCCCCCCCATGCCACTTCTTTTTGAACTTGAGCCTTGGAGGGAACATTTTTTTTTTCCATCACAGGCCTTCAACCCATTCACAGGACAATGCCTGAAAGTCTAATTTCCAGGGAGCCTCAAGCATAAAGAATCCCTAAATTGGGGCTGGAGAGTTGGCTTAGCAGTTAAGGCATTTGTCTGCAAAGCAAAAGGATCTCAGTTCAATTCTCCAGGACCCACATAAGCCAGATGCACAAGGGGGGTTATTCATCTGGAGTTCGCTTGCAGTGGCTTGAGGCCCTGATGCACCCATTCTGTCTCACTCTGCCTTTCCCTCTCTCAAATAAATAAAAATAAAATATTAACAGTTCTATCTCAAAAAAAAAAAAAAAAAAAGCTCAGGGAATGATGACTTAATGCATTTAATCTCAGCATTAAGCCCTCCAGCATGAGGTAGGATTGTTGTGAGTTTAAGGCCAGCCTGGGCTACAGAATGATTTCTATGTCAACCTGGGCTAGGGTGAGACCTTGCTTCAAAACAAAAGAAAATCAGAGGGACTGAGAAGATGGCTCAGAGGTTGGAGATGCTTGCTTGCAAAAGCTTGCTGGCTTGGGTTCAATTCCTTAGAGTCCAGGTAAAACTGGTGCAAGCATCTGGCATTCATTTGCAGAGGTAAGAGACATTAGCATGCCCCATACACAATACAAATAAAGGAGCTGGAGAGAGAGCTCAGCAGTTGAAGCACTTGCCTGGGAAGCCTAATGACCCAGAGTTTGATTCACCAGTCCCCACATACAGCCATATATACAAGGTGGCACACGCATCTGGAGTTCATTTGCAGCAGGCAGAGGACCTGGCACGCCCATTCTCTCTCTCTGTCTCCTTGTAAATAAAAAATTTGTCGGGCGTGGTGGTGCACGCCTTTAATCCCAGCACTCGGGAGGCAGAGGTAGGAGGATCGCTGTGAGTTCGAGGCCACCCTGAGACTACATAGTGAATTCCAGGTCAGCCTGAGCCAGAGTGAGACCCTACCTCGAAAAACCAAAAAAAATAAATAAATAAATAAATAAATAAATTTAAATCAACAAGAAGCATATGACAGTCATCATATAACTTTGTACAACTTTCCAAGTTCAGTCTCCCAGGTAAAGACATCCTCAACAAGCCCAGCTCCTGGATGAGAACGCTGAGGTCAAAAGCTCAGTGTTGTGCAGACGCTAGTACAGCCTGAGCCGGGTCTGGGTCCACGGAGCAGTGCCGTGGTGCTGAGGCCAGGGCGGAGCTGCTGTCGCCAGCTGTGAGCTGGAGTGGGCCTAGAGAAGCAAAGTTGGCTTGACTTTCTTCCCAGTGGCATCGCTGAGGCTGACAAACACGCTGGGCAGCTCCAGAAAAGCACAGGAAGGCAGCTGAGGCTGGAAGCACATGGCTATTTTCCTTACACTCTCAGCAGGTTCCCAGTCCAATCCTGGGCAGCTGGGAAACGAAGGCTGAAGAGAAGGGAATGCACTAGCAAGGTGGCCGAGTTTGCACACGGGCTCACTGCTCTATTTACCCCCATCCTTCTTTCCATTAAGGCCTCCCTGTCTAGGGCTTCTATTTTTCTTTCTATATTTCCCATAAACCCAAGTAACCCTTAACCCTATATGGGCATACCAAGTGACCTCAGGCTGAGATGGGGGAGAAGGGCATGTGGAGGTCAGAGATGGCACTGCCAGCAACTTTCTGGGCATTCCCGGGCCAGTGTGTATGGTCCAGATTCCTAAGAGCAGGCACAGAGGAGGGCAGGGGCTATGATGGGGACACCAGCTGTCCCCAGCCCCTAGGCTGTGAGCCTGCTGTCAGTGGCTCAGCCACCCGGAAAAGCTGCTTTGCTCAATAGCGCGGCAAATAGACGGGGGAGGAGGGGGTCCAGGCCAGCTGGTGGCAAGTACTGGGTGTGCAGAAGGCTTAGCTGTAAGGTTCTTGCTGTTGCCAGTGAGGAGAGATCTCCATTTCTGGAGCCCCTGGCCCAGTATCTTAGACTGTCCGTCTCCATCCCGATGTGTTTAAGGCATAGAGGGACTCATGGCAGAGCAGTGGGAAGTCTTGTCTATCGGCTGCTTGATGACTTTAGGCGAGTGGCCTTGGGTAGACCACTCACCATGTCAGTGCCTCAGTGTGTTCATCTTTGAGAAGGTTCAGCACAACTTACTTTGACGCAGGGTCTCACTCTAGCCCAGGTTGACCTGGAACTCACTCTATAGTCTCAGGTTGGCCTCGAACTCACAGTGCTTCTCCTACCTCTGCCTCACTAGTGCTGGGATTAAAAGCGTGCAGGCAATTTGAGTTATTGAGGATGAGCTAGCATGAAGCTCCTGGCCTGCTTCCCTGGGCTCAGCAGGAGTCTAGTTATGTGTGCTCCTCTCTTAAAGGTAGTGGCGGCAGACACCTGGAAGTTCAGCTACTCAAGAGGCTAAGGCAGGAGAATTACATATTCTAGGCTTGCTTGAGCTAAGTAGTTCCTCTCCCTATAGCCCTTCAGATCTAGGTATGGTGGCTTACACCCATAATCCCAGCATTTAGAAGGCTGAAGGAAGAGGGCTGTTGTGTTGGAAGTCCACTTGGGCTCATAGCAAGACACAAAATCAAAAGCCTATGGAGTTCATTTGCAGTAGCTGGAGGCCCTGGCATGCCCATTCTGTCTCTCTTCTCTCTGCTTGCAAATAAATAGAAAATATTGCTGAAGACTCCATATACTTGGGTGCAAGGCCACAGAGAAATCCTGCTGGATCTGAGCTGATAACCTCCATGTAGACCAGCTGACAGAAAGCTGGAAGAAGCCATTCTGCATGCAGTTCAACGGGAGAAAGAGAAATCACCAGTGAAGATACTCAGCAGTGGACACTGCAAGCCTTATATTTGGCCAGCCAGGCCAAATGAGCCAATGGGCACAATAGTGGCACATCTGTTATGGGGGAACCCAACTGCCCTCTAATTGGACTGGAGGCCTGCTCCATGGGAGGGAATATATCCCTGATACTAAAAACTTAAAACATGGGTAGTCATGAGCCCTAGGGGTGTAATGTCTGCTGTTGTCTGGCTAAATGTATATACTATGCTTATCAAACTGCCCAGTAAGCACTTCTGTTACTGTTCACACCCTTATACTAATGCTACTCTCACTTTTGGTAGAGAATCTTCTCTTTTCAGATGGCAGTGACCTTGGGACGACTCAGAAGGTATCATGGTGATGGAAAGAAATGACCGCAGTGCTCAGTACTGCAATATCTGTGTCACACCTTCCAAGGCTCAGGGTCTAATGTGGAAGAGGTGGTGGAAAGAATGTAAGAGGCAAAGGAAGGTCAGGACTCCATAGAACATGCTCCCTCCAGACACAAAATGGCCTGGATATCCATGGTCTCACAGTGCCTGACACTACCTGCATAAGACCATCATAAGAGGAGGAAAAGATCATGACCTCAAAAGTAAGAGACTGATTAAGATGGGGAGGGGGTATGATGGGGAATGGAGTTTCAAAGGGGTAAGTGGGGGAGGGAGGGTATTACCATGGGGTATTTTTTATAATCATGGAAGTTGTTAATAAAAGAAAAGAAAAAAATAAACAAATAGAAAAAAATGTTAAGCCTATGGACAGGCCAGTGTGGTGGCACAAGCCTTTGATCCTAGCATTCTGGAGGCAGATGAGGATCGCTGTGAGTTTGAGGCCACTCTGAGACTACATAGTGAATTTCAGGTCAGTCTGGGCTAGAGCGAGACCCTACCTCAAAAAACTTAAAAATAAAGTAAGCCTGTGGACAAGGTGGGTGACCCTTTCTTCCTCTTCCAGGGCCAAGAATACTAAAATCAGGCTGCCCCTCTTCCTCTGTCCCCACCTCTAGGTCCTTCTTCCCTGGGTGAAACGACCCCAAAGAAGGGGGGGGCGCCACAGGCTGGTCCCAAATGGCCTACCTAGCCCAGAAGGTGAGGGCTGGAACCCAGGCCCCAGTGGAGAAGAGGGTCCATGTCTGGAGAAGTGGACCCCGCCCTCTGCAGCCAGCACCGCCGCTGCCCTGGCACCCCCGCAGCCACCTCGTGCTCGCTACCCGGCGCCTATAAATAGCCCGGGACGTGCTCGGCTCGCTGGTGACGCGGCAGGGCCGGGCGGGAAGGAGGCCGCGAGGCTGGAGCAGGTGGGTGGCGCGCCGGGGGCCCCCCATGCCAAGCGCGGCTGAGTCATCTCAGGGCCCCAGTGTCCATGACTGTCCCGTGGCCAGCATCTCGGTCTGGAGGGCTGATCTCAGGCCCAGTCTTCGCTGTGCGTCCGTCCCCTGCGCGACTCAGGTGCGCATCGAGCCGGAAAGTGACCGCAGCGTCCCTCCCCGCCCCCTCGGCGTCCTGACACCCGTCCACCCCCCGCCTTTCCTCGGGTCCTTTCCGCGTCACTCGGTCCTCCTCAGGCTGCCTGCGTGGAAGGGGGTGAGGAGACACCGGCCCTGCACGCTCGCCCCGCCTCCCCGAGGTCTGGGACCTCTTCCACGCTCACCCCCCCCCCCCCCCCGCACCCCAGCTCACTGCCCTCTTTCTCTAACCCAAGCAGATACACGGAGCAGACAGGCTGGGACAAGAAACATTTAATTAGGGGTCTAGGGACTCAGCAACGCCCCCAGAAGACCCATCATGCAGCCTCATGTACAGTGGGCATCAGGCCCGCCCCCCGGGTTTTGCTGGGGAGGGGCTCATGGCAGCAAACAGGGCAGTGTGGCTTGAGCCCCCTCTTGGGGGGAAAAAGTAGGGTGGGGTTTGTTGGGTAAGAGAATCTGTCCCTCTCACTGTATGGAGGGCGTGACTGTGCCCAGGTTGGGGATGGCATTGGCTGGCACGATCAAGGGCACAAAAGGGAGCTCTGAGCTGAGGGGAGAGGGCTGGCACCAGAAGCAGTCTACAAGGGAGAGGTCCTCTTTGTCTTGCCCACTGCACCCCAGGGAGGCCTAGTAGCCAATCAACATTCTGCCTTCCTTGCCTCCCACCTGGTGTCCTCCCAGAGCTGAGCCCCAGGGAACCTGGTGGGAGGGGTCATTACGTCAGCCCTGAGGGCAGGGCTTCTGGAGGGGCAGAGGCTGACAATCACACACTCCCCTAGCTGGTTGCTCCTGGTATGTGTTGGGGGGGAGGAGGGACTTTTGTAGTCCTGACAGTGAAATGGGGGTCATTTTGACCAAGCAGGGGCCAGTGTCTTGTTCTCAACTGAAACGTTGTTCAGGCTGCCCTTGGACACCATTTTCCA
Organism: Jaculus jaculus; assembly: GCF_020740685.1. Taxonomy (NCBI): domain Eukaryota; kingdom Metazoa; phylum Chordata; class Mammalia; order Rodentia; family Dipodidae; genus Jaculus; species Jaculus jaculus. The sequence goes on from NC_059110.1 coordinate 111,075,809, forward strand.
ATATACAAAGGTAGGGTTAGGCAGTCACCCTGTGGTGATTGTCCTTAGGGAACATTCCTATTTGTCACAACGACCCCCCCCCACCACACACACACCTCGGTCCTTCCCCTGCTCTGTTGGCCTAGGTTTCAAGTAACGGGAAGAGAGATTCCTGCAGAACTTTCCTGAGAATTGATGAAGAGACAGAGGTGTTGAGACCAGAGGTGGACTCAGGGCCCTCTTATGGTACAAGGCTGAGGGACACAGGAAGGCCCCCTCCCACGGCCCCACTTGCAAAGGGGCAGATGCACAGAGACCCAAGCAAGGGCTGTGGGCAGAGGAGAGTCAGGCATGCAAGGGCAGTATGGGCAGCTGAGGTATCTGGAAGACTCAGCAGGGGACTCCCCAGGATGGACTTAGGGAGGCAAGTGGACTGCGGGTTACCTGGGCACTGGGTGGACCTACCTGCAGCTTCCTCATTCCTTCCTACTTCCTTCCATCCTCCCCAAGTCCCAGAAGACCAACCCACTCAGGGAATTCCACCCAAGAAATAAAACCTTCCTTAATGCAGAAGGCTCCTAAGCTGGGGTGTGTGGTGCCTAGAGAGGCAGGGGAAGGAAAGGGTGTGGCCAGGATGCCTTCTCCCCTTCGGGCCAGAAGCAAGGGCCAGGCACGGGCAAGGGTAGCATCTGGGCTCTCTAGGCTTCTGTCAGATCTCAGTCAGGGCGTCGGCTGGCACCAAGCCCCGCTTCTTGCCGCTGGTGACGCGGATGTAGCCGTCAGCATCCTTGCTTCTGCCCACACCTACACAGATCTGATCAGAAGACACATAGAGCTGAGACCCAGTATGACCTCAGCTGATGGCCCCAGGGGACCCACCACAGGGGGGAGAGGGACCTGTATCTGGTGTGAAGAGAGCCCTTCTATGGACTAGCAGCCAGTTACCAGGACAGCTCAGCAGCAGGACCAGCACCCAGCAGATACCAGGCAGGCCATCAGAACCCACTTTGGTCATCTGCTGGTCCAATACTCCACCTCAGCCCCATTTCACCAAGGAGGCAGGAGAGAGAACAGGACTTGCCCTCAATAAGTAAAATGAATAAAATGTTAATTTTATTTATTTATTTTTGATTTTTCGAGGTAGGATCTCGCTGTAGCCCAAGCTGACCTGGAATTCACTATGTAGTCTCAGGGTGGCCTTGAACTCACAGTAATCCTCCTACTTCTGCCTCCCCACTGCTGGGATTAAAGGTGTGCACCACTACACCAGCTGAATAAAATACTTTTAAAAGAAAAAATTAGGGCTGGAGAGATGACTTAGTGGTTAAGGCACTGCCTGTGAAGCCTAAGAACCCAGGTTCAATATCTTAGGACCCACGTAAGCCAGATGCACAAGGTGGCACATGCGTCTGGAGTTTGTCGGCAGTGGCTAGAGGCCCTGGCAACTCTTTCTCTGTCTGTCTTTCTCAAAATAAATAAATAATAAATTTTAAAAATAAATTAAAAAAATAAACACAATTTTTGGAACAGGGTCTTGATATATGGGTTAGGCTGGCCTCAAAATCATTGTGTTTATTTTTTTGTTGTTTGTTTGTTTGTTTTTTTTAAGGTAGAGTTTCACTCTAGTCCAGGCTGACCTGGAATTCGCTATGTAGTCTCAGGGTGGCCCTGAATTCACAGTGATCCTCTTATCTCTGCCTCCCGAGTGCTGGGATTAAAGGCGTGCACCACCATGCCAGGCTCAAAATCATTCTGTAGTTCAGTCAGGCCTTGAGTTTACCATCCTCCTGCCTCAGCCTCCTTAGTGTGTATTTCCTCCTCTAGGGCACTTGCTCTACCCCCCTACCTTGTGCTCACACACGGAGCAGAGCCCAGGCACCCACCTGGTTCTCCTTGAGGCTCATGTAACCCTGTTCCTTGCTCCCGGAGAAGGGCTGGCAGCAGCGCCAAACATTCTCGCCTGGTCTCACCCGCTGCACAAAATTGGCTGGGAAGAAGCCAACCCGGTCACCGATCTTGCCCTGGGGATGAGGTTGGCAGTGAGCCCGAACACCAGCCCCACCTCACTGCTTTCCCTAGACTCAGTTCCCACTCCAGAGCCAATGCCACCATCCTTTGGCTCGGGGCTCCCATGATTCCAGACTCCAGCTAGTGGCTTCTGGGCTGGGAAGACCATGAGGTGGTCGGAGGGACAAAACTGAGGCAGGCAGGATGAAACAGACAGCAAGGTCATGGCTTGGCCCAGACAGGCCACTAGAGGAAGGGGAGGTCTTTGGGGTCTGGAGAGAAGGTGGGATGTGGCTTCTCAAGAGTCCTTTCAGGCCCCACCCTGCCCTGTCACCTTCCACCAGTCTTCATTAGAGTCGTCCACCAGCATAATCCGGTCTCCAGGCCTGAGGAGGAGAGAGCTGGGGTAGCATGTGGGCACCTGGATTCCCAGTATGCCCCTCTCAGCTGGTTAGGGCTCTCTGTTCCCTTGGAGACTACTGTGACCATAGAAATGAAGCAGAGGGCAAAACACTGTACCAAGCACTCTGGACCTTGGCAGCTCCAGGCCACGTGGGCTCAGCAGCTTCCGCATGCAAACAGGTTCCTACACGTCCCCCTCACCCCTGTGTTCCGAGGCTGAGGGTGGACAGAACCCTGAGACTGGAGTCCCACAACTGCCCAGCGGGGCCTGACCAGAGGGGACTCACTGCAGAGCCAGGTCGTTGTTCTCTTGGGGCAGAAACTTGTAGAGTGCAACATAGGAATACATGGGTCCCACGTCCTTCCGCAGGGCCAGCTTGGGAGGCTGTGGGGAGAGTTCTGCGTCAGAGATGGCAGGGCACTGTCCTGCTTCTCATATTGTCATGTTGTCTACTTGTTCCAAGTGTGCTTGCCCTGGGGTCGGGACTATGAGGTGGAACACAGTAGGTCTCAGGTCGGCTATAGGGAGAAGTTAAAACCACCTGATGGGGCTAAAGAAATGGCTTAGCGGTTAAGGCGCTTGCCTGCAAAGCCTGAAGACCTGGGTTCAATTCCCCAGTACCTACATAAAGCCACAAAGAGGCGCATGCACCTGGAATTTGTTTGCAGTGGCTGGAGGCCCTGACATGCCTATTCTCTCTGGTTCTCGTCTCACTCTGTGCTTGCAAATAAATAAATGAAATATTTTAAAATTTTAAATAAAATCAAAAGTTAAAAAAAAACAAAAAGAGGGGGAAAAACAAAAATAAACAAAATAAGTAAGAAATTAATATTAAAAATAAACAGCCGGGCATGGTGGCACACGCCTTTAATCCCAGCACTCGGGAGGCAGAGGTAGGAGGATCACCGTCAGTTCGAGGGCACCCTGAGACTCCATAGTGAATTCCAGGTCAGCCTGGGATAGAGTGAGACCCTACCTTGAAAAACCAAAATAACAATAATAATAAAATATAACATTAAAAAAAAACCACGAGGCTCGATTCCCCAGGTCCCATGTAAGCCAGATGCACAAGGGGGTGCATGTGTCTGGAGTTCATTTGCAGTGGCTGGAGGCCCTGGCGCGCCCATTCTCTATCTATCTGTCTCTTTCTGTGTCTGTCGCTCTCAAATAAATCAATAAAAATAAACAAAATTAAAAAAAAATAACCATGGATATTTCCTGTTAAGATGGGGAGCTGGGCATGGTTTGGAGAAGGGAGACCCCCTTCTTCTCACTGCACCTTGGAACTGACTATCCTGAGGGGTGCAGGGAGCAGGGGTGGAGCACAGGCCGTGGGGACTCCTCCACCTCTCATGGCCTGTCCCTGGGGACTGAGGATAGGACAGGGACCAGTGAGTTGTGTGCACCACCCTTTGGCCGCACCCCATCCTGGCCTATGGGCTCCAGAGCAACCCAGGCTTACCTGTTGTCCAGGGCTCTTCTCCTCAGCTCCTGACCCTTCGCTCTCGGCTGGGGCTGTGAATACTAGAGATGCCAAGGATGTGAGGCCACCAGGAACAAATGCCCTCCCCTCCATGCCACTGGATCCTCAACACCTGCTCACCATTGTCACCAGGTCCCTCCTCCGAGCTGCGAATGCTGCCTTCTCCATCCTCGGTGAGCTCACTCTGGGGACAGAGGGGGAGAGGGCTCAGCACCTGGGGCCACCGTCATGCTCAGACACCCCTCCCTTAGGCATCCCCTCCTGTACCCAGCGTACCAGGCTCCGGGTGGGGGACTCAGAAGTGCTGCTGAAGCTGGAGCGGTTCATCAGTGCCAGGGAGGTGCCGTAGCGCAGGGTCTCGTAGACCGGGTCTACCTTCCCGCTGGTCCCTGCTGAGCATCCACCCTCAAGGGCTGGCACCCAGCTGCCAGTCTGGCTTCACCCTGGAGCTCTGCATCCCCAGCCAGAGCTGCTTGGCCGAATCCTCTAGCTCAGGGTGCTGCAAGCTCAGGCCCCACCTCCCCTTCAAGAAGCCCTCCCAGCCCCTCATCCCATGGTACCTATGCAGGAAACTAAAACCTCTTCGACTCAGTTGTCTTCTATACCCACAACCACTCCAGCTGCTAGCTAGCATCCCAGAACCTACCCACGTCTCTCCAGCTCTACTGCCCCCGCCCCCCCCCAGCCTGATCAAGCTACCAAAATCTCTTGACAATTGTTGCAGCCTCCCAGCCAGGCTTCCTGCCGCCATTTCAGCCCCTCCAATCTACTGTAGCTAGAAAGATCTCATCAAAACACTAGATGTAGGGCTGAAGAGATGGCTTAGTAGTTAAGGTGTTTGCCTTCAAATCCAAAGGACCCAGGTTTGGTTCCCTAGGACCCACGTAAGCCAAATGCACAGGGTGGTGCATGTGTCTGGAGTTCATTTGCAGTGGCTAGAGGCCTTGTGTACTCATTATCTCTCTGTTTCTGAAATAAATAAAATAAATGAACTCTGTGACTGGGCACACAGGTTCTCCTCACACCTCTGCTCCTGCTTCCTCAACCCCAGCCATTCTGTGTTTTACTTGTTATTTTTTTGGAGGTAGGGTCTTAAACTAGCCAAGGCTGATCTGAATTCACTATGTAGTCTCAGGTGGTCTCAAATTTACAGCAATCCTCTTACCTCTGCCTCCAAGCACTGGGATTAAAGGCGTGTGCCACCAGGCCCAGCACCATCTATAGTCTTTATTCCCCATCCTCCTCATTTGACATTCAAATGGCAATTGATTGATAATTGATGGGATTAGTCACTTCATGTCTCTCTCCATTATTAGACCATAAGCCCCACATTTTATTTATTTATTTATTTTGTTTATTTACTTATGGCAGGGTCTCACTTTAGCCCAAGTGACCTGGAGACTACTATAGCCCAGGCTGTCCTTGAACTCACTGTGATCCTCCTAATTCAGCATTCCCGGTGCAAGAATTAAAAGCATGTGGCCCCAGCACTTGGGAAGCAGAGGTAGGAGACAATCACCATGAGTCTGAGGCCACCCTGAGACTACATAGTGAATTCCAGGTCAGCCTGGGCTAGAGCAAGACCCTACCTCAAATAAAAAATAAATAAAAGCATGTGCCACTTCACCTATTTTTTTAAAACTTTTTTTTTTTTTTTCAATGTAGGGTCTCACTCCAGCCTAGGCTGTCCTGAAATTCTCTCTTAGTGCCAGGCTGACCTCAAACTCACAGTTATCTTGGGATTAAAGGTATGCACCACCATGCTGGCTGTCTATTTATTTAGGTTTTTCCACCATAGGGTCTCACCCTAGCTCAGGCTAACCTGGAATTCACTTTGTAGTCTCAGGGCAGCCTCGAACTCATGGCGATCCTACCTCTCTCTGCCTCCTGAATGCTGGGATTAGTGAGCCACCATGCTTGGCTCTACTTATTTCTGAGATGGGGTCTCGCCTAGTGTAGGCTAGCCTTTTACTTGCTGAGGATGACTTAACTTCTAAGCCTTCTCCAACCTCCCAAGTTGTTGAGATGTAGGCATGGGCCACTACAGCTGGCTCAGTGACAACTTTTTCAGTCTAACACTCTCCCAACTGAACTATTTTGGCCTCTATAGAATGACACCTTCTTTAGTGTTGTGTCCCAGAGTCTGGCACAGCAGTTTCTCAAAAAAGTGCTAGTTTGAAGGATGAAAGAATGGAACCTACTCTGACGAGGGCATCAAGGGAAGGGAACGAGTAGGAGTGTCAGGAAGTGGAAATGCCATTGTGACTCGGGCACCCATCTGAGGAATGTGTGAATTCCTTAGACCGCCACTGGGATCAGGGTCCATGCCGGCCGGGGCACTCACCAGTCGGTGGGGACTCTCTGCTCATGGCACAGGCTGGTGGCGGCTCATGCACCAGGAGCGGGGAGCTGAAGTTGCGGCGGAAAGAGGTGGACTGTGGCAAGAGGAGACAGGAGGACAAGGGTAGGCAATGGCTCATGAAGAGCTTGGCCCTGCCCAAGGCCAAGAGCGACCCTCTAAGAGGAGCCAGCGGGGAAGGGTTCATTGCCTCCTTGCCCTCGTGCGGCAGCCCTTCACTCACCGTCTTGCCCGGGCATTGCTGGTGGGAGATCTCTTCGGAGCACCACAGGTGGACACTGACTTTGCATGTCTTACATCGCAAGCCCTGCTTGGAGTTTCCTAAGAAGGATTTGGGTTCGTCAAGAGGGGAGAGTCAAGACAGGACATCCCCCTGGACAAGGAGCAAAAAAAGGCCAGCAAGAGGATGCGAGGAAGAAGCAGTTGGAGCTGGAGAGATGGCTCAGCAGTAGACTTTGGCCGACAAAGCCAAAGGACCCAGGTTCGATTCCCAAGGACCCATATACACCAGATGCACAAGGTGGCATATGCGTCTGGAGCTCCTTTGCAGGGCTAGAGTCCCTGACAGCCTATTCTATCTTCCCCGCCCCTCATTTAAAAAAAAAAGCAGAAGTTTGATATTCTCATGGTAGCCTCAGGGCCTGTCACCTTTGCCACTGATGTTCCCTGGTGGTCTAGTGATTAAGGTACGACGCTTTCTCATAAGTGGCACTGAAGCCAAGGTTCAAATGGTTATGGAGTGACAAGAGATACAGCCATCCTCCATGAACCTATTGTGGTGTGTGTGTGTGTGTGTGTGTGTGTGTGTGTGTGTTGTTGTCATCACTTATTTATTTATTTATTTTGGCTTTTCGAGGTAGGGTCTCCCTCTGGCCCAGACTGACCTGGAATTCACCTATGTAGCCTCAGGCTGGCCTTGAACTCATGGCGATCCTCCTAACTCTGCCTCCCAAGGGCTGGGATTAAAGGTGCGCACCACTATGCCTGGCTGTGCCTTTTCTTTGTTTTTAGTTCTGGGGATGGACATGTATGAGCACGTTAGACAAATGCTGTGCCACTGAGCTATACTCCAGCCCCCATGACACTCAATCGTCTGCCTAGGGAGAAAGGGCCTTGGATCAAAAGAGCCCAATATTTTAGCCAGGCATGGTGGTGCACACCTTTAATCTCAGCACTCTCAGGAGGCAGAGGTAGGAAGATCGCTGTGAGTTTGAGGCCAGCCTGGAACTACAGTGTGAGTTCCAGATCAGCCTGGGCTAGAGTGAGACCCTACCTCAAAAATTAAAAAAAAAAAACACTAAAAAACCAAAATAAATAAATACATAAATAAACAACGGGGGGGGGGGGCGGCTGGAGAGATGCCTGCAAAAAGCCAAAAGATCCCGGTTCAATTCCTCAAGACCCAAGTAAACTAGATGCACAAGGGGCACATGTGTCTGAAGTTCATTTGCAGTGGCTAGGGGCCCTGTGACATGCCCATTCTCTGTCTGTCTCTCTTCTCTCTCTCTCTGCTTGCAAATAAATAAGTAAGATTTTTTTTTAATGCCAGAAGAAAGAGCCCAATATCAAGCAGTTCCATGGCCTACTCTTTGGTGCCCATTGGCCCTTCCCCTTGCCCACCACAGGGCCCGGGTACCTACCTACAATGAGCTGATGGCACAACTCACAAGGGCTGGCCCGCTTGAAGACATGCTCCTGGAAGCTGTGTAGCCTCACCGGTTTGAGTGGTGCCAGGGGGCGTGGGACTGGGCATGGAGAGGGTGCCGGGGTGGGCAGACCTTTGTCTGTAGATGCAGGTGGTGGGGAAGGAGGAGGCAGCGGGGTTGGGGGCGTCAGCAGCACCTCAGTGGGGCACTTGAGCTCAGAGCCTGAGCGGAGGAAGAAGTTCTCCACACTCTTACTTCGGAGGATGGTCTTGAGGGAGAGCGAGCGCTTGAGCCTCTGGAGCTGAGAGAAGAGGGGGTCGTGAGCGGGAGGCTGGAAGGGCTGCGACAAGGAGGGTTCCCCTTTAGTGTGTCCCCCACGGCGGGAGTGTTGGGACCACAGGCCTGAGGCAAAAGGAAGTGCTATGGGATGAGCCTGCTCCTGTGGTCCAGCCCGGTGAATCCGCAGGAGCCAGCATGGCCGCATGGGGCCCCGGGGAAGCTTTAAGGGAGTTCAGGCTAGGCCAGTGCGTGATTAGAAGTGGTGGGGAATGCAGCAAGCCAGATGGCCTGAGAATAGCTGCTGGTCCCTTAAAGTTAAAGCTTGCTCATAAGGGAAGCCCAGAATAGCCAGGTTCCCCACTTAAAGTAGCTCAACTTTTATTTTATATTTTACTTATTCGTTTATTTATTTATTTATTTTTTGAAGTAAGGTGTCACTCTAGCTCAGGATGACCTGGAATTCACTCTGTAGTCTCAGGGTGGCCTTGAACTCGTGGCGATCCTCCTATCTCTGCCCTCCTGAATGCTGGGATTAAAGGCGTTTGTCATCATGCTTGGCCTTTTATTTTTATTTTATTTTATTATTAATATATTTTTTAAGGTAGGGTCTCACTATAGCCCAGGCTGACCTGGAATTCACTATGTAGTCTCAGGGTGGCCTCTAGCTCACCGTTATCCTCCTACCTCTGCCCTCCCGAGTGCTGGGATTAAAGACGTGAGCCATCACATCTGGCTTTTATTTTTATTTATTTGCAAGCAGAGAGACAGAAAGAGAGAGGAGACAGACAGAGAGAGAATGGGTGTGCCAAGGCCTCTAGCCACTGCAAATGAACTCCAGATGCATGTGCCCCTTGTATACCTGGCTTATGTAGGTACTGGGGAATCTAACCTGGGTCCTTGGGCATCGCAGGCAAATGTCATAACCACTAAGCCATCTCCCCAACCCCTCAACTATTATTTAAAAAAATATATTTTATTTATTTATTTGAAAGAAAGAGAAAGAGGCAGATAGAGAATGGGCACATCAGGGCCTCTAGCCACTGCAAACAAACTCCAGACACATGTGCCACCACCTTGTATAGCTGGCTTCTGTGGGTACTGGGGAACCAAGCCTGGGTCCTTTGGCTTCCCAGGCTAGTGCCTGAACCACTAAGCCATCAATCCAGCCCAACTTTTACATTTTTACTGAGTTGCAGTACCTCTCTTCTGTGATGCCAGCACTCGGAAGATGGTGACAGGAGAATCAGGAGTTTGAGGCCAACAAACAATAAAACTATTCGAGGTATGGTGGTGGCACACGCCTTTAATCTCAGCAGGCTCAAGAGGATGAGGTAGGAGGATCATTATGAATTCAAGGCCAGATTGGACTACAGAGTGAGTTCCAAGTCAGCTTGGGCTACAGTGAGACCCTACCTTAAAAAGAAAGAAAGAAAGAAAATAAAGAAAAAGAAAGAAAGAGGGACTGCAGAGATGGCTTAGTGATTAAGGTGTTTATCTGCAAAGCCAAAGGACCCAGGTTCAATTCCCCAAGACCCAGGTAAGCCAGATGCACAAAGGGGTTCATGTGTCTGGAGTTCTTTTGCAGTGGTTGAAGGCCCTGGTGCACCCATTCTGTCTTCCCTCCAAGCCTCTTTCTCTCTCTCAAATAAATAAAATACATTAAAAGAAGAAAGAAGAAAGGAAGGAAGGAAGGGAGAGAAAGAAAGAGGGGCTGGAGAGATGGCTCAGCAGTTAAGGTGCTTGCCTGCAAAGCCTAAGGACTCTGGTCTGATTCCCCAGTACCTGCATAAATGCCAGATGTACAAGGTGCAGTGGATAGAGGCCCTGACATGCACATTCTCTCTCTCTCTGCCCCTCTCTCTCTTCTATCACAAATAAACAAATAAATTTCATATATATCCATATATATATCTGGGCATAGTGGTGCATGCCTTTTATCCCAGTGCTTGGGAGGCAGAGGTAGGAAGACTGCCATGAGTTCAAGGCCACCTTGAGACTACAGAGTAAATTCCAGGTCAACCTGTACTAGAGCAAGCCACTACTTTGATAAATTAAAAAAACATTACACACACACACACACACACACACAAGAAAGAATGAGTGGAGAGATTGCTCAGTGGTTAAGACACTTGCCTGCAAAGCCTAACAACCCATGTTTGATTCCTCAGCACCCAAGTAAAGCTACATGCACAAAGTAGCACATGCATCTGGAGTTCATTTGCAGTAGCTAGAGGCCCTGAACCTCTGAAGGGAGATGGAGGAGGATGACCATATATGGGACTACAGAATGAGTTCCAGGTCAGCTTCAGCTAAAGTGAGACCCTACCTCAACAAAAAAAAAATTTAAAAAAAGAAAGAAAGTGGCTGGAGAGATGGCTTAGCAGGTAAGCACTTGCCTGTGAAATCTAAAGATCCCGGTTCAAGGTTCCATTCTCCAGTAACCATGTAAGCCAGATGCACAAGGTGGCGCATTCATCTGGAGTTCCTTTGCAGTGACTGGAAGCCCTGATGCACCCATTCTCTCCCTCTCTGCCTCTTTCCATTTGTTACTCTCAAATAAATAAATGAAAATTTGAGGGAATTACCATGGGATATATTTTATAATTATGGAAAATGTTAAATAAATGAAAATTTATTTTTTAAAAAAGGAAATTGAACTTAAAAAATATTTATTTGAGAAAGAGAGAAGAGATGAGTGAAAGAGAAAGAGAGAGAATGGATGTACCAGGGCCTCCAGCTACTGCAAACAAACTCCAGATGCAGGTACCACTTTGTGCATCTGTTTTACCTGCCTCCTGGGGAATTGAACCTGGATTATTCAGCTTTGCAGGCAAGTGCCTTAACCGCTAAGTCATTTCTCCAGCCCCTCCTTTTTTTTTTTTTTTTTTTTTTTAAGGTAGAGTCTCCCTTTAGCTCAGGCTGACCTGGAATTCACTATGTAGTCTTAGGGTGGCCTTGCAGTCATGGCAACCTGCCTCTACCTCCAAAATGTTGGGATTAAAGGTGTGCACTCAACTAGGGTTTTCTTTAGTTTTGTTTGTTTTGGTTTTTTGAGGTGGGAGCTAGTTCTAGCCCAGGCTGACCTGGATCTCACTCTGTAGTCCCAGGAGGGCCTTGAACTCATGGAAATCCTCCTACCTTTGGGACTAAAGGCATGCACCACCACATCTGGCTTCCTTTTTTCCTTTGTAAAAACTATAAACTATTTTACTGCACCTTGCTTTTTTTTTCCACTTAACAGTAAATCTCAAAAATTGTCCTATACAAATTCACGAGTTTCATCACTCTTTTTTATGGCTATACACACATTTCATTGTACAAGTGTGCCACTGACTAAAATTGGAAACAAGGGGGGTCACGATTCTGGGGATGTAGCCTAGTTGGTAGAGTGCTTGCCTATCAAGTATGAAGTCCTGGATTCCATCCCAGGACTATAAACTTGAGATCTATAAACTAGATATAGTGGCACTTGTCTGTAATCCCAGTATTTGTGACCGGGAGGTTGAGGCATAAGAATCAGAAATTCAAACTGGGGGATTATGATCATGGCATATTGTCTATATTTATGGATGTTGTCACTAAAAAGAAATTTTTTAAAAAGTTCAAATTGGGCTGGAGAGATAGTGGGGTCAATAAAGGGTTGATTCAGAAACACGAGGACCTGAGTTCAATCCCAGGAACCCATGTTAAAACCGTTTGGGGCTGGGCGTGGTGGCGCATGCCTTTAATCCAGCACTCTGGAGGCAGAGGTAGGAGGATTGCTGTGAGTTCATTCCAGGCCATCCTGAGATTGCATAGTGAGTTCCAGGTCAGCCTGGGCTAGTGTAAAAACCTACCTTGAAAAAACAAACATAAAAACAGCAACAACAAAAATCTCTGGGGGCCTTAGTCCCCCCCATGTTCTCCAGCAGGAAGAGGGGGAGGGGAGCTGACATCCTGCATCTGCCCCCTCAAAGCCCATTCTCCCCCGCCCCCACCCACACAGCATCTCTCCAGCTCATCCCCTGCAGCCACCTTATAGCCACCGCCTTGTCTTAGTCCAGACCCCATACACACAGTCTGGTCCAGGGTTAGCCCCCTGTCCAGCCCTATCCTTCCCTGTGTCCTAAGGGCACAGTCTAAGACCCTAGACCCAGCCGCAAAACTCCCTGCAACCAGGTCGAAGCTGTTCCTCTCTCCTACCCATGCTCTCCACCTGCAGCCCAGAAATTCTCAAACTCGCCCATGCTTTGATGCCCGGGAGCTTGGAATGCCTGTCCTCCTCTCTGCCTGTCTCTGTCTATCTTCCAGACACTCTCCCATCCTCCCGCCCCAATCTGGGAAGCCAGTTCTCCTGCAGGAAGTCCTTAGGTGGGACCGCTTCCTCCTCTCTTACCTGCGGCTCTCGCCTTAAGGACCGACCTGCAACCAGATGGGTTCCTCTGGTCTACTTCCCACTTCCTCCTGGACTGAGGACCTTGAGACCAGACACTGTCACCTCGAATCCCCACAGGGCTTTAATCCACAGTAAGTGCTCAATCACTGCGCCCGCTGAGTACATGCAACCCACGTTCTAGAGCTCAGGGCCAATTATGCAGTAAGACCGGATCTCTTCCTGCTGCTTATCCAAACGTGCCCTTACCAAGTCTTGATGATCAAGACGTGGAAACCTCCCTGCACAGAGCTTTGCCCCCTCCCCTCTTGTGGAGAGCTGCCTCACCCCTGCCCACTCCTTTCCACCAGCAGTAAGAAAGGGGGGAGGGGCCAGGCCCAGCTCCAGACAAGGAGTCTTGGCCTGGGTTCCCAGCTGTCATGCCAGGCAGCCTGTGTACTGTGGCTGTCTGCCTGGTACCTGTGCCAAGGGGATGGAAGTGGTGGCCCCTCCAACCTCCTAGAGGCCAGCAGGCAGCAAGATGGAGGGAGAAGCTGAGGGGATGTTTGGGCACAAGGCAAGCCCTGGTGTGCCAGCTGGGAGGCCAGAGCCTGAGGGTATCTGGCACACTGCGTTGCTCAGATCCTTCCAAACACAGCTTCCTGGACAGCACTGTGGGCTTCTTTGTGCATCTATGGAAGCAGGACCCTGGGCCCCAGATGCCCTGACGCTGGAGCAGAGACAGAAAGCCAAAGAGACAATGAACTAGACTACAGAGACCAGCCCAGGTCAGGCAGTGGCTATCCAGGGTCAAATGGAGCTGGGGGGCGGGGGGCTCTGCTGGAGCCTAAGAGGACTTTAGTTCCTTTCTCTGGGCCTCAGTTTCTCCTCATCCAAGAGGGAGGAGGCAAGACCAGGTACTCCCTGGACAATGCAAGGCTCTAGATCAAACAAAATAGACCAACCATCGGAAACTTACACTGATGAGAGGCTGTCATCGTCAGAGCACCAGAATTGAGCTAGACAGCACCCCACTAATACCACTGCTACCCTCTGAGGGGGATCATCACTGCCAGTGGTGGGTTTGAATGAAATGTGGCCCCCCCCATAGACTCATGTGTTTTGAATTCTCGGCCCTCAGCTGGTGGCAATTTGGGAAAAGTTTGGGAGGTGCAGCCTTGCTAGAAGGGTAGCCTTCAGGGTGATATAGCTCAGCTCCAAGCCCAGCACATAGACTACTTCCTTCCAGCTGATGTGACAAGATGTGATGCCCTGTTGTATTGCTCATGCCCTGCCTCTCCTGCCAATGAAAACACTTCTCCTTGAAACTGTAAGCTGAAATAAACCCTTCCTTCCCATATGCTGCTTCTAGTTGGATATTTTGTCCTGGCAACAAGAACTACCCCATGTTTCAAACGAGGACCCGAGGCTTAAAGGAGTTAAGACACTTCCTCCCCTGGGCTCAGCTGGTGAGGACCAGGGTCAGGACCTGAACTAGTGGCTCTGGCCGCTCAGCACAAGTGACCAGGAGCTCTGGGCTCTGCCTTGACCCTCACCCCTTCCTTCCGCTGGGTCACGGACTCACCCACTAGGTTCTTCAAGGAATTTAGGGTTAAAGGGACCAGGAGGGCTGGCTACCTTGGGCTGCCCCACCATGTTGTAATGGTGCCCCGGCCATGTGTCCTCTGAAAGGCTGTTGTCCACCTCTTGCAACGGGAAGCACGCCCTCTCGTGGGACAGTCATTCCATCTTTGGGCAGCTGCAATTGCTGGAAAGTGCTTCCCTATGTAGAGTTGATACCTGTCTTCCTGTGGCTGTCGCCTATCTGCCCTCTTCCTTCCTTGGCTTTAGTTACTCCATCCTAGTCACACCAGACCCTCCCACACGTGAAGACACTGAGAGGGGATATGTCCCTCCTCCCAAGGCCATGACTTTCCATAGTCCTTGTAGGACGAGACTTCAATTTTCCCCTTCTCCAAAATGTGCTTTTTCTCGCCGGGCATGGTGGTGCACGCCTTTAATCCCAGCACTCGGGAGGCAGAGGTAGGAGGATTGCCATGAGTTCGAGGCCATCCCGAGACTCCGTAGTAAATTCCAGGTCAGCCTGAACTACAGTGAGACCCTACCTCGAAAAAAAAAAAAAAAATCCTGTGCTTTTTCCTGGTATACCCACCCCTCCCTAGGTCTCAGTGCCAAACAGCCACCGCTGCGGGGTACCAGAGGTCTCGGGAACAAAATGTTCCCCAGAATGAAGGCAACCTCCACTCTGTCTACTCCCCTGGCTTGTCTGTGGGCCTCAGATCCCCGTGGAGCATAGAGGAGGGAAAGAATGACATGCCATCTGGGGTGACTGGCAGATGTCAAAGACCATGACCATAGGATAAAATGGGGCACCTCTGCCAAATGGTTTGATATCTGCCTATTTCAGTCAGTTTGCTGGGTGTAGTGGTACATGCCTTTAATCCCAGCACTGGGGAGGCAAAGGTAAGAGGATTGCTGTGAGTTTGAGGCCAGCCTGAGACTAGGGAGTAGAACGCTATCCTACCCCCCACCAAAAAAATCTAAAAATAAGTAAAACAGAGTCAGTTTAGTGACTCTGCCAGGCCCAGGTAGGTAGTCTGTTACTTGAATTCCTGGTCCCTAATCCTTACAGCTCATCTTTCCCCACCTCCCCAACCAGCTATTTTGTTGCTTCCTGCATTGCCTACCACCCATTCCTGGAAGACATTCTGGCGAGCTGGCCTTTTAGGTCCTGCTGTGTCCCAGCGCACCTAAACCCTCGCTTGCCTGGGGCCTGGGCCGCCAGGTCTGTCCTGAACTCGTTTTCAGCGATAAGGCCTGGCCTGCCAGTCTTCCGGACCTTCCTCCCTGGAGCTTTCTTCTCATTTTCCCACAGCATCTCCTGAAAGGGCACCAGGCAGCTGGCAGTGAGCGGTGCCCGATGTGGTGCAAGCTGACTCAGACGGTGGAGCTGGCATGGCGGGGTCCTCTAGGATGGCACCAAGAGGATAGGATAGGGTCCCAAAGAGGAGGGGAGACTCGCCAGAAAGATGGCTGATAGGTTGGGGCAGAACTGAGGATAAGCAGGAAGCTGGGCTCGGGCTGGCAAGAAATATGGGGCGGGGGCGGAGGTGAGAGGAGGGTACCAAACTGATGACTGCGCCTGAAACGTTGGCGTCTCTGTCTCCTGGGCACCAGGCCCTTTGTTGTACCTGCCTCCCATAGAGCAGGATGGCCAGCACCCAGCTCCCTTCTCACTCATCTCTCAATCTGGTGACACATGCTTGCTGCTTTGGTCCAAGCTGAAGTGGGGGAGAGGGGTGCTAGAAGGAGGCTGAAAAGGACCCTGAAAGCTGGGCATGGTGGCGCCCGCCTTTAATCCCAGCACTCACTCGGGAGGCAGAGGTAGGAGGATCACGGCGAGTTCGAGACCACCCTGAGACTCCATAGTGAATTCCAGGTCAGTCTGGGCTACAGTGAGACCCTACCTCGAAAAACCAAAAAAAAAAAAAAAAAAAAAAAAAAGGACCCTGGGTTCTTTGTGTCCCTATTCCTACCCTGCTGAGTAGCCCTGACTCTCCCTACCCTAGCCTGTACAGTGATTTCCGAGTCCTTCATGTGGGTGAAGTGGACAAAGTACAGGGGCTCCAACTGGCCTGGCACAGAGGGGGGATCAGGTGTGTAACCCCTCTCCTCTGTCAGGCTTCCATGGCTCAGACTCCAAGCAGATGACATTGGAGGGTCCTTGGGCTGCAGGAGGGAAGACGGCTCTGCCGGGCCCTGACCCCCCTCCCCACACAGCTGAGCTTGCAGCCTGCCAGCCTGCGGGAACGCTGAGGCAGCACTGCCCCAGGCTCGAGGCAGCTCCTGAGGAGGGGCTGAGCAGACGTGCCTGCCTGTCGGTGGGGTGCTGCGGAAAGCACTGGGAGCCACTCCCTCCTCCCATGCCCCCCCCCCGCAGCAAGTAGGGGGCTGTATTTTTACATAGGGTGACAACAGGTTAGCTGAGGAGGTCAGGGCGCTGGAACCCAGGGTGGGGCTCAGTTCCTGGGATATAGCCTCAGAGAAGCTGTCATTTATGCCAAGTAATGTCTTCCCAATTCGGTCATTTTTTCTTTTGAGGTAGTGTCTTGCTCCAGTCAAGGCTGACCTGGAATTCACTCTGTAGTCTCAGGCTGCCTTTGAACTCACAACGATCCTCCTGCCTCTGCCTCCTGAGTGCCGGCATTAAAGGGCATGTGCCACCACGCCTGGCCCCCATTTCATCCTTTTCCCAGAGAGACTTAGCTCTCTAAGGGGACTTAAACTGTGGATTGGGCGGTCAGAGGCTCACTTTCAGAAAAAAAAAGCAGAGGTCAAGTGTACGCTGAGGCCTTTGACATGGGGCTGGGGCATGGGGTGGTGCCTCCTGCCTGTAATCTCAGCACTCAAGAGGCAGAAGCAGGAGGATCATTATAAACTGGAGACCAACCTGAACTATGAATGAAACCCAGTCTCAAAAAACAAAAGCAGCCTGGGCATGGTGGTGCATGCCTTTAATCCCAGCACTCGGGAAGCAGAGGTAGGAGGATTGTTGTGAGTTCAAGGCCAGCCTGAGACTACATAGTGAATTCCAGGTCAGCCTGAGCTAGAGGGAGAACCTACCTCGGAAAACCAAAAAAAAAAAAAAAAAAAGCAGGCCGGGCATGGTGGTGCACACCTTTAATCCTAGCATTTGGGAGTCAGACAGAGGTAAGGAGGATCGCCTTGAGTTCAAGGCCACCCTGAGACCATATAGTGAATTCCAGGTCAGCCTGGGCTACAGAGAGACCCTAGCTTGAAAAAAAGAAAAGAAAAGAAAAAGAAGGGAAGGATGGAAGGAAGAAAACGTGGACATGAAGACCAGCAGGGTCCCTTGGTGCACTGAAGGGGAGCTATCGGGGTCGCCTCAAAAGCTACCCTAGCCCTATTCATTTTCCACTCCTGGAGTTGACCTTGAGTTATCCTCATGTTCTGAGGGGTCCTCAAGAGGGTATGAGGAAGAGGGATGATGGGAAAAGCTAGGGATGAGCTGGTGATACCAGGAAACTCAAGACATCACCATTCTGGTGCTCAGCGCACCTCTGGGCTGGGTGGTAGACCAAGATGGGAACAAAGCCCCAGGGTGGAGGGAGAGGGGAGGAAGTCTTGGCCTGAAGTGTGTGGAAGGGTAAGGCCTCCTTGGACACAGACCCTTCTTGACCCATTCCAAGGCCCGTCCAGGCTTCCCACAGGACTTCTAGAGCACCTAGGACTCGGAGAGGGAGCAGACAGACAGATCTGAGGTTTGGAAGGGTTGAATGTGAGTGGCGGCCTCCCTCCCCGCCCCCCCCCCACCCTTCCAGTGCCTGGAGTCTGGGCTCCGCCTGTCTTCATGGGGGAATAATTTATTCATTGTGACTCCCGCAGGAGTAACAATCATACATAATTAGGGTTAATTATGACATTCATTAATTACGATGACTTTTCCTTTTTGCTTCTGCCCGCTCCCCTCCCCTCGTCCTGCTCCCGGTGTGTGTGTGTGTGTGTGTGTGTGTTGGGGAAGGTGGGGGGACGTTGACTTGCCACACTCCGGGTCCCCCGCCCGAGACCGACGGCTCGCTCTGCCGCAGCCCCCAGCGTCGACCGGCGGAGCCGCGGCCTCTTGTCCCCGGGCCAAACCCGGCTGGGAACGGGGGCGGGGGGGCGGCGGGAATGGGGGGGTGGTTATGCCAGGCTGTTGTGGGTCCCAGACGAGCACGTAGGGACAACCGAGAGAACCGGAGAGAGGCACGCACACACACCCAGAGGACGTCCCCCGAGAGCGAGCCCCGGTTGCGGAGATGCATTCGGACAGTGGAAGCGGAGGGGCGGACCGTCCGCAGACACAGACAGACCCCGCGACTCCGGGAGGGGTGCGCCTCGCACGCACGCACGCACACACACACACACGCGCGCACACGCACGCGCGCACACACACACGCGCATACACAGACGCGCGTGTACACCAGCACACACCCGCCACACACGCGCTCTGCGCCGGCCTCCGCCGCGCCGATTCCCTCCAACAAAGCCGAGTTGCAAAGCGCCCCGGGGCGCAGGGAGGCGGGAGGGGAGCCGGCTCCGGGCACGCGAGGCACCGGCACGCCCGGCTCCTGCTCCACGAGCGCTCGGGTCTCGAACCCTCCTCTCCTGCCGGGGGTGGCGCGGAGCGTAGCCTTGGGCATCAAGCGGGGCCAGCGTGACCCGAAGGCGGGCAGAGCCTCCCGGTGTCCCCGAGCGCCCCGGAGCACGGGTGTCCCCCAACCCCAACCCCGACTTACCTTGGTTTCCTGGAGGGCGGAGACGGTCCCTGGGGGAGTGTGAGTGGCCGCGTCATCCGGCTCGTTCTCCTTCTCGCTCATCTCGGTCATGGTTTGGGTGTGTGCATGGGTGGGTGGGGGGCGCGGAGGGTGCGGAGACCCGACGGCTGGCCTGCCGTGGGCAAGGTGCGGGGGACGGGCGTCTCTTTGGTACTCCCAAGCCCTTCTCCACACGCTACCTCCCCTCCCCAGCGAAGCCCAGGAGAAGCCCTCCTCCCGGGTAAAGCGAGTCCCCCTCACCCCCGGGCTCCGGCGGAGAAAGTTGCCCGGGGTTGACCGGGGAGGGAAGAGACGAGGAGCCGGAGCCAAGCAAGCGGGACGACCCCGGGCGCGAGGACCGAGGGTCCGCAGAGGACGAGGGGAGGAGGGCAGTGGGGATGCGGGGATGCGCCGAGGGAGGCAGCGACCGAGCGGTCCGTGTCCGGCCGGCTCCGCCGTCCTCTGCGCCCGCCCCCCATCTCCCCCCTCCCCTCGCCGGCCCCAACCCGGCAGCCGACGGCCCCTCCGCCCAGTCCTCGCCTCCCAACTTTGATTTAGGAGGTCGCCTGGTCCCTCCCCCTTCCCTCCGCCGCGCCCCCGCGCCGCGATGCAAATCGAGGCTGCCGCCTATTGGCTGGTGGGGTGTCTACGAGGGGCGGCTGGGCGGAGCCTTGGGGGGCTCGACAAGATGGGGAGGGGCTTGGAGGGTAAAGGAGTACCCGGGTAGTTGTACACGGAAAAACCACAAGATGGTGCGGGTGGAGGCGGCGGGGGGGGGGGGGGGGGGTGGGAGCCGCGGTGGTGGCAGGGATAACATGACAATATTGGAGAAAGTCTGGGACGGTGGGATGGCAGGAGACACGAGTAAGTCGCTGCTGCGGCAGAACACCTGAAAGGGAGCTGGGTGTTGAAACTTCCTGACAGTGCAGGCTGGAAGAGGCTGCACCTTTGTGAAGAAGGGCTGGGGGGAGGTCTGGTGCATCCGGTTAACTTGATGCTTCTTGCCAAGTACACACACACCACTGGACTATAGAGTAGGAGCTTCCTGAAGCGGACCATAGACTGTTGGTGCTGTTTATTTTGTTTTTAAATTATTTGTTTGTTTATGTTTTTGTATTTTGTTTATTTATTTGAGAGAGAGAAAGAGGAAGAGAATGGGCGCGCCAGGGCCTCCAGCCACTGCAAACGAACTCCAGATGCATGCTCCCCCTTGTGTAACTGGGTAACGTGGGTCCTGGGGAATCGAACCTGAATCCTGTGGCTTTGTAGGCAAGCGTCTTAACTGTTAAGCCATCCCTCTATCTTTTTTTTTTTTTTTTTTTTTTTTTTTTGAGATAGGGTCTCACTCTAGCTAAGGCTGACCTGGAAAATCACTATGTAGTCTCAGAGTGGCCTCTAATTCATGGCAGGTCCTCCTACCTCTGCTTCCTGAGTGTTGGGATTAAAGGCATGCACCACCATGCTCTGCTTTTAAAAATATTTTTATTTATTTATTTGAGAGGAGGCAGATAGAGAATGGGGGGGGGGGAGAATGGGTGCGCCAGTGCCTCCAGCCACTGCAAACTCCAGGGCATGCGCCTCCTTGTGCATCTGGCTTACTTGGGTCCTGGAGAATTGAATCAGGATCCTTTGGCTTTGCAGGCAAATACTTTAGCCACTAAGCCATCTCTCCAGTCCCCCCCACACACCTTTTTTAAACATTTTATTTATTGACTTATTTGAGAGAGAAAGAAAGACAGAGAATGGGTGTGCCAGGGCCTCCAGCCACTACAAACTCCACACCACCAAGTACATCTGGCTTATAGGTTCTGGGGAATCAAACCTGGGTCCTTACGCTTCACAGGAAAGTGCCTTAACCACTAAGCCATCTCACTAGCCTCCCCCCACTTTTTTTTTCCAAGGTAGGGTCTCGCTCTAGACTAGGATGACCTGGAATTCACGATGTAGTCTCAGGGTAGCCTCGAACTCATGGCAATCCTCCTACCTCTGCCTCCCAAGTGCTGGGACCTATCTGTTATTTTTGAGACAAGGTCTCTCTATGTAGCTCAGGCTGCTCTCAAACTCGTGATTCTTCAGGTTCAGCCTCCCTGACGCTGTGGTTACAGAATACAGGTGTGTCAATGGGCCCAAGCCAGGCCAGATAATTCTTCCTTGGACAGGAGGTTCGGACTCTCCTATGTGTACCCCTCTTCTAGGCTGAGGATCCCTATTTCAATGCATGACTGTTACCTGGGAGCTGTTTCCCCAAGTTCTCCCTCAACTCCATCCTCCTTCTGGCCCTGACCAACAGGTCTAGCTTCATCTCCCAGCCTGCCCCAGGAAAGGGAGATAAGCTGTGTGGGTGGACAGACTTCTGGGATTCTGTCTGCTTCTTCCTCTGCTGTGGGTGGTGGCACTCGGGGACTTGAGCGATGAAAGCAGCCAGCTCTCTGCAGGGCCTGAAGGACGGGGTGCTCACTCACATTCTCCCCGCCTCTCTCAAGGATGAGCTCACCCTTGGAGCACTACTCAGGTTACTGTGTCCAGGAATAGAGATTTATTTGCCAGTGGCAGAAGTAGGGCAAGGGCAGACATGAGGGTTCATGATTGTGGGGGCTCGGTCCCCTCCCCCTCCAGATCGGATGCAGCTGCAGCCTCCCTCTGGCTTCTGGCTTTCCTGAAAGCAGCTGGAGAAGAGCCCGAGTTCAGTTCCTCAAACCTGTTTTCCCCAAGGAAAACACTCACTGCCAGCCTCCTGAGACCCCCCCCCCGCACTCTAAGGATTGCCCACCCCTTGCCTGCCCCATCTCCCCTCCCTGGGGAGCTCCCACTTGATGTTTAGGGTTTCCTGAGATCATAAGGACTTTCATCCATCCAGGACTTGGCTGGCCTTGCCTGTAATCTCTGCTATTAAAGAGACTGAGGTAGGGGGATCATAAGTTCAAGGCCAGCTTGGAAACAACTTAGTGAGACCTGGTACCAAAATGGAAAAAAAAAAAAAAAAAAAGTAGGAGCCAGGCATGGTGGTGCATGCCTTTAATCTCAGCGTTTGGGAGGCAGAGGTAGGAGAATTGCTGTGAGTTCAAGGCCACCCTGAGACTACATAGTGAATTCCAGGTCAGCCTGGGCTAAAGTGAGATCTTGCCTCAAAAAAAAAAAAAAAAGAAGAGTAGATTTGAGGTTACCGTTTAGTGGTAAAGCACTTGCCTAGTATACACAAGGTTCTGGATTCACCCAGCATGGTGGCGCACACCTTTATTCCCAGCGCTTAGGAGGCAGAGGTAGGAAGATCGCCATGAGTTGGAGGCCACCTGAGACTACATAGTGAATTCCAAATCAGCCTGGGCTTGAGTGAAACCCTACCTTGAAAAACAAAACAAGGGCTGGAGAGATGGCTTAGCAGTTAAGTGCTTGTCTGTGAAGCCTAAGGACCCCGGTTTGAGGCTCGATTCCCCAGGACCCACGTTAGCCAGATGCACAAGTGGGTGCATGTGCCTGGAGTTCGTTAGCAGTGGCTAGAAGCCCTGGCACACCCATTCTCTCTCTCTCTCTCTCTCTCTCTCTCTCTCTCTCTGTCTCTTTCTCTCTCTGTCACACCCAAATGAATAAATAAACAGGAACAAAAAAATTTAAAAAAAAACAACAAAAAGATTCTGAATTCAATTGCCAGTATCACCAAACAAAAGCAAAAACATATATCATGGACTGGAACAGATGGGGACCAGTTCTGTGTTTAGAGATTTGTGGGTAGGATTACTACTATTTCCCCAAAAAGAGATAGGGCTTGGGTTCCTTAGGGTCCAAGACCTAGATAGCCACTAACTGTGCGACCTGGGGCAGGTAGCTAAGTCTTTGAGGGCCTTGGTTTCTTCACCTGCACGATGGACCCCGTGCCACTGTCTGCTCGCTATGGAAGACCGCAGGAGAGTAACTGGCATGCTTCTCAGTCCACGCAAGGCTAACAAGGAGAGTTGCTTTTTCTTTCTTTCTCTCTTTTATTCAAGATTTGTGCTTTCCCAAAACTTTCCCTAAGGGAGAAGGAAGAGCAAGACTTGCTTTCTCCCTTTCCTTAAGAAGTGGCTATCCACGGGCAGCGATTCCCACAGGAGCGCAGCGGTACCAGCTGCCAAGGAAAACCAAGTACATCAGTACATCCTGTGACCTACCTGGTCTGGTGGGGCCTGTGGGGCCAGTGTGGAGGAGGCAGGGGGCTGGATCTCATGACCTCTGGATGTCCTTCCTGGCTGCAGCCTTTGTGCTTCAGCACAGTCTTTCATGAACTCAGTGTGAGTCATTGCTAGCCTTGCTGACTACTCCCACTGCAGTGGCTCGGGGACGGGGCCTTAGCAGGCAGGCAGGCCCTCTTCCCCTGGGGAGGAAGGACCCTGGCCTGTGCAGATTTGGGGTGGGCAGAGCAAGGGCCAGGTGGCCCCGGAGAGTAAATGGCAGTCATGCCTGAGCAGGGGCCCCTCGTGATGATGAGAGGAGTACTGGGTGTCTCTTACGGGGACAGCTGAGCTAGTGATTGTGCCATTACCCTTGGGAGTCCCAGGATGGGGTGGGGTGGGGGTTGGGAGAATGAAATCACAACTGAGTCCAGAAAGCTGAGAGGCCCACCCTCCTCATCCCTGTTCTGACCTTTGACCTTTGCTCTTCCTGTTTTATGGCCTTTGGGTGCCGTCTTTTTTGTTTGTTTCTTTGTTTTTTGAAGTATGGTCTCTCTCTAGCCTAGGCTGACCTGGAATTCACTATGTGGTCTCAGGGTAGCCTCGAATTTATGGCGATCCTCTTATCTCTGCCTCCCAAGTGCTTGGATTAAAGGTATGTGCCACCCATCTGGCTTTAAAAATATTTTTGTATACTTATTTAAGAGAGAGAGAGAGAAATATGGGCGCACCAGGGCCTCCAGCTACAACAAACTGCAGATGCATGCACCACCTTGTGCATCTGGCTTATGTGGGTTCTGGGGAATTGAACATGGATCCTTTGGCTTTGCAGCAAGTGCCTTACAGACTGGTTTCCCTCATTTTTTTTTTAACATTTAATTTTTATTTCGTTATTTCAGAGAGAAAGATATACAGAAATAGGCAGATAGAGAGAATGGGCGCGCCAGGGCTTCCAGCCACTGAAAACGAACTACAGATGCGTGCGACCCCTTGTACATCTGACTAACGTGGGTCCTGGGGAATTGAGCCTCGAACTGGGGTCCTTAGGCTTCACAGGCAAGCGCTTAACCACTAAGCCATCTTTGGTTTCCCTCTTTTTAAAAATTTATATTAATTATTTATTTAAGAGAGAGAGACAAGCAAACAGATAGACTATGGCATGTCAGGGCCTCTTGCTGCTGTAAACAAACCCCAGATACATGGGCCACTGTGTGTCTAACTTTATGTGAGTACTGGGGAATTGAACCCAGCAGGTTTTGCAAGCAAGTGCCTTTAACCACTTAGCCATCTCCCCAGCCTGGGATTTCCTTCTTTTTAGAATGACAGGATCAGATTCAATTAGGTTGCAATGAGGAATCACATTAAAATAGGGACAGTAAGGGGCTGGAAATATGGCTCAGCAGGTAGGGTACCTGCCTAGCCTATACAAAGCCCAGTTCAATCCCCAGCACCCCATAAAAACTGGGTATGGTGTGCATACCTATAACTCCCAGCGCACTGGAGGTGGATGAAGGAGGATCAGACACTCAAGGTCATCCTCAGCTACACAGTGACTTCAAAGTCAGGATACATGAGACTCTCTCAAAAAAAGAGGGGGGGGGGTGCAGCTGGAGAGATGGCTTAGTGGTTAAAGGCACTTGCTTGCAAAGACTGACGGACCAGGTTCAATTCCCCAGTACTCACATAACGCCAGATGTACAAAGTGGTGCATACATCAGGAGTTCCTCTGCAGTGACAAGAGACTCTGGTGCACCAATTCTCTACCTCTCAGAAAGAGAGAAAGAAAGAAAGAGGGTGGCCTCAAACAGCAATCCTCTGCTTCTTTTTTTTTTTTTTTTTTTTGCGCCAGGGCCTCCAGCCACTGCAAACGAACTCCAGACGTGTGCGCCCCCTTGTGCATCTGGCTAACGTGGGTCCTGGGGAATTGAGCCTTGAACCGGGGTCCTCTCTCCAGCCATCTCTCCAGCCCTACCTCTGCTTCTTGAGTGCTGGGATTAAAGGTGTGTGCCACCATGCCTAGCTTTGTTATGGTTTTGTGATAATGTTTTACGCTGTAACCAAGAAAGAAAGGGGGGGGGGTTGCAGGGGGAGGGAGGGTAAAGAGAAGAAAGAAAGAAAAACAGAAGGAGCCAGGCGTGGTGACACATGCCTTTAATTCCAGCACTCAAGAGTCAGAGGTAGGAAGATCACTATAAGTTCAAGGCCAGACTGAGACTACATAGTGAATTCCAGGTCAGCCTGGACTAGAGTGAGACCCTATCTCAAAACTTGATATCTCAACACTTGGGAGGCCTGGAGGTATGTGGAGACTTTAGAGTTTGAGACCAGCCTGGGCTATGCAATTAATTCCAGGATATAGCGAACTCTTGTTTCAACCATCTACACACACACACACGGAGAAAGACAGAAAGAGGGACCTAGAGAGATTGCTCAGTGGTTAAAGGCACTTGCTTTCAAAGCCTGTTGGGCTGGGGTCAATTTTTTAGTATCCATATTATGCCAGGTGCCCAAAGTGGCACATGCATCTGGAATTCATTTGCAGCTGCAGGAGGCTTTGGTGCCATTCTCTGTGTGTGTGCCTTAAATAAATAAGTAAATGCTTTCAAAAGAAGCTGGAGCCTGGCATGGTGGCACACGCCTTTAATCCCAGTACTCGGGAGGCAGAGGTAGGAGGATTGCCATGAGTTTGAGGCCACCCTGAGACTCCATAGTGAATTCCTGGTCAGCCTGGGCTAGAGTGAGACCCTACCTTGAAAAAAAAAAAAAAAAGAAAAAAAGAAAAAGAAGAAGAAGAAGAAGAAGAAGCTGGAATATATATATGTGTGTGTGTGTGTATATATATATATATATATATATATATATATATATATATATATATATATATATTTTTTTTTTTTAAAGAAGCTGGGGGACTTCCAGTCAAGATAGACACAGACCTGAGGAGAGAATCAGCCCATTGTACTCCACCTGGGCACCAGCTGAAGCCATAGAGTTAGTGGGGTAGTGAGTAAGAGCTGCTGCTTTCTCCATAAACCTGGTACCAGCACAAGTGTGAAGGACACAGACATAGAGAACACTCAACTCCTACCGAATCAGATAACCAGAGACAGAGACTCCCAAGACCTCCCGTCACTAAAATAGACCTAAAACAAACCCAACATGGCTCAGGGAAATTTGCTGAAGAGGGGGTGGAAAGATTGTTAGAGCCATAAGTTGGGTCATCGTGCACAGAAATATGGCCTCTCCCCACAACCGAAGGCCACCCCCACAATGCAACATCCACAATCCACGGGGGGCGGGGGGACAACAGGGAGAAGGCTAACGATGGTACCATCATGGCTCTATACACACTGTATACATAACAAAAAATATTTTTAAAAAAAGAGAGAAGCTGGGCATGGTGGCACATGCCTTTATCCCAGCACTCAAGAGACAGGTTCACTGTGAGTTCGAGGTCAACCTGAGACTACATATTAAATTCCAGGTCAGCCTGGGCTAGAGCAAGATGCTGCCTCAAAACAAATAAACAAACTAACAAATGAGAAGGGCAATGTTGGTTATTTTGGTGTTCTTTTTTTATTTTTATTTATTTATTATTATTATTTTCTTTTTTGGTTTTTCAAGGTAGGGTCTCACTCTGGCCCAGGCTGACCTGGAATTCACTATGTAGTCTCAGGGTGGCCTTGAACTCACAGCAATCCTCCTACCTCTACCTCTTGAGAGTGGGATTAAAGTGTGCCACCATGCCTGACTTTGTTATGGTTTTGTGACAGGGTTTCACACCGTAAACAAGGCTGGCCCAAACTATGTAATCAATCTCATAGTGATCCTTTGGCCTCAGCCTCCGGGGTGCTGGGATCACAGGTGAGCTCCATCATGCACAGCTCCCTTGAGATGAATGAGCTGGTCAGAGGAAGGATGCTAGAAGTGGCTATTACTGCTGTCGTTCTTGGGGACCTTACTCTTGGACTTGTGGCTGACTTCCAGGTGTTCATGAACCTTGCAAAGCTAGTAAGATTTTGAAGGATAATAAACATTGGGCGAGGGTTGGAAAGAAGGCTTAGAAGTTAAGGCTCTTTCCTGCGAAGCCTCAGGACCCAGGTTTGATTTCCCAGTACCAGACGTACAAGGTGGCACATGCATCTGGAGTTCATTTGCAGTGGCTACAGGCCCTGGTGCACCCATTCTCTCTCTCTATCTGCCTCTAGAATAGAAAAAGACAAGCAAGTGGTTTCCCTGCCTCTTGAAGTCTAGGGCTTTCTATCTGCTCCCCAGAGAACCTGAGATCCCAAAAGATTAAGAACCAGAGCTGCGTGTGGTGGCCCACGCCCCAGCACTTGGGAGGCAGAGGTAGGAGGATTGCTGTGAGTTCGAGGCCAGCCTGGGACTACATAGTGAATTCCAGGTCAGCCTGGGCTAGAGTGAGACCCTACCTTTAAAAAACAATACCATCCTCCCCACCCGCCAGCAAAAAATTACAAAAGAACCAGAGGGCAGGGTGATGCCAAGGGCCATCCTTCTACTCCCAGTGATTGAGATCCTTGATATGAAAAACTGCTTCTCCTTTAGTAAGGACAGACATCATTTTTTTTTTTTTCTTCCTAGAAATGCCTCCAGTTCAAACCCCTTCCTGCTGTGGCCTCTGGCCTCTAGTGACCAAGGACAGCCAAAGTGACACTAGGAACATCTGGTCATTCCCTTTAACTTTCATGTGGGGCTCGTAGGCTGGAGGAGTCCATCCTGGCTGGGAGCAGAGTCTGAGTTCACACGTCCCATCTGAGGAGAGGACGGGGCTGGCAGAGAGACACTGGGCCCTGCTCCAGTCTCTGTTACCTCCCCTACCAACTCCCCTGGGGCCCCGGGGGGCAGATACCACTGACATGAGCTAAGGTCCATGGCAGGCAGCGGTAATGATGATTTTATGGAAATACAGAAGGCTCTTACGCAAGTGCCTGACACACTTCCCGGCTGTGGCATCTGGGACAGCCAGGTCCCCAGGGGTTGGCGGAGGGCCTCATGAGCCTAGTCCCTGCTGCCACCAGCCCCTGGCACTTGGGACACTGGCATAGAAGTGCCCTCCCACTGCCTGTGGCACTGTCCCTAACCCACAGTGAGTGAGCTGTGTTCTCTCTCTCCCTGTGCCCCGGGCTTCCTGAGGGATAACAGCATGAGCTTCAACGTGGACGTATCCCCCACACCCTCCTTCCCACTGCCCCCACGCCCACCATAAAGCTGGGGCTCACCCCCCAAGAGGTCTTTGTGAGGAGACAATGAGGGTGGAGAAGTTTGCTTCTACATTATGAGGAAACTCCTCTCTCCTGAAGACATACCCGCAATTGTTTCTTTTCTCCCCGAGGCTAACAGCAGCAGTGTGTGGGAGCTCCCTTCCTCCCCTGGCTCTGTGCTGGGATGCCTCCTTCTCCCCAACTCCCCCACTCCCCCACTCCTCCACTTCCCCACTCCCCCATTGCACACCGCCGCTGACAAGGTCCTGAACCACAGCTTTCTTTAGTCCTTTCCCCCACCCACAAAGTATCTGTTACCACTTGGCGGATGGATTCTCAGGGTGACCTCGAACTCACGGCAATCCGCCTACCTCTGCCTCCCGAGTGCTGGGATAAAAGGCGTGCGCCACCACGCCTGGCTGTCTGAAGTCTTGTGCTGGAGAAGGGAGCTGGCACAGACTGGGGTGGGGCCCTTGCTAGGAGCAGAGTTCCAGAGAGGAGGACAGGACCTCAGGGTGCCTTCTGGCTGCTTGTTAGAGGTGAGGGTACTTCTGTGCCCACCGTAGGGGAAGCCTGAGCATGGAGATGCAGAAGTGATGTCAGCATACTGGCATGGTTCTCCTCCCTGGGGCTGCCTCCCAGGAGAGGGTCCATGTATGACTGGCAGGGTAATACCCTCCCTTCCTGCACTTTCCCCTTTGAAACCCCATTCTCCATCATATCCCCTCCCCATCTCAATCAGTCTCTTTTATTTTGATGTCATGATCTTTTCCTCCTCTTATGATGGTCTTGTGTAGGTAGTGTCAGGCACTGTGAGGTCATGGGTATCCAGGCCATTTTATGTGTGGAGGGAGCATGTTGTAAGGAGTCCTACCCTTCCTTTGGCTCTTACATTCTTTTCGCCACCTCTTCTGCATCAGACCCTGAGCCTTGGAAGGTGTGATCGAGATGTTACTTGGTACTTCAGTCACTTCTTTCCAGCACTATGATACCTTCTGAGTCGTCCCAAGGTCACTGCCATCTGAAAAAAGAAGATTCTCTACCCAAAGTGAGGGTAGTGTTCATATAAGGGTATAAATATTAAGAGAAGTGCTCACTGGGCAGTTTGAGAAGCATAGTATATACATTTTTCCAAACATCAGTAGATGTTACACCCCTAGGGCTCATGACTACCCCTGTTTTAAGTTTTCAGTATCAGGATGTGTTCCCCCCATGGAGCGGGCCTCCAGTCCAATTGGAGGGCAGTTGGTTTCCACCATGACAGATCTGCCAATATTGCACCCTTTGGCTCATTTGGCCTGAATGGCCAATTATAAGGCTTGCATTGTCCACTGTTGAGTATCTTCTCCGGTGGTATCTCTTTCTCCCATTGAAGTACATGTAGAATGGCTTCTTCCAGCTTTCTGTCAGCTGGTCTACAAGGAGGAGGTTATCAGCTCAGTTCCAGCAGGGTTTCTCAGTGGCCTTGCAGCCAAAGTATGTGGAGTCTTCAGCAACAGGGTCTTACCATCTATTCCTGTGGGAAACCAAGGGCCTCAGCAATGGCCTATAATGTTTTGGGGGCATCAGGGACCTCCCTGGACAACAACTCACTGGAGGTATCCCATCCCTGGCACTGAAAATTTTCTAACAACAATCTATGGCTCCTGAGTGTTCCATTGTCTGAAACTGGAGATTTCCATATGATTTATTTGCATCCTCTTAGATTTTGAGTAGCCCTCCCTCCACCTTTCCTTTACTCAGTCTCTTCCCCTGACCTCACTTGGGCCTTTTCACCCCCATTAATCTATTCTTCTACTTACTTATATACAATACCATTCCATTAAGTACCCCCTCCCTTCCTTTCTCTTCCCTTTATATCTCTTTTCTAGTTTACTGGCCTTTGCTACTGAGTTTTCTTCCTACTCACACAGAAGTCCAATCGTCTGTAGCTAGGATCCACATATGAAATTTAAAAAAAAAAAAAAAAAAAAAAAAAGAGCCAAAGCAGGGCATGATGGTGCATGCCTTTATTTCCAGCACTCCAGAGGCAGGTTTGCTGTGAGTTTGAGGCCACCCTGAGACTACATAGTGAATTCCAGGTCAGCCTGGGCTAGAGGGAAACCCTACTTCAAACAAACAAAAAGGGCTGTAAAGATGGCTTAGCAGTTAAGGCGCTTGCCTTACTTTATTTTAACAAAAAAAAAAAAATATTAAAAATGGACTGAGGCCGGGCGTGGTGGCGCACGCCTTTAATCCCAGCACTTGGGAAGCAGAGGTAGGAGGATCACCGTGAGTTCAAGGCCACCCTGAGACTACAGAGTTAATTCCAGGTCAGCCTGGGCTAGAGTGAGACCCTACCTCAAAAAAAAAAAAAATGGACTGAGGAAGGATAAATTATGAATTATTGAATTTAGGGAGAAATCATAAATTGTGGGGATTATTTTATTTTTTGGCTTTTCAAGGTAGGGTCTCACTCTAGCCCAGGATCACCTGAAATTTACTATGTAGTCTCAGGGTGGCCTCGAACTCACAGTGATTCTCTTACCTCTGCCTCCCAAGTGCTGGGAGAATGAGGGGGAGGTGCGTCACCACGTCTGGCTCTTTTTCTTTCTTTCTTTCTTTGTCTAGGTAGGGTCTTGTTTTAACCCAGACTAACCTGGATTCACATTGTAGCCTCAGGCCAGACTCAAACTCACAGCAATCCTCCTGCCTCAGTCTTTCAAGAGCTGGGATTAAAGGTGTGAGGTATGTGTCACCAGCCAGATAAAAATGCATTATTTTGGGTTGGAAAGATGGCTTAGTGGTTAAGGTGCTTACCTGTGAAACTTAAGGACACAGGTTTGATTCCCCAGTATCCATGTAAACCAGATGCACAAGGTGGCGCAATGGCCAGAGGCCTTAGTGTGCTAATTTTCTCTCTCTCTCTCTCTCTCCTAAAAAACAAAAACAAAAACAAATATTTTAAAAATGCATTATTTTGTAGATTCAGGTAGGTAGGGGGAAGACCTGATGGGTTTACAGATTGAATGGGGCTGACCCCAAAAGCCCGCCCACCTAGGTAGCATGTTAGACTGTAGAAGCAGCAGGGGGCGCTGCAGCCATTGTGGATGAAACTAAAAGAATAAAAAACTAAAAGAATAAAACAAACAAACAAAAACCTCAGACATTAGATCAGCCACAAGTTCCATTTCTGCCAAGGCAGAGTGGCAGCTCCTGGTTCTCTCTGTGGGCTCCTGCCCTTGACTGAAACTGTCTAAAAGAAACTAGCTTTCTCTTACATCTTCTTCACTATAATGTACTAGGCACTGGACACAATTGAGAGAAAGACACATTTACTGCAGACCCCTATTTTTTGTTGTTGTCGTCATTTGGTTTTTCTTTTTTTTTTTTTTTTTTTAAATTTTTTTGGTTTATTTTTATTTATTTGAGAGCGACAAAGAGGCAGAGAGAGAGAGAGAGAGAGAGAGAGAGAGAGAGAGAGAATGGGCGCGCCAGAGCCTCCAGCCACTGCAGACGAATTCCAGACGCATGCGCCCCCTTGTGCATCTGGCTAACATGGGTCCTGGGGAACTGAGCCTCGAACCGGGGTCCTTAGGCTTCACAGGCAAGCGCTTAACAACTAAACCATCTCTCCAGCCCATCATTTGGTTTTTCGAGGTAGGGTTTCACTCAGGCTGACTTGGAAGTCACTATGTAGTCTCAGGCTGGCCTCGACCTCAACTCTCCATGATCCTCCTAGCTCTGCCTCCCCAGTGCTGGGATTAAAGGTGTGCGCCACCATGCCCGGCGACACCCGAATGTTTTTACCAATGGTGAGAAGGCTGTCATCAACCCTCTCTTACAGCTGCAGTGGGAGACTCCAAAATGTTAGGTCACTTACCCAAGGCCACAGAGCTAGGCTTGAACTCACATGGGGATTGTTGCGGAAACCATGCTCTTAGCCCAAACCAGATTGCACTTCTCTTGCTGGGTATGGTGGCTATACCTGTAATCCCAGTTTGGGAGGTGGAGGAAGAAGGATCAGGAGTTCAAGGCCATCCTCCACTACGGAGTGAGTTCAAGGCCAGCCTGGGCTATTCAAATGAAGTCTTGTTTCAAACACACACACATACACATAAAAGAGTGCACCTCTGTTAGTCTTCACTCTTAGGCACTCATAGTCTGGTAAGAAAACAGACATGTTGGGCATGGTGGCACATGCCTTTAATCCCAGCACTTGGGAGGCAGAGGTAGGAGGATCACCACAAATTCCAGGCCAGCCTGAGACTACATAGTGAATTCCGGGTCAGCCTGGGCTAGATGAGAAAGACCCTACTCAGAAAACTAAAAGAATAAAACAAACAAACAAAAACCTCAGACATTAGATAAAAGAAAAAATAAATAAAAGGATTTAGTGCTCATGTTGACACAGGCCTTCACTCCAGACTGGAAGTAGAAAGCTAGTCTGGCTACCATCCAGGGCTTTGTTGAGACCCTTTCTCAAAACACACACACACACACGTGCACACACACACTCCCTGAAGAGTAAACCGCAGATGTCTGCAGGAAGGAGTTCCCAGAGAACAAGGGCCCAAACCAGCTGGGCTTCAGGAGGAGTTAGAGGGCCCGCAAGTCGGAATGTGGCTGTGAGGAGAGTCTACGGGAAGACTGGTGCAGCCCACTGGCGGTCAGGGTTTGAGTTTGTCTACCTTAAGGGGCACAATGGAGCGGCCATGGTGGCCAGGGGGAGCACCTGACTCCTGGGGTGGGGACATGGGTGTAGACGGACGCGGATGTGCAGACTACACAGTGATTGACATAAGGGTAATATCACCCTCCTGCGGTGCAAACCCTACAACGTTCTACATGTTCTCATCCTGTCTTCAGCATTTTGCCTGGAGCTCAGGGCCCAGCCTGCTGTCCATGAGTTAGAGCATGGGGTACTTCAATTCTGCCCACATGGTACCCTGAGAGAGAGAGAGAGCTGGGCATTTGGTGGGCACTCAGTCACAGCTTGTTAAATGGATGACCAAGTGGGAAGTGGGAGGCTCTGACCCTCTCCGCTGTTTCTCTTTGAGTAAGGGCTGCGCCTCACTCTCCAGCCCAGAATGTTGTCTGCAGATAGAAAACAATGCAAAACGTTATGGTTAAATGAAAGAAAGGGCACTAAATGACTATTTTTCAGCAACTTTGAAAGATTAAAAAGTTCTTTTAAAGCTGTGCATGGTGGCTCACGCCTTTAATCCCAGCACTTGAGAGGCAGAGGTAGGAGGATCGCTGTGAGTTCAAAGCCACCCTGAGACTCCATAGTGAATTCCAGGTCAGCCTGGGCTAGAGTGAGAGCCTACCTCAAAAAACCAAATAAATAAATAAATAAAAAGTTATTTTAGGGCTAGGGAGATGGCTTAGTGGTTAAGGCACATGCCTGCGAAGCCTAAGAACTCATGTTCGAATTCCCAGGTCCCACATAAGCCAGCCACACAGTGACACAAACATGCAATGTTGCACGTGATCTCGTGGAGGTGCATGCGTCTGGAGTTCTATTGCAGTGGCTGGAGGCGACTGGCCAATTCTCCCCCACTCCTCTCTCTATCATAGGAAAAAAAAAAAAAAAAGGCCAGTCTGAAAAAACAGGGGGAGAGGGAGGGTATTACCATGGGATATTTTTTAAAATCATGAAAAATGTTAATAAAAATTGAAGGAAAAAAACTTACTTTAAAGCTGGGAATGGTGCCTTTACTTCCAGCACTCAGAAGGCAGAGGTAATAAGATTGCCCTTAGTTCAATGCCAGCCTGAGACTACACAGTGAATTCCAGGCCAGCTTGGGCTAGAAAGAGATCCTATCTAGAAAAAAAAAAAAAAAAGTTACTTTAGTGAATGTTATTTTTATTTTTATTTTTTTCTACCACCATGACACCCAGCAATGAATTTTGTTGTTGTTTGTTTTGGGGCAGGGTCTGACTCTAGCTCAGGCTGACCTCAAACTCACAGCAATCCTACCTACCTCCGTTTCCCTATTGCTGGGATTAAAGTTTTGAGTCACCACACCACTCCTAATTTACATGCTTTGAAACCAGTTTAAGCTACAAGACATTACAGGCAGGAGTGCTGCCACGGGCCTGTTTTTTTTTTTTTTTTTTTTAGAGGGTCTCATTCTAGCCCAGGCTGACTTGGAATTCACTATATAGTCATTTTAGAATGGCCTCAAACTCAAGGTGATCCACCTACATCTGATGGGTCCTTGTTTAATTCCCCACTGGCCAGGGCACCTCCCAAATGCTGGGATTAAAGGCATGGCCACCACATTAGGCAATTTTTTTTTTTCTTTTCAAGGTAGGGTTTTACTCCAGCCCAGGCTGACCTGGAATTCACTATGGAGTCTCAGGCCTCGCACTCACATTGATCTTCCTACCTCTGCCTCCCAAATGCTGGGATTAGAGGTGTGCGCCACCAAGCCCGGCTGCATTAGGCAATTTTTAAAAATTAATTTGTTATTATTATTTTGTTTGTGTTTTTTCAAGATAGGTTCTCACTTTAGCCCAGACTGACCTGGAATTCTCTATGTAGTCTCAGGGTGGCTGTGAACTCATGGCGATCCCCCTACCTCTGCCTCCAGAGTGCTGGGATTAAAGACCTGCGTCACCACGACTGGCTCTATTTTTATTTTTTTCTGTGGAAGTTCTTGTTTTTTTTTTTTGGTTTTTTTTTTTTTTTTGGTTTTTCGAGGTAGGGTCTCACTCTAGCCCAGGCTGACCTGGAATTCACTATGGAGTTTCAGGGTGGCCTCGAACTCATGGCGATCCTCCTACCTCTGCCTCCCGAGTGCTGGGATTAAAGGCGTGCGCCACCACGCCTGGCTTCGTGGAAGTTCTTAATAGTGTCCTCTGCTACCCCAGAGAGGTCCCGAGGGCTAAATCTTGCCACTAGATGCAATTCCATAGACTTTCTTTTAACCCTCACTGCCCCATAGAGAGAGAGGAAGCCTAGCCCCACTTTACCTGTGAGGAATTATGTTGGATTTGGGACCAGATGAGGCTGGTGGCCCTGCCTCATGGGGCTTCATACCCTCCGAGGGCCCTGGGACTCCTCTGGGCCACAAGACAGGTGGACAGATGGTTCCGTGCCTTGCCCAGCGAACACGGCAGGCTGAGGCTTTCCCCCTCTGTCAAAGGGCCAAGGCCAGGTGGGACCCGCAGCAGCCTCATGTGGGGAGGGAAGCAGAGACTCTGAGCCTGGAAGAGGCAGGGCAAAGGGAGCATCGAAGCTGTGTGATCTGAGCACAGGGGCATACGCCAGCAGTCCCCGAACGTGGGGGCAAGGAAGATTGCTGTGGGCTCGAGGCCAGCCTGGGTTACAAAGGAAACTTGTCTCAAAAACAAAGAAGGTGTGCCGGGCGTGGTGGCGCACGCCTTCAATCCCAGCACTCGGGAGGCAGAGGTAGGAGGATCGCTGTGAGTTCGAGGCCACCCTGAGACTCCATAGTGAATTCCAGGTCAGCTTGTGCTAGAGTGAGAGCCTACCTTGAAAAAATAAAACAAAACAAACAAACAAAAATCACAAGGGGGCTGGAGAGATGGCTTAGCGGTTAAGCGCTTGCCTGTGAAGCCTAAGGACCCTGGTTCGAGGCTCGGTTCCCCAGGTCCCACGTTAGCCAGATGCACAAGGGGGCGCACGCGTCTGGAGTTCGTTTGCAGAGGCTGGAAGCCCTGGCGCGCCCATTCTCTCCCTCTCCCTCTATCTGTCTTTCTCTCTGTGTCTGTCACTCTCAAATAAATAAATAATAATAAAAATTAAAAAAAAAAATCACAAGGGCAGGAAAGATTGCTCAGTGGTTAAAGGCACTTGTTTGCAAAGCCTGCCATTCTGGCTTAATTCCTCAGAGCCCTCATAAAGCCAAACGAAAAAGGTGGTGCACGCATCTGGCATTCATTTGTGGTCCCAGGAGATACTGGTGTGTCTATATACATGTGCAAAGAAATAATAATAAAAAAAAAACAATTTTAGAGGGCTAGAGAGATGGCTCAGCAGTTATGGTATTTGCCTGTAAAGCCTTGGTTCGATTCACAGTACCCACATAAAGCCAGATGTACAAAGTGGTGCATGCATTTGGAGTTCGTTTGCAGTGGCTGGAGGTCCTGGCACACGCATTCTCTCTTTCTCTGTTTGTCTATCTATCTCACTTTCCTTGCAAATAAATTTAAAAAAAATATTTTAGGAGCTGGAGATATGGCACAGTGGTTAAAGGTGCTTACCTGCAAAGACTGCAGGCCTGGGGTAGATTCCCCAGTAACCACATAAAGCCAGACGCACAACGTGGCACAAGCGTCTGGAGTTTGTTTACAGTGGCAGGAGGCCCTGCTACACCCATTCTCTTTCTCTCAAATAAATAAGTATAAAGCAAATTAGGGGCAGGAGGGATGGCTTAGTGGTTAAGCACTTGCCTGTGAAGCCTAAGGACCCTGGTTCGAGGCTCGACTCCCCAGGACCCACGTTAGCCAGATGCAGAAAGGAGAGCACGCGTCTGGAGTTCATTTGCAGTGGCTGGAGGCCCTGGCGCGCCCATTCTCTCTCTCTCTCTATCTGCCTCTTTCTCTGTCTGTCGCTCTCAAATAAATAAATAAAAACAAACAAATTAAAAAAAAAAACAAATTAAAAAGAAGCAAATATAAGCTTTGGAGATGGAGACCCAGCAAGCAGGGTATGGTTCCCCAGACTGGGATCCCTCGTTCCCATCTTGTTCTTGGGGGTGTCCTGGAAGGGCACCCACACTAGCTTCTACCCTCTCTACAGGCGTCTCCATTGCAGTCCCACCCCTGCTAGCCCAGGTCAGGACCAGGCCCTGAAGGACCCTCCTCCTTCCTGGGATCCTGCTAAGCCTGCCTTTGGAGGCTCTATGGTGCCTCTTGGCCTTAAATCCAACTTGAGCTAACTTTATAAGGGGGTCTTCAGTGGGGGGCTCCTTTGGACACTACTGGCAAGAATGGTTTCACTTCCCCGTGACGTGTCTCTTTTCCTGGCCACACAGGAGGAGAAACGGTTCCTGGAAATGGAGATGCCAGCCCAGGGAAGGGGAACTTCTCAGGCTTTGCCCTCCTCCCATGAGGGCACGGAACCTGGAAAGCAGGGGTCACATGAGGGTAAGCCTGTCTGTACCACACACAGTAGTGGGAGGCCAACAGGCCTGGGGCTGTCCGTGTACAAGGACAATAACGCTGAGTGTGGGGAAATAGGAGTGGTCTCTTTGGCAGGCTGTGTTTGTCCATAAACAAAGACCTTCCAGAGCTCAGGGTGGGGAAAGGCTGGGAGCCCATCCCGTGGGAGCTCCTGAGGGGCTCACGCGTACCCCACTCTTCCTGGGATGAGGTATTTCCACAACAAGCTAGGCTGTGTTCTGTCAGCTCTAGTCCCCTAGCCAGGCACCCCCAGTGAAAGGACAGCACCCAGCTGACCAGGGGAATGAGAGTGGGGAGTAAAGACCCTTTGTGGATTCCTATGTGTATGTATATATATGTATATATATGTTGTTTATTTGTTTGTTTTTCAAGGTAGGGTTTCACTGTAGCCCAGGCTGGCCTGGAGTCCACTATGCAGTCTCAAATTGGCCTCGAACTCACAGTGATCCTCCTACCTCTGCCTCCCGAGTGCTGGGATTAAAGGCGTGCTCTACCACTGCCTGGCTTCACATGATGTTTTATCTGCTTGTCCTGTCTCTTAGAGTGGACAGACTCTGCCTATGGGGTCATGTGAGGGTCACAGGTCCAGAGGTCTCTAGGACTCTATGTGACAGATGGATCTGAGACCCATCTTGAAGCCTGAGGGTGCCCTTCACTCCCTGGGCCTCTTGGAGGACCAGTGGGAGGACAGGTGCCATCTTGCGACCTTGTTTTGCTGTACCACCATCTTCCCTTACAGTCAATGGTTGCCTGGGAGCTCCTGTTTCCTTCCAGCTGGGCTGTCTCAATAGGTCTTAAGTCTCCAAGAGCTCTGAGTGCCCAGCCAGTAAGAGGACCTGAGCAGTGCCCCACTCTCTGTGTGCTTGCTTGCATAAAGGTGAGGCCGGGGTGGAAGGACCAGTGGCTCCAGCCCAACTCTGTACCCAGCAACCTTTCCTGTTTTGGCACAACCAGCCAGAGCTTCTAGTCCCGGGAGCTCTACCCAGGGGCCCCCAGCAGCCTGCTCAGGTCAGAGCTGGGATCCTCCTCCTGAAGGCTTTGGTCTCAAGCTGAGGGGCCAGGCTTGCTGCTCTCGCGTTCTTTTGGAGGAAAGGAAGTGGCTAAATCCTTGGAATTTATTAGCTCTGGGACACTTCAAACACCCTGACCACCCACCCATTCGGGTGTGGTTGGGCACTGCTGGGTGTTAGGCAAGACTGAGGGCTGTAGACACAGGAACGAATAGCAACTGCTGAGTGGGAGAAGGACGCATGGGGATCAGTGTCTTTTGGGAAAAGCTGGGTCCCTGCCTCCTGCTGGGGTGCTCTTGTATAGAGCTGTCGGTTCCTTGGAAGGAGGGCCTGATATAGAGAGCCAGGGTTCCTTAGGGGCAAGGATGAACAGGGTGGAAAGTGGGCAGTGCCTTTTCCCTGGCAGGGAAGTGCTGCCCAGCATCTCCAGCATAGAGCCACCTTGCCCCTGGCCCCAGCTCGTGCTCTGGGAGCCACTTCACCAGCCATGAAGCAGTAGGAGGAGACCCTAAGGTAGCTGAACCAGGGTATGCTGCCCCGAGCGGGTGCAGGGAGCTTGGGGCAAGGGCCTGGAGGTGGCATACCACCCTGCCCCTCAGCGTGGGACTCCCACATCCCCCTAATCTCTCCCAGGCCAGCCCGATGAGATGCATATAGTTTGCCACTCCAAGCTTGTCTCTGGCTGCTGAAGGTAGGTGTGCCCCATTCCCAGAGCTGCAAAGGAGGGGTATGACTGTCCCCCTGGGCAGAAAGCCAAAGTCGCCACTTTGATATCCTTGTCAAGTAGAATTCTCTCGAGTCCATTATTTAATTCAGGCCTTGCAGCAGCTCAGTGGCGGGCAGGAATTGCTGAAGAACCAGGCATGGAGAAGTTGAGGACTTTCTCAAGGACACCAAACCAGTGAGTAGCAGAAGTGCGATTCAGAAATACATTTGCACAGTTAGTCACATGCACGGGTGCTTTAACAGGTGACCTAGTTAGGGTCCATTCTGTGCCAGCTGATGCTCTAAAAGCAAAAGGTGGGGCAGTGAAGAGAGGCAGTTTTGTCCTCAGGAGGCCTGCCTTCCATAAAGACACATGAGTGTATGCACGGATTATATGTAGTGACAAAAAGTGGTATTGGAGCTGGGCGTGTTGGCGCACGCCTTTAATCCCAGCACTCGGGAGGAGGCTGAGGTAGGGGGATCACTGTGAGTTTGAGGCCATCCTGAGACTATATAGAGAATTCCAGGTCAGCCTGGGCTAGAGCAAGAGTCTACCTCAACAACAACAACAACAAAAGAAGCCAGGCCAAGTGTGGTGGCACATGCCTTTAATCCTAGCATTCTGGAGGATCACCATGAGCCTGAGACCAGCCTGGGACTGCAGAGTGAATTCCAGGTCAGCCTGGGCTACAGCAAAATCCTACCTTCAAAACCCAACTTCCCCCCACCTCAAAAAAGGTTGGAGAGATGGCTCAGCGATTAAGGCATTTGTCTGCAAAGCCTGATGACCCAGGTTTGATTCCCCGATACCCATGTGATCCAGATGCATAAGGTGTGCGTGCATCTGGAGTTCATCTGCAGTGGCTAGAGACTCTGGTGTATCTATTTTCTCTTTCTCTGCTTTTTTTTCTTCTTCTCCCTCTCTCTCAAATAAATAAATAACATATAAAAAATGGCATAGGGTACAAAGAAAAGGCATTCAGTGTAGGAAAGCTCAGAATTGAGTTTAATAAATAAATAAATAAAGCTGAGCATGGTGACACCTTTAATCCCAGCACTCGGGAGGCAGAGGTAGGAGAAAAATGGCTGGGGCTCACTTGCCAGCCAGTCTATCAGACAAACAACGCTCCAGGATCAGTGAGAGTCTTAGGGAAACAAGACAAATGTATGCATGGGGCATATATATCTGCACAAACATGTGGCTATCACACACATACACACACACACACACACACACACACACACCACATGCACCAAAGGTTTTCTGGGGATGTAGCCCAGTGGTAGAGCACTTACTTAGCATGTGAGGTGGCTTGGCTTCAATCCCCAATACAATAGAACACTAATAATAAATAAATGAATTGATCAATGCCCCCCACCCCAAAGAAGATGAAAAAGCTGTAGCTGGGCATGGTGGCACACACCTTTAATCCCAGCACTCAGGAGGCAGAGGTAGGAGGATCGCTGTGAGTTCGAGGCCACCCTGAGACTACATAGTGAATTCCAGGTCAGCCTGGGCTAGAGTGAGACCGTGCCTTGAACCCCACCACCAAAAAGAACTAAATAACTAAGGCTGGAGAGATGGCTTAGCAATCAAGGCACTTCCCTACGAAGCCTAAGAACACAGGTACGATTACCCAGAACTTGTCTAAGTCAGATGCACAAGGTGGCACATGCGTCTAGAGTTTGTTTGCAGTAGCTAGAGGCAGTGGTGTGCCCATTCTCTCTCTCTTAGTCTCTTTCTATCTCTCAGTAAATAAATAACAATAAAATTAAAAAATGTTAGGAATAGGGCTGGAAAGATGGCTTAGCAGTTAAGGCATTTGCCTGTAAAGCCAAAGGATTGAGGTTCAGTTCCCCAGGACCCACTTTAGCCAGATGCATAAGGGGGCACACACATCTTGAGTTCATTTGCAGTGGCTGGAGGCCCTGGCACACCCATTCTCTCTCTCTCCTCCTCTTTCTCTGTCCCCCCTCCCTCTCTTTCTATTCCCTTTATGTCCCCTTTCTAGCTTACTGGCCTCTGCTACTGAGTTTTATTCCTACTCACACAGAAGTCCAGTCATTTGTAACTAGGATCCACATATGAGAGAGAACATGTGATGTTTGGCTTTTTGGGCCTGGGTTACCTCAGCAAGTATAATCCTTTCCAGATCCATCCATTTTTCTGAAAATGTCATAGTTTCATTTTTCTTTGCCACTGAGTAGAACTCCATTGTATAAATGTGCCATATCTTCATTATCCACTCATCAGTTGAGGGACATCTAGGCTGGTTCCATTTCCCAGCTATTGTGAACTGAGCGGCAATAAACATGGTTGAGCAAGTATCTCTAAGGTAATGAGGGGAGTCCTTAGGATATATGTCTAGAAGTGGTATAGCTGGATCATATGGTAATTTTTTTTTAATTTGAGAGAGAAAGATAGAGGCAGAGGGAGAGAGATAGATGACAGATAGATGATAGATAGAT
The DNA here is from genome assembly GCF_020740685.1 of Jaculus jaculus. Classification (NCBI taxonomy): domain Eukaryota; kingdom Metazoa; phylum Chordata; class Mammalia; order Rodentia; family Dipodidae; genus Jaculus; species Jaculus jaculus. The sequence goes on from NC_059110.1 coordinate 111,117,343, forward strand.
AGACAGACAGACAGACAAGAAGGAAGAATGGGTGCACCAGGGCCTGTAGCCACTGTAAATGAACTCCAGATTCATGTGCCACCTATGCACCTGGCTTACATGGGTGCTGGAAAATTGAACTGAGGTCCTTTGGCTTTGCAGGCAAGCACCTTAACCACTAAGCCATCTCTCCAGCCACATATGGTAAACTTTTAGCTGTCTCAGGAACCTCCACACTGATTTCCACAATGGCTGGACCAGATTGCAGTGTAGAAGGGTTCCTCTTCCCGTGTCCTCACTAGCAATTATTGTCATTTGTTTTCATGATGGTAGCCATTCTGACAGGAGTGAGATGGAATCTCAACGTAGTTTTAATCTGTATTTTTCTGATGGCTAGTTTCTTTGCTTTTTAGAGGTAGGGTCTTGCTCTAGCCCAGGCTGATCTGGAATTCACTCTGTAGTCTCAGGGTGGCCTCAAACTCACAGCGATCCTCCTACTTCTGCCTCCCAAGTGCTGGGATTAAAGTTGTGCACCACCACATTTGGTAAGCCTTTTTTTATTTTTTTTAAATGAGAAGCGTGGGGGTGAGAATTGGTGCACCAGGACCTCCAGCCACTGTAATTGAACTCCAGACACCTGGGCAGCACCTTGTGTGCATGTGCAGCCTTGTGCACTTGCATCACCTTGTGCCTTTGGCTTACATGGGATCTAAAGAGTCGAACATGTGTCCTTTGGTTTTGCAGGCCAAGTGCTTTAACTGTTAAGCATCTCTCCAGCCCAATAAAAATATTTTTTTAAATTTCCAGGTGTGGGCTGGAGAGATTACTTAGTGGTTGAGGCATTTTCCTGCAAAAGCCAAAGGACCTCAGTACCCACATAAGCCATATACACAAGGTGGTACATGTGTCTGGAGTTTGTTTGCAGTGGCTGGAGGCCCTGGTGCACACATTCTCTCTCTCTCTCTCTCTCTCTCTCTTTCTCTCTCTCTCTGTCTGTCTGCCTCTCTCTATCTTAAATAAATAAATAAATAAATGATTACAAACAATCCCAGGTGTGGTTGTGCACGTCTTTGATTCCAGCACTTGGGAAGCAGAGGTGGGAGAGTTGCTGTGAATTTGAGGCCAGCCTGGGACTACAGAGTTCTAGGAAAGCCTGGGCTAGAGTGAGACCCTACCTTGAAAAAAGAAATTTGAATAAAATAAGCCTTTAAGAATAGACACTGGGGGGTTGGAGAAATGGCTTAGCAGTTAAGACACTTGAGGGCAAAGCCAAAAGATCCAGGTTTGATTCCCCAATATCCACATAAAGCCAGATGCACAAGGTGGCACATGCATCTGGAGTTAGTTTTCAGTGGCTAGAGGCCCTGGAGTACCCATTCTTTCTCTCAAATAAAATATTAAAAAAAAAAAAAAAGAATAGACACTGGAAGCTGGGTAAGGTGGCACACGCCTGTAATCTTCAGTGCTCAGGAGGCTGAGGTGGGAGGATTGGCATCAGTTCAAGGCCATCCTGGGCTACAGAGTGAGACTCTGGCAAAGCTATCATAATAATGGGAGACTGGGGGAGGGCTCCATGGGGAAGAGCGCTGGCTGCGCAGGCATAAGGACTTGAGTTGGCTCTTCAGCATAAACGCAAAGGGCCGAGTGTGGCTATGCATGACTACAAGCCCAGCGTTGAGGAGGGTGGAGATGGGAAGATCACTAGAGACTTGCTGGTCAGCCGGCAAGTCTACCCAAAATAATGGCTACTTTCAAGTTCAATAAGAGACTCTGCATGAAAGAAAAAAGGCAGAAGAATGATTGAGGACACCTGACAGTCCTGCGTCTTCTTTGATTTCCTCTTTGGTTCCTTTGATTTCCTCTTTGATTCCTTTGATTTGTTCTTTGACCTCTTTGAACATATTTACAATCATTCTTTTGAAATCTTTCTCAGGCATTTCCTTTAACTCATTCTCACTGGTGGTCATTTCTGATACATTAATACTTTTAGGTGGATTTATATCGTCTTGCTTTTTAGTGTTTCTTGTGTTATAATGTATATATTTTTGCATCTTGAATTAAGTTAATGCTTGGATTTTCAAGCTAGCTGGGTATTCTTAGCTGTATCAATTGGTTTGATGTTATATATTTTCAGGGTAGGAGCTTAAGGTGTTAGGTGTGGCTCTTAAGGCTCTCAGAGTATCTACAAGGGTGTTCCTAGGGGTTGAGTTTCCCTGCTATAGGAGTATTCAAGCAGGCTGAGTGGAATAAAATACAGGTAGATTCTAAAATTTAACTAAACACTGTACACATTCAATCAAAAACAGCCCCAAGTATGTATGTAAGAGCAGTTATTATAACAACCAGATCCTCTATCAACATAGAGGTTAAGATTTCTGGTCTGTTGAGGGATCCAAATCAGTTTGTGACCAAGTGAGACCCTTCCCTGGTGCAATCCCAGTTACCTTGGATGATTTTGGTCTCAGTCAAGTTGCTGCCTGGGTCATCGGGCTGCTGTTCTGATTTCTGGAGCTGGGCACTGGCTTTTCCTATGGGGCAAACCAAGCCTGGCAACTGTGGCCCTGCAGATCAGCACCCCCACTGCTGGAACTGCTGCTGCTAAAGCTGCCACTGCTGGATCTGTTGCTGCTGCTGCTGAAGCTGCTGCTGCTGGGTCCACCACTGCTGCTGCCTCTGCTGCTGCTGCTGCTGCTGTAGCTGCCACTGTTGGAGCCACCTGCTGCTGAAGCTGCTGCTGCTGTGTCCACTGCCGCTGCTCCCACAGAAGCTGCTGCTGCTGGGTCTGCGGCTGCTGCTGGGTCTGCGGCTGCTGCTGCTATTGGATCTGCTGCTGCTGGGGCCGCTGTTACCCGTGCCGGAGCCGCTGATGTTGCTGCCAGACTCTGCTCCTGCTTGCGTCTCGCTGTTGGCCCAAGTTGGCATGGCCGGGTCCCGGGCCTCTGCTCTGTTCGCTGGAGCTGGGCTCAGGCGGTGGGGGAGGGGAGGGAGCCGCGGCTGCTCTGGTTGTCTCGCTGCTCCACGTGTTCTTCTACCTCCCGGTCTGCTCCTCCGCTGCTCGCTGCCGCTCTCCCCTCACGTTTCCCGAGTTGCGGAGAGCGCAGTGTGAGGGAAGCGCCTGCACCTGGCTTTTCCTGCGGCTGGAGCCGAGCCTGGTGGCTTTCTGCTGCGTCACCGCCGCCGCGGTTGGCGGAGCTGCCGGGGCCGCTGTTCCCGCCTGTGCGGGCTCTGGATGCTCTGGATCTCTTCTACTTCTCCGCTGCCGCTTCAATTTCCTATACACCTCACTTTTTAGTAACAGTGTGTATTTTGCTGAGTTTTTTGGTCTTTTTCCCCCCTAGGCTGCTTTGGCGTGGTACCTACGCCGCCATCTTAACCGGAAGTCCCACACCTATAGTTCTAACACTCAGGAGCCTGAGCTCAAGGTCGGCTTGGGCTTTACAGTAAAAAGTCATGTCAAAACAAACAAACAAACAAACAAACAAAAGGGGGGGTTGGAGAGATGGCTCAGTGGTTAAGTGGTTGTCTTCAAAGCCTAAGGACCTAAGTTCGGTTCCTCAGTAAATCCAGATGCACAAGGTAACACATGCATCTGGAATTTGTTTGAAGTGGCTAGAGGCCCTGGTGTGCCAATTCTCTCTCTTTCTCTACCTCTCTTTCTCTTACTCTGTTAAATAAATAAATAAGTCAAAATTAAAAAAAAAAAAACAAAAAAACAAAGACAGAGGCTGGAGAGAAGGCTCAGCAGTTAAGGTGGTTGCCTGTGAAGTCTAAGGACCCAGGTTTGATTCCCTAGTACCCACATAAGCCAAATGTACAAGGTGGCACATGTGTGGAGTTCATTTGCAGTGACTGGAGGCCCTAGTGCACCCATTTTCTTTCTAAATAAATAAATTAAATTAAAAAGTTAAAAAAAACAAAAGCTGGGCATGGTGGTGCATGCCTTTAATCCCAGCACTTGGGAGGCAGAGGTAGAAGGATCACCATGAGTTCGAGGCTATCCTGAGACTACATAGTGAATTCCAGGTCAACTTGAGCTAGAGTGAGACCCTACCTCGAGAAACCAAAAAAGGGCTGGAGAGATGGCTTAGTGGTTTGCCTGTAAAGCCAAAGGATCTAGGTTCAATTTTCCAGGTCCCACATAAGCCACATGCACAAGGGTAGCACATGCAACTGGAGTTCGTTTGCAGTGGCTGGAAGCCCTGGCGTGCTCATTCTCTCCCTCTCGCTCTCTGCCTCTTTTCCTCTCCCAAGTAAATAAATAAAAATATTTAAAAAATAAGTAAACAAAAAGTTTTTTAAAAATTCGTGGTGGTGGGCTGGAGAGCTGGCTTAGCGGTTAAGGGCTTGCCTGTGAAGCCTAAGGACCCCGGTTCGAGGCTCAGTTCCCCAGGTCCCAAGTTAGCCAGATGCACAAGGGGGCGCACGCGTCTGGAGTTCGTTTGCAGAGGCTGGAAGCCCTGGCGCGCCCATTCTCTCTCTCTCCCTCTATCTGTCTTTCTCTCTGTGTCTGTCGCTCTCAAATAAAAAAAAAAAAAATTCGTGGTGGCATATGCCTTTAATTCTAGAAGATGGGAGGCAGAGGTAGGAGGATTACCTTGAGTTCAGGCCACTCTGAGACGGCTGCGTAGTGATTCCAGGTCAGCCTGGGCTAGAGTGAGACCCTATCTCCAAAAATCCATCCAGCCAACAAAGAAACACACACCGGCTGGGAACGTGATAAAGCACTTGCCTAACATATGGAAACAAGCTCCGGTCCAGATGGAGAGTTGCTGGGTTAAGAGGCCCAGCAGGGATCTGGTCACCTTTGGATGAAAACCCGTGTGCAGTGGGACCCGGAGTCACCTACTTTCTTTGCTGCCTCAGGTTCACTATATCAGCACAGAGTTCACACTGTGGAAGAAGGGTGGAGAGAAAGGCGTCCCCTTTAGCCTCCAGATTGACGCCTTCAAACCCAGCGACAAAGGCTTGAGCACCTACACTCAGCCAGCTGCCTCATCCAAGGGTTCAAGGCCCAGGCAGCCCTGGTCTGCTCTTCTTTGTGGTCAGCCTGCCTTGGTGTGTGTGGCCTTTAGCTCGCTTCGAAACTGTCCTGGGGCTTATGCCCCACAGGGAGGTGGGCAGGTGAAGAAAGGATCTCTGAGACGTCCCTGTCACTTTCATGGAGCCCAGAGAAGCTGCAAACTGACCCCGTGAAGCTGGAGAAACAGTGTCTGTCTGAGAGAGACAGGTGTCAGGCAGCCTGCGACAGCGCGGTCTTCCTAGGGGGGTGTCCGCCCGCAGGAGCAGGACAAAAGGCCCTCACTGCAGGTGTGTGTGGGGGACACTGAATCCCCAAGCATGTGGCTGCTCCGGGACTCTCAGGGTCCAGCAGAGGACAGCACTGTCCTGGGTATGGTTGAGCTGAGGTGCCCTGCCACTGCTGCTGCTTGGGTCCCTCCTGCAGCCCTCTTGCTCTGACCTCTTAGGCCAGCAAGCTCCTGGCCCCCGAGAGGTGAGCTGGGACGTACCTGTGTTGGCCCCCTGGGGTGAGAGTGGAGAACTCTTTCAGCGGGCACCGAATGGGCAGGGTTCAGGGTGCCCTGGTGGGAAGGGAGCCACTGAGCCTCCACCTCCTCCACAGACTCTGCTCTTTGCCGCGGTTGTTCACTTTGGACTCCCTGGGGTGCAGCCCAGCGGGAGGTGGATCTTCCAGCTCCCCAAACCCTGCCCCAAAGTCCTCAGACCGGGCTGGCTGCGCCCTCTGGTGACCGCACGTGGTATGGCGCAGACGGTCGTGCAGACCCCGCGGGATGATGACTCGGGAGCTGACATTGCAGGGACAAGTCCCCTTCTGAGGACTAAGGACCCTGGGTCCCTGAGGTTACCGGAGCCGCCCGCTTCAAGCCTCAGGACCCGAATCTTGGAGCCTCCCTTCCACAGACGCATCGCTTTTCCAGCTGCGCCCGATGCTGGCCAATTTCCCTGGACAGGCTGGCCTCCGGCAGGGCCCGGGACAGGACCGAGGGCGGCTGCTCCAGGGCTCTCACGGCCCCAGGAAGCCCCGTCTCTGTCTTGATTTCCTGTGTGTCCTTCAATTAAACTTTATTAATGACTGAGAGCTACCTGGCACTCACTGTGCTAAGCTTTCTTCACATATATTATCCCACATTACATACACTAGCCCTTGAGGTCAGGGCCCAGAGAGGTTAGATAACTGAAGTATATACAGCTACTAAGTGGTGACCCTCGGGTTTGAATCTAAGTCTGACTCCCACGCCTGGGCACACTAGGGCTATGTGTAGACTAACAGACTGTGTTCCTTGCCCCTCACCCTTGATCTCAGGCCCTTCCCGCAATGTGGCCCTGTCTAACTCTGCAGGCACCTATCTGTTGAAACTTACCTGCCAGGACCTTGTCCAGATCTGTGGGGCTGCTGGTGGAATCCCCCTTTTCAATACTCTTAGAGCCATGTGCTGTGCACTGCCAACCAGGGCCCCTTCCCACTGTGGTGGCCATTACCAACTCAGCTAGCAGGTGTTTTATAGCATGTTTCAGTCCTAAGGCACCTTAGCCAGGCGTTGTGGTACACACTTTTAGTCCCAGTACTTTGGGAGGCAGAGGTAGGAGGATTGCTGTAAATTCGAGGCCACCTTGAGATTATATAGTGAATTCCAGGTCAGTCTGAGCTACAGTGAGACCCTACCTCTTAAAAAAAAAAAAATAACCAACATCAACAAAAAAAACCCTGAGTTACTTTAAGTAACTTATATAACTTAATCTGGGATGGGGAGATGGTTTAGTGATTAAAGGCACTTGCTTGCAAAACCTGTTGGCCTTGCTTTGATTGTGGGTCTGGGTACTCAACTTGTACATAGACGCAAGCTCATGATGTGATCGTGGGTTTCGGTACTCAACTTGTACATGGATGTGAAGTTCGTCACATGATTGTGGATCTGGGTTTTCACCTTGTACATGGATGTAAAGTTTGCAATGTGATTGTGGATCTCACTGGCTGATCTATGTGATTCAGCTGCTGTGGTGGTTTGGTTCAGGTGTCCCCCATAAATTTAAGTGTTCAAAATGCTAGGTTCCCAGCTGATGGAGATTTGGGAGTTAAAACCTCCTGGAGGCGGTGTATTGTTGAGGGTGGGCTTATGGGTATTACAGCCAGCTTCCTCTTGCCAGTGTTTGGCACGCTCTTCTGTTGCTGTTGTCCATCTAATGTTGACCAGGATGTAATGTCCACCCTCTGTTCATGCCATAATTTTACCCTGCCATAAGAGCGTGTGCCACCACGCCCAGCACCTTGGTTGTTTTAAATCTTGTATTGGTTGAATATTTCTTTGCTATGTCCAATGCCATATTTTTCAGGGTGAATGTTTACTGTGTGCCATTATTGTTTTTTGGGGGGGATTTTTGGGAATTATGGCTAAGTTAAAAGATGTTGGATTATAGGGATGTTTGAACATCATTAGGATTGATAAAAATACAGGGACGTTTAAAGTTGGATGAATGCATTGCATTTTACATCAGTTTATAGGGGCCAGGGGTGGAATGTTGTGGTTTGATTCAGGTGTTCCTCATAAACTTAGGTGTTCTGAATGCTAGGTTCCCACTGATAGAGATTTGGGAACTAGCGCCTCCTGGAGGCAGTGTATTGTTGGGGTGGCCTTATGGGTGTTACAGTCAGTGTCCCCTTGTCAGTGTTTGGCACACTCTCCTGTTGCTTTTGGACGCCTTATGTTGGCCAAGGGGTGATATCCACCCTCTGCTCATGCCATTGTTTTCCCTTGCCATCATGGAGCTTTCCCTTAAGTCTGTAAGCCAAAATAAACCTTCCCCTCTGCCCTAAAAGCTACTCTTTGTTGGGTGATTTCTGCCAGCAATGCGAAACTGACTGCAACAATCATGTATTGTAATCAGTTTATGGGGCCAGGGGTGAAATGTGGTGGTTTAAGTGTCCCCCATAAACTTAGGTGTTCTATTTATTTGACAGAGAAAGAGGGGGAGAGAGAGAGAGAATGGGTGAGGCAGGGCCTCCAGCCACTGCAAATCAACTCCAGATGCGTACACCTCCTTGTGCACAGCTGGCTAATGTGGGTCCTGGGGAATCGAACCATGGTCCTTTGGCTTTGCAGGCCTTAACTGCTAAGCCATCCCTCCAGCCCAATTCAAGTGTTCTGAATGCTAGGTCCCCAGATGATGGAGATTTGTAAATTAAAACCTCCTCGAGGCAGTGTATTGCTGGGAGTGGGCTTACGGGTGTTATAGCCAGTGTCCCCTTGCCAGTGTTTGGCACACTCTCCTGCTGTTGTTGTCTGATGTTGGCCAGGAGGTGATGTTCACCCTCTGCTCATGCCATTGTTTTCCCTTGCCATGATGGAGCTTCCCCTCCAGTCTGTAAACCAGAATAAACCTCCCCCCCCCCCCATAAGCTGCTCTTGGCCAGATGATTTCTGCCAGCAATGTGAACCTGACTGCAACAGGAGGCCTCTCAGAAAGACTGAGGTTCCTAAGGGACCTGACCTGGTGAGGTTGTAGCTTCTCTCCAAAAAAACAGGGCACTCAGGTGTGGCCGCATGAGCCCTCTTTGGTTTGTGGAAAGGGCAATGCCCCATTTCTCCTGGCTCAGGAGACCTTCCTTGGCACTTTCTTCCTGGAAGGGAGTCTTCTTCCAGAGGATGTTCTCCCTGGGTTGATCAAACGATCTTCTACTTCCTCGCCACCACCTGTCATTGTTAGTATGTGGGAAGAGAACCTAATCTTTCTGTCCCTGGGTTTGTCCTTCGTATGTAGGTGCCCTTTCTCTTTAAACTGGATTCCCCTCACTCTGTGAATCTGTCCTGTTGGCCTCCTCTTCTTTCCTCTAGGGATAACCACCCTCCTGGCAACCTCTTTTCCCTTCCTCCTGTGCTGTCCACCCCCAAGCTCCTATCAAGGGGGGGGGGTGGTGGTCTCTGGATAAACACAATGCTGTAGAGCTGATGGGGAAACTGGCTGAGCTCCTTGCCCTCCCAGCCAATAGGATCCCTGGCCTTTTCCAGGCATTCTTATTCTCCTCAGTGACCAGGTAAGAGGGCAAGTGACAACCACACGTGCGCAGGAAGGTCCAGGTCACTCCTCTGCACCAGGCATAGTAGCTTCCTTTCCCCTGCCTATGGTGGCTTGATCCAGGTGTCCCCCATAAACTTAGGTGTTCTGAATGCTAGGTTCCCAGCTGATGGTGATTTGGGAATTAATGCCTCCTGGAGGCAGTGTATTGTTGGGGGCAGGTTTATTGGTGTTATAGTCAGCTTCCCCTTGCTAGTGTTTGGCACACCCTCCTGTTCCTGTTGTCCACCTTATGTTGGCCAGGGGGTGACGTCCACCCTCTGCTCATGCCATCGTTTTCCCCTGCCCTGATGGAGCTTCCCCTTGAGTCTGTAAGCCAAAATAAACTTTTTTTTTTTCCTTCAGCACAAATTTTTCTTGGTCAGGTGATTTCTGCCAGCAATGCGAACCTGACCGCACTACTGCTCTTGCCTTCTCTGTTAGTGGCAAAGGCATAAGTGTCTCTGACCTCTTCTCTTTCATGTGGTTCAGAACCTAAAAGACAAATCTTACTTTGTGGCTGTGCTGAAGAAAGGTAGACTTTAGGCTGGGCATGGTGGTACACCATTGTAACTCCAGACTTCAGGAGGCTGAGGCAAGAAGTTTCCAAGTTTGAGGCTAGCCCCTGGGATGTGCAGTGAGATTGTCTCAAAAAAAAAAAAATGTAGGTTTGAGGGGGAAGCATCTGATTAGTGTAGAAAAGATAATAGGAGCCAGGCGTGGTGGCACGTGCCTTTAATCCCAGCACTTAGGAGGATCACTGTTGAGTTTGAGGCCACCCTGAGAGTACATAGTGAATTCCAGGTTAGTCTGGGCTAGAGTGAAACCCTACCTTGAAAAACTACACCCACACACACATAATAGGGCTGTTTGGAATACAGCCTCTTAGATGAGAACAGAGGGAAAGATGGGGAACCCTCCTGTTCCCAACACTGGCAGAAGGGCAGATGCTTGCCACTAGCATTCAGATGCCTCCTGCCCGGCTGGCTGGTGCTGGCGCTGGTACAGAGAAGCTGGGAGGAGGTGGTTCTGCAGCATGCCAGGTTGTGGGGAGCACCACAGGTTTACTGTAGGCTGCTGGGGGGATGTGTGTGGGGGTGTGATCTGCCTTCTAGGCAGAGTTTTTTACCTTCAGTGCAGAATCCAGATGGCTACTACTTGGTTCTGATTTAAGCCCAGGGTTGATGCCAGCCTGGTTCTGTGCCCAGAAGCCTTGTTAAAATGCTCAGCTGAGGGCTGGAGAGATGCTCAGTGGTTAAAGGCACTGGCTTGCCAAGCTTATGGCTCAGGTTCAATTCCCCAGTGCCCATGTAAAGCCAGATGCACAAAGTGCCACATGTGTCCTGAGTTCTTCTGCTGCGGCTCATCCACTCTCTTTCTCTGTTTGCCTCTGTCTCTCTCTCTTTCAAATAAATAAAAACTGTATTAAAAAGAAAAAGGCTCAGTTGACTCTCCAGGCCCCAGGTGAAGTTAACCACCTCTTACTATAACCTCAGGGGAGCCATGCAGCCTCCAGCTCACTGTCTGCTCAGGAGACGTGGTTGGAACTCTGAACATAGCCTCCAAAGTGATTCTTTCAAGCTGGCCAAGCTTTGAGGCAGCCCTCACCTCTCCCCGCCCCCACCCAGCAACATAGACAAGGAATTTTTGCCATGCACAGTACTGGTTACTGAGTACTGTATTAACTGAAAATTTCTCACCCTATCCTTATATAAAAGTTTTAAATTAGCCAGGCATAGTGGCACATGCCTTTAATCCCAGAACTCAGGAAACAGGATAGGTGGATTCCTGTGAATTCAAGGCCACCCTGAGATGGCATAGTGAATTCCAAGTCAGCCTAGGCTAGAGTGAAACCCTACTTCAAAACAAACAAACAAAAAACCAACCAAACAACAACAAAAAACATAAAGAAAAAATTATACTTAAAAAAACACTGGGAGCTAGGGAGATGGCTTAACAGTTAAGGTGTTTTGCCTGCGAAGCCAAAGGACCCAGGTTCAATTCCTCAGGACCCATGCAAGCCAAATGCAGAAGGTAGCCCATGCATCTGGAGTTTGTTTACAGTGGCTATCTCCCTTTCTCTCTCAAATAAACTGGGCTGGAAAGATGGCTTAGTAATTAAAGGCACCTGCCTCCAAAGCCAAAGGATATGGGGAATTGAACGTAAACCAGACGCATAAGATGGTTCATATGCCTCTCTCTCTCTCTCAAATAACCAAAAAAATTACCCTCTGAGAAAATTTTAAAGTTAGGGTACAAAATAATGGATTTAATTATGACATGTTCACACATGTCTATCGTTGTACCCTGCTCATTTTCATTCTCCCTTGCTCAGTCTTAAACCAGATGGCCCCTGGCTATGGGAGGTAGCCCTGACTGAATTAACATGGATGAGGGGAAAGGAAGTCTGAAAATTTAGTTCAAAGACCTAGAAAGTACTTTCTCTCAACAAATTCAGACTCACTCAGTTAGTGGATAGTTGAACAGACACCTGGGTTTGCATCCCTTAAAAGGACGGTGCGGATAGACCTAAATGACTTCTTTTTTTACTTGCTTTTCTGCAGTAGGATCTTGCTCTCACCCAGCTGACCTGGACTTCACTATGTAGTCTCAGGGTGGCCTCAAACTCATGGTGATCCTCCTACCTCTGCCTCCCAAGTGCTGGGATTAAAGGCGTGCACCACCACGCCCAGCTCCACCAGTATTATTTTTTTTAAAAATATTTTACTTATTTATTTGATAGAGAGTGGGCACATCAGGACCTCTACCACTGCAAACGAACTCCAGACACATGGGCCACCTGTGTATCTGACTACATGGGTATTGGGGAATTGAACTTGGATCTTTAGGCTTCACAGACAAGCTCCTTAACCACTAAGTCATCTCTCCAGCTCCCCCTCCCATCTATTTTTTTGGTTGTTGTTGTTCCATTTTTATTTCCATTGCATATGGGCATGCCAAGGCATCTTGCCACTGCAAACACTATATGCCTGCACCACTTTTTAGAAGAAACTTTATTTTTATTTACTTATTTGAGAGAGAGTAACAGGCGGGTTGAGAGAAAGAATTGGCGTGCAAAGGGCCTCCGGCCCACAGCAAACTCCAGATGCATGTGCCTCTTTGTGCAGCTGGCTTACATGGGTACTGGGAATTGAACCTAGGTCCTTTGGCTTTGAAGGCAAGTGCCTTAACTGCTAAGCCATCTCTCCAGCCCCTTGTACCACTTTTTGAGACTGGCTTTCTCAGGTGACGGGAATTGAACCTGGGCCAGCTGACTTTGCAAGCAAGCATCTTTAATGGCTGAGTCATTTTCCCAGCCCCAGACCTCCAGTCTTGAGTCCAGCTTGGACAGGGAAGCTACCTTAAAATAAAAAGTGGCTAGAGAGATGCTCAGTGGTCAAAGGCACTTGCTCACAAAACCTGACAGGCCTAATTTGATTCCCCAATACCCATGTAAAGCCAAATGCACAAAGTGGTACATGTGTCTATAGAGTTTGTTTGCAGTGGGAGGAGGCCTTGGCACGCCCATCCTCTCTCAAATACATTTTTTTAAGAAATTTTTCTTGGTAGGGTCTCAGTGTAGTGCAGGCTGACCTGGAATTCACTATGTAGTTTCAGGGTGGCCTTGAACTCATGGCAATCCTCCTACCTCTGCCTGCTGAGTGCTGGAATTAAAGGTGTGCACCACCACACCCAGTGCAAATATATATATATATATATATATATATATATATATATATATTTGAGGTAGGGTCTCACTCTAGCTCAGGCTGACCTGAAACTCACAGCCATCCTTCTACCTCTCGAGTGCTGTGATTAAAGGTGTGCCACCACACCTGGCTCAAATTAAAAACTATACATACATACATATATTTAATTTGAGAGCGACAGACACAGAAAGAGGGAGAGAGAGAGAGAGAGAGAGAGAGAGAGAGAGAGAGAGAGAGAGAAGGAAGGGAGAGAATGGGCACACCAGGGCCTCTAGCCACTGCAAAGGAACTCCTGACACATGCGCCCCCTTGTGCATCTGGCTTATGTGGGTACTGGGGAATCAAATCCAGGTCCTTAGGCTTCAAAGGCAAGCGACTTAACTGCTGAACTCTCTCTCCAGCCCTCTAATTAAAACGTGGAAACTGGGGGCTGGAGAGATGGCTCAGCAGTTAAGGCACTGGCCTGTATATCCTAAGGACCTGGGTTTGATTTCCCAGGACCTAGGTAGAGTAGATGCTCAAGTTTGTTTGCAGTGGACAGATGCCCTGGTGCTCCCTTTCTCTTTCTCTCTTAATATTTGCTTATTTATTTGAGAGAGAGGGAGGGGCAGATAGAAAGAGAATGGGAAGCCGGGTGTGGTGGCTCATTCCTTTAATCCCAGCACTCGGGAGCCACAGGTAGGAGGATCACCGTGAGTTTGAAACAGGCTAGAACAAAAACAAAACAAAGAAACAAACAAACAAAAAAGATAGAAAGAGAATGGGCACATCAGGGCTTTCAGCCACTGCACATGAACTCCAGATGCAGGCGCCTCCTTGTGCATGTAACTTATGTGGGTCCTGGGGATTCAAATCAGGGTCCTTTGGCTTTGCAGGCAAGAGCCTTACCCACTAAGCCATCTCTCCAGCCCCTGAAATATTTTTTAAAGTGTAAGCTGGTCTTATGATTTCACATGGTTCTTTAAGGATATTTCAGGGTATTATATATAATTTGATTTTTAATCTTTTAAAAAAAGTTAGGCAGATAGAGATAGCCACTGCAAATGAACTCCAGATATATGCGTCACCTTTGCATCTGGGGACTTGAACCTGAGTACTTTGGCTTTGCAGGCAAGTGCCTTAACACTCTCCAGCCCCCCCGCCCTTAATTTAAAGATTTTTTGAGGTAGGGTCTCACTCTAGCCCAGGCCCAGGAATTCACTATGTAGTCTCAGGGTGGCCTTGAAGTCATGGCAATTCTCCTACCCTCCTGAGTGCTGGGACTAAAGGTGTGTGCCACCATACCCAACTTCCTTCTGGCTTTTTATGTGGGGGTCTGGTACTTTTTAGTAGTCAAGCTTAGGTATGCCAGCTTGAATGGTGAGTGAATTATCCACTAAGCCATCTCTCTTGCCCTATACATAATACGTTTTTTGGTGGTTATTGAACCCAGGGTCTTTCAGATGCTAGTTAAACAGTCTGCTACTAAGCTGTACCTCTAAACCAGGCATGGTGGCGCATGCCTTTAATCCCAGCATTTGGGAGGCAGAGGTAGGTTTTTTTTAGAAAAAAACAAAACAAACAACAACAACAAAACCAAACTAAGCTATGCCTTTGGTCTTCAAAATAAATTGAGACAGGGCTGGAGAGATGGCTTAGTGGTTAAGCGCTTGCCTGTGAAGCCTAAGGACCCCGGTTCGAGGCTCGGTTCCCCAGGTCCCACGTTAGCCAGATGCACAAGGGGGCGCACGCGTCTGGAGTTCGTTTGCAGAGGCTGGAAGCCCTGGCGCGCCCATTCTCTCTCTCTCCCTCTATCTGTCTTTCTCTCTGTGTCTGTCGCTCTCAAATAAATAAATAAAAAAATTAAAAAAAAAATAAATAAATTGAGACAGGGTATCATATAGCTCACGCTGGCCTCAGGTCCTCCTGCCTCCACCTTCTGAGTGCTGGGACTGCAAGTGTGCCACTGTGCCGAGCTGTTAGTAAGAGTGACTATGTTGTTCAGGTCTACTAAAATGATAGGGACCTCCTACAGTTACTTTTGCACAGCTCTCAGTTCCAGGGGCCTACAGCACAGGTTAGGTATTGAAATACGTGCTGAAATGAAACTAATGAGAGCAGCTAACACTTTTTTTTTTCCCCCCATTTTTCAGGCAGGGCCTCACTCTGGCCCAGGCTGGCCTGGAATTCACTATGTAGTCTCAGGACAGCCTTGAACTCACGAGATCCTTCTCCCTCGGCCTCCCAAGTGCTGGGATTAAAGGCATGCGCCACCATGCCCCGCACGCGCTCTCTTTTTTAAGAAAAGCACCGTTTATTAAACACTTGTTTTATATCCTGTGTGTGTGTGTATAAATATATATAATTTGTTAACATTTTATTTATTT
Organism: Jaculus jaculus; assembly: GCF_020740685.1. Classification (NCBI taxonomy): domain Eukaryota; kingdom Metazoa; phylum Chordata; class Mammalia; order Rodentia; family Dipodidae; genus Jaculus; species Jaculus jaculus. The sequence goes on from NC_059110.1 coordinate 111,132,467, forward strand.
ATTTGAGGGAGAGAGAAAAAAAAACAGAGAATGAGTGCACCAGGGTCTTCAGCCACTGCAAACTCCAGATGCGTGCGCCCCCTGCTGCCTCTGGCTTACGTGGATCCTGGAGAATCAAACGGGGATCCTTTGGCTTTGCAGGCAAACGCCTTAACTCCTAAGCCATCTCTCCAGCCCATGGCTTTTTAAAAAAAAAATATTTAATTTTTATTTATTTGAAAGAGAAAGAGGGAGAGACAGAGAGAGCAAGCAAACCGGCTTTCTTTTTTAAAGGTAGATCTCACTCTAGCCTAAGCTGACCTGAAAATCACTCTGTAGTCTCAGGAAGGCCTTGAACTCATGGCGATCCTCCTACCTCTGCCTCCCAAATGCCGGGATTAAAGGTGTGCGCCACCACACCCAGCAAAAGTTTTTGTTTTCTTCCCCTCTAGGTAGTGTCTTTCTCTAGCCACAGCTTACCTGAAACTCACTCTATAGCCCAGGCTGGCCTCAAACTCATGGTAATCCTCCTACCTCAGACTCTTGAGTGCTGGGATTAAAGTGTGTGACACCATGCCTGGCATATAAGTGTCAATTGTGCACCATTTTATCATTTAATTCCCTCAGCTCTTGGAGTAGTTACTGCTATTCCCATTTTTCCAATGAGGCTCTGAGATAGAAGGGATATCTGAGAACAAGGGACTGTTAATTGTTCAGAGCTAAATGAAACATGGCTATCACGCCCCTTTCCAGGCTCAGGGGACACTGAAGAAAAGGGAGTAAAGGACTGAAGAGATGGTTTAGTGGTTGAGGCGCTTGACTGCAAAGCTTAAGAACTTATATTCAAATCTCTTGGTCTCACGTAGTCAAACACACAGGGACGCAAGCATGCAATGTCGCACATGCGTACAAGAGGTGCACACATCTGGAGTTCATTTGCAGTGGCTGAAGGCCCTGGCGTACCCACTCTCTTTCTCTCTCTCAAATAAATTTTTTAAAAAGGGAGTAAAAAGCAAGAACACAAGAAGGCTGGAGAGATGGCTTAGCAACTAAGGCACTTGCCTGCAAAGCCTAAGGACCATGTTTGATTCTCCAGATCCCATGTAAGCCAGATGCACAAAGTGATGCAAGCATGCAAGATTGCACATGTGCACAAGGTAGCGCACATATCTGGAGTTCCATTGCAGTAGCTGGAGGCCCTGGTGCGCCCATTCTCTCTCACTTGCTCTTTCTCATTTAATAAAAAGACCCAGCACGTGGGGAGGACTGCTCTGGAATACTGTCTTGCAGACAAGTGGCCATTGCATTCATGACCTCACAGTGGCTGCCTTACTTGCACAAGGTCTGTACAATATTGAGCCCATCAACATTCCATAATGGATAATGCTGGAGGATCAAAAATACATTATGTACATTTGGGCGTGGTGGTGTACGCCTTTAATCCCAGCCCTTGGGAGGCAGAGGTAGGAGGATTGCTACTGTGAGTTTGAGGCCATTCTGAGACTACATAGTGAATTCCTGGGCTCTAGCACAGGCTGGCCTCGAACTCACAGTGATTCTTTTACCTCTGCCCCCATGTGCATGCATTACCATGCCCGGCTTCAAGAAAACAGATTTTAAAAGCAAAGTGTACAAAAGAAGCCCCTTCATTTAGCCTAAGGAGCTTTTGCAGTTCTAGTAGTTAGGAATCACCACTCCAAGTCAGGCTATTTCCACAGGAAAATGAAAAGTCTTCACAGCTTATTTCCTTTAATTACATCATAAAACAAAATTAGAACATACAGGAAACAATAATAGTTACATAACAATTTACTGTATATATTTATATATAAAAAACATTTCTTTAGTCCAAAGATTTTTAAAGCAAAAGGAATCCTCTACTGCCACCTTGGATTTTATTTATTTTAAATACTCCCCACCCCCGTCCTCGGGCGCCAAAAGTATGAGGTGGAAATACAGCCCCTTGGACAGCTAATGGAACCCGGTGTTGAGCCCCGTCCCTCTGAGCACTGGCGGCGCCTGCCCACACAGCACAGCTCCAGAAGGTGCCAGCGGGGCACAGGGATGAAAGCGCCTGGCCGACCAGAAGAGTTCCGCCAACAGCACCATTCGCCATCCTTCTCTGTCCCTGAGCAGTCTGACAGGCACGGGCAGTCCTCCCCGTCCTCTGTGCTCTCAGGGTCACTGGAAGGTGGGCAAAGGTGACCAGAAACACTCCCTGGGAGGACAAGGGAGAAGGCCCGGGCAGAGTGGGAAGCAGCGGAAGGCTGAGAGGAGACAGTGATGGAGAAAGGCAGATTTGAGAGGCCTCTCCCCTCCGGCAACCCTTTGGGGTGGGTAGTCACAGATTCTCGGGGTCAGTTCCAGAGCCACGTCATGGTGAGGAAGAATGTGGGGAGTCGCTGGAGAGCTGGTCTCATGGTTCTTGGACATGCCAACAGGCTCCAGGGGTTAGCGGGTGATGTGAGGGTTTGGTGAGGAGGGAGTAAGGGAAGAAGTCACAGGCTCATCCCTTCCCGTACTTGGGGGAAATTAAGAGTCAGAAGTACAGGTAGGAAACCAGTCTTATGTGGGGTGGGGGTATGTAAACCCAGGAAAGTAGCAGCAAAGGTCTCACTCATTAAAGATCTATTATATAGCACTAGAAAGAGAACTATTTCTCTTTGGGGAGAGAGGGATAAAATATTAACCAAACCATACCTGTTAGACTCAAATCGTTAGGATTTTCTAAGACTTTAGGTTCTCATTCTGTAGTGCCATAAAAAAAAGAGGAGGAGGAGGAGGAGGAGGAGGGATGAATGACTTCAGGGCTGAGAAGTGTTAGGTAAAGATAGGAAACAAACATACAGGTGTGAGCAACAGTAGGGACAGATCGGAGTTAATAATTAAGTAGCAAGTGGAGCAAAATTTTCATCCACAGCAACGGAAAAGACATCACGTCAAGACTTCCCTAGTTTTTGAGGCTCAGCAGGAGAGGCTGCCACTGTCCCCTCAGGTCTTCTAGGGTGAGGATTCCTGTTCCCGAACCCCTGGCTTGTTCTGGTACTAAAGCCACGCCCAGGAGCAGGATGGATGGGTATTTCAGAGTGCCACTCCCCATCTGGGTGACTATGGTTAGAAGAGAAAAACTCACTGTGCCAGTGAAAGGTCAGACAGGCCAAGAGGAAGAGGAAGGTGACTTGCCACATAGGAGGCAGCGGTCAACACGGGCTCAGGACAGACGCATCCCAGATCCAGAACAATCCCGTTTCACTTTGAGCCCTGTCCACCACTTCCCCGTGGCAATGTTCAAAACAAGGCATGTTTGGAAAACACGCAAAGGAGAAAGGGCCACTGCTAGGCCTCTGCTTGCTCACGGCTCTCCTTCCCAGCAGAGCAGTGGAGCCGCGCCTGGAAGCTGAACCCACAGGGTTTGACTCCAAACATGGGGAGCAAACACGGGGAGCAAACACGGGAAGCACAGGTGGACGTCCTCCAACGTTCTACATGTGACCTTGTACAACAAGTTTTTCTTTTTTAAAGATTTATTTATTACAAATAGAGAGGGAGAGAGAGAATGGGTGTGCCAGGGCCTCTAGCCACTGCAAACATACTCCAGATGCGTGCGCTACCATGAGCATCTGGCTTACCTGGGACCTGGAGAATCAAACCTGGGTCTTTAGTCTTCACAGGTATGCACCTTAACCGCTAAGCCATCTCTCCAGCCCCAACAACAGTTTTTCTCCTGACACTTTCTGATGCTTCCAAAATTCACTCAGATTCAATTGAGTGGTTACATAGGGACTTTTCTAAAAGCCCAAGGTCAACGGCTTCAGAGGCACAGGACTGCTGTGCTGAAGAATACAAGCAGATAGTACAGGGAGGCCTGGCATGAACGGGAAGCCGCACAAGTCCTTCACAGGAAAACCTCGCTTGCCTTCTGTGATCTTTCCTGGCAGAGGAACAGACAGCAAGGTTGGAGCAGCTGGTACTTACATGGCCTGTATTCTGTACTGGGGAATGCAGATGTAAAGAAAGAACATTTGGATATAGTAATTACAGCCAAATTTTATTCTTTTTTTTTAAATTATTTGCAATTTATTGAGCTAAGTCTTCCACAATTCTTTTAATTCCTCTGAACAAATTTTATTCTTATCTCACCTACCTTCCACAGCTTTCTGTATCTTCCAGTCTCACAATGCAAATTTAAGATAAAAATAAAGGTGAGGGGAGCTTAGGACTCCCTATTTCCCCTAATCCTTCTGTTTTGGAATTCTTTGGCTCAGAAGGACTGTAAGGGTTTCTACCACAAGACCTCCAACCAAAGATTCTATACCTCTTCTCAAACAATATTTGGCTAACCCATGAATATCATCCAGGGGGAACCACAGGATAGAAACCCACCTACAAAACATGCATACAAGGAGGGAAAAGGTAGAACAGACCCCTGTGTTTAAACCTGACCTTCACTGACGGCTCCTGGTTATGAGCAGTGTGACATTCAAAGCAATAAACATTCAATGGCCAAGGCTCCATCATGACTCTTCACCTAGGGAGATGCTTCCCATGCAGGCAGGCAGGAAGCCACCCTCTTCCCCATCTACTCACGCTTTCTAACAACATCAAGCCAAATCAGGTTCTATCATCATGGATTTGGCTTGGTCTCCATGGCACCAGTGGGCTATCAAACCAAAACCAACACATTTTTACAAGGTAATTTCAAGAAATAAAGCAAATGGACTCAGGTAGCACTCCAGCTACAGTGAACAGTTTGAACAGTCTGGATATCCCCAAATAAAGCAGGATTAAATTATTCACCAGGTTTTCCTCTAAAATATTTGGAACATTTCTGGCTTATATTCTGCTAAATCAACCTAATGGATGGAGAAATCCAACTGGAAATTTATAAAAACCATATAGTGAATACTTTTACATCTAGTAAAGATGAGAGTAGAACAGGAGGAGAAAGATGATTTTTAGCAAAAAGCACAATGTGCTTTCAGATTCCAAATGTTGGGGAAAAGGGCTGAAGTTAGATATCTTTATTCCTCATGTCCAACAGTTTGAATAAATAAAAAACAAACAAACAAAAAACAATCCTTAAAGGGGCTTGGGAGATGGCTCAGTGGTTAAAGGCACTGCAATGCCCGCCAGCCAGGTTCCATTCTCCAGGACCCACGTAAAGCCAGATGCACAATGTGGCGCATGTGTCTGGGGTTCATTAGCAGTGAAAAGAGACCCTGGTGCACCCATTCTCTCTCTCAAATAAATTAAAAATAACACAACAAGTTTAATTTTAATTAAATTTAAACCAAGAGAGCAAACACTAAAGCCCATCAAGTAAGAAATGGTCCAAGTCACTTGACAGTCCCTGGATTTGGGGCTCTGCAGAGACATCTGACAATAACTCAGCAGCACTCCTGCAGGGGAAAGCGGCTTCAGAGGCAAGGATGGGTGAGGGGAGAAAATGCTGGGTGATCACTTTAGTAGGGTGAGGAAGAGGATGTGGAAGGATGGAGCAGCAGAGGACTGACAGCAGAATACAATGATGCCAGGAGAGGCTGCTGAGAAACAAGGTAAGCTGTGCATTCAAGAACTTTCTCCAGACACAATGCCATCATTCCTTTTGCCCACCTGTGGGCTTACGGAAACAATTTTGAGGGTGCCTCCTTTTTATTCTTATTTTGGCTTTTTAAGACAAGGTCTTACTACACAGCTCAGGGACTGACCTCCAACTCTGTTCCCATCTCTGCCTCCCTCTGCAGACACCACAGACCCAGACGCAGACCCAGTTCCTTCTTATTCTAAAATTCTTTTCTCTGCTCACTTTGTACTGTTCTCATTACAAAAGGCATATTCTGGAGTGGGTGTGAAATTAGACAAATGCATCGGTAACTCTCTCTCTCTCTGGACAGGCCCTTGCTATGTAGCCCATAGGCTAGTCTGGACCGTGCAGCAATCTTCTTGCCTCTGCCTTCCCTAGTGCTGGATTATAGGAATATGTAACTACATCTGGCTTCCAATAAGTTTTTTTTTGTATTGTTTTGTGTTTTGAATCAGTCGCACTCTAGCCCAGGCTGACCTGGAACTCACTCTGTAGCCCAGGCTGGTCTCAAAAGCACAGCGATCCTCCCTACCTCAGCTTTCTGAGTGCTAGGACTAAAGGCATGCATTATCACGCACAGCTTCCAATAAATTTATTCTAAGGGAAATTATTCCTGTTAAGCCCTAGAAGGGCTGGAGACATGGCTCAGTGGTATTTGCCTTGCATGTGTCAGGCCTTGTGTTCAGTCCCAAGCACAGTAAAAAGAAAATTACAAACAGAAACAAACTACTGAATTCTCAAAAGCACTCCACAATTAGACAGGAAGCATTTATGTTTAGCTCTCCACCTGACCAAAACTTATCATGCAGTTCTATCATTTTTATCAGCTTGTGGAGGTTGCAAATCAACATTAAAAAAAAAAAAATCTATGGCTGAAGAGATGGCTTAGTGGTTAAGGTGCTTTCCTATGAAGCCTAAGGACCCAGGTTTGATTCTCCAGTACCCATAAACCAGATGCACAAGGTGGCACATGCATCTGGAGTTCATCTGCAGTGGCTAGAGGGCCTGGCACGCTCATTCTCTCTCTCTCTCTGGCTGCCTCTTTCTCTCAAATAAATAAGTAAATAAATAAACCTAAAAAAAAAATCTATTTTCCGCTGGGCATGGTGGCGCACGCCTTTAATCCCAGCACTCGGGAGGCAGAGGTAGGAGGAGGATTGCCATGAGTTCAAGGCCACCCTGAGATGACAGAGTTAATTCCAGGTCAGCCTGGACCAGAGTGAGACCCTACCTTGAAAAACCAAAAAAAAAAAAAAATCTATTTTCCTCCAGACCTTAAGTTTTTTGAGAGACAAACATATCTCTTGCCTGCCTAGATGACAGACATGCACACCTCCTACAGTTTCTCTGTCACTTGACTTGTTCTCGGCCCAGAAAGGCTGGAATGTTCCCCAACATTAGGGCTCACCAGGCCCACTGGAACTGCATGTGGAAATATCCCTTGAGTAGAGAAACAGCATTTTCAAGATGTGAAATGCTGGTGAATAATAGGGTATTTGAAACTTAAAAAACAAAAACAAAACCCTACCTTGATAGTCTCAATAGGGGCAAATCAAATCCACATTCTTTAACCAATTCAGGTTTCATCATCAATTTGTTTAGGCACTTAGAAACAACAACATACTTTGGAGCAGACAGCACCTAAATCTTTTTTTTTTTTTTTTGGTATTTCAAGGTAGAGTCTCATTCTAGCCCATGCTGACCTGGAATTCACCATGTAGTCTCAGGGTGGCCTTGAACTCGTGGTGATCCTCCTACTTCTGCATCCTGAGTGCTAGGATTAAAGGTGTGCACCACCACGCCCAGCTAAGTATTTCTTTTAGTTGGATTTAAATGAATAATCTGAGGATTTAAATACTCCAGGAAGTAAGAGTGTGTGTGTAGGTATATTTTCTATATGTAAGGTATAACCATAAGAGTGAGTCTCATTTAAAAGTAGTCTGGAAAACTACATAACAAAAAATATAATGGGGTCAAGGTAGGAGGATCACTGTGAGTTTGAAGCCAGCCTGGGACCAGGTCAGCCTGAGCTAGAGTCTGAGGATGTGGCTCAGTTGGTAGAGTGCTTACTTATCATGAACAAAGTCTGGGTTTAATTCCAACATCAGATAAACTGGGAATGGTGGAAAAATGCCTGTAATCCCAGCATTCTGAAGATAGAGGCAGGAGGATCAGAAACTCAAAATCATCCTTGTCAACATAGCAAGTTCAAGACCAGCTTGGCATATATGAAACCCTGTCTCAAAAAAAAAAAAAAAAAAAAAAGGTGTATTGCATCTGGTGTGGTGGCTCATGCCTGTAATTCTAGTACTTGGGAGGCTGAAGCAGAGGGTAGCCAAAAGTTTGAGGACAGCCTTGGCTACAGAGTAGAGTCTGTTTCAAAAACAAACAAATAAGCAGCAGCAGCAACAACAACAAAAACCCACCTGAATATGCCTCCACATGCAGTAGTATTAGCCTCTGCAGTCCCAACTACTCAGGAGGCTGGCTGAGGCAGGAGGGTAACTTGAGCCAGGAACTTGAGACCAGCCTGGACAACATAACAATAACATCTCAAAAAAGAAGGAAGAGGCTAGGTGTGGTGGCACACAGCTTTAATCCCAGGACTCAGGAAGAGGTAGGAGGATCACTTGAGTTCAAGGACAGCCTGAGACTACAGTAGTGTATTCTAGATCAGCCTGGGCTAGAGAGAGACCCTACCTCAAAAAAAAAAAAAAAAAAAAGGAAGACATATTATCTATAATGTAATCTGAAGAGATAGTAAGAGGAAGGAGGAATGAGAAACACAATTTGAGCTTTAAAAGGAGCATAAGATAGGATTCAAATAAATTTAGCATGACAAAAAATCAGGCAGTATATACTTCTAGGACCCTTATATCTGACTGCTTTCTACATCAATGAGGACTAAATCAGACTTCATTCTTACATACACTGGTGGAACCAGGATCTGCAACATTAAAATAAACCTTTCCAACTATCTGGTCATGTGAAACCTGGCCTAAGATCATGGAAGATTACAAACAAGCATCTTTCAAGTCCTCCTCTCCAAACCGTACTATTAAAGACTCACACAAGGTGCTAATTTGGGGTTTAGAAATAATCTTATGCTTCAGAAACTCTAGTTCCCTTATTCTGTGATTTTTTTGAGGGGGAGGGGAACATCTGGACATGGAGGTTAAATTCCTTCACCACGCTCTGGTGTCAGGTGCCAGGCTGAGCAGGCACTGAATCCCTGTTCCTTCTCTTCTGCTGGCCCCACTGCCTCCACATTCACATTCCATTCAGGGGAAGTCAGGAGCAAAGAAAAATACCATTGACAGGTTTGGGTCCTTTAACCTCAAAGGTAAAACCAACCTTAGGTACGATCCTGTTAACACCGACATGCAGACAGCCAGCTGTCATGGGATGTTCTTATATCCCTGGTGGGATGAAAGCAAGAAATGAGGGCAGTGCCTCTAGCTGCATTCCTGCTAAAGCAAGTCACTTCACAGACACTGGCCACAGATGCCACTGGTCACTCCTGGATCCTTGTGAACACATGACAATGCCAGTCATTCATGACTAAGCTTGGGTGGTGGGGACACCCAGGCTCTATTTGGGGCCTTGCCATTTACTCTTTACTAATAATGCATGTTTCTCTTTCTTTCCTTAATAATCTAGTGGAGTTTGACGGAAGGAAAGTATGCAGGGTAATACTGGGCACAATGTGCAAATAGCATATGTGTTAAGATCAACACAAACCAAAGGCAAAGTTTGTTTTCATCACAGTGGTTCAACTCTATTTCTTCTTGTAACTTTCTTGTTTTTGTTAAGGTTTCCTTTCAGACATTGATTCAGGCAGGGTCCCCTAGTGGTAAAATTTGGATTAAAAAATATTTATTGATAATGGTTCTTTTAAAAATGTTTGGTAATCCCAACTAATCATCCAAAATGAAAACTGTAAACACAACAGCGGAGGAACAATTGAGTGTGAGTAGGCAGACTATGAATGGATGACAGACTGAGCCAAGTGCAGGAGGGAGCAAGAGAATGGAAGACAGGTGCACAACTGTGATGCAGACAGTGACAACTTGAGTACATAAGTAATCACATTTGGACGCCAGCGATTTCCACGCAGCCATCTGGGAAACCTGTGGGCCAAATACTAAAACATCGCAGGAATGGACGAGCCTTCTTTGTGAGCACATTCAGCATATTGGCATGGAAACAAGGAAGCACAGAGCTCTGTAGGCATCTCACAATGGATGGCTACCATTTCTAGGATGCCCAGAAATTTCCTTTCTGGTCCCTGGATACATATATTGTTTTTCCATGCTTTCCTTCACGCTGGAGAAATGCAGTTACTGTTTCAAAGTCCCCAATGAAATCCCTTAACAAAATCAAGAAACCACAGCAGCAGTGACCCTGGGATTGCTGGAATGTCCCCACCGTCTACCTTGGCCTGTGATCCAAGTTTTACCAATCCACTTATAAAGCCAGTATGAACTTCAGTCCCATGGTCACAGGACTGCAGTGGATGGGGTGAGGGTGTGTGTTTGCCTGTGTATGTGTGGCTCTGGGGATCTGGACGCTTCTCTCGCTTTGTAACCCTTGTCCAGAACGCTGGGGTCGCTTCCACTGGAGAGACTCCACAGTAACTCTAGAAGTGTCATTAAATACTCAGTTCACCAAGGTTGACCACCTCCATTGTCATAGGATGATGCAGCATCTGCAGAAGCGCTGTCTGCTGCCCCCTACCGACGGGGGTGGAGTGACAGGTGCGAAGTAGGCGTGGACTTTAATATTGGGTAAATGGGTCTGAAACAAGACAGAAACGGCACTGAGAGGGGCCTTCAACAGAAAGCCATGTTGCTTCTCAGAAAAATCCCGGAGGGGCTGGGGCGATGACTCAGTCTTTAAGTGCTTGTATGGCACGCACGCGGGCCTGAGTGTGGAGCGCGACACCCAGGAAAAGCTGGATGTGGCAGATCCGGGGGCTAGGTGGTTAGCTGGTCTAGCTGAGTTGGTGGGGAGCTCCAGGTTTAGTGAGAGACCCTCACTCAAAAAAGTAAGACTATACTGTCAGGGGTAATTTCTATAGTTCCTTACCAGAGAAGCTTCTCTGACTATGTGGAGTACGGAACGGGGGTGGGGGTGGGGAAGGTGGACAGCGCTTGAGAAAAACACTTGATGCCAATCATCTCTGGCCTCCATTCACACCTGCATATGTACCCCCCACACTCCTTCCTCAAAAAAGAAAAGAAAAGAAAAGAAAAATCACGGCTGGGCTGAATGGATGTGCAAGGGCTGGGGCGTGAGGGGAATGAGCACTAGTTAGGATGTTTAGAGTCCAAGTTCTACTTTGCCCATGCATGTTATTCAACATGACTAAATCAACCCATGAAACCTTCAGAACTTGTTTCTGTATCAATAAAACTGGGAGTGAGGCATGACACTACTTTGTACATTTCCAGTTAGGTTCCTGTGGCAGTGAGAGAGAGAGAGATCCCCCACAGGCAAGCATGTTTGTGATTAAGCCTCAAACTCTAGCCCCAGCTGGTGGAGACTTGCTGGAGGAGGTGTGTCACGGCTCGTCAGTTCCAGCCAGCTCAGACTCTCTCTCCTTCCTGCCTGCTGGTAAGGAGCCATGATGCCCAGCTGTCTGCTCTTAGTATGTATTCCCTGCCATGATGAAACTTCTTGCAGCTACAATCCAGAAATGGAGCCTTTTCTTGCTTTCCATGAGCTGCTTCTGGTTAGTTGTTTTGTCCCAGCAAGAAGGAAACTGGCCAGGCATGGTGGCACACGCCTTAACTTCCAGCCCTTGGAGGCAGAGGTAGGAGAATTGCCTTGAGCTCAAGGCCACCCTGAGACTACAGAGTGAATTCCAGGTCAGCCTGGGCTACAGTGAGACCCTACCTCGAAAAAAAAAAAAAATTACTTTTTCACAAATCACTGTATACAATGCCTTTCTTTCATATTTAATGGTGTCTTACTGCTTTTTTACTTTTCTTTTTTTTAACATATGTGGATTGCGTGCATGCATGTGTTTGTGCATAGGTACATGTGTAGGCCACAGATTGTCTTCCCCAATAGCATGCTTTCTACTTTATTTCTTTAAACAGCGTCTCTCACTGAACCTAGAGCTCACTGACTAGGCTATATAAACTCGCCAATAATCACCTGTTTCCTCCTCCCCAATGCTAGGATTACAGGTGTTTTTGAGGTAAGGTCTCAGTCTCTAGCCCAGGCTGACCTGGAATTCACTCTATAGTCTCAGGGTGGCCTCAAACTCATGGCAATCCTCCTACCTCTGTCTCCGAGGGCTGGGATTAAAGACGTGCGCCACCACACCCCGCTCTAGCCCCCTCTTTACTTTTTATTTTTAGACAGGGACTCACTAAATTGCCTAGTCTGGCCCTGAATTCATTCCATAGTTCAAGCTGGCTTTGCATTTGCAATACTCCTGTTTCAGTCTTCTGAGACTGTCCTAGGATTACAGGTGTATAATATAATACCATTTCCTGAAAAATACTTTCTTTTTTTTTTTCTTGAGGCAGGGTCTTGCTCTAGCACAGGGCAATCTGGAATTCACTATGTATTCTCAGGATGGCCTTGAACTCACAATGATCCTCCTACCTCTGCTTCCCGAGTGCTGGCATTAAAGGCATGCACCACCATGCCTGGCTAACCACTTCTTCTATATTATTTTTCTTTCCTTTAGGATCAAAAGTTGGCATGCTCCCCCCACCCCTACCTCTGACTCTGGGGATGTAATTAATGCCTGGATCTACCAAATAAACTCTGCTGAAAAATCTACTTTCCTTCCCTTCAGTGGGAACTTTTCTAAATTTCCTTCTGAAACCTCAGATAAAATCTATTTACCTTGAGGTCTGTTTGTTCCTCACCCCCCCACACCACCACAACCCTTGCTAAATATCCAAGTAAATATAAAAATCACAGAAATGAGCTGGGCACCTTTGATCAGCTGGGCACTTGGGAGGCAGAAGTAGGATTGCTGTGTGAGTTCAATGCCACCCTGAGTATGCACAGTGAATTCCAGGTCAGCCTGGGCTCCAGCAAGACCCTACCTCAAAAACAAAAACAACAACAAACCCCCAACCCCAGAGAAGTAGAATTGTGAGAAAGAAAAGAAAGACAAGAAAAAAGAAGGAAGTCTGGTAAGAACAGCAAAGCTGGAGAGTGTGATGCAGCGTTTTTACCCGGAGTCTCTTGATTCCAGCCCGGGTGATTTGCTGGCAGTCATAGAGTTCTATCCGCTCAAGGCTGTGACAGCTTTTCAAGTGCTCCAGGGATGCATCAGTGATTAGTGGGCAGTTGTCCAGCTCAATCACCTCCAGCTGGTCATGGGCACAGGCCCCATTTCCCAGGTGACGAATTCCATCGTCTGTGATCAGCTCACAGTGAGACAGACTCTGCAGCCAAACAGCAAAGAAGGTGAAATAATTTGGCATTCTTCTAGCCACAGGCTTGTATACAATCAGAAAGGAGATCTTTTTGGTTCAATTTTGGACAGCAATGTACCACCAAACATACAAAAAAAAAAATCTGTTATTTTGTTCTGGATACAGATCAGCTAAAATATCACTCAACAGAACCACTCAAAGTAGAAGTGAGGGGAATGGCCCCTGTAAACCGCCAACTGGTTCTGAGATACCATATCAATACAGAGCCTGCGCTGGCCTCAACTCCTGGGCATCTTCCAGCCTCAGCCTCCTGAGTGCTGGGATTACAGGCACGTGTCATCCTGCCCAGCTAGCAAGCTATCACATGTTTGCAGTAAATACAATTACATATAAAACACTGAAAGTCAAACTCACCAATACTTGTAGTCGAGGACAATGAATAGAAAGTTGGATTAATGTGCTATCTGTTATCTGAAAGAAAAAAGTAAGTTTGTTTCAGGTAAAACTTTACCATTACTTTAGGTATAATTCCATGAGCTGTACTCCACTCTCCACTATACTTATTGTCTAGACATCATTAAATAACAAACCCTGTAGGGTGGGCGGGGTTGTACACACCTTTTTTAAATTTTGTTTTGTTTTGTTTTCACTCCCTCCAGCCCTACTTTTTAAAATTTGTTTATTTGGGAGAAAGGGAGAAAAATATGGGTGTATTAGGTCCTCTTGCCACTCTGGCTCAGGCTGATCTGGAATTCATTATGTAGTCTCAGGGTGGCATCACCAAGACCGGCTGGGGTTGTGCACACCTTTAATCCCAGCACTCGGGAGGCAGAGGTAGGGGATCGCCGAGAGTTCCAGGCCACCCTGAGACTATATAATGAAGACCAGGTCAGCCTAGGCTAGAGTGAGAGCCTACCTTGAACAAAAAACAAACAAAACAACAACAACAAGACCCCCTTAAAGTTTTAAGTTCCATGTGCTACTGGAGCCTATAAAAAACTCACCCAAGTGAGGCCCAAACCTGTCTAGGCCTTTTTAATCTTCATCTTTGAGAAGAATTCAAAATTCTTGGGCTGAAGAGATGGCTCAGCAGTTAAAGACTTTTGTTAGCAAAGCCTGACGGCCTGGGTTGGACTCCTAGTGCCCACATGAAGTTACACTTACAAAGTGACGTGTGTCTGGAGTACATTTGCAGTGGCAGGAGGACCTAGCACACTCATATTCTTTCTCCCTCTCTCCCAAATAAATAAACAAATTTTAAAAAGGACGGAAGAGGGAGTGAAAACAAAACAAAACAAAACAAACAAGCAAAAAAAAAACAAAAAGAAACTAACTCAAATTTCTTTTTGGTTTTTCAAGGTAGGGTCTCACTCTGGCCCAGTATGACTTGGAATTAACTATGTAGTCTCAGAGTGGCCTTGAACTCACAGCAATCCTCCTACCTCTGTCTCCCGAGTGCTGGGATTAAAGACATGTGCCACCATGTCTGGCTTCTTTTTGTTTTATTATAGTTCAAATTTCATTCATTCATGTACCTGCTTCTCACACATTTAGGTGCTTGACTGCAAAGCCAAAAAACTCAGGTTCAATTTCCAAGGACCCATATAAGCCAGACACACAAAGTGGTGCATGTGTTTGGAGCTGGTTTGCAGGGAAGGCCCTAGTGCACCTATTCTCTCTGTCTCACACTCTCAAATAAAAATTAAAAAATAAAATAAATGGATAAAATTTCAAATTTGATGCAGTTATGAAGCCTTTTTATTGATTCTTTTAATTCCTTATTTTATTTTACTTATTTATTTATTTTACTTTCCAAGGTAAGGTCTCCCTCTAGCCAGGCTGACCTGGAATTCACTATGTAGTCTTAGGATAGCCTTGAACTCATGGCACTCCTCCTACCTCTGTCTCCCAAGTACAGGGATTACAGGTGTATGCCACCACACCTGGCTGCATGCATGCATGCATGCATACATACATACATACATACATATATATATATATATTATATACACACACACACACACACACACACACACACACACACGATTTATTTAAGAGAGAGGAAGAGGCAGATAGAGAATGGGCACATCAGGGCGTCCAGCCAACTGCAAATGAATTCCAGATGCATGCACCATATTGTGCATCTGTTTTATGTGGGTACTGAGGAATGGAACCTGGGTACTTAAACTTCACAAGCAAGTGCCTTAACTGTTAATCCATCTTTCCAGCCAAATTTTTGTTTTTATTTATTTTTATCTTTTTTGAGAGAGAGAGAGAGAGAAAGAGGAAGAGAGAATGGGCACACCAGAGTATTTCTGCTGCTGTGAACAAACTCCAGTTATGTACACCCCCGTGTGGCAAGGCATGGTATTGCACATGTGCACCACTTGCATCTGGCTTACATGGGATCTGAAAGACTGGAACAGGAGCTCTTAGGCTTCACAGGTAAGCACCTTAACCGGTTTTATTGAGTCAGGGTCTTCTGATTCCAGGCTGGCCTCCAACTTGCTATGCATCTGAGGATAATCTTGAATTGATGATTGTCTTGCTTTTACATCTAGAGTATCTAGGATTACAAATGTGTGCTACCATGCTTGGTTTATGTATATCAGATATTTTCCTTACTTGGTTTTGTAATAAAAATATTTCTCACGGGCTGAAGAGATGGCTTAGCGGTTAAGCGCTTGCCTGTGAAGCCTAAGGACCCCGGTTCGAGGCTCGGTTCCCCAGGTCCCACGTTAGCCAGATGCACAAGGGGGCGCACGCGTCTGGAGTTCGTTTGCAGTGGCTGGAAACCCTGGCGCGCCCATCCTCTCTCTCTCCCTCTATCTGTCTTTCTCCCTGTGTCTGTCATTCTCAAATAAATAAATAAATAATGAACAAAAAATATATTTAAAAAAAATATTTCTCAGGCTGGAGAGATGGCTTAGCAGTTAAGGCATCTGCCTGCAAAGCCAAAGGACCTTGGTTCAATTCCCAGGACCCATGTAAACCAGATGCACAAGGGGGTACATGCATCTGGAGTTCGTTTGCAGTGCCTGGAGGCCCTAAATTGCCAGATCTTGAAGAACCTTTTTCTGAAGTTCTTTGTTTGTTTTTGAGGTTGGGTTCCCCTCTACCCCAGGCTGACCTGGAATTCACTCTGTAGTCTCAGGGTAGTCTTGAACACAAAGCAATCCTCTTCCTCAGCCTCCCATGTGCTGGGATTAAAGGTTTTACAAACAAGTGCCTTTAACCTCTGAGCCAGGCCCCAAACACAACCTTTGAATTGAGAAAGAGATGCCTTCTGAATGAAATATGTGGCTGAGCCATAAGAAAAGGACACATTGCTGGGCGTGGTGGCACATGCCTTTAATCCCATCACTAGGGAGGCAGAGGTAGGAGTATCGCTGTGAGTTCAAGGCCACCCTAAGACTACATAGTGAATTCCAGGTCAGCCTGGGCCAGAGTGAGACCCTACCTCAGAAAAAAAGAAAACAAAAAAGGAGACATGACATTCTCCTCTGGTATTTACATGGGGCACACACATGCATATATACCACACACACACATGCAAAAGAAAAAAGGTAGTAGTGACAGAAATATTTTTCTTTTCTTATACTTGTTTATTTTTATCATTAAAAATTATAACTGGGCATGGTAGCACACACCTTTAATCCCAGCATTCAGTAGGCAGAGGTAGGATCACCTCAAGTTCAAGTTCAAGGCCAGCATGGGACTACACAGTACATTCCAGGTCAGTCTGGGCTAGAGTGAGACCTTACCTCAAAAATAAATAAATAAATAAATAAATAAATAAATAAATAAATAAATAAATAAAAAGGGCTGGGCATGGTAGGGCACATGTTTAATCCCAGCAATCAGGGAGGCAGAAATTAGGAGGATTGCTGTGAGGGCTTGTGTCTGAAGTTCGTTTATAGTGGCAAGATGCCCTGGTGTGCCTATTGTCTCCCTTTCTGTCTCAAATAAATAAATGAATATATATATGTGAAAATATTTTACAAGACGGGCCAGAGTGAGACCCTACCTCAAAAAACCAAAAAAATAAAAATAAATAAATAAATAAGGTAGGGCATGGTGGCACATGCCTTTAATCCCAGCACTTGGGAGGCACAGGTAGGCTGTGAGTTCGAGGCCACCCTGAGACTACATTGTGAACTCCAGGTCAGCCTGAGCTAGAGTGAGACCCTACCTCAAAATCCCAAAATAAACAAACAAAAATAAATAAATAAATAAATAAAAAGTAAAACAAGCAAACAAACAAAAAATTATGTTATAGCTGGGTGTGGCACACACCTTTAATGCTAGCACTTGGGAGGCAGAGGTAGGAAGACTACCATGAGTTCAAGGCCAGCCTGGGACTACACAGTGAATTCCAGGTCAGTCTGGGCTAAAGTGAGATCCTATCGTAAAAAAAAAGAATTATGTTATACTACATGTGGTGGTGCATGCCTTTAATCCTGGTACCCAGGTGGTTGAGGTAGGAGGATTGCTATGAGTTTGAGGCCAGCCTGAACTACAGAGTGAGTTCTAAATCAGTCTAGGCTAAAGTCTGCCTCAAAAAATTATGTTACTCTACTACTAATAATCTAAAAGACCTTCAAGTGGGCAATAACAGAAATTGTTCATAAGGTTAGTAGGGTGGAATTCTACATAGTCAGACCTCCAGGGCCAATGATGTAAGAGGGAGTCAGGGTCCACTGAAACTTAAAAAAAAAAAGAAAAAAAAAAAAAGCTCAGCATGGTGGTCACGCCTTTAACCCCAGGACTAGAGGCAGAGGTAGGAGGGTCACTGTGAGTTGGAGACCACCCTGAAGTACACAGTGAATTCCAAGTCAGCCTGGGATAGAGGAGACTCTACCTTGAAAAACTAACAAACAAAAAGACAATACCAGGCTGGAGAGATGGCTTAGCGGTTAAGCGCTTGCCTGTGAAGCCTAAGGACCCCAGTTCGAGGCTCGGTTCCCCAGGTCCCACGTTAGCCAGATGCACAAGGGGGCGCACGCGTCTGGAGTTCGTTTGCAGAGGCTGGAATCCCTGGCGCGCCCATTCTCTCTCTCTCCCTCTATCTGTCTTTCTCTCTGTGTCTGTCGCTCTCAAATAAATAAATAAATAAAAATTAAAAAAAAAAGACAATACCTATCAGTGTGGTAGGGCTTTAAGTATTTACTTATAACTCTGTAGGTATTAAAAAAAAAAAATCATCTTTTTTTTTTCTTTTTTTTTTTTTGAGGTAGGGCCTCCCTCTTGCACAGGCTGACCTGGAATTCACTGTGTATTCTCAGAGTGGCCTCAAACTCACAAGAATCCTTCTACCTCAGCCTTCCAAATGGTGGAATTAAAGGCACGCACTGGCAAAAAAAATCTTTTTTGAGAGAGCCTCACTATCTTGCCAAGGGTGGTCTTGAACTCCTGGGCACAAGCAACCTTGTGCCTCAGACTCTTGAGTAACAGGGACTAAAGACACATGGCATCATGCCTGGCCTAAGAGAAGGAACTATTTAAACAGCTTTATGGCTCAAACACTTGGATGTCTTTCTTTCCTTTCTTTCTTTTTATTTTTTAAATTTATTTATTTGAGAGGCAGAGGGAGAGAAAGGGGTGGAGAGAGAATGGGCACACCAGAGCCTCCAGCCATTGCAAATGAATGCCAGAAGCGTGTGCCACCTTGTGCATCTGGCTTACGTGGGTCCTAGAGATTTGAACCTGGATCCTTTGGCTTTGCAGGCAAAGCCTTAACCACTAAGCCATCTCTCCAGTCCCCTTCTTTTTTCTTTTTTCAAGGTAGGGTCTCACTCTATCTCAGGCTGACCTGGAATTCACTATGGAGTCTCAGGGTAGCCTCAAACTCATGGTGATTCTCCTACCTCTGCCTCCCGAGTGCTGGGATTAAAGGCGTGCATCACCACGCCTGGCTTCCAGTCCCCTTCTTTTCTTTTCTTTTCTTTTTTTTTGGTTTTTAGAGGTAGGGTCTCACTCTGGCCGAGGCTGACCTGGAATTCACTATTTAGTCTCAGGGTGGCCTTGAACTCATGGTGATTTCTCCTACTTCTGCCTCCCAAGTGCTGGGATTAAAGGTACGCACTGCCATGCCCTTGTCTTTTTTATTTATTTATTTATGTTTTGAGACAAGGTCTTGTTATATCACCTTGCCTGTTCTGGTACTATGCAGTTCATGTTGCCCTTGAACTTGCCTCAGGCTCATAGTGCTGGGATTACAAGTATGTATCACCATGCCCAGCGCTGTCATTTCTCTTTAAAGCCAATCTTATTGATGGCATATTATTTCTCTCTCTTACCCCATTTTCCCCTCCTTCCTTCCCTCCCTCTCCAGTTCGGAGGCTCAAATCCAGTTCCTTGCATATGCTAGATGAGTTCTTTAACCACTGAGATGCATCTCCACTTGCATCTATTTCTATAGTTATAACAGCATACCACAGCTGCTCCTTCCTGGCAGCCTGGAAGACCCTCCACAAAGGGAGGTTCCACGGTGCTACCAAGTAGTTGTGTCCTTCATTAGAGGAATAAACCGGATGTTCTGATGTATAAGTAGCAATTTCTATCATAGTGTACTTGTCAATAAAAATATATACTCTTGGGCTGGTGAAATGGCTTAGCAGTTAAGGCGTTTGCCTGCGAAGCCTAAGGACCCCGGTTCAACTCCCCAGGACCCACGTAAGCCAGTTGCAGAAACGGCGCATATATCTGGAGTTCATTTGCAGTGGCTAAAGGCCCTGGCACACCCATTCTCTCTATCTGCCTCTCTCTTTCTCAAACAAATGAATGAATAAATAAAATATTAAAAAAATATATACTCTTACCTGAACACATTCTTCCAGGTCCATCTTTTCAAGTTCATGGCAATTCTACAAAATACAAAGCCAAACAATTTGGTGTAAACTTTCTTTTTTAAATATTTTGTTTATTTTTATTTATTTGAGAGCAACAGAGAGAGAAAGAGGCAGAGAGAGAGAGAGAGAGAGAGAGAGAGAGAGAGAAAGAAAATGGGTATGCCAGGGCCTCCAGCCACTACAAATGAACTCCAGATGTGTGCACCCTCTTGTGCATCTGGCTACCGTGGGTCCTGGGGAATCGAGCCTCAAACCGGGGATCCTTAGACTTCACAGGCGAGCGCTTAACTGCTAAGCCATCTCTCCAGCCCATAAACTTTGTTTTTATTTTGAGGTAGGATCTTGCTATAGCCCAGGCTGATCTGGAATTTACTATATAGTCTCAGGGTGACCTCAAACTCGGTAATCTTCCTACCTCTTCCTCCTGAGTGCTGGTATTAAAGGTGTGCGCACCACCACACCTGGCTCAGCTTGTTTTCTTTTTTGTTTTTTGAGGTAGGGTCTCGCTCTAGCTCAGGCTGCCCCGGAATTCACTATGTAGTCTCAGGGTGGCCTTGAACTCATGGCAATCCTCCTACCTCTACCTGCTGAGTGCTGGGATTAAAGGTGTGCGCCACCAAACCTGGCTGTTGTTTTTTAATATATATTTTTATTTATTTGTGAGGAGAGAACGGGCATGCCAGAGCCTCCAGCCTCTGCAAATAAACTCTAGATGCATGTGCCACACTGTGCATCTTGGCTTACGTGGGTTCTGAAGAATCAAACTTGGGTCCTTTGGCTTTGCAGGCAAGCAGCTTAACTGCTAAGCCATCTCTCTAGCCCTGCTTTTTTTTTTTTTTTGAGGCAGGGTCTCACTTTAGCCCAGGCTGATGTAAAACTCATTTAGCCTGGCTTTCAACTATTAGTGATTTTCCTACCTCGGCCTCCATGGTGCTGGGATTATAGGTGTGTGCCAGCATAAACTTAAAAAAAAATTTATAATTTTATTTATTCAATTATTTGAAAGAGAAGGAGAGAAAGAGAGAGAATGCGTGTGCCAGCCACTGCAAATGGATACCAGATGCATGTACAACCTTGTAGGTTCTGGGGAATCAAATCTGGGTATTTAGGCTTCATAGGCAAGTGATAAGCCATTTCTCCAGCCTGCTTTTTTGGTTTTTGAGGTAGGGTCTAGCCCAGGCTGATTTGGACTTCACTATGTAGTTTCAGGCTGCCTTTGTACTCACAGTGAGCATTCTACCTCTGCCTCCCAAGGTCTAGGATTAAAGGCATGTGACATCATTCCTGGCTAAATTTTATTTCTTTTTTTATTCGTATAAGAGAGAATGAATGGGTGTGTCAAGGCCTCTAGCCACTGCAAACAAACTACAGATGCATGTGCCACCATGTACAACTGGTTTACGTGGGTTCTGGGGAATTGAACATAGGTCCTTAGGCTTTGAAGGCAACTGCCTTAACTTCTAAGCCATCTCTCCAGCCCTAGATTTCTTTTTCTTTTATTAGGGAAACTGAGGTAGGAGGATCACTGTGACTTTGAGGCCAGCCTGAGACTACATAGTGAATTCCAGGTCAGCCTGGGCTTTAGTAAGACCCTACTTAAAAAACAAAACAAAACAGGTGGCACATGCCTTTAATCCCAGTACTTGGGAGGCAGAGGTAGAAGGATCACCATGAGTTCGAGGGCAGCCTGAGACTGCATAGTGAATTCCAGGTCAGCCTGGACTAGAATGAGATCCTACCTCAAAAAAAAAAAAAAAAAAAAAAAAAAAAAGACATGATGGCTGGGTGTGGTGGTGCACGCCTTTAATCCCAGCACTCAGGAGGCTGAGGTAGGAGGATTGCTGAGTTCGAGGCCACCCTGAGACTACATAGTGAATTCCAGGTCAGCCTGGGCTAGAGTGAGACCCTACCCCAAAAAACAAAAGCAAAAACAAAAACAAACAAAAAAACTCTATATTTAAAACCAGGCTTAGGTCTGGAGAGATGGCTTAGCAGTTAAGGTACTTGCCTGCAAAGCCAAAGGATCAAGATTCAATTCCCTAGAATCCATGTAAGCTAGACAGATAAGGTGACACATGCATCTGGAGTTTGCAGCGGCTGAAAGCCCTGGCATGCCCATTCTCTATTTCTCTCTCAAATAAATAAAATAAAAAATAAATAAAACTAGGCTTAGAATATCTCTTTCAACATTACTGTCACTCACCAGTCACATGCCAAATAATACTTTTTTTTTTCCTTTCTTTTTCTTCTTTGGCTTTTCGAGGTAGGGTGTCACTCTAGCCCAGGCTGACCTGGAATTCACTATGTAGTTTCAGGGTGACCTCAAACTCACAGTGATTCTTCTACCTCTGCCTCTGCATGCTGGGATTAAAGGTGTATGCCACCATACCCAGCTTCTTTTTGCTTTCTTGATACAAAGTTTGTGTGCATCCCAGGCTTACCATGAACTCTTGAGGTAACCAAATGTTGGTATTACAGGTATGTACCACCACTCCGAATTTATGCAGAGCTGAGGATCCAACACTGGGCTTTACGCATGTTAGGCACTTCTCCCAACAGCCAAAAAAAAAAAAAAAAAACAACAAAAAAAACACCCAATAAACTTACCCTGGCCAGAGTGGTAAAGCCCACATCTGTTAATTGAGAACATCTCGCCACTTCTAATATTCTGTTAAAAAAACAAAACAAAACAAAACAAAGTGAAAGTCAAGCTCTTAGTCTCTAAAAACTGGTTTCATGAAAATGGCAAAAATTTAAGAAAACAATTGCCTATTCACTAACGATTCATCATCTAGAGTGACAGTAACAGCTAAGCAAGCCTGTATATAAATCTTGCTATTTGTTTTCATCATGAAGTAGTCCTGTAAATATCACATTTCAGGCTGTTGTAATCAAACACAGAAAAATATAACTGAAGCTTGTAGTTAATGCCAAAATGCATTAAAAGCCTTCTTGATGGCATACTGCTTATCCCCAGAGGGCAGCCTGCTCCTAGAAAACAAAGGAAATGCAGATAAATACTATGTTTCAGTTAACCTGTTGCTGAACAAATTATTTTCTTTCTGTGTTTTACATGTAGGCTCATGCAGATTTAGATGCTCTTAAAAATGCAATGAAAGCCAGGCGTGGTAGCACACGCCTTTAATCCCAGCATTTGGGAGGCAGAGGTAGGAGGATCACCATGCATTCAAGGCTACCCTGAGACTATACAGTAAATTTCACATTAGCCTGGACTAGAGTGAAACCCTACCTTGAAAAAACAAAGCAAAACAAAAAGCAATGAAGGGACTATAGAATTACAGGTCTGTCCCAAACATGAAATTCTATATTATAAAAGCTTCCCGCCTCTTCACACCGGCTCCCAGGGGCCTCAGCTGAGAGGAAACCTGAGCAGCTACTCTCTAAACCCAACCTAAATACTAACCACGGGATTAGAAAATCAAAAATTACTCTTTTCTGTGTAGTCTGGTGACTTCTACACTGTATGATGACACTGAATAACATTTACCTGTTTCCTTTCTTTGTAAAAATATTTTTATTTATTTATTTGCAAGCAGAGAGAGATAAAGAGAAGAGAGACAGAGAGAATGGGTGTGCTAGAGCCTCCAGCTGCTACAAACTACAGATATATGTGCCACTTTATGCATATGGTTTTGTGTGGGTAGTGGGGAATTAAACCAGAGTCATTAGTCTTTCTTTGCAGGTAAGTGGCCTTAACCACTGAGCCATCTCTCTGGCCCTCATATTTCATTTTAATATCATTTATTTATATTTGTAAGCAGAGAGACCGAGAGGGAGAGAAAGAATGGGTACACCAGGGCCTCTTACCACTGCAAATCAACTATAGATGCATGCACCATTTTATGTATCTGGCTTTGTGTGTACTAGGGAATTAAACCCAGGGACAACAGGTTTTGCAAGTAAGCACCTTCAGCCACTGAGCCATCTCCCCAGCCCCCACTTTTAAATTTGTTACTGAAGTTTAAAAATTAAAATAAAGTATAAGACAGCACTATTAAATAAAAAGCAAGTAGAAGGCTGGAGAGATGGCTTAGCGGTTAAGCGCTTGCCTGTGAAGCCTAAGGACCCCAGTTCGAGGCTCGATTCCCCAGGACCCACGTTAGCCAGATGCACAAGGGGGCACACGTGTCTGGAGTTCGTTTGCAGTGGCTGGAGGCCCTGGAGCACCCATTCTCTCACTTTCTGTCTCTGCCTGTTGCTCTCAAATAAATAAATAAAATAAAAATAAACAAAAAAAGCAACTAGAGATGAATACTACGTGTAATGAAAGATCATGTTATGACTGAAACACTACTTCTGATTGTCGTATCTGGGAGCCTTTATATTCTAATAACATCATGATCCTACAGGAGGTTGGCACTAAAGATGCCTTGCTTTAAAAGAAAACATGTTATTTATTTATTTTATTTATTTGAGAGAGAGAGAGTGAGAGAGAGAGAGAATGGGCAAGCTAGGGACTTTAGTCACTGCAAATGCACTGGAGACGCACGTGCCACCTTGTGCCTCTGGCTTATGTGGGTCCTGGGGAATCAAACCTGGTTGCTTTGGCCTTGTAGACAAATGCTTTAACCACTAAGCAATCTCTCCACCCCACCCCTTGCTTTAAATAGAAAAGGATAATGTGCATTCTTTTTAGAGAGACATCTGGTAATTTCTTTAACTCCTGAGAAGCACTCTACACCAGGCTGCTGATGGTACTGATTTTGAACAAGTCTATTACCTATTAAGGAGCTTTGATTCTTGTAACAATCCTGATTAAGTCTATCACTAATCATCCAAAAAGAGGACTGATTAAAAAGAAGCTTCTAAACTGCTGCCAGATGAACTGTTCTGGTTTAGGTGGTTGGCTGCTGTTTGCTTATTTGTTTGGGGGCAGGGGGGCGGTGGTAAAGATGATTCTAAACCTCCCTTAACTACCTCATCTTATCTGGGCTCTGTAAGTAACTGAAATAAATCCATTGCTGCTATACAAAAAAAAAAACAACAACACAAAAACAACAACAAAAAAAAAAAAACAACCACCAATAGAAAGAAAGAAAAAGAAAACCTGGTGTGGTGGTGCACACCTTTAATCCCAGCACTTGGGAGGCAGAGGAGGATCACCATGAGCTTGCGGCCACCCTGATACTGCATAGTGAATTCCAGGTCAGCTTGTACTACAGTGAGAGCCTATCTCTCTCTCTCTCTCTCTCTCTCTCTCTCTCTCTCTCTCTCACACACACACACACACACACACAGAGAGAGAGAGAGAGAGAGAGAGAGAGAGAGAGAGAGAGAGACTGGAGAGATGGCTTAATGATTAAGGTGCTTGCCTGAAAAGCCAAAGGATCCAGGTTTCCAGGTTCAATTTCTTAGGACCCACATAAACCAGATGCACAAGGTGGCAATGCATCTGGATTTGCTTGCAGTTGCTAGAGACCCTGGCATGCCCATTCTCTCTCAAATAAATAAATAAACAAATAAATACAAATGAACTGGGTATGGTGGCATATGCCTTTGATCCCAGCACTCTGGAGGCTGTGGTAGGAAGATCATTGTAAGTTCAAGGCCAGGCTGAGACTTCATAGTTTCAGGTCAGCTTGGGCTACAGTGAGACCCTGCCTTGAAAAATAAAAATTAAATATTTTCTTTTTTCAAAAAGAGGACTGGAGATGGCCCAGTGGTTAAAAGTGTTTGCTTGAAAAGCCTGCCAGCCTGAGTTCAATTTCTAGTACCCATGTAGAGCTAGATGCACAGGGTGGCACATGTGTCTAGAGTTCCCATTCTCTCTCTTTCACCTCATAAATAAATAAAATTAAGGCCAGGTGTGGTGGTGCATGCCTTTAATCCCAGCAATTGGGAGGCAGAGGTCGGAGGATCACTGTGAGTTCTAAGCCATTCTGAGACTACATAGTGAATTCCAGGTCAGACTGGGTGAGACCCTACTTTGAAAAACCAAAAATAAATAAGTAATTATTTTTTGCAGGGGCTGGAGAGATGGCTCAGCAGTTAAGACACTTGCCTTCAAAGTCTAATAACCTGCATTTAATTTTCCAATATCCACATAAGCCAGATGCACCAAGTAGTGCATGCATCTGGAGTTGTTTCCAGTGGGCAAGGGCTCTGGCATGCCCTTTCTCTCTCTCTCTCTTCAAATAAATAAACAAACCTAATATATATGTATTTGTTGTTGTTGTTGCTGTTGTTTTGTTTTTCGAGGTAGGGTAGGATCTCACTCTAGCCCAGGCTGACCTGGAATTCACTATGTATTCTCAGGGTGGCCTTGAACTCACAGCAATCCTCCTACCTCTGCCTTCCAAGTGCTGGGACTAAAGGCATATGCCACCATGCCAGGCTGTTAAAAAAAAAAAATTTTTTAAGAAAAGTTTCATGAATTTTTATTTTTTGTTGTTTTCAAGGAAAGGTCCCACTCTGGCCTAGGTAAGCTGAATTCAAATTCACAATTATCCTCCTCCCTCAGCTTCTTGAGTGCTGGGATTAATGGCATGGCTATCATGCCTGGAACAAAAAAGAGTTCTAGAAAGTTTTATTACTTTACAATGACTATTACATGTAAGACAAGTGATTTCATGGGTTCTGATGCCAGAATGCCTGGCTCTGAATCCATACTCTTGCATGTACTGACCTGGGGACCCTGAGCAGGTTACCTCATCTCCCTGTGCTTTGATTTTCTCTTCTATAATATGAAGACGGTGACAGTGCTTCTTCTTACAGAGGTTACATGAATTTCTATGTATAAAGCACCTAAAACAATACCTAATTTGTGAGCATTATGTAAGTGTTGTTGTAAAAAAACAAAAAAAAGGTACCTGCGGATCATCCATACTGTTATAAAACAGCAAGTGGTGCTCTTGTGGCTATCAGTATAGTTTGAGTCTATGTGCTCTCTAACAGAATCTCAGGAGAATCCACAGAGAAATAAGCCTGCTCTAAAAGATGATCACCACAAAGAGGAATTCACTATGTAGTCTCAGGGTGTCCTCAAACTCACAGCAGTCCTCCTACGTCTGCCTCCCAAGTGTGGGGTTTAAAGGCATGCACCATCACACCCAGCAAGAGGCCTATTTTCAAATATTCTCTTCTGTGTATCACTATGATATGAATGGCTTTAGGGTGGGCTTTTAAAAACTGGAGAGGGAGGCTACACAGATTTCTCAAAGGTGAAAGGCACTTGCTTGCAAAGCCTGAAGGCCCTGGTTTGATTTTTCAGTACGCACATAAAGCCAGACGCATAAAGTGATGCATGTATCTGGGGTTTGTTTGCAATGGTAGGAAGTCCTAGAGCCGGGCGTGGTGGCGCATGCCTTTAATCCCAGCACTCGGGAGGTAGAGGTAGGAGGATCGCCTGGACCAGAGTGAGACTCTACCTCAAAAAAAAAAAAAAGGTAGGAAGTCCTGGTGCACTCATTCTCTCTCTGTCATAAACAAATATTAAAAAAAAAAAAACCTGGAGGGTTTGAAGAGATGGCTCAGCAGTTAAAAGGCACTTTGCTGCCAGGCGTTTTAATCCTAGCACTCAGGAGACAGAGGTAGGAGGATTGCTGTGAGTTTGAGGCCACTCTGAGACTATATGACTGCATAGTGAATTCCAGGTCAGCCAGGGCCAGAGTGAGTGAAAAAAAAAAAAAGAGGCACTTGCTTGTAGGGCATGATGGTTCAGGTTTGATTCCCTAGTACCTGAATAAAGCCAGAAGCACTAAGTGGCACATGTGTTTGGAGTTTGTTTGCAGTGACAGGAGGCCCTATTGCAATACTCTCTCTCTCTCTCTGCCTGCCTTTCTCTCTCTCTCATGTGTGTTTCAAATAAAAAATATTAATTCCAGAACTTGTGAGGCAGATGTAGGCAAATCACTGAGTTCTAGGCCACCCTGAAAGTACATAATGAATTTCAGGTCAGCCTGGGCTTGAGCAAGACCCTACCTCAAAAAACCAAAAAAAAAAAAAAAAAAAAAAAAAAGAAATAAAGGTGACTTAGTACAAACAAACAAATAAATGTATTTGAAATAAACTGGAGAGGGATGAAGAGATGGCTCAGCAGTTAAGACACTTGCCTGCAAAGCCTAAAGCCTCAAGTTCAATTTCTCAGTACCCAAGTAATGCCAGATGTACAAGGTGATGTGCATGTGGAGTTTGTTTGCAATGACTAGAGGCCCTGGCATGACCATTCTCTATCTGTTTCTTTCTCTCACACACACTCTCTCTCTCTAATAAATAAATAAATAAAACGTTTTAAAAACTAGAGAAAGGAATTTTATGAAATTGTTAATAAATGCCCTTGCTTCATCCCAAGTAATGAAATAAGCGGTGACCTCTCTAGTACTGCAAACAGCTGGCAGCACTGGGGACCACGGCCTTGGTTCACGCCGTGCTCGTGCTCCAAGCACAAAGCAGGCGAGAGCAGGGGCGCAGCGGCGTCTTCCTTAAAACATCAAAGTTTCAGGATAGAAAATAGCTCAGTGGTTAAAGGCACTTGCTTGCAAAGTCTAGTGGCCCAGGTTTGATTCCCAACCCACCTGTATAAAGCCAGATGCAAAAGGCCCAGGTGCGTCCCCCCGCCCCACATAAAACAAAGAAATATAAAATTAAAAAAAAACTTCAAAGTTCCAAGAAATAAATAATAGTGAAGCAGACGTTTCCCCCTTTCCTTGATTTTTTTGAGCTAAGTAAGAGATGTTTACCTAAGCCGAGGGCAGTTCTGACCTAGAGCATTCAGGATGGCATCTGTGATATTGGAGCAGCCAGAGGCACAGAGGGACTGTAATTTATGGCACCCTCTGCATATAGTAATGAGACCTTCATCTGTGATTTGCTAAAAAAAAAATAAAAACAAAAGAAAAAAATCCACAGATATTAGTAACTCAGCAGAAGAAAAAGCAAAAAATAATACTTGTGTGAAAATAGCACCAAAAAGAAACCTCAGCAGATTTACTATCCATCAGACAGCTGATCTACACGAAGCACTTTGCTTCTGCCTTCCAGATCTCTTGATTTAGTTTGGAAGAGACTCTGTGCTCATTAGTGGTATGAAAGGAAGAAGCTGTAAGAGGGCTCTTTTAACTTAAGGAGACTGGGAGGGGCTGGAGAGATGGCTCAGTGGCTAAAAGGCGCTTGGTTGGTTGTAGAGCCTGATGGCTGGGTTTTGAACAGCATAGGCATGTTATGATGTAGGTTCATTTAAATGACTTTAAAACCTAGAAAACATAAGAACAGCAGTATTTTAAAACACTGAGTGGCAAGGATGCGGCTCAGTTGACAGAGTGTTTGCTTAGCAGTCATAAAGCCCTGGGTTGGACCCAAGCACCACACAACTGGGCCTGTGGCCTGTAAGCCAAGCACTCAGAAGGTGGAGACAGGAGGGTTAGAAGTCCAGGTTATCCTCCTACACACAGTTCCAGGCCTGCATGGGCTATAAGAGATCTTATCTAAAACAAATAAAAATAAACATTAAAAAATAACTAGAGGGCTGGAGAGATGGCTTAGCAGTTAAGGCATTTGCTTGCAAAGCCAAAGGATCCCAGTTCAATTTTCCAGGACCCACATGAGCCAGATGCACAAGGGGGCACATGCATCTGGGGTTCATTTACAGTGGCTAGATGCCCTGGTGTACCCATTCTCTCTCAAATAAATAAATATTATTAAAAAGAAAACAACTAGGTGGGCATGGTGGTGCACACCTTTAATCCCAGCACTCGGGAGGCAGAGGTTGGAGGATCACCATGAGTTCGAGGCTACCCTGAGACTACAGAGTGAATTCCAGGTCAGCCTGGACCAGAGTGAGACTCTACCTCAAAACACCAAAAAAAAAAAAAAAAGAAAAAGAAAAACAAAACAAGAACAACAAAAAGAAACTGGATGGTAGTTTCAATCTCACAACGTATCCACTTGTTTCTAAATTTTTATTCGTGTATGTGTGAGTAAGGTGAGTAGCCACTAGCCACGGTGTGCGTGGGGGTTAGAGGGCGGCTTCCAGGTGTCTGGGCTGCGTCTTCTTTGAGACAGGGTCTCTTGCCACTGCAAACAGATTGCTAAACTGCACACCAACGCCAGACTAGCTGGCCTGTGAGCTTTGTACTCTCCTGGCTCCACTTCCCATTAAAAGCATGTTGGAATCACAGATGCATGGGCCACTTAGCGTCCAGCTCTACATGAGTGCTTTGGAACACAATCCAGGATGGGAAGCTTTCAAACAAACACCTTTAACTGTTGAGCCATCTCCCCAACCCATTTCTGGTTTTCTAGCATAAATAATACCCTGATTTATGGAATTTAATAGCTGTGTTTAACTCAGATACAAATTACTGTTTTAAATTATTTAAAATAAAAAAGAGCCAGACATGGTAGTGCATGCCTTTAATCCCAGCCAGCACTAAGGAGGCAGAGGTAGGAGGATCACCATGAGTTCAAGACCACCCTGAGACTACATAGTGAATTCCAGGTCAGCCTGTGCTAGAGTGAGACCCCACCTCAAAAAGATAAATAAAAATAAAAAAAGAACAAGCAACAAAAATGTTGTTTAAAGAAAATGTTAACTGGGTGTGGTGGCACATGCCTTTAATCCCAGCACTTGGGAGGCAATGTAGTGAATTCCAGGTTAGCCTGGGTTAAAGTGAGACCCCATCTAGAACCCCCCCCCCAAAAAAAAACTTAGTACTCAAGAGACTGAGGCAGGAAGATCTAATGTACAAAGTCAGCCTAGGCTACACAGAACTTGTCTCCAAAAATGTGACTTATAAACAAGTATGTGTGATTTTGAGATAGGGTAACTGTGCGGACCTAAAATTAAAGCTTTCCTGCCATCTTTGCTTAATCAAGATGTCCTTAAGTTGTAAGAACAATAAAAAAAACAAAAACAAAACAATAATTTGGGACAAGGGAGATGGCTCAGTGACTAAAGGGCTTGCCACACAAGAAGTTCAGATTCCCCAGGACTGTGGTAGAATGCCAGGTGTGGTAGAGTGCACTTGCAATGCTGGCACTAGACAGGTAAGGACAGGTGGAACCCTAGGGCTTTCTGGCTGAATTGGTGATCTATAGGCTTATCAGAGACCCTGTCTTAGTCAAGCGTGGTGGCGCATGACTTTGATCCCAACATTCGGGAGGCTGAGGTAGGTGGATTACTGTAAATTCGATGTGAGGGCAGCTGGAGACTACATAGTGAATTCCAGGTCAGCCTAAGCTAGAGTGAGGCCCTACCTTGAAAAAGTAAAAATAAATAAATAAAGAGAGAGAGACCCACCCTGTCTCAAGGTGAAGAGCAACTGAGGACAAGACACCTAACATCACCTCTGGCCTCCACATTCACACATCCACATACCAACCCTAACCCCACCCTACCTTTTAGTACCCACTGTTTAAAGCAGTATATTCTTAAAATTTAAAACAAAACAAAACAACCACCAGGGTCACAGCCAGGCATGGTGGTACAATCCTGTACAGTATTTGGGAGACAGAGGTAGAATTTAGTTCAAGGTTGTCATTGGCTACAAAGCTACTTTAAAACCTGCCTTGGGATTAATGATAACAATGCATGGTAAAACCTTCAGAAGGAAAGGAGAATATTTTGCGGACCTTTTGTATATGTGTGTGTGGCGGGGGCAGTAGGGCAGTTTCAAGTTATTAGTATTTAAAATCAGTACTTTTTAATGGAAACAACTTGACTAAAAACCTGCCACAGAATTTTGAGACCCATTAAAACAAGGTTTAATGAAGAAAAAAACAAAACAAGAAAAACAGCCTTGGCTACAGTGAGATTCTATCTCAAACAAAAAACAAAACAACAACAACAACAAAATGACTGGAGAGATGGTTCTGGGTTAAAGTGCTTGCTCATAATGTCTGGCAGCCTGGGTTCAATTCCCTAGTACCCATGTAAAGCCAGATGTATTAAGTGGCACATGCATCTGGAGTTTGTTTGCAGTGGCTAGAGTCCCTGGTGTGCTCATACTCTCTCTCTTCTTGCAAATAAATAAAGAAACAAATATTTAAAAACAAAACAAGCCAGGTATGGTGGTACACACCTTTAATCCCAGCACTCTGGAGGCAGAGGCAAGAGGATCACTGTGAGTTGAGGCCAGTCTAGGACTATAGAGTAACATCCAGGTCAGCCTGTACTAAAGTGAGACCCTACCTCGGGGGGAAAAAAACATCAGGGCTGGAGAGAGATGGCTTAGCAAGTTAAGGCGTTTGCCTGTGAAGCCAAAGGACCAAGGTTCAATTCCCCACGACCCATGCAGGCCAGATGCACAAAATGGCGCATGTGTCTGAAGTTTGTTTGCAATGGCTGGAGGCCTCTCTCTCTCTTTCAAATAAATAAATAAATAAAAATATTAGGTCAGGCATGGTGGCACACACCTTTAATCCTAGCACTCAGGAGGCAGAGGTAGGAGGACCACTATGAGTTTCAAAGCCAGCCTGAGACAACAAAGTAAATTCCAGGTCAGCCTGGGTTAGAGTGAAACCCCCATCTCAAAAAACAAAATAAATAATAAAAATAAAATAAAATGTTAAAATAAACAAAAAATTCCTGAAAAACTGTTTTGGGCAGAAAAGGAATTCTCAGGAATGCTGAGATTCACAGGAAGGAAAACAAGAAGGTACACGATGATGGAATTGGTTGTTTATACCTACTGTGATTCCAGATGGCTGCAAGGATAAAGGAAACTAAACTAAACCAGAAAATACCCAGATATCTTTAAAATTTTTATTTATTTATTTTTTGGTGTTTTAAGGTAGGGTCTCACTCTAGTCCAGGCTGACCTGGAATTCACTATGTATCCTCAGGGTGACCTTGAAGTCACTGGGATCCTCCTACCTCTGCCTCCTGAGTGCTGGGATTAAAAGCATGTACCACCACATGTGGCTTTATTTTTATTTTTTGAGATAAATTCTTGCTATTAGCCCTGTCTATCATGGGAGTTCCTATGTAGACCAGTCCTGTTTCTGCTTCAGTGCTGGGATTACAGATGTGAGCCACCATGTATGGCTTGTTTTTTTTTTCCTTTTTTTTTGAAACAAGGACTCACATGAGATTGCTAGGTAGCCAAAAATGGCCCTGAGCTCCTGATCATCCTGCCTCCACCTCCCAAGAGCTAGGATTATCTATGTATGTCACAATGCCGTAAGTACTGGTCTTGATGGATTACTAATGTAGAAGCAGCACAGGAAGAGATGCTTACTAAGCAAGTCTGCAAGTTCAAAGTCACCAGTTCAGGACAGTGTGCTCCTATGTACTTGAGAGCTTCATCTTCTAGCTGCAAAAATTAAAAACAAGAAAAAGTGATTACTAACATTGTTCCAAAGGAAGAAAATGGAAAATATACACAATAAATTCTCAATATAGCTAGCCAAGTTTCAAAGGGACAATGAACCAGGAATAAAAAACTATGACGACCACACAAATACAGTCCTAGTATTTGTACACTTATCAGTATGTTTACAAGTTGTTTTTGGCATGTAAAATTATTATTCATATCTAATTAAATAAAAGATCTTTTAGTATTAGTGTTTATGGGCTTTCTTTCTTCCTTTTTTTTTCAAGGTAGGGTCTCACTCTAGCCCAGGCTGACATGGAACACACTATGTAGTCTCAGGGTGGCCTCCAACTCATGGCAATCCTCCTAGCTCTGCCTCCTGAGTGCTGGGATTAAAGGCGTGTGCCACCACACCTGGCTCTTCCTTTTTATTTATTTCTTTTTACTTATTTACTTGACAAAGAAAGAGGAAGGGGAGAGAGAAAATGGGCATGCCAGGGCCTCCAGCCACTGCAAACTAACTGCAGATGTGTGTGCCCCCTTGTGTACCTGGCTAACATGGGCCCTGGGGAAACGAACCTGGGTCCTTTGGTTTTGCAGGCAAACGCCTTAACCACTAAGCCATCCTTTCAGCCCTCTTCTTTCTCTTTTTGTTAAGACAAGATCTTCCTATGCAACACTGGATGGACTGGAACTCCCTATCAGATAAAACCAGCCCCAAACTTTCTAGTCCTGCCTCTGCCTCCTAAATGCTGGGATTACAGGCGTGTACCATCAATCTATGGATTATAAAGGTAAACCTTTTTTTTTTTTTTCCCCCTGAGGTAGGGTTTCACTCTAGTCTACGCTGACCTGGAATTCAGTCTGGATTCTCAGGGTAGCCTTGAACTCACGGCGATCCCCTACCTCTGCCTCCCGAGTGCTGGGATTAAAGGTGTACGCCACCACGCCTAGCTGGTAAACCAATTTTAAAGCCCCATACACAGTTTCTTAAAGATGAAGGAGCTGAGGAAGGAATCAGCAGTGCTAATCCACTGCTGGATGATCGATGGCATGCCTACAGTGCTGAGAACAAATGGTAAGTAACTGATCATCATGATGCATTCCAATCAATATTTTCCAGGATTTCACAAATAACCAGAATACCAAGCTGTTGCTTTAAGGCAGTCACATATCTAAAGTTATATTTTGAAGTAATTCTTTCCATCATGGATTAAGAGTGAGAGCATTTTTAATGGAATCCAACTGTGCCTTTAGTAAGCACTAATAAAATAATGGCTAGGCCTACTTTACCAGTCACATTAAAATCCACTTTGGATCATTTCTTTCAGATTGCTATTTGGATAAGTCCCCCTCTCTTTTAACACTGAGTTTGTAATTTTAAAATTTTGAGATAGGATCTCCTTATGTAGTGCAGATTGGCTTTAAACTCTATATAGGCCCAGGATGTCCTTGAACTCTTGGTGATCTTCCTATCTCAGCCTCCTTAGTGCTGGGATTACTGGCATACACCACCCATGCTCGGTTTTATAAACGCTTTAATGATAGTAAGTGCTGTGCTTGTGATTATTACATATTATACTTGACACATTTAAGAACAATTCTTGGTGGTTAAACAAGTGTAAACTTGTTTTTTTTTTTTGCTTATTCAGTTCAAAATATCATGGAGTAAAGAAACTTTTTTTCCAGCTGGGCATGGTGGCGCACGCCTTTAATCCCAGCACTCGAGAGGCAGAGGTAGGAGGATTGCCGTGAGTTCGAGGCCACCCTGACACTACATAGTGAATTCCAGGTCAGCCTGAGCTAGAGTGAGACCCTACCTTGAAAAAACAAACAAATAAACAAAAAACCAACCAAAAAAAGAAACTTTTATTTTTCAGTAGATTAAGCTGTACTATGTTAGTGTATTACCCCACCACCTTCCCCATACCCCACAACTTATCTTTGGTTAGATAGTAATTTATCCCATTCTTCAACACTGAGAGAAATACTTTTCTTAGTAAGCATGTATCTTTGGTTAATAATATCCATGAGGCAGTTTCCTCAAGACAAACATCTTAGGGATGTCTACAAAATGCTCCCAGCTCCCCTTTCATGAGCACCCCACAGAACATTACCTGTGTGCAGCCTTTTAAGAATAAGGCTTTGAGACCCCCACAGCCTCTCACTAGTGCTTGAATGCCATCCTTAGTTACTTGGTCACACCAGGAAATGTTCAACTGCTCCAACAGTGGGCACCCCTCACTTAGGATAAAACAAAATGAGAGAAGCATATCACTACATCTGATTTCAAAGCCACTGAAGTCTCATTTTTGTGGTATGCATGTGGAGTTTATCATTAGGTAGGGTCCAGCTTACCCAGCAAGCACAATGCACAATACTGTTTTTCAGATGCAAACAATATGGAAATTAAGTGACAGAGTAACTAACAAGAGTTCAGATGAGAACCCAGATTCTTCATCAAGTACTACAAATTAGCAATGAGAACTCTTAAATTTTATTTATTTATTTTATTATCTATTTCTCTTTTTGAGGTAGGGTCTTGCTCTACCCTAGGATGGCCTGGAATTCACTATGTAGTCTCAGGGTGGCCTCAAACTCACATCAATCCTCCTACCTCTGCCTCCCAAGTGCTGGAATTAAAGATGTGCACCATCATGCTTGGCTTGAACTTTTATTTATTTCTTTTTTTTTTTTTTAAATTTTATTATTTATTTGAGAGTGACAGAGAGAGAAAGGCAGAGAGAGAGAAAGAAAAAAAAAGAATGGGCACACCAGGGCCTCTAGCCACTGCAAACAAACTCCAGAAGCGTGTGCTCCCTTGTGCATCTGGCTAACGTGGGTCCTGGGGAATCGAGCCTCGAACGGGGGTCCTTAGGCTTCACAAGCAAGTGCTTAACCGCTAAGCCATCTCTCCTGCCCTTCTTTGTTTCTTTATTTGTCTTTTTGAGGTAGGGTCTCACTCTAGCTCAGGCTGACCTGGAATTCACTCAGGGTGGCCTTGAACTCACAGTGATCCTACTATCTCTGCCTCCTGAGTACTGGGATTAAAGGCGTGTGCCGCCATGCCCAGCTACTAATATTTTATTTTTATTTGAGAGAGAAAGAGAGAATGGGGCGTGTCAGGGTCTTCAGCCACTATAAACTCACTCCAGACATATGTGCCAGCTTGTACATCTGGCTTATGTAGGTCCTGGGGTATTGAACCTGAGTTCTTTAGCTTTGTAGGCAAGTGCATTAACCGCTAAGCCATCTCTCTACCCCTAAACTTTTTTTTTTAAATGAACACAAGATGCACAAGATGGTTTGTGTCGCTTTTTAAAAATTTGTATACATATATATTTATATTTGAGAGAAAGAGGGAGAGAGAGAGAGAGTGTGTGTGTGGGCACACCAGGGCATCCAGCTACTGCAAATTAACTCCAGATGCATGTGCCACCTTGTGCATCTGGTTTACGTGGGTCCTGGGGAATTGAACCTGGGTCCTTTGGCTTTGCAAGCAAGTGCCTTAACTATTAAGCCATCTCTCCAGCCCTTAAACTTTATTTTTATTTGAAATAGAGACAGGGAGAGAAACAGAATGGGCACACCAGGGCCTCTAGCTGCTGCAAATGAACTCCAGACATATGGGCTACTTTGTGTTTACATGGGCCTTGGAGAATTGAACCTAGGTTTTTAGGCTTCACAGGCAAACACCTTAACCACTAATGCCTAAACATATTTTTAAAAATATTTTATTTTCACTTATTTATTTATTAGAGACAGAGACAGGGAGAGAGTGTGTGAGAATGGGCATGCCAGGGCTTCTAGCCACTGCAAACTCCAGATGCATGTGCCACCATGTGTATCTGGCTTACCTGAGACCTGGAGAATTGAACCGGGGTTCTTAGGTTTCACATACATGTGCCTTAACTGCTAAGCCATCTCTCCAGCCTGTAAACTTTTATTTTTTAACAAAATCACGAAGGCTCTATATATTTCCATAATTGGGACAACTCCCGAGTAGTTTCTTTTTAAAAAAAATATTTTTTAATAAATAATTTTTTGATGTATTTATTTGACAGAGAAAAAGAGAGGGAGAGAGAATGAGTGTGTCAGGGCTCCAGCCACTACAAACAAACTCCAGATGTGTGCACCCCCTTGTGCATCTGGCTTATGTGGGTCCCAGGGAATCGAACTTAGGTCCTTTGGTTTTGCAGACAAGTGCCTTAACTGCTAAGCCATTCCTCCAGCCCCTGAGTAGTTTCTATAGGCTAAAATTAGGATATACTGAGTTCAATCACTGCCTTTAAAATATTAGCTCAGGGCTGGAGAGATGGCATAGTGGTTAAGGCACTTGCCTGCAAGACCAAAGGACCCAGGTTTGATACCCAGTACCCACATAATCCAGATGCATAAGGTGCAGCATATATCTGGAATTAGTTTGCAGAGGCAAGAGGCCCTGGCATGCTCACACACTCACTCTCCCTCCTTTCACAAATAAATAATCAAAAATAAATAAATAGAACTGGAAAGCAGTTAAATGCTTGCCTGTGAAGCCTAAGGACCCCAGTTTGAGGCTTGATTTCCCAGGACCCATGTTAGCTAGATGCACAAGGGGGCGCATGCATCTGGAGTTCATTTGCAGTGACTGGAGGCCCTAGCATTCCCATTCTCTCTCTCTATCTGCCTCTTTGTCTGTGGCTCTCAAATAAATAAAAATAAACAAAAAATATAAATAAATAAACCAGGCCTGGTGGCACATGCCTTTAATCTCAGCACTCAGAAGGCAGAGGTAGGAGAATCATGGTGAATTCGAGGTCACCCTGAGAATACAAAGTGAATTCCAGGTCAGCCTGGACTACAGTGAAACCCTACCTCAAAAAACCAAAATAATAAATAAATTAATAAATAAAAATTTAAAAGCACTAACTTTTAACTAACAGTACTTTCAGGGACATATATGTTACCGTATTTACTACCCTACATAGCAAATGGTCTTAGCTAACTACATCTTCCTCATCATTCCACAAGGATCTATGATTGTAGATTACTTTCATTCTAATTAAATATTTCTTTTGGGGCTGGAGAGATGGCTTATCAGTCAAGGCACTTGCCCATGAAGCTTAAGGATCCAGATTGAATTCCTGAGGACCCATGTAAACCAGATGCACAAGGTGGTGCATGCATCTGGAGTTCATTTGCAGTGGCTGAAGGCTCTAGTGTGACCATTCTCAATTTTTTTTTCCTTCCCCCTTCCTTCTTTCTCTCTCTTAAATATAAAAATAAATAAATAAATAAATAACTCTTGAGCCATCTCTCCAGCTCTCTTACTTCTTTTTGAGAAAGGGCTACACAGTCATGGCTGGCCTGGAACTTGTAGCATTCCTTCTGCTTCAGCCTCCACAAGTGCTAGAATCACAGTGTGTGATACCTTTGATTTTTTTTTTTTTTTTTTTTTGCATGTTAAGTTAAATTTATTTATTTGAGAGAGAAAGGAAGGGGCAGATAGGGAGAGAAAGAATGGCATCCCAAGGCCTCTTGCCACTGCAAATGAACTCCAGACGCATACACCACTCTGCGCACCTGGCTTATGTGGGTACTAGGAATTGAACCTTGGTCCTCCTTACCTCAGGCCTCGCAGGCAAGTACCTTAACTGCTAAGCCATCTCTCTCGCCCGTTTTCTTTTTCTTTTTAAATTTTTATTAACATTTTCCATGATTACAAAATATATCCCATGGTAATTCGCCCGTTTTCTTAAAAATATATTATATATATTCTTTATTTTATTTGAGAGAGAGAGAGAATGGGCACACTAGGGCCTTTAGCTACTGCAAATGAACTCCAGACACTCGTGCCACCTTGTGATTCTGGCTTACATGGGTCCTGGAGAATCAAACCTGGGTGCTTTGATTTTATTGGTCAAGCATCTTTAATGCCAGGCCCTATCTCTAGCCTTTGTTTGTTTTTGAAGTAGGATCTTCCTATTTGCTGAGGCAAGTCTTGAAATCACAATCCTCCTGCCTCAGCCTCTCTAATGCTGGAATTATAGGTGTGTGCCACAAAACCTAGCTAACAATGTAATGCTTAATATGTGTAAGTACAATCAATATCTGGGCCATAATCATTTGTAAATAGTTAGGCATGAAGAGGTTTGAGGTGTTTTTTGTTTTTGACTTTTCACCTCTCTTGAAGTTTTATTACAGGTCCCTGCTCTGGTAAGACCCTTCGTCTCAGTCTGGCTGGGCTGAGATAGAGGAGACCCCTACTCCCTCATAGGCGCTCTACCTCCTCCTTCCTTCCACATGGCAGGAGCTGTGCTTTTCTCTTTCTTTCTCTTCATCTAATAATCTAATACAAGTCTATTGAAGTCTTTAAAAAAAAGTAGGAGGTGTTGGAGAGACAGTTCAGTAGTTAAGGCACTTGCCTGCAAAGTGTAATGACCTGGGTTCAATTCCCCAGTACCCATGTAAAGCCAGATACACAAAGTGGCACATGGATCTGGGATTCATATGCACTGACAAGAGGCCCTAGTGTACCCATTCTCTCTGTCGCCCTCTCTATCTGCTTGAAAAAAAAAAAAAAACACCAAAAAATTGTTTGTTTGTTTTTTAAATAGCTGTGGGCTGGAGGGATGGCTTAGCAGTTAAGGTGCTTAATTGCAAAGCCAAAGGACCCAGGTTTGATTCCCCAGGTCCCATGTGAGCAGGATGTACAAGGTGGCACGTGTCTAAAGTTTGTTTGCAGTTGCTGAAGGTCCTGGCATGCCCATTCTCCCTCTCTATCTGCCTCTTTCTCTCAAATAAATATATATTTTTAATATAGCTTTACAAAGAACATGACCATTTAGCCCTTCTTCTTTTTCTTTTTTTGAGGTAGGGTCTTGCTCTAGCCCAAGTTGACTTGGAATTCTCTATATAGTCTCAGTCTGGCCTCGAACTCACAGCGATCCTCCTACCTCTGCCTCCCGAGTGCTGGGATTAAAGGCGTGCGCCACCACGCCCGGCTTCACCCTTCTTTTAAGATATATCTTCTTTGGGATGTGGAGATAAAAGATTCAGAAGTTCAAGGTCATCCTCTGAAACACAGGGAGTTTGAGATCAGCTTAGGCTATATAAGATCTTGTGGTGGGGAGGTGGGGAGAGTTAGTCAAAATCTAAGAGGGTATGAATAAGTTGTATGGTAACCTACTTTTTTGGACAATGAAACCCTCAGGAGCCATAGATTGTTACTAGAAAAATTTTAGTGCCAGGGATGGGATACCTTCCAGTGAGTTGTTGGCCAGGGAGGTCCCTGATGCCCCCCAAACATTACAGGCCATTGCCAAGGCTCTTGGTTTCCCACCAGGAATAGATGGTAAGACCCTATTGCTGAAGACTCCACATGCTTGTGCTGAAAGGTCACTGAGAAATCTTGCTGGAGCTGAGCTGAAAACCTCCTCTGTGTAGACCAGCTGACAGAAAGTTGGAAAAAGCTACGCTGCATGCAGCTCTATGGGAGAGAGAGAAGTCATCAGTGGAGATAAACAAAAGTGGACACTGCAAGCCTTAAATTTGGCCAGCCAGGCCAAATGAGCCAACAGGTGCAATAGTGGCATGTCTGTTATGGGAAAAACCAACTGCTCTCTAATTGGACTGGAGGCCCACTGCATGGGAGGGAATACATGCCTAGTACTAAAAACCTATCATGAGCGAGGTTATGAGCCCTATGGGTGTAACACCTGCTGGTGTCTTTCTAAATGCATATATTATGCTCACCAAACTACCCAATAACCACTTCTCTTTTCGTGTGTGTGTGTGTGTGTGTGTGTGTGTGTATTTTTTTTTTTTTTTTGAGATAGGGTCTTGCTCTACCCCAAGCTGACCTGGGATTAGACTCAGGGTGGCCTTGAACTCACGGTGATCCTCCTATCTCTGCCTCCCATGGGCTGAGATTAAAGGTGTGTGCCACCATACCTAGCTATACCCATATATTAATGATAGTTTCATTTTTGGTTAGAGAAACTTCTCTTTTCAGATGTCAGTGACCTTGGGGTGACTAAGAAGGCACCATGGTGCTGAGAAGAACTGACAGAAG
Organism: Jaculus jaculus; assembly: GCF_020740685.1. Lineage (NCBI taxonomy): Eukaryota > Metazoa > Chordata > Mammalia > Rodentia > Dipodidae > Jaculus > Jaculus jaculus. The sequence continues at coordinate 111,173,614 of NC_059110.1, forward strand.
AGTGCTCAGCACTGAGATACATCTATCACACCTTCTAAGGCTCAGGGTCCATTGTGGAAGAGGTGGTGGAAAGAATGTAAGAGCCAAAAGAAGGGTAGGACTCCTTACAATGTGCTCTTCCAGATACAAAATGGACTGGATATCCATGACCTCACAGTGCCTGACACTACCTACACAAGACCATCCTAAAAGGAGGAAAAGATGATGACATCAAAATAAAAGAGAGACTGATTAAGAAGGGGAGAGGATATTATGGAGAGTGGAGCTTGAAAGGGGAAAGTGAGGGGGAGGGAAATACCATGGTTTATTCTGTATAATTATAGAAGTTGTCAATAAAAAAATTAAGAAGAAAAGATATATTTTCTAAACTGGTTTGCTGGTATAGGTCTGTAATCCCAGCTACTTGATAGGCTGAGGTAAGAGGATCACAAGTTCAAGGCCTGCTTGGGCTATACAGTGAGTTCAAGGCCAGCCTGGGAAAGCTGGTGAGACCTTGTTTCCAAAATAAGAGGGCAGGGCTGGAGAGATGGCTTAGCAGTTAAGGTGCTCACCTGCAAAGCCAAAGGACCTCAATTCAATTCCCTAGTACCCATGTAAGCCAGATGCACAAGGTGGTGCATGCATCTGGAGTTTGTTTGCAATGGCTGGAAGCCCTGGCACACCCATTCTCTCTCACTCTCTGCCTCTTTCCCTCTCTCAAATAAATAAATAATAATAATTAAAAAAAAAAAAGAGGTCAAACATGGTGGTACATGCCTTTAATGCCAGTACTTGGGATGCAGAGGTAGGAGGATCTCTGAGTTTGAGGCCAGCCTGAGACTACAAAGTGAATTTCAGGTTAGCCTGGGCTAAAGTGAGACCCTACCTTGAAAAAACGAAAAATAAATAAATAAAAAGAGGTTAGACACATGCCTATAATCATAGCAATTGGGATACAAAGGCAGGAGGATCTAGAGTTCAAGGCTAGACTTGGCTACATAAGGAGTTCAAGGCCAGCCTGGGCTGCATGAGGCACTGTTTCACATAAACATAAAAAATAAACAAAAGGGCTGGGATAATATAATTCAGTGGTTAAAGTGACTGCTTCACAAGCTTGACCTGAGTTTAATCCCCAGTACCCATGTTAAAAAAAACAAACAAACAGGTGTAGCAGTTGAGAATGGTGTTCCTGAAAATAATTTTTCATTAGTCCACACACAAATGCAAAAACTAAGTAAGTAAAGAGTATTTACAAATAGTAAAAATTGGGGGCTGGAGAGATGGCTTAGAGGTTAAGCACTTGCCTGTGAAGCCTAAGGACCCAGGTTCGAGGCTCCATTCCCCAGGACCCACGTTAGCCAGATGCATAAGGGGGCACACGCATCTGGAGTTTGTTTGCAGTGGCTGGAAGCCCTGGCATGCCTATTCTCTCTCTCTATCTGCCTCTTTCTCACTCTGTCTGTCACTCTTAAATAAATAAATAAAAATGAACAAAAAAATTAAAAAAAATCAGGCTGGAGAGATGCCTTAGCAGTTAGGTGCTTGCCTGTGAAGCCTAAGAATTCCGGTTCAAGGCTCAATTCCCCAGGACCCACATTAACCAGATGCACAAGGGAGTGCACGCATCTATAGATCGTTTGCAGTGGCTAGAGACCCTGGAGCACCCATTCTCTCTCTCCCTCTCCCTCTCCCTCTTTCTCTGTTGTTCTCAAATAAATAAATAAATAAATACTAAACAAAAATTTTTTTTTAAATATTAAAAATCAAATAGGGCTGAAGAGATAGCTTAGTGGTTAATGTGTTTGCCTGTGAAGCCTAAGGACCCAGGTTCGATTCCCCAGTACCCATGTAAGCCAGATGCACAAGGTGGTGCATGCATCTGGAGTTCATATGCAGTGGCTAGAAGCCCTGGTGTGCCCATTCTCTCTCTCTCTGCCTCTTTCTCTCTCCCATAAATGAAAAAAAAAATATATATATATATATAGATATAGCTGGGCATGGTAGCCCATGACTTTAATCCCAGCACTTGGGAGGCAGAGGTAGGAGGAGCACCTTGAGTGAGTTCAAGGACACCCTGAGACTACATAGTGAATTCCAGGTCAGCCTAAGCTAGAGTGAGACCCTGCCTCGAAAAATAAAAACAAAACAACAACAACAAAAAAGGGTTGGGTGTGGGTGGTGGCACACTCCTTTAATCCTAGCACTCAGGAGGCATTGGTAGGTGGATTGCTGTGAGTTCTAGGCTGCTCTGCTACTACATAGTGAATTCCAGGTCAGCCTGGAATAGAAAACCAAAAAAAAAAGTGTGTGATATAATACCCAGCCTTGCACTTATTTATTTATTTATTTTTGGTTTCTTGAGGTAGGGTCTTGCTATAGCCCAGGATGACTTGAAATTCACTACTCAGGGTGGCCCCAAACTCATGGTGATCCTCCTGTGTCTCCCAAGTGCTGGTATTAAAGGCATGTGCTAAATGAATAAATAAAAGTAAAATATTAAAAGGGCTGGAGGGATGGCTTAGCAGTTAAGGCATTTGCCTGCAAAGCAAAAGACCCAGGTTTGATTCCCCAGGACCCATGTTAGCCAGATGCACAAGGGGGCGCATGATTCTGGAGTTCATTTGCAGTGGCTGGCGGCCCTGGCGTACCCATTCTCTCTTTCTTTGTCAAATAAATAAATAAAAATAAAATATTAAAGGCATGCCACCACACCCAGCTTCTTATGTTTTTTAAATATATTATTTATTTACTAATTTTGAGAGAGAGAGAGGGGGGGGGGGGGAGGGGGAGGGGCAGGTACAGATAGAGCAAATGGGCATGCCAGGGCCTCCAATTACTGCAGATGAACTCCAGACCCACACACCACTTGTATATCTAGCTTTATGTGGTTACTAGGGAATCAAACGTGGGCCCTTAGGCTTCCCAAACAAGCACCTTAACTGTTGAGTCATCTCTCCAGCCCTCTTACTTTTTCTTTTTGTTTTTTTTTTTTGAGAAAGAGAAAGAGGTAGAGAGAGAGGAGGAGAGAATGGACACGCCAGGGCTTCTAGCCACTGCAAATGAACCCCAGATGCAAGTACCACCTTGTGCATCTGGCTTACATGGGTCCTGGGGAATTGAACTGAGGTCCTTTTGGCTTTGCAGGCAAGCACCTTAACTGCTAAGCCATCTCTCCAGCCCCCTTTTACAGTTTTTAAGTTAAGGTCTCACTATGTAGCTCAAGCTGGCCTCAAATTCATGATCTTCTTACCTCAGACTCTCAAGAGCTGCAATTATTGGGGTGCTCCAACCGCACCAAACTTTATAAAGTACTTTATATAAACATTAAAATAATTAAAACTAAGCCGGGCGTGGTGGTGCACACCTTTGATCCCAGCACTCAGGAGGCAGAGGTAGGAGGATCACCTTGAGTTCAAGGCCACCCTGAGACTCCATAGTGAATTCCAGGTCAGCCTGTGCTAGAGTGAAACCCTACCTTGAAAAACAAAAAGCTAAATAAATAAAATAAATATAAATAAATGAAACAAAATAAAAATAAATAAATAAAATTCATTGTTTACTATATACTCAGACACCCTTTAAACACTTTATATATACTAGGTTGAACTACATTAAGCCGTTATAACACACAAAGTACTGAATATAAAGCCAGGTGTGGTGGCACACACCTTTAACACCTTTAATTCCAGCAATGGGAGGCAGAAGTAGGAGGATCACTATGATTTCCAGGCCAGCCTGAGTCTACATAGTGAATTCCAAGTCAGCCTGGGCTAGAGTGGAACCCTACCTTGAAAAAAACAACAAAAATTGCTGAACATAGGTATTTTGTACAATTCAGCTTAGTTAATACCTTGTTTTATCCTAGTAAGAAAGCTATGACAAGCTGGAGAGATGGCTCAGCAGTTAAGGTGCTTGCCTGTAAAGCCAAAAAGGATCCAGGCTCAATTTCACAGTATCTACGCCAATCAGATGCACAAGGTAGTGCGTGTGTCTAGAAATCGTTCGCAGCAGATGAAGGCCCTGTCTCGCCCATTTTATCTGCCTCTCTCTCTCTCTGTCTCAAATAAATAAAAATTAAGCCAGGTGTGGTGGCGCACACTTTTAGTCCCAGCACTGAGGAGGTAGTGGTAGGAGGATCACCACGAGTTGGAGGCCACCCTGGGACTCCATAGTGACTTGCAGGTCAGCCTGAGCTAGCCCAAGCTGACCTGCAATTCACTTTGGAGTCTCAGGGTGGCCTCCAACTGATAGCAACCCTCCTATCTTTGCCTCCGGAGTGCTGGTATTAAAGGCATGTACCACCATGCCCTGCTACTAGTTACTTTTAGTAATTTCACTTGACTATATCCTGGAGAGATGGCTTAGCACTTTAGGCATCTGTTTGCAAAGCCAAAGGACCTCGGTTTGATTTCCCAGGACCCATGATGCCTCTTTCTTGCTCTCTGAAATAAGTAAATAAATTAATAATTTAAAATAAAAAGATATACTACCTTTTAAAAAAAGGATCTTTACAAAAATCTAAACATTAATGAATAAACTATACTATTGTTCAGAAACACTAGTCACTAGTTACTTTTTTTTTTTTTTTAGATAGGGTCTCACTCTAGCCCAGGCTGACCTGGAATTCACTATGTAGTCTCAGGGTGGCCTTTAACTCATAGTGATCTTCCTACCTCTGCCTCCTGAGTGCTGGGATTAAAAACGTGTGCCACCATGCCCAGCTACTAGTTACTTTTAATAATTTCATGTGAATATATCCTGCAAATTAAAAATATTATTTATTTATTTGAGAGAAAGAGGCAGAGAAAAAGAGAGAGAGAGAAAAAATGGACACACCAGAGCTTCCTGCACTGCAACTTCAGATGCATGCGCCACTTAGCGTATCTGACTTTTGTGGGTACTGGGAAGTTGAACTTGGGTCTTTAGGCTCTGCAGGCAAGTACCTTAACCACTGAGAAATCTCTTCAGCCCTTTTTTTTTTAAATTTTACTTTATTTTTAAAAATCTTTTTCCTGTAATTTCAATTTGGGTAGGTGGTAAGATAAAAACCTACTGGGAACTATATAGTTGAAATCTTCAATTTAAGCTGTAATTTCAGTTATATTTTAAGGATGAATTAATAGACTTTCTTATTATATGAAACTTACCTCAGAGCTTTGAGAGACATGTTTGTTATTGATGTACAGGAAGCCAAGTCAAGGTGCTTGAGTTTGGAGCAGAACTTGCTAAGGCTAGTACATGTACTGAAATGGAGAAAGAAGAAATAATAAACAAACATTCAAAATAAAGAACAGGTCGTTTCTTTTGTTGTTGTTGTTTTCTTTTTGTTGTTGTTTTTTTAAGTGGGGTCTTGCTTTAGCCAGGCTGACCTATGTAATCTCAGGGTGGCCTTGAACCCCATGATGCTCCTCCTACTTCTGCCACCATGCCCAGCTCCTAGTTCTTCTTTTTTTTTTTTTTGTCAACTTGTCCTTTCTGTAGCATGCACCTTTCTCAGTAGACATGCATGCGTGTATCAGGACTGTATGCTTTATGTGAACAGCTGGGATGAGCACACTAAGTATGTGAGTGCTAAGAGGTCTGTCTACAAGTCCGGAAATACCAGGAAACCAACCAGATCTTGCAGACAAACAAACATGAGGACCAAAGCTCTGCCTGTGTTCTTCCACTCTGAGATACCTGCTTGCATGGCAGTAATGACAGAGCTGGACTTTTACACAGTAGACAAAGGAAGGACTGACATGAAACAAGTTAAGTTATATGCATTCTCTTTAATGATATTCTTTGTGATGCTGGGGATCAAACTCAGGGACATGCTAGATAAGCACATTACTGTATCCAACATCCTTTGTGACCCTTTAAAAAAATATACATATATATATATATATATATATATACATATACATATATATATATATATATATATATATATATATATATATATATATATACACACACATATATTTTTAGCTGGATGTAGTGGGGGCACACCTTTAATCCCAGCACTCAGCAGAGGCAGAGGCATAATGATCACTGTGAATATGGGACCACCCTGAGACTACAGAGTGAATTCCAGCTCAGCCTGGGCTAGAGTGAGACTCTACCTAGAAAAACAAAAACAAAAAATGAAAAACCAAAAAAAAAAAAGTTTTATTTATTTGGGCTAGAGAAATAGCTTAGCAGTTAAGGTGCTTGCAAAGCCAAAGGACCCAGGTTTAATTCCCCAGGACCTACATAAGGCAGATGCACAAGGTGGTACATGCATCTGGAGTTTGTCTGAAGAGGCTGTAGGCCCTGGCACACCCATTCTATCTGCCTTTCTTTCTTTTTCTTTTTAGCCTTTTAATTTTTTTTTTTCTTTTTTACTCTTCTTTTTGAGGTGAGGCTTCTACTAGGATGTCTTGCCACTACAAACAAACTCCAGATGCATGTGTCACCATGTGCATCTGGCTTACATGGGTTCTGGGGAAGTGAACCTGGGTCCTTAGACTTCACAGGCAAACACCTTAACTACTAAGCTATCTCTCCAACCCTATCTGCCTCTTTCTCTCTCACATAATTAATAAATTTTTTAAAAATTTTTATTTACTTGACATGGAGGGAGAAAGATGGTGGGGGAAAAAGAGAGAAAGGACATGTCAGGGTCTCCTGCAACTTGGAACACAGGCCATCAAGCTTTGCAATAAGCACCTTTAACTGCTTAGACATCTCTCCAGCCACTCTAGCCCAGGCTGACCTGGAACTCACTATGTAGTCTCAGGATGGCCTTGAACTCACAGCTATCCTCCTACCTCTGCCTCCCCAATGCTGGGATTAAAGGTGTGCATCACCACACCCAGCTTATTATTGATAGTTTGAGTATATCCATTTTATTTTGAGGGATGTTAGTGAAAAGTTTGCCTGTAAGCCAAAATAAACCTTTTTCTCACAAAAAAAGAAAAGTTTGCCTATCTTCTATACCTTCCTTTTTATGTGGGTACTGGGGAATCAAACTCTAAGTCCTTAGACTTTGCAGGCAAGTGCCTTAACCACTGAGCCATCTCTAGCTCTGAAATTCAAATTCAAAGCAATCCTCTGGCCACATCTATTCATGTGCTAGGACCATAGACATGAGCCACCTCCATGCCCAGTTAGCAGTTATTTTCATCCAGCTCAAAATATTTAAAATTTGTTATTTTTGTCTTTTATTCTTCTTCTTTTTTTTTTAGGTAGGATCTCGCTCTGGCTCAGGCTGACCTGGAATTCACTATGTAGTCTCAGGGTGGCCTTGAACTCACGGTGATCTTCCTAGCTCTGCCTCCCATGTGCTGGGATTAAAGGCGTGGGCCATCACACCCAGCTATTTTTGTCTTTTAATCCATGCATTGTTTACATGTATACTGCTTTTATTTTCAAATATTTGGAATTTTCCCAGAGTTTATTCTGCTGTGGACCTCTCCTTTAATTCCCTAGTTATAGGAAGAGAATACCCTGTTTATTATTTCAATCTTTCTAGATTTATTAAGGCTTGCTTAGTCCCCATCCTATGCCCCATTCTTGACAATGCTCCAAATGTGCTTGAAAAGAATGCTTATTCGGCAATCACTTTTACATAGAAGGCATTTTCCACTGAGAGAGAGAGAGAGAGAGAGAGGGAGAGCGGGAGAGGGAGAGGGAGGGAATGAGAATGGGCACACCAGGACCTCCAACCACTGCAGACGAACTGCAGATACATGCACCACCTTGTGCATCTGGCTTGCATGGGTACTGGGTAATTGAGCCTCGACTGGGGTCCTTAGGCTTCACAGGCAAGCGCTTAACCGCTACGCCATCTCTCCAGCCGCGCGCTCTACTTTCAATTGCTTTGTGTTGAGTCTAAAGTTATAGGCAGCATGGAAGCATGTTCTCTTTTATTTTCTTTGTGGTGGTGGGCATTGAGCCCAGGGTCCCACACGTGCTAGTGCTGCACTGAGCTACATAGGAGCTCCTTTCCCCCATCGGGTTTTTGAGGGTAGGGGCAGGAATGGGCACACCAGGGCTGCTGTTGCAAACAAACTCCAGACACATGCGCCACTTTGAGCATCTGGCTAGTTTTAAGAATTTTTCTTCTTCTTCTTTCTTTCTTTCTTTCTTTCTTTTTTTTTTTCAAGGTAGGGTTTCACTCTAGCCCAGGCTGACCTGGAGTTCACTATGTAGTCTCAGGGTGGCTTTGAAGTCACAGCGATCCTCCTACTTCTGCCTCCCAAGTGCTGGGATTAAAGGCGTGTGCCACCACGCCTGGCTGCAAGATTTTTTTGGGGGTGGGGTTTTCAACGGAGGGTCTCACTCTAGCCCAGGCTGACCTGGAATTCACTATAGAGTCTCAGGATGGCCTCAAACTCATGGCGATCCTCCTACCTCTGCCTCCCGAGTGCTGGGATTAAAGGCGTGTGCCACCACACCTGGCTAGATTTATATATACATATATTTATATTTACTTATTTACTTGCAAGCATAGAGAGAGGAAGAAAGGAGGAGAGAATGGCAACTCCTGCCACTGCAAATGACCTCCAGACACATGTGCTACCTTGTGCATCTAGCTTCTAGGACGGGAATTCACTATGGAGTCTCAGGGTGGCATCAAATTCATGGTGATCCTATCTCCATCTCCAGAGTTCTGGGATTAAACGTGTGCACTATTACACCCTAGTCATAAACTTTCTATTCTATTTCAATTTTAATGTTACTTTCTCTTTTTAAGATTTTTCTTCTAGGAGAGGGACTATTGCTCAATTGTACAGTACCTGCCTAGCATATTCAAGGCCTTATCCCTATTAACACAAACAAATAAAACAACAAAAATCCTTCATCTATATAAAATCATGACAAAACTTGCTAAATGTTTATAATTAACATTAGGAAAGGCCAGACATATGAGCTATGACTTACCCTTTTAAAATATAATAATGGGCTGGAGAGATGGCTCAGTGGTTAAGGCACTTGCCTGCAAAGCTTAACAACCTGGGTTCAATTTTCCAGTACCCATGTAAGGCCAGATGCACAAAGTGGTGGATACATATAGAGTTCACTTGCAGTCACTAGAGGGCCAACTCACCCATTGTATGTCTCTGCTTGCAAATAAATAAATAAACAAGTAAAAATACAATACTTACGCATCTGTAGTCTTTGTACACCCATTTAGATTCAGTACTTCAATGTTCCTACAGTTTTGTGCAAAGGTCCTTCATGAGAGAGAAACAAATAAAAGTTTCAAGTAAAATGGGAAAATACCAAGCATAGAACATAAAAGGCATTATTAGTGGTAGGACTGACTGCTGGTACCTATAGCATCAGAACATGTGGTAGCTTGAATGTCCCCCAGTAGACTCAGGTGTCCTTTTCTTTTTAACTTTTTTTAAAAAAAATATTTTATTTGGGCTGAAGAGATGGCTTGGAGGTTAAGGTGCATGCCTGTGAAGCCTAAGGACCCAGGTTCAATTCTCCAGGTTCCAGGTAAGCCAAAAGCACATGGTAGCACATGTGTCTGGAGTATGTTTGCAGTGGCTAGAGTCCTGGCATGCCCATTCTCACTCTCTCTCCCTCTCTCTAATAAGTAAATAAAAATGAAAATAAAATCTTTAAAAATATATTTTATTTATTTATTTGAGAGAGAGAGGAAGAGAGAATGGGTATACCAGGGTATACGTGCATATGTGTGCCACCACACCCGGCCTTCTTTTGTTCTTAATATGTGATCTTCAACTACACCTTCACCATGAATCTCTGTAAAAATCTCTAAGGACATGAGAGTTTGTGGGTAGGTGCTGAGTGGGTGGCTTGCTCCAGCTTCACAGGACATAGGCTCTAGTCTTCAGACCCTTCTAAATCTTGCCCAAGCACCTCATCCATTATAAAAAAAAAAAAAAAAAAAAAGTTATGGGCTGGGTGTGGTGGTGCATGCCTTTTATCCCAGCACTTGGGATGCTGAGGAATGGGGAAGACTGCTGTGAGTTCAAAGCCAGCCTGAGACTACATAATAAATTCTAGGACAGCCTGGGTTAGAGGACGACCCTACCTCATAATCAAAAAACAAAATGAAACAAAAAAACCTTGCATAGCAATTAAAGCTCTTTCTTGAATTCTGGGAACTACTGTTGCAAATTAACCCCTGATTTACAGAGCACTTCCAACTAGCATCTAAAGTAGAGGCCTACTGCTAGACAAAGATGCCAGCCTGTGGGGGCTGAACTAACTCTGGGTGCTTAGTGTTAGCACTGAGTTGAGTTATAAGACACCCGGGTGATATCTTCAGAATTAAAAGACTGGTGAAAATGGATGAAAGGAAAGACCCTAACTCACCCACTCATTTGTTACCAGAAGTATGAATAAGAATAGTTCAGTATGGGGCTTGCCTGTGAAGCCTAAGGACCCCAGTTTGAGGCTCGGTTCCCCGGGTCCCACGTTAGCCAGATGCACAAGGGGGCGCACGCGTCTGGAGTTCGTTTTCAGTGGCTGGAAGCCCTGGCGTGCCCACTCTACTCTCTCTCCCTCTATCTGTCTTTCTGTGTCTGTCGCTCTCAAATAAATAATTTTTAAAAAAAGAATAGTTCAGAGCTGGAGAGATGGCTTAGCGGTTAAGGGCTTGCCTGTGAAGCCTAAGGACCCCGGTTCAAGGCTCCGTTCCCCAGGTCCCACGTTAGCCAGATGCACAAGGGGGCGCACGCGTCTGGAGTTCGTTTGCAGAGGCTGGAAGCCCTGGCGCGCCCATTCTCTCTCTCTCCCTCTATCTGTCTTTCTCTCTGTGTCTGTCGCTCTCTAATAAATAAATAAAAAATTAAAAAAAAACTATTAAAAAAAAAGAATAGTTCAGTATGACATAAACTAGTTGATAGATAGATATAAATAAATAAGTAAATTTTCAACAATAAACTGTTGTTTAAAATAGTAAACTTGAAAACTCCACCTTGCTCAGCTCAGCTGTTTCTCTACTCCATCTATACACCTCTCTTCAACCCAGTCAGAACAGCACATGGGGCGAGGGAAGCGTATGACTGTCTCTGGGTTTGGATGACTTTTCTACTTGTCTGCATTATAGTTTGGGGTAACTTCTCTCTTTGATTACTGGAATGATTTTTCCTCTGGTCTCTGAATCTACCATGTATGGGTTTCTCTTAAGTTTCCCTACACAAGCTCCTAGATTTCTACTTCCCACATGTTTATGACTCCTCTGTTCTAGCTTTCCTTACTAACTTCCAATCTTCTTTAAATACACTCCACAATTTGTGATTTTCCCCTCAATAAACTTAGTAATTCATAGTTTAAAAATATACCAAATTTTACTTTGGTATTCTGAGACAGGATCTTACTGTGTGACCCAGATGGCCTTGAACTTGCAAATCTGCTTTTTGTCACCACACTCAGTCTAAGCACTGATCTATCTCTGAGTTAGCAAAAGTTGGTTTTTTTTTGGGGGGGGGAGGGTCCTGCACAGTAGCGCACACCTTTAATCCTTGCGCTGTGAAGGCAGAGGTGAGAGGATTCTTGTGAGTTCGAGGCCTGAGACTACATAGTGAATTTCCAGTCAGCCTTGACAAGAGTGAGACCCTACCTCAAAAAACAAAACCACCCAAAACAATGTATTTAAGGTCCCCAAAGAAACTTTATAATGTAGAATCTAGCATTTTGGGGAAGGAGCCAGCCTGCCTGCCTGCCTCCTTCCCTCTCTTCCTCCCTCCCTTCTCCCTTCCCTTCATCCCTCCCCTCCTCTCCCCTCCTTTCCTCTCCCTTCTCCTCCCCCCTTCTTTTTGTCTTTGTTTTATAAGGTAGGCTGACCTGGATTCACTATGTAGTCTCAGGATGGCCTTGAATTCAGGTGATCCTCCTACCTCTGCCTTCTACCTCTGCCTGGAGTGCTAGGAATCAAGGAATAAAGGTGTGTATCACCACACCCAGATTGTTCTTTATTTTAAAAATTATACATATATATATATGTATGATTTATATATATATGTGTGTGTGTATGTATGTATGTATGTATGTGTGTATATGTGTGTGTGTGTGTGTGTGTGTGTGTGTGTGTATATATATATATATATATATATATTTTTTTTTTTTTTTTTTAGATAGAGAGGGGTTTTCTATGAAGCCCAGGCCTGGAACTTGGTTCTCCTGAGTGCTGGGGTTACAAGTGCACACCACTATGCCAAGGCTCCATACTTCCCATCATTGGAAACAATACACATGTGTTTGCATTTTTTTTTTTTTTGAGGTCAGAGGACAACTTTCATTGGATGTTTTCTTTTGTTTCGTTTTTTTTTAAATTTTTATTAGCATTTTCCGTGATTATAAAAAAATATCCCATGTTAATTCCCCCCCCCCACATGTTTGCATTTTAACAGTTTGGGAATTTAAACACTACTTTAGCCCTATTTGAGTGAGATGATAGTGCTCTTTAATTTGAAAAGATTAATAGTTTAAAGATAGTTGTTGTTTTACCTTAATGCATTGTCTCCTACTCCAAGACATCCACGAAGACTTAACTTTCGTAAAAAGCCTCCGCATCGTTTTGAAATGTTCTCCACTACTCGTCCCTATAAAGAGATAGGTAAACAAAAAGATAACCCACCTCACTGCCTTTGATAAGAATACACCCTCATTTTAACAGAGAATAAACAGTGAAAAAAGACTTCTGTTTGTTTCAAAGCTCTAATTAAGCAAGAACATTTCAACTTATTCTGAGAAAGCTTTTCTGACCAACTCACTGACTTGAAACACACCTTACTTATTTTGTTAAACCTGTGTAACAACTTGTTCTCTTACAGCTCTATGTGCGTGCTCACTGTCCACCTGGGCTAAATCATAGCTACTGAAGGACAACAGCTACATTTTTATCTTGGTGTCATGTCCAAAGCACTAATGTCATGCTCGCATGAAGCGGGGACTGTGCACACTTAGCACCGTGCTGGATGATTCTGTGTGTCATTCTGCTTTAACAAACAAAAGTTCATGAGGTCAGTGAAAAACACCATGAAAAGCCGGGTGTGGTGGCGCACACCTTTAACCCCAGCACTCCAGAGGCAGAGGTAGGAGAATCGTCATGAGTTCGAGGCCACCCTGAGACAACATTGTGAATTCCAGCTCAGCCTGAGCTAGAGTGAGATCCTACCTCAAAAAACCAAACAAACAAACAAACAAACAAAAAAAACCCAAAAAACAAAAAACACTGTGAAGAACAAAATGCAAGATATTATCTGTGGATATTACTACTACTACTACTACTACTACTACTACTACTATTATTATTATTATTATTATTGTGTGGTTTTTCGAGGTAGGGTCTTGCTCTAGCCCATGCTGACCTGGAATTCACCATGTATTCTTAGGGTAGCCTCAAACTAAGGTGATCCTCCTACTTCTGCCTCCTGAGTGCTGGGATTAAAGGTGTGTGCCACAATGCCTAGCTTTTGTTTTTTCGAAGAAGGGTCTTACTATAGTTCAAGCTGACCTGGAACTCACTCTGTAGACCCAGGCTGGCCTTGAACTGTCAGCAATCATCCTATATCTACCTCCCAAGTGCTGGGATAAAACATGTGCACCACCATGCCAATCCCAGGGTTATTTTTAAAACACTTTCAGAAGACAATGGAATGTTCATGTGACATTTAAAAAAAATTATTACATGAATCCTCAAAGGATTTTTTTTGTTGTTGAGGTAGGGTTTCACTCTAGCTCAGACTGACCTGAATTCACTATGTAGTCTCAGGGTGGCCTCAAACTCAAGGTGATCCTCCTACCTCTCTCTGCCTCCTAAATTCTGGGATTAAAGACAGGTGCCACCATGCCTACCAAGAGAATTTATTTCTGCTGGAATTTTTTAAAAAAGGTTCTTATTTAATCCTTGTTAACACCATGAGCAAGCTACTGGCTCAATTCCTGACCAAAAAAGAAAAAAGAAAAAGCTAAGGAACACACAGTTTAAATTTAAGCCAAAATAATTTGAACTCAAGCTACCATACTTTTCTTTCCCTGACTTCTTTTTGAAACAGGGTGTCACCCTATAGCCCCAGTTGGCCTGGAACTCACTACATAGCTGCGGCTAGCCTCAAACTCATGGTCCTCCTGTCTTGGCCTCCACTATGCTTTTCTATTAACAATAACAGGCTGTATCAAAAGACGAAATGAAGCAGGGACTGGATAAATCATAGCCCCTGTCATAAAAAAAAAAAAAAAAACCTACCTCTCAGAGCCAAATGTGGTGGTACACACCTTTAATCCCAGCACTTGGGAGGCAGAGGTAAGAGGATCACTGTGAATTTGAGGCCACCCTGAGACTACATAGTGAATTCCAGGTCAGTCTGAGCTACAGTGAGACCCTACCTTGAAAACAAAACAAAACAAACAAACAAAAAAACAAACACACAAAAAAAGCTACCTCTCTCTAGCAAAAATTAGTTTAATACTGATTTTGGGGCGGGAGAGATGGTTAAGGAAAGCTTTCTGATTCTGCAGTACCCACACAGCCAGCTGCACAGGGTGGTGCATGCATATGGAGTTCATTTGCAGTTGGCTACAGGTCTTGGTGAGCCCATTCCCCCCCCCTCAAATAAATAAATAGTAACTTTAGTTCTACTCTTTATTCTTCACTCACCACAAAACTATCTGCATTTCTGGTTCCCCAAGAACCAAAATGTTCATCTGAAGAATACAAGACTATCCTGACACATCTAACCCAACCTGTTCTTTCAATATGCAAGTCTAAAATGACTTTCTTAAGATGATCAAATGTACAAACAAAAGGAAAAAGATAGTCCTATCATCCCAGGAGTAAAATTATTCTGAAGAATTTAGAATAATTTCAGGGGATTAATTCCACTTATCCTTAAAAACTGAAGAAACCTCTCTTGACAACACTGGAGGCACCCATGAAGCTTGGACAAATTGAAGATAATAATCTCTCCAATGAAAAAAAGATTTATATGGCTAGGGCTAATCTGTTCCACACTGTAATTACTAACAAGAGAAATAGGCCAAACACCACATAATTATACCTCAATATCCCTCTGGAAATCAAACAGGTCAATTCGTTGCCAGTTACTGCCATCCAGAGCCAGAACATTCCAGGCCTATTTTGAAGGAAAAGAGATAGTATGAACAGAAGCTGAAATGAAAGGAAAACCCAACACTACTTAAATTCACAACTAACCCAATTAATAATGAAAGCTGACCAAAAAGTTCCTCAGCCCCTACCATTAACCTCTAGATGAGCTGCCTTAATCCTGACCCATATTTCACTTTCCAATAAGGCTGTCTCATCAATGAGACAGTGCCGGGTGTGGTGGCATGTGACTTTAATGCCAGCACTTGGGAGGCAGAGGTAGGAGGATTGCCATGAGTTCGAGGCCACTCTGAGACTACATAGTGAATTCCAGGTCAGCCTGGGCTACACCGAGACTCTACCTCAAAACACACACACACATACACACACACACACACACACACACACACACACACACACACACACACACACACAAAACCCACCTCAATGAGAGAGCACAGATACTAGCTGCCATAAAAGCTCATTCTTTTTTTTTTGGTGTGTGTGGGGGTTTCCTGTTGAGATTAAAGGTGTGTGTGTCACTATGCCCAGCCTAAAAGCTTATTGCTTTTTTGGGGGTGGGTGGAGGGGCTGGAGGCTTAGACAGGGTTTCACTGTAGCCCAGGCTGCCTAGGAACTCATTATGTAGGCCAGTCTGGCCTTAAATATGCAGTAAACCTCCTCTTCTCTCCGCCTCCCCAAATGTCGGGATTATAGATGTGAATCATGACACCTGGCCACAAAAGATCTTAAACTATGGAAGTGGGGAAAAGAGTAGATTGAGCTGGGCATGGTGGAGTACACTTTTAATCCTAGCACTTAGGAGGCAGAGGTAGGAGGATTGCTGCGAGTTTGAGACTACAGAGTGAATTCTAGGTTAGCCTGGGCTAGAGTTAGATACTACCTCAAAAAAACAAAAACAAAAGATCAGATTGTGATAGGTGTCATAACTAGAAAAATGCTTTCTTTTCTCTATCTCCCTCCCTATTCCCTTCCTTCTTTTTCTTTTTGAGACAGGACCTTGTTTTAGATATAGCAGAGTAGCCTGGAATTGGGCACCCTTCTGTCTTGGCTCCTGGGGGATTATAGGCATGCATTACATGCCAGCTCAGAAGATGTTTTCAAACTGCAAGGCTCTAGCTTCCCTCTCCTTTATTTCTCTCTCTTCCTTTTCTTCCTTCCTCTCTAGTTCTTCATCCTTTCTCTTCTTCCTTTCATCCCGTCTCCTCCTTTACTTTTTTTTTTTTTTTTTTTTTTGGATGTAGAGTTTCGCTCTAGCCCAGGCTGACCTGGAATTCACTATGTAGTCTCAGGGTGGCCTCGAACTGATGGCGATCCTCCTACCTCTGTCTCCTAAATGCTGGGATTAAAGGCATAGGCCACTATGCCTGGCTTTTTTTTTTTTCTCAATTTTATTAAACATTTTCCATGATTATAAAAAATATCCCATGGTAATACTCCCTCCCCCTTTTTCCCCTTTGAAATTCCCTTCTCCATCATATCCACTCCCCATCTCAATAAGTCTCTTCTCTATTTGGATGCCATGATCCTTCCCTCCTCTTATGATGGTCTTGTGTAGGTAGTGTCAGGCACTATGAGGTCATGGATATGGAGGCCAGCATTTTGTCTGGAGGGAGGATGTCGTAAGGAGTCCTACCCTTCCTTTGGCTCTTACATTCTTTCCTCCACCTCTTCCGCATTAGACCCTGAGCCTTGGAAGGTGTGATTGAGATGTTAATCGGTACTCTAGTTACTTCTTTCCAGCACCATGATACCTATGGCTGGCTTTTTTATTTTGTTTTGTTTTTACATGGGTACTGGAGAATCGAACCCAGGTTGTTATGCTTTGCGGGCAAGTGATTTAACTGCTAACCCATCTCTCTAGGCCCAGTGTGTTTTTTTTTGTTTTGTTTTGTTTTAAATTGGTATTTCAAGGTAGGGTCTTCCTCTAGCCCACCTACCTGAGATTCACTATGCAGTCTCAGGGTAGCCTAGATCTCAATTCGATCCTCCTACAACTGCCTACTGAGTGCTGGGAATAAAGTGAGTTTTGTTGTTTGTTTGTTTTGTTTTTAAGAGGTTGCTTATTTGTCTGGAAACAGGGTCTCACTAAATAGCTCAGGCCAGCCTCCAACTCTCCATCTTCCTACCTCAGCATCTAACGTGCTAGGATTCCAGACGTAAGAATCAGTGGTCAGAGGGCTAATCGAAATCTAAGAGGATGAAAATAAATCATATGGAATCCTTGGGTTTTGGACAATGGAACACTCAGGAGCCATAGATCATTGTTAGAAAAATTTCAGTGCCAGGCATGGGATACCTCCAGTGAGTTGTTGGCCAGGGAAGTCACTGATGTCCCTAAAATATTATAGGCCATTGCTGAGATCCTTGGTTTCCCACCAGGAATTGATGGTAAGACCCTATTGCTGAAGACTCCACATACTTGGGCTACAAGGTCACTGAGAAATCCTGCTGGAACTGAGCTGATAACTTCCTCCATGTAGACCAGCTGACAGAAAGCTGGAAGAAGCCATTCTACATGTAGTCCAATGGGAGAAAGAGATACCAGTGAAGATACTCAACAGTGGACACTGCAAGCCTTATAATTGGCCAGCCAGGCCAAATGAGCCAACGGGTGCAACAGTGGCAGGTCTGTCATGGTGGAAACCAACTGCCCTCCAATTGGACTAGAGGCCCGCTCCATGGGGGGAACACATCCCTGATACTGAAAACATAAAACAGGGGTAGTCATGAGTCCTAGGGGTGTAACATCTGCTGATGTCTGGAAAAATGTATATACTATGCTTATCAAACTGCCCCGTAAGCACTTCTCTTAATATTTATACCTTTATATTAAAGCTACTCTCACTTTAGGTAGAGAATCTTCTCTTTTCAGATGGCAGTGACCTTAGGATGACTCAGAAGGTATCATAGTGCTGAAAAGAAGTGACTGGAGTACCGAGTAACATCTTGATCACACCTTCCAACACTCAGGGTCTAATGTGGAAGAGGTGGCGGAAAGAATGTAAGAGCTAAAGGAAGGGTAGGACTCCTTACAACGTGCTCCCTCTGAGAGACCAAATATAACTATTTTAAGTTAAAAAAAAGGCCCAGGCCTGACTTAGAGAACTAGCCGGTCAATGTGCTGACCTTTTGCTCCTGTAAACTTTGCTTGCTTAACTGCTGCCTTTCCCCCTAAAGTTTCTGAGGAATCTCCACTTCAAGGACATTGCAGAAACACTCCACTGGGGGGGGGGGGGGGGAGGGTGTCTCCGACCACCTGCTTAGATAAGAAACTGAGGATTCTCCACTTCAAGGACAATGGAGATGACTTCATCTGCCTGGAGTGCCCCTAGCTCCTGCCCCCAACTTCACCTGCCGAAACCCCAAGCCAATCAGAACTGTCTAAATCAACCAATCATGTATCTATCCTCTATTTCTTTGTTCGAATCCCTATATGAACCCCTTCCCCCAAAAGAAAGGGGCTCTCTCCCACACACCGCTGTGCCAGACTGTGGAGATGGAGCCCAGGCCTATCTTGCAGTAAAGAAACCTGTTGCTTTTACATTCGAGTGTCTTTGGCTTCTGTGGGGTTTCTCTGGGTGACCGGGGGACTTGGCTCCTGGTCAGGGGTCTTGGCACAACACCTCCACACATAAAATGGACTGGATATCCATGACCTCATAGTGCCTGACACTACCTACACAAGACCATCATAAGAGGAGGAAAAGATCATGACATCAAAATAAAAGAGAGACTGATTGAGATGGGGAGGGGATATGATGGAGAATGGAATTTCAAAGGGGAAAGTGGGGGGGGGAGGGTATTACCATGGGATATTTTTTATAATAATGAATAATAATAATATATAATAATTTTTAATCATGAAAATGTTAATAAAATTGAGGAAAAAAAACAAATCAGTGGTCATTTTATGTCTAAATGTAGTATTTCTCATACATCTCTTCAATAAACTAGTGGAAGGCAAGAAAATTTGTAAGTTTTTCAACATTCAGGATTAGGTGAGAAATGAATTCAGTAGGAGTTAATCTGTTATGGATCATTCCATATTTGAATGACTTTAAAAGCTTTCCCTGCTGGCTGTGGTGGTGAATGGCTTTAATTTCAGCATTGAGCTATTATTTAAATAATAAGCAAAAGTCATATTATTTGGAGTCAAAAATTTTAAGTAGGGCTGGAGAGATAGCATAGTGCTTAAGGCACTTGCCTGCAAAGCCAAAGGACCCAGGTTCAATTCTTCAGGTCCCATGTAAGCCAGATGCACAAGGTGGCACATGTGTCTGGAATTCATTTGCAGTGGCTGGAGGCCCTGGCATGCCCATTCTATCCCTCTCTGCCTCTTTCTCTCTCTGAAGTAAATAAATAAAATATAAAAAAATTAAAGTATTCTCTTTTTTTTTTTTCTTTTTAGGCGTGTGCATGTTTGAGATAAGGTCTCAATCTATCTATATCCCTGACTGACCTGGAACTCAATATGTAAGCTCAGGTGACCTCAAACTCAAGATGCTTCAAAGTGCTGGGATTATAGGTATGTGCTACCACATCTGACAAATTTAAGAAGAAATTTAATATACTTACAGGCTTTTTCTGAAATTTAAAAAAAAAAGAAATTCTGGATATACTAATAAGAAAAATGTCACATAATGAACAAGAAACATGTCAGGGGCATGAGGGTAAGCAAGCAGTTAGTTATTCTAAAACCAGATGAAGTTCTCTTAGATGGATAATGTTACTCTTCTCTTAGTACATATTTTTCCAATGGTTTCTTAAATGGTTAACCACAGAAAGCAACAAACAAAATGTTTAAAGATCATGTTTAGTAGATGCTTGGGCTAAATGCAAATTTCTGATTGTATGGTATTTCTCCGTTCTTTTTTTTTGTTTTTCGAGGTAGGGTCTCACTCTAGCCCAGGCTGACCTGGAATTCACTATGGAGTCTTAGGGTGGCCTCGAACTCACAGTGATCCTCCTACCTCTGCCTCCTGAGTGCTGAAATTAAAGGCGTGTGCCACCACACCCGGCTGATTGTATGGTATTTCTCATTTCCTTATATTATTTTCTCTAACAAGGAAGCAGGAAGTATGTAGAACTCGGTCTAAAATTAGAAATGGCAGGCCTCTCCCTAGTGTCTGCATTAAAATAACAACAAAACAAAACAAAGAAATCCAAAGAGGTGGCGATCTTGGTTCAGTGGTAAAAGGGCTTGCCTAGCATATTCACAGTCCTGTGGTTCAATCCCCAGCACTGCAAAACAAACAAACAAACAAAAAAACCAAGATTTTGTAAAAGCCCTACTCCCTCCTTTCCTTAAATGAAAGCTATAAACTCATTTATGAGATTCTGCAACTGGAAGTTCAGGCACTGGGTCTGGGTACTGTGTTTCTGAATGGGGACTTGAACTTCATAGAGACAGAAAGGAACATTTCACTTATGAGAATGGTCACATTTAATTTTATGGGCTGGGGAAATGGCTCAGCAGTTAAGGTGCTTGCCTGCAGTCTAACGACCTGAGTTCAATTCCCCAGTACCCATGTAAAGCCAGATGCTGCACAAAGAGGTGCATGCATCTGGAGTCTGTCTGCAGTGGCTGGAGGCCTGGGTGTACCCATTCTCTCTGTTTGTTTCTCTTCTATCTCTATCTGCTTGCAAATAAATAAACAAAAATATTTTTAAAATATTTTTTAAAATTTATTCATGTGTATGCCATGGTATGTGTGTGGGGGTTGGAGGACAACTTTGAAATGTCTGTGCTCCTCCTTTGAGATAGGGTCTCTTTCTGGTGCAAATGAACTGCCAGACTGCAAAGGAATGTCAGGCTAGCTGGCCTGAGAGCTTCAGATTCTCTTGGCTCCACCTCCCAATGTCATAGGCACACTGGGATCAGAGACATATGTACCACTTTGCATCCAGTTTTCAGTAGTACTGGAGGGTTGAACCTGGGCTGGCAGGCTTTTGCAAATAAACACATTTATTAGCTGAGCCTTCCTTCCACCCAGATGATGGTTACATTTAGAAGGACCACAATTACTGGGGACAAAAATGTCCTTAAGCCAGGCATGGTGGTTTACGTCTTTAATCCCAGCACTTGGGAGGCAGAGATAGGAGGATCACTGTGAGTTTGAGGCCAATCTGAGATTACATAGCAAAATCCAGGTCATCTTCAGCTACAGTGAAAACCTACCTCGTAAAACCAAAACCAACCAACCAACCAAACAAACAAAAATGTCCTTAAAGAGGGATGGAGTGATGGTTTAGCAGTTACCAGCTTGCCTGTGAAGCCTAAGGAACCCGGTTCGAGGCTCAATTCCCCAGTACCCATAAACCAAATGCACAAGGTAGTACATGTATCTGGAGTTCATTTGCAGTGGCTAGGGGCCCTGGTATGGTCATTCTCTCTTTCTCCATCTGTCACTCTCAAATAAGTAAATAAAAATGAAACAAAATTTCAAAAAATGTCCTTAAGCCGGGCATGGTGGCGCACGCCTTTAATCCCAGCACTCGGGGAGGCAGAGGTAGCAGGATCGCCATGAGTTCAAGGCCATCCTGAGACTCCATAGTGAATTCCAGGTCAGCCTGGGCCAGAGTGAGACCCTACCTTGAAAAAAAAAATGTCCTTAAAGAAATCATACTACTACTGATTGTTTCCAAAAAGGTTGATATGCAAAGTAGATATGGCTTTTAGGATACAGAAATTACTCAAAAGTCAACATGATAAGAGATTTCTATAGACATAAAGTTTTTGGAATGTGATGGCAAGTGGGGTACATTGGTGGTTTCAAGAGATATCTGGGCCGGGTGTGGCAGTGCATGCCTTTAATCCCAGCACTTGGGAGGCAGAGGTAGGAGGATCACCATGAGTTCAAAGCCACCCAGAGAATAGAGAATGAATTCCAGGTTAGCCTGGGCTAGAGTGAGACCCTACCTTGGAAAAAAAAAAAAAGAAAGAAAAAAAAAGTTATCAGGGGGGTGGAGAGATGGCTTAGAGGTTAAGGTTAATGCCTGTGAAGCCTAAGGACCCAAGTTCAATTCTCCAGGTCCCACATAAGCCAGATGCACATGGTAGGGCATGTGTTTGGAGTTCGTTTGTTGTGGCTAGAGGTCCTGTCACACCTATTCTCTCCCTGTTTCTCTCTGTGTATCTCTCTTTGCTTGCAAATAAATAAATAAAAGTATTTTAAATTTTTTTTGTTTTTGTTTTTGTTTTTCGAGGTAGGATCCCACTCTAGCCCAGGCTGACCTGGGATTCACTATATAGTCTCAGGCTGGCCTTGAAATAACAGCAATCCTCTTACCTCTGCCTCCTGAGTGCTGGGATTAAAGGCGTGTGCCACCAGCCTGGCTCTTTCTTTAAAAATTTAGACATATATATATACACATACATACATACATATACACACACATATACATACATACATACATATACATACACACATACATACACATACATGTATAATTGAGCATATAGCAGTTTCCCACTATTTGCTAAATGAATGAACAAAACACTAGCATTAGATTCAAGACAACTATAGGTACATAATCATTTTACTAAATTACTTATTTATTTTTTTGGTTTTTTGAGGGCCTAGAACTTATAGCAATCCTCCTACCTCTGCCTCCCAAGTGCTGGGATTAAAAGTGTGCGACACCACACCTGGCTCTAAATTATTTATTATATATTTGTACTACAAAAGTGATTAGAAATGGTTTACAAAGTAATTTTCTCAGAATCAAGATTATACCCTTCATATTAGGTGATAGTATAATAGAACTGTTTGGCTCTTTTTTTTTCCCCCTCTACTTTCAAGGTAGGGTCTCACTCGGGCTGACCTGGAATTCACTATGTAGTCTCAGGGTGGCCTCAAACTCATGGTGAATCCTCCTACCTCTGCTTCCCAAGTTCTGGGATTAAAGGTGTATGCCACCATGCTCAGCCTGTTTGGCCATTTTATCACAGAAGTGTCAACTGACAAAAGTGGAGAGGTAAGCCTAATGTGAAAACTGATTTTAGGGAGGTAGAGGTAGGAGGATCACCACGAGGGCACCCTGAGACTACATAGTGAATTCCAGGTCAGCCTGGGCTAAAGTGAGAGAGATCCTACCTCGAATCACCACCACCCCCACCGGCAAAAAAAAAAAAAAAAGAAAAAACCCAAAAATTGATTTTAGGAATGAACTCTGCTCTGCAACATTCTTCTCTCCCCCTCTCCTAATTCTAACAATCATGTTTTAAGGAAAGAATATGTAGAAATGACATGAGAATTAGATGCACAAAAGGACCTTTTATATATCCCTGAGTTGGTATAAAATTAACTATAAAAATAATACAACATGATTTCATCACAATATTGAGTCCATCTTAGTTAATTTACATGGTCAGTTCTTTTTACTTAAAATATCCCCTCTGTTTATATTTTATAAATGAGTCACAAAATGCTCAAGTAGAATCTAATCATAGAATGGCATGGGAGAGGTAAGCCATGAATGAAATAACATCTTTTGCAACAAAACAACATTCAAGCAATACTTAAAATATCTAAACTAAATGGTTAGTCTACTACAGAGGTTGTCAGGACTCAGTGTGCCTCAGTGTCCCTCAGTAACCATGTCAATCACTCTTACCCTGGAGACCTGAGCACAGCGACACAAGGTAACGACATCCAGGAAAGAAAATATCCTAAAAGAAAAGAGAGGGGACAAACTTTATCATTTCTTTTGTTGTTGTTATTGTTGTTGTTTGAGGTAGGGTCTCCCTCTAGCACAGACTGACCTAGGATTTACTACATAGTCTCAGGCTGGCCTCTTAACTCATGACAATTCTCTTACCTCCTGCCTCCCAAGCACTGATATTAAAGGTGTGAGCCACCATGCCCAGCTATTTTTCTGTTTGTTTGTTTCTTATTTTCTTCTTCTTCTTTTTTTATTTTTTAATTGAAACAGGGTCTCACTATGTAGGCCACACTCACCTTGAATTTATGATCCTCCTGCCCTAGAATCCAGAGTTGCTAGGATTACAAGTGTGACCACCATGCCCTGCTTTATTGTTTTTGTTTTTTTGAGGTAGGGTCTCACTCTAGCCCAGGAATTCACTATGTCATCTCAGGGAAGCACTGAACTCACAGTGATCCTCCTACTTCTGTTTCTGCTTCTGTTTGAGTGCTAGGATTAAAGGCCACCATGCCTGGTTTTACTTCTTTTTACATACTTTATTTATATGAGAGAGAGAGAAATAGAGAAAATGGAAGCATCAGGGCCGCTAGCCATTGCAAATAAACTCCAACTTTAGATGTGTGTGCCACCTTATGCATCTGGCTTACATGGATCCCGGGGAGTCGAACCTGGGTCCTTTGGCTTTGCAGGAAAGTGCCTTAACCACTAAACCATCTCTCCAGCCCTTCTTTTTATAATGTTTATTTATTTATTTATATATTTATTTTGTTTTTTGAGGTAGGGTCTCACTCTGGCCTTGAACTCGCAGTGATCCTCCTACCTCTGCCTCCTGAGTGCTGGGATTAGAGGTGTGTGTCACCACACCCATCCCCCACAAGTATTTTTTCCCTCAAAACTATTTTTTTTTTTTTTGAGAGAGAAAGGGAATGGGTGTGCCCAGGTCTTTCAGCCACTGTGAACAGACTCCAGGCATGTGCGCCCCCTTGTGGGTATGCATGACGTTCCATGCTTGTGTCACTGTTGGGTCTGGTTATAGGTGTGATCTGGAGGATTAGAACAGGCATGCGCCGTAACAATTAAGCCATTTCTCCAGCCCTTCAAATCTATTTTTAAGTATATGGTTCAGTAGCACTTGATACAGGTTCTATTACTATGCAATCATCTCTAAAGCTACTTTTATCTTCCCATACTGAAATTCTGTATTAAACAATAGCTCCCCATTACTCCCCTCTCTTCCAGTCCTTGCAGCTACTATTCTACTTCTTGTCTAGGTGGAGTTGACTACTTCAGGTACTTAATGTCTATCATTTGTGCCTTGCTTATCTCACTTAGCATGTCTCCAAGGTTCATTCATATTATAGCATGTGCCTGAATTTCCTCCCAAAAAGTTCACTATATCCACATACCATACTCTGTATATCCATTGATGAACACAGGTTGTTTTCATGTTTGGCTACTGGGAACTGTACTCATAAGACCATGAGTATCCAACTCTCTGTGTTCCTACTTTCAATTTTTTCAGGCATATATCCAGAAGATCAGCTAGATCATGAATTTTGTTTTAATTTTTTAAATATTTAAGAGAGAGAGAGTGAAAAAAAAAAGAAGGGGGAAGAGAGAGGGCACATCAGGATATCCTGCCACCTTAAATGAATTCTAGGCACATGCACCACTTTGTGCCTCTGGCTTCATGTGGGTACTGGGGAAATGAACCTGGGCTTTGCAAACAAGCACCTTTAACCATTGAGCCATCTCTCCAGCACTGTTTTAATTTTTTAAAATATTTATAATTTTATTTATTTGTAAAGACAAAGAGAAATGGGGAAGAAAGACAGAATATGGGCATGTCAGGGCCTCTAACCATTGCAGAGGAACTCAAGATGCATGAACCACCTTATGCAGCTGACTTACATAGGTCCTAGGGAATTAAACCCAGGTCTTTAGGCTTTGCAGGCAAGCACCTTAACCACTAAGCCATCTCTCCAGCCCATTTTAATTTTTTTGAAGAACACTTATTCTGTTTTACATAGCAGTCACATCATTTTACATCCCTGCCCGCAATTCACAAATGTTCTAATTGCACACCCCATCTTTGCCAATACACATTTTGTTTTTTTGTTTGTGTCTGCATATTGTGCATCTATGCACATGTGTATAAACAGGCCAGAGGTCTGTGTGGGGTGTCCTCAAGTGCCCTCCACTATACTCTTTGAGACAGGATCTCTCTGAACCTGGGGCTCACAGATTCAGTTGCAACTAGCTAGCCAGCAAGTTTCTTTATGGGTGTGTGCCTCAACACCTGGCTTTTAAAATATTTATTCTGGGGATCCATGCTCAGGCCCTCATGGTTGTTTCACAGGCATCTTACTGACTGAGCCATCTCCCCAGGACTTGCTTATTTTATGTTTTCAAGGTAGAGTCTCACTCTAGCCCAGGCTGACCTAGAACTCTCAGCAATCCACTTTTCTCTGCTGCCCAAGCGCTGGGATTAAAGGCATGTAACACCAGGCCCAGTTTACGACTTGCTTTTTAAAAAAATGTTTTATTTGAGGCTGGAGAGATGGCTTAGCAGTTAAAGTGCTTGCCTGCAAAGCCTAAGGATCCATGTTCCACTCTCCAGATCCCACGTAAGCACAAAAGGTGAGGCAAGCACAATGTTGCACATGCCCACCAGGTGGCGCAGGCATCTGGAGTTTGATTTCAGTAGCTGAGGCCCTGGAGCACCAATTCTCTCTCTCTCTAGTATTTTTTTTGTTTGAGGGGTGGAATGCAATGGGTACATCAGGGCCTCCAGCTAGCGCACACAAACTCCAGATGCATGTACCACCTTGTGCATCTGGCTTTACATGGGAACTAGGGAATCAAACTCTGGTCCTTAGGCTTTGCAGGCATGTGCCTTAACTGTTGAGCCATCTCTTGATAGGGTCTTTTAATGCACAAGTTTTTAAATTATGATGCAGTCTAATTCACATATTTTTCTTTTATATATATATCTCAGTGTCGTATTCAGTGTCAAGAGGCTTTCCCACTATGTTTTGTCCTAAAATTTAAAAAAACTAAAGCCGGGCATGGTAGCACATGCCTTGAATTCCAGCATTCGGAAGGGAGAAGTAGAAAGATTGCTGTGAGTTTGAGGCCACCCTGAGACTACATAGTGAATTCCAGGTCAGCCTAGGCTAGAGCAAGATCCTACCTCGAAAAAACAAAATTAACTTTTATGCTTAGATGACTTAAGCAAGAGCTTTTTTTTTGGGGGGGGGGATAAGTCATGTGTGAGTAGAGATACAAAGCAGTTTGATACAGAAAAGACTGATGATAGAAACCTTCAATATTTTATTATAGCTGCTGCAGTATTTTATTTTTCCTTACCTGTCTTTTATTATTATTTTCTTTTACTTATTTGTTTACTTGTTTTAGTTTTTAAAAATTTTATTTATTTGTTTGCAATCAGAGAGAGAGAGTGAGAGAGACAGAATGGGCATGTGAGGGCCTCCAGCCACTGCAAATGAATTCCAGATGCATGTGCTCCTTGTGCATCTGGCTTATGTGGGTCCTGGGGAATGGAACCTGAGTCCTTTGGCTTCACAGACAAATACCTTCACCGCTAAGCCATTTCTCCAGATCACTTTCCTGCTTGATTCAGCTGTCCCCCATAAACTTAGGTGTTCTGAATGCAAGGTTCCCAACTGATGGAGATTTGGGAATTAATGCCTCCTGGAGGCAGTGTATTGTTGGGGCCTGGCTTATGGGTATTATAGCCAGCTTCCCTATGCCAGTGTTTGGCACACTCTCCTGTTGCTACTATCCACCTTATGTTGGCCAAGGGGTGATGTCCACCCTCTGCTCATGCCTTCATTTTCCCCTGCCATCGTGGAGCTTCCCTTTAAGTCTGTAAGCCAAAATAAACTTCTTTTTCCCACAAGTTGCTCTTGGTTGAGTGATTTCTATCAGCAATGCGAACCTGATTACAACACCTGCCTTTTAAACCATTTTTGTTTCCCACCTCTATTTTCAGGTCTAACTAGCTTGCTTGCTTTTTTCCTTTCCAGCTTCTAAGTGACAACTAAGAGAGAGAGAATAAACCTGAACAGGAGGGCTGGAGACATGACTTAGTGGTTAAGGCACCTGCCTGCAAATCCAAAGGACCCAGGTCCAACTCTCCAGGACCCACATAAGCCAAATGCGCAAGGTGGTGCATGTATCTGGAGTTCATTTGCAGTGGCTGAAGGCCCTGGGCTCTCTCTGTCTGCCTCTTTCTCTTTCAAATAAGTAAATAAACTAAAACCTGAATAAGAAAGGTTAGACACCATTTTCCTTGAAAGAGACCTGATATGCTGATAATTCCTCTTTTAAAATTTCCCACTTTGGGGCTGGAGAAATTACTCAGTGGTTAACGCACTTGCCTACAAAGCCTAATGACCTGGGTTTAATTCCCCAGGACGCATGTAGGCCAGATGCACAATGTGGCGCATGAGTTTGTAGTTTGTTTGCAGCTGCTAGAAGCCCTGGAACTCCCATTCTCTCTCTCTCTTTCTCCTTGGGAATGAAGAAAATTTTTTAAAAATTTCCCACTTTTGGCTGGGTGTGGTAGCATATACCTTTAATCCCAGCACTTGAGAGACAGAGGATTTCTGGGAGTTCAAGGCCACCCTGAAACTACATAGTGAATTCCAGGTTAGCCTGGGCTAGAGTAAGACCATACCTTGAAAAACAAAAATTAAAATAAAATAAATAAAATTTCCCACTTTTACTTATTATTTTAAATTTTTTCTCAATTTTTATTAACATTTTCAATGATTATAAAAAATATCCCATGGTAATACCCTCCCCCCTTTTATTTTTTTACTATTATTTTATTTTATTTATTTTGGTTTTCTGAGTTAGGGTCTCACTCTAGTCCAGGCTGACCTGGAATTCACTATGTAGTCTCAGGGTGGCCTTGAACTCTCTGTGATTCTCCTACTTCTGCTTCCCCGAATGGTGGGATTAAAGGCATGTGCTACCACGCCTGACAATTTCCCGCTTTTAAAACACTGATTAGGTACTCTAGCCAGGCATGGTGGTACACACCTTTAGTCCTAGCTCGGGGGAGGCTGAGGTAGATGGATAATTGTGAGTTCAAGGCCACCCTGAGACTACATAGTGAATTCCAGGTCAGCCTGGGCTAGAGTGAGACCCTACTTCGAAAAACAAACAAACAAAAAATATACTGATTACATACTCTACTTACAAATACAAATACAGCATGCACCACAAATCTAGGTACCACAGTTTGTACAATAAGTGTTTTTGTTTTTTGCTTTTTTAATTTTTTTCTGAGATAGGGTCTCATTCTAGCTCAGGCTGACTTGGAATTCACTATGTAGTCTCAGGGGGCCCTTGAACTCTCTGTGTTCCTCCTACCTCTGCCTCCCAAATACTGGGGTTAAAGGTGTGTGCCACCATGCCTGGCAACAATAAGCTTTTCTTAAAACAAAACAACAACAAAAAAACCTTTTTATTTTTATTTATTTATTTGAGAGAGAAAGAGAAAAGGGCAGATATGAGAGAAAGAATGGATGCCTCAGGGCCTTCAGCCACTGCAAACAAACGACAGACACCTTGTGCATCTAGCTTATACAGGTAGGGTCTTGGGGAATTGAACCAGGGTTCTTTGGCTTTGCAGGCAAGTGCCTTAAACTACTACACCATCTCTCCAGCCCAGCATACATACATTCATTCATACATACACACACAAACACATATTTTTTTTCTCCCAAGGTAGGGTCTCACTGTAGCCCAAGCTGACCTGGAATTCACTATGTAGTCTTAGGGTGGCCTCAACAATCTTCTTACCTCTGCCTCCTGAATGCTGAGATTAAAGGCATGTGCCACCATGCCTGGTTCAGCTTATATTTTTAAATTTTCTTTTTATTTATTAGACAGAGAAAGAAAAAGAGAGAGAGAGAGAGAGAGAGAGAGAGAGGTGTGGGAGATGGGTGCACCAAGGCCTCTAGCCACTGCAAAAGAATTCCAAATGCATGCGCCACCATGTGCATCTAGCTTACATAGGTTCTGGGAAACTGAAACTGTGTCCTTAGGTTTTGCAGGCAAGCACCTTAACCAGTAAGCCATGTCTCCAGCCTAACAATAAGCTTATTAATGTAACAAATATTCCTTCATGGCTGAAATACTGCCCCTATCATCATACATGCAATACCTTTTTTTTTTTTTCAAGGTAGGGTCTCACTCTAGCCCAGGCTGTGCCTGTGAAGTCTAAGAACCCAGGTTTGATTCCTCAGGACCCACGTAAGCCAGATGCACAAAGTAGTGCATGCATCTGGAGTTCGTTTGCAGTGGCTGGATGCCCTAGCACGCCAATTCATATTCTCTCTCTCATTATCTTCTCTCTCTCTCTCAAATGAATAAATAAATAAATATTTAAGACCAAACAAGCTAGTAAGCACCTCAGATTTGAAAGGTCAGGTCAGGGTCAGATGTGTGTGGAGCTGGGAGACCTCAGGAAGCCCTCACAGAACTCTCTGTTCTGTTCTTAGTTTACTGATGGGGTTCTAGGTCGAGACCCCAGTGAAGGTGCTTGTCACTTGGATTTGGACATTACTGAATTTGGTTTCTTAAGGAGTAGACAAATAGTCACTGTGATCCTTTGTCTTAAGTAGTAAGAACCTAGTCCTAAGTTGGCTCTCTTTTTATTTTATGGGCTTGATTCTGGAAATAGTTAGCTCTAGAAACTTGAGGACAAGAACTAGGGGAAAGGCAGCCAGGAATTTGGCTGGACCAATTTTTCTTTTGTTCACAATGAATGCTTAGAGAAGTTAGCAACATCAAGCCAGGCCTAGTGCTGCATGCCTTTAATCCCAGCACACAGTAGGCAGAGGTAAAAGGATTGCCATGAGTTCATGGCCACTTGAGACTGAATTCCATCCTGAGCTAGAATGAGACCTTACCTTGGAAAACAACAAAACAAAACAAAACAAAACAAAACAAACAAAACAAAAAAAAGCCAGGTGGGCGTATGATCCTAGCACTTAGAAGGCAGAGGTAGGAGGATCTCTGTGAGTTCAAGGCCAGCTTGAGACTACATAGTGAATTCCAGGTCAGCCTGGGCTAGAGAGAGAGACCCTACCTCGAAAAACAAAAACAACAACAACAAAAAGATAGCAATATCAAATAGAAAATATGACAGTTACTTGTGAATAAATGTTAGTAGCATAAAACTGGAGGAAATAATACTAGTATGTTATACGATGGGCAAAAATAATAAGTTATACAATACTTAGTCCTTACTGCTTTTGATCATCTTAAGGCATCTAAGATCCAGAGATCTTACACTGGGTGTACAGTAGTCATTTCCTCCACTCTTAACTCTCTTTAAAAATTTTTTTTGTTTATTTGTATTTATTTATTTGAAAGTGATGGACAGAGAGAGAGAGAAAGAGGCAGATATACATATAGAGAGAAGGGTGCGCCAGGGCCCCCAGCCACTGCAAACGTGTGTGCCCCCTTGTGAATCTTGGAGAATCGAGCCTTGAACGAGGGTCCTTAGGCTTCACAGGCAAGCGCTTAACCGCTAAGCCACATTTCTCCAGCCCTTAACTCTTAATATACACAGTTCTGAAAACACCTGCCTGTGCACATGTCTAGAATGGTTAAGTGAGAAAAAAATGAAGGAGCTGCTGATATCCAAGGGTTCTATATGATTGCTTACTGACTTATTTGCAAGAGGAGAGAGAAAAAAAATATGCATGCCAGGGCCTCTAGCCACTGCAAATGAACTCCAGATGCATGTGCCACATTGTACATCTTGTTTTATGTGGGTACTAGGGAATCGACCCTGGGTCTTTAGGCTTCATAGAAAAGTACCTTAACTGCTGAGCCATTTTCCCAGCCCTGTATGATTGCTTTTGTTTTAAATTTTTTTTGTTCATTTATTTATTTGAAAGCGACAGATACAGAGAGAAAGAAGCAGATATAGAGAGAGAATGGGCACGCCTGGGGCCTCCAGCCACTGTAAACTAACTCCAACACGTGTGCCCCCTTGTGCATCTGGCTTACGTGGATCCTGGGGAACCGAGCCTCGAACTGGGGTCCTTAGGCTTCACAGGCAAGCACTTAACTGTTATGCCATCTCTCCAGCCCTATGATTATTAGTATTATTTTTTTATTTTTGTTTTTTTCAAGGTAGGGTCTCACTCTGGTCCAGGCTGACCTGGAATTAACTCTGTAGTCTCAGGGTGGCCTTGAACTCACAGCGATCCTCCTACCTCTGCCTCCCAAGTGCTGGGATTAAAGGCGTGCGCCACCATGCCCGGCTCCCTATGATTATTTTTAACAAGCTTCTACTCTTTTTTTTTTTTTTTCTTTTGGATTTTTGAGGTAGGGTCTCACTCTAGCCCAGGCTCAACTGAAATTCACCATGTAGTCTCAGGGTGGCCTCGAACTTATGGTAATCCTCCTATCTCTCTGCCTCCGAATTCCCAAGTACTGGGATTAAAGGCGTACACCACCACGCCCAGAAAGTTTCTATTCTTAAGGTCAGGCTTGGTAGGTCATACCTATAATCTCAGCATTTGGGAGGCAGAGGCAGAATTGCCATGAGATCTATCTAGACTAGCTCTACATATCAAGTTCCAGACCTGTTAGGGATACACAGTAAGACCCTGTCTCAAAAAAATGAAAGATATCTCAGCAGTTAAGGTACTTGCCTGTAAGGCTAAAGGACCCGAGTAAGATTCCCCAGTACCCACATAAAGCCACATGCACAAGGTAGCACATGCATCTGGAGTTCACTTGCAGTGGCTGTAGGGCCTGCAAGCCCATTCTCTTTATTTACCTCTTTCTCTCTCTCAAATAAGAAATAAAATATTTTCATAGGGCTGGAGAGATGACCTAGCAGTTAAGATGCTTGCCTAAAAAGCCAAAGAATACAGGTTTGATTCCCTAGTACCTATGTAAGCCATATGCACAAGATGGCACATGCATCTGAAGTTTGTTTGCAGTGGCTAGAGGCCCTGGCACGCCCATTCTCTCTCCTATCTACCTCTTTCTTTCTCTCAAATAAATAAATACTTAAAAAAAAAAAAAAAAAAAACCAAAAACAGAGGGCTGGAGAGATGGCTTAGCGGTTAAGCGCTTGCCCGTGAAGCCTAAGAACCCTGGTTCGAGGCTCGGTTCCCCAGGTCCCACGTTAGCCAGATGCACAAGGGGGCGCACACATCTGGAGTTCGTTTGCAGAGGCTGGAAGCCCTGGCGCGCCCATTCTCTCTCTCTCCCTCTATCTGTCTTTCTCTCTGTGTCTGACGCTCTCAAATAAATAAATAAATTAATTAATTAAAAAAAAAAACAAAGAAAAAAAATTTTTTAAACTAGAAAAGGGGCTGGAGGGATGGCTTAGCAGTTGAGGCATTTGCCTAAAGCCAAAACACCCCAGGTTCAATTCCCCAGGACCCACAAAAGCCACATGTACAAGGTGGTGCACACATCTGGAATTTGTTGGCAGTGGCTGAAGGCCCTGACATGCCCATCCTCTCTCTCTCTCAAATAAATAAGCAAAAATAAAACACACATACCTTTAATCCCAGCACTTGGGAGGCAGAGGTAGGAAGATCGCTGTGAGTTTGAGGCCACCCTGAAATTACATAGTGAATTCCAGGTCAGCCTGAGCTAGAGTGAAACCCTACCTCAAAAAAAAAAAAAAAAAAAAAAAGCTATAGGCAAAAAAGTGATCTTTTGCTGGGCATGATGGTGTACACTTTTTTTTTTTTTTTTTTTGAGAGCGACAGAGAGAGAAAGAGAGAAAGAGAGAGAGAATGGGTGTGCCAGGGCTTCCAGCCACTGCAAACAAACTCCAGATGTGTGTGCCCCCTTGTGCATCTGGCTAACGTGGGTCCTGGGGAATCAAGCCTTGAACCGAGGTCCTTAGGCTTCACAGGCAAGCACTTAACCACTAAGCCATCTCTCCAGCCCTGGTATACACTATTAATCCCAGTACTTGGGAGGCAGAGATAGGAGGATCCCTATAGAGTTCAAGGCTAGCCTGGGACTATAGAATGAGTTCCAGGTCAGCCTGAGCTACAGTGAGACCCTACTTTGAATAAAAACAAAAAAAGATGGGGGCTGGAGAGATGGCTTAGTGGTTAAGGCACTTGCCTGTGAAACCTAAGGACCCAGGTTTGATTTCCCAGTACCCACGTAAGCCAGATGTACATGGTGGCATATATATCTTAGTTTGTAGTGGCTAAAGGCCCTGGTGTGCCCATTCTCTCTCTCTCTCTCTCTCTCTCTCTCTCTCTCTCAATCTAGCTTGCCTCTTTCTCTCTCTCTCAAATAAGTAAAAATTAAAAAAGAAGCAAGATCATGAAGCAGGAATGAGAATGCTTATTCATTAAGAGTATAATGGCTTTTAAGTAGTTTTCTCTGAGCAAAATAATATGTTAATGCTGGGCTGGAGAGATGGCTTAGTGGTTAAGTGCTTGCCTGTGAAGCCTAAGGACCCCGGTTCGAGGCTCAATTCCCCAGGACCCATGTTAGCCAGATGCACGGGGACGGGGGGGGGGGGGTGCATGCATCTGAAGTTTGTTTGCAGTGGCTGAAGGCCCTGGCACACCCATTCTCTCTCTCTCTCTGCCTTTCTCTCTCTGTCACTGTCAAATAAATAAATAAAAATAAAAACAAAAAAATTTAAAAATATATATGTTAATGCTGCAAAACAGCATACAGTTCCTTTCTGTTATGCTATTCTATATAAATACAAAATGTTATAAATAAGTGCTCAAATAATACAAGGGCTCTAAAAATAATTCTATAAATACCAATCAATTTTTTTTTTCCTTCAAGGTAAGGTCTCACTCTAGCCCAGGCTAACCTGGAACTCATTCTGTAATCCCAGGTGGGCCTTGAATTCACAGTGATCCTCCTACCTTGGCCACCTGAGTTCTGGGATTAAAGGCATGCACTACCATGCCCAGCTTCCAAATACCAATTTTTTTCCTAGGTGATTTAAGCAATTTGTCTTTAAAGCAGAAGCTATGCATTTCATGTCATGGGTAATCCTAAAATGCAGTTTCTACATGTTAGAAGTAAGATAAAATCCTGTGTGTGAGGAAAGGGTTTCAGATTGTTGCTTTGTTTTATTTTTTCTTTCAAGGTAGGGTCTCACTCTAGCCCAGGCTGACCTGAAATTCACTACATAGTCTCAGGGTGGCCTCGAACTCATGGCAATCCTTCTATCTCTGCCTCCCGAGTGCTGGGATGAAAGGCATGTGCCACCACACCCAGCTGTAGATTGTTGCTTTTTTTTCTTTTTAAAACAAAGGGTTATAACTCTTCAATCTAATTATTCAGTACAGGTAACACTTTATTGCAAGTATCAGTCACTTCATAGGCATGGGATAAATAGCAGGGGGATAGGCTGGACTATAACCACTACTCACAGGATTTAAAATAATAATATGTTAAACATTTCTACTGATTTCACATTAATAAGGCAAAGGGAACGCAAGTATACAAGTATTCATATGTAGATACAACTTTTAAAAAAGGTGTTACTGGTAGGGCGTGGTAGCGCATGCCTTTCATCCCAGCACTGGGGAAACAGAGGTAGGAGGACTGCTGTGAGTTCGAGGCCACCCTGAGACTACGTAGTGTATTTCAAATCAGCGTGGGCTATAGTGAGACCCTACCTTGAAAAACAAAAACAAAAACAATAAAAAAAGCTGTTACTAAATTAAAAAGTTAAAGTAAGTGTAAAATTCCAGAAAACATACACTACATATAAAATAGAAAATTAACTAAATTTTAAAAATACAAATTATATATATATATATATATATATATATATATATATATACACACACACACACATACATACATATTAAATAAATTAACATTCAGACTTACCGTAATAGAAGTTCTTTGGGAAGTTTTTTATTGATCACAGCTTCATCACTATTTGAGAACATCTGTAAAAGCAAAACCATTGTGTGTTACTTAACATTTTATCATGTTCAAGCAACATTTTCGTGGTAATTTTCTTGAGAGAGGGGTAAAAACATATGGTGTGTTTTATAAGTCTGAACTGTATTAAATGGATGCATAAAAAATGTCTTTAAGGCATTCAATTAATCCTTTTTTTTTTTCTTTTCTTTCTGAGAAGGTTTCATTGTAAAGTATCCCAGGCTGGCCTCAATCCTGCTAATTAGCTGAGGATGTCCCCCACCCAAGAGCTGGGATTACAGGTGTATCCCAGTATGCTTAATTTTAATGGCCTCCTCCTTTTTAAAAAACATTTTTTATTTATTTGTGGCAGAGAGACATTGAGAGAAGAGAGACAGAGAGAATGGGCATGCCATAGCCTCTAGCCACCGCAAAGGAACTCTAGATGCATGTGCCACTCTGTGCATCTGGCTTTATGTGGGTTCAGGGGAACTGAATTTGGATCATTAGGCTCTGCAGGCAAGCACCTTAACTGCTGAGCCATCTTTCCAGCCCTTCCCCCTCCTTTATGTTGAGACATGATCTCATATAGCCCAGGCTGGTCTCAAACTCCTGATCATACTCTTAGCCTACCCAGTGCTGAGATTACTGGTGTGTGTCACCACACCCAGTTTAATTCTATCTGTTGAGGCAAATAATGAATTGCAGCCAAAAGAATGATCATATGTGTCAGTACTGTTTTAAGTACCTGTCATGTATTAATGTTTTTAATTTCTACATCATCCTTAATATCTTTATAGATAAGGAAACAAAGTAACAAAAACTTTATGGCTATTATTACAGACTATTTGTAAATGCCATTAAGATAAGAAGACTGTAACCAAGTGTGGTGGCTCATGCCTACAACTCCAGCAACTTGGAGGTGGCAGCGGAATTGCCATTAATTCAAGACATACCTGGACTACACAGGGAGACCCTAGCCTTGGAGTTCCCTAACCTTGGCTCATATTTACTTTATCAAGGAGATTCTCAGAGACCTGGACCAGGGCTAAAGAGGTGGTTCAGTGGCTAAAGGCGCTTGCTTGCAAAACCTAATGGTCTGGGTTTGATTACCCTGTACCTATGTACACAAAACAGCAATTGCATCTGGAGTTCATCTGCAGTGGCAAGAGGCCATAGTGTTCCACCCTGCCCTCCTTTGCTTGCAAATAAAACTTTTTAAAAAGAAACCTGGAATAGTATAATTCTCTTCTGCGTCTTATATTTCATGTACAAAACTGGTGTTTTTTAAAAAGACATTTATTTACTTGAGAGAGAGAAAGAGAGAGAGAGAGAGAGGGAGAGAATGGGTGCATCAGGGCCTTCAGCCACTGTAAATGAATTTCA
Source organism: Jaculus jaculus (assembly GCF_020740685.1). NCBI lineage: Eukaryota > Metazoa > Chordata > Mammalia > Rodentia > Dipodidae > Jaculus > Jaculus jaculus. The sequence continues at coordinate 111,210,653 of NC_059110.1, forward strand.
GATGCATGCGCCCCTTTGTGCATCTGGCTTATGTGGGTCCTGGAGAATTGAACTAAGATCCTTTGGCTTTACAGGCAAATGCCTTAACTGCTAAGCCACCTCTCCAGCCCTGGTAAGCTTTTTAACATTTTATTTTTTATTTATTTGAGAGAGACAGAATGGGTGCACCAGGGCCTCTAGGCACTGCAAAGGAACTCCAGATGCATGTTCCACCTTGTAGATCTGACCGAACCTGGGTCCTTTGGCTTTGCAGGCAAATGCCTTAACCTCTAAGCCATCTCTTCAGCCCTGGTAATGCTTCTTATACCACAGCCATGAAAGCACTATTGACACATGCACGTGATCATTTAACAAGTTAATCAAATTATTCGCAATGGTACTTTTCAATAGCTACTATTTTTGTCAGAAAGGTGGTATGAAGACTTCTGGTTAAGATGGCGGCATAGGTACCACGCCAAAGCAGCCTAGGGGGGGAAAAAAACAAAAAAATCCCCAGCAAAATACACACTTTTACTAAAAAGTGAGGTGTATAGGAAATTGAAACAGCGGCAGTGGAGAAGTAGGAGAGATCCAGAGCATCCAGAGCCCGCACTGGCCGGCAGAAGCGGCTCTGGCAGGTGCCGGGACCGCAGTGGTGGCGTGCCAGCAGGCTCGGCTTGAGCGGCAGGAAAAGCCAAGTGAGGGGATTTTCCACTCACATGGAGCTCTCCACAAACTCAAGAAACGTGAGGGGAGAGCGGCAGTGAACAACGGAGGAGCAGACCCTGAGGTAGAAGAACGTGTGGAACAGCGAGAGAACTAGAGCAGCATCGGCTCCTCTCCTCCCCCACCACCTGTGTCCAGCTCCAGCGAACAGAGCAGCGGTCCAGGGGCCCGGCCACGCCAACTTGAACCAACAGCGGGACCCAAGCAGGAGCAACATAACTGAGACCAAAATCATCCCCAAAGGTAACTGGGATTACATCAGGTCAGTATCTGCCTAATAAACCTGGTATATAGGCCTGAACCAGAAAGGTGACATGAATCTAAGCTTGTCTAGCATAGCTGTACAGAAAAACAAATACCTAAACCCAATTATAATATAAGTTCAGTAAAAAGAGCAAATACAAATCACCAATGCCAAGAGATTTCTATTCAGTTCCTGCTATGAAGTACTCATGTTAATTGCCAGGTGTGGTGATGAGCCACTGTCATCCCAGGACTTGGAAGGAGGGTGGCCATTTTTGAGGCCTCCCTGGACTACACAGCAAGATCCTATCTAAAAAAGAAAAAAAGGACTGAAGAGATAGCTCTGTAGTTAAAGGAACTTCCTTGAAAAGCCTGACAGCCTAGATTCAATTCCTTCTTAGTTATGCCACGTAAAAAGCCAGGCATACAAAGTGGCACATGTAGTCTGGAGCTCATTTGCAGAGGCAGGAGGCCATGGCCTGCCCATACTCATTCTCATTAATTTTCTTTCTCTCTCTCCCTTCACTCCAAATAAATTTATTTATTTGCAAGCAGAGAGAAAGAGAGAGAATGGAGGCACCAGGACCTCTTGCCACTGCAATTGAACTCCAGATGCATGTGCAACCTTATTTATCTGGCTTTACATGGGTACTAGGGAATAGAACCCAGGCTGCAGGCTTTGCAAACAAGCATTTTTAATCACTGAACCATCTCCCTAGCCCCAAGAAATAAATATTCAAAAAAGAAAATGATCATCTCAGCTGGTTAATTCTAAATATACTTTTTTTTCATGATAAAAAAGAAGGAAACGAAAAAAGAATTCATGTAATAACTATTACTAAATAGCCTGCAACTCTTGGGTACTTTTCTAAGCAATGAGATACAAACTGAATATGCTATCTTTGCCTTACAGAAGCTCTTGCTCCACAATGAAGAAAACAGAAATAAGCAAAACAATTTACCAAGAGACTAGGTAAAAAGATGCATATGAAAACAAAGGGTATACCAATTTATTCAGCCTGCAAGTACACCTTAACTGGAGGTTTTGTTTGTTTGAGATAGGGTTATTTTATAGTCCAAAATGGTCTGAAACCTGGACTAGAGAGATCTTACCTCACAAAAAAAAAAAAAAATTATCCCATATCAAAATTATATTAGTTAGTAGCAGGAAGCTGTTTTGTGTTTGACTCTCCAATCAGTTTTCAAATCCCAGTTTAGGGGTCTTGGGATACAGCTCAGTAGAGGCACACTTGCCTAGCATACATGTGACCCTGGTCCAATTTCCAGCCTCACAAAACAAACATAAAGACAGACAAATTAAAATTCCAGGTAGGCATTTCTGGAGATTAGTTAACCAATATAATGAATTGAAGTACAGAGCACCCAAACAAGAATATGAAACAGCCGGGCGTGGTGGCACATGCCTTTAGTCCCAGCACTCGGAAGGCAGAGTTGGAGGATCACCATGAGTTCAAGGCCACTCTGAGATGCGGCTGTTTTTCTTTTGGTTTCTTTCTTTTGAGTTTCTACTTAGAGCGTGCACACATGTATGGGTGCACCAGGACCTCTTGCGGCAGATGAACTCTAGTCGCATGCGCCACTTTGTGCATCTGGCTTCACATGGACGCTGGAGAACCAAACTCAGGCCAGCAGACTTGCAAGCACGTGTTTTTAATCACTGAGCCCTCTCTCCAGCCCTAATGGTGCATTTCATAATTTGTATTCTTCATCCCAGGTTATCTTCCATTTGCTATTACCTAGGATGGCCTTAGCTTGTGTGTCTACTTCCTGAGCACTGGGATTACAGGCATGCACCACCACATGGGTTATTGCAGTCTGAGTATTAAACTTAGGGCTTTAAACCTGCGAAGCACTGTATCAGTTGGGCTATATCCTAAGCTCCTGAAAGTTGTATTTGATTTTTAAAAATTTTTATTTATCTAAGAGAGAGAGAATGAGCACACCAAGGCCTCTAGCTACTGCAAACAAACTCCAGACACATACACCACCTTCTGCATTTGGCTTTCATGGGACCTGGAGAATCGAACCTGGGTCCTTAGGCTTCACAGGCAAGCACTTTAACCACTAAGTCATCTCTCCAGCCCTTTTGTTTTGTTTCTATCGAGGTTGGGTCTCACTCCAGCTCAGGTTGACCTGTAACTCACTCTGTACTCTGTAGTTCCAGACTGGCTTGGAGCTCACAGGAATCCTTATACCTCTACTGGGATTAAAGGCATGTGTCATCATGCCTGACAGATTCAATTAAAAAAATTTTTAATACAATTTATTTATTTAAGAGAGAGTAAGAGAGAACGGGTACACCAAAGCCTCTAGTCACTGCAAATGAACTCCAGATGCATGCACCACCTTGTGCATCTGCCTTATATGGGTCCTGGGGAATTGAACCTGGGTCCTTTGGCTTTGCAGGCAAACACCTTAACCACTAAGCTATCTCTCCATACCCCTGATTTGATTTCTATATAGTAAAGTATAATCACTGCCAGGTATTCCATGAAGCTTTTCCTCTCCTAGGTGGATGCTGTCACTATCACTTCTCCTACAAAACTTTAAAGCACCCCAAAGCTCAGAACAGTTTGAGCTGGCAAGGTAACCTGTATATCAGAAAAAGGAAAAGGATTTTGTCTGTTTAGTCCACCGCAATATAGTCAGCAACCCACAGTGCACAGAAACTGCTGAATCAATGGATGTTATTATACCTTAGGGGTCTGGAAGTACTCTAATCCCTCTTTTTGACTGTAAATTCTCAGTAGGATTTTATGGCCTTTTCATTTTGTGCCTCTAATACAGTCCCTTGCAAAAGCCACAGAGTAACTAAGACGAACAATGTCAGCACAGCCAACAGGTTGTGTATCATTTAAGACAGAACATTGAAAACATTTGAAGAAACAATGAAAAAGAATTGCAGGTTTTAGAATCAGCAACATTAATGATGGAGGACTGGAGAGATGGCTTAGCAGTTTAGGCACTTTCCTGTGAACCCTAAGCTCCTAGGCTTGATTCCCCAGTACCCATGTAAGTCAGATGCACAAGATGGTGCATGCATCTGGAATTCATCTGCAGTGGCTTGAGGCCCTGGTGTGCCCATTCTCCCCCTCCTTCTCTCTAATAAACAAACAAACAAACATACAAGCAAACATAAATTTAAAAAATTCTTTTAAAATTAGTGATGGCTAAGTATAAAATCCTTTAGATCATTTGTATGATTTTTTAGGGTTTTCTGAGGATGGTTGCATCAGGTGTTTAGCCACTGTAAATGAACTCCAGATGCATGTGCCACCATATGCATCTGGCTTACATGGGTACTGGGGATTCGAACCTGGGTCCTTAGTCTTCACAGGCAAGCACCTTAACCACTAAGATATCTGCCCAAACCTCAACATGTTCTTAAAGAACAAGACGATACCAAGAATAATTTGACATCTTTGGAGAAGCACAATGAGATTCGTAATCTTTGTTAAAATTTAAAATAAATTTCTATGCATCTTTTATTTCTTTTCCTTTTTTTTTTTTCAAGGTAGGATCTATCTCTAGTCCCAGACTAGCCTCAAACTCGTGGTGGGTTCTGTGGAATCAAACCTGGGTCCTTAGGCATCACAGACAAGTGCCTCAATTGCTAAGGCATCTCTCGAGCCTGTTTTAGTTTTTTTTTTTTTTTTTCCTTTGGTTTTTCAAGATAGGATCTCACCCTAGCCCAGGCTAACATGGATTTCACTATATATTCTCAGGGTGACCTCAGGATGATCCTCCTACCTCTGCCTTGCAAGTTCTGAGATTAAAGGTGTTTGCCACCATGCCTGGCTTAAATGTATAGCCCGGACTAGCCTCAAACTTCTGATCCTCCTACCTCTGCCTCTTCAGCAATATCCTACTGGTATGCACCACCACAGCCAATGGGCCAGTTTTTTGTTTTTGTTTTTGTTTTTTTTTTTAAGCAGGGTCTCATTTTAGCCCAGCCTGTCTTGAAACTATGTAGCCCAGGCTGTCCTTGAATTCACAGTAATCCTACCTCAGCTTCTCAACTTATGCAAAATTTTGAGGTTCAGGAGAGATCTCAGAAGTGTGGACCCCAACTTTTGGGCTCTTATCCTATTTTAACAAAGAATTGATAAAACACTCAAAGAATTAAGTTTATTTAAGAAAAAACATGAAGCTGGGCATGGTGGCGCTCGCCTTTAATCCCAGCACTTGGGAGGCAGAGGTAGGAGGATCATCGTCAGTTCGAGGCCACCCTGAGACTACACAGTGAATTCCAGGTCAGCCTGAGCTAGAGCAAAACCCTACCTCAAAAAAAAAAAAAAAAAAGAAAGAACACAAATTATGATGTTTACTGGTGGGAGGATGAAAATCCGGGGAGAAGACTAACTGCAAGACTCAAGGCAGAGGATAAGCCTCTTCCTGCCCCACTGGAAGGCCTGAAGGAGGGAAGCTCCACCATGGAGAAATAAATGTCCAGGGGTGAAAGGGCTCTGGAGCAGGCATAGACACCCACCCATGGAAGGCAAACCATAAGAACCAAAAGATTCCCTTCACATAAATAAAAGAGATCATTAGGAAATACCGAAGGATGCAGAAACCAAAGAAAAACCATACACAGAACCAGGGTGAGAAAGTACCCTGAAGCCTGACACAGATAGAAGGGAAGCAGAAAAATACCTGGGCTGAGAAGTGCTCTCCCCTTCCCAGCCAGGCTGGGAAGGAGTTCTGGCATTAAGGATTTTTTTTTTCAAGGTAGGGTCTCACTCTAGCCCAGGCTGACCTGGAATTTACTATGTAGTCTTAGGCTGGCTGAGTGTTGGATTAAAGGCATGTGTCACCACACCTGGCAGTGTTTGGTTTGTTTGTTTGTTTTCAGTTTGCTAGGCATAGTGGTACACACCTGTAATCTCGGCACTTATGAGGCAGAGGCAGGAAGATTGCCACAAGTTTGAGGCTAGCGCTGCACTGCAGTAAGAGTTCCAGGGCTGGAGAGATGGCTCAGTGATTAAACGCATATGCTTGCCAAGCCTGACTGACCTAGTTCAGTTCCCCAGGACCCACATAAAGCCAGAGGGACTAAGTGGCACATGTGTCTAGAGTTCATCTGCAGTGACAGGAAGCCCTGGCATGCCCATACACACTCTATCTGCTTCTTTCTCTCTGTCTCTTTCTCAAATAAATGATTTTTTTTTGTTTGTTTGTTTGTTTGAGGTAGGGTCTTGCTCTAGCCCAGGCTGACCTGGAATTTAGACTCAGGGTGGCCTTGAACTCATGACAATCCTCCTACCTCTACCTACCAAGTGCTGGGATGAAAGGCGTGCAGTACCATACCCAGCAATAATTGTTTTTGAAAGGAGTTCTAGGCCAGCCTGGGTTACAGAGAAAGACTTTGTGTATCAAAAAAAAAAAAAAAAAAAAAAGGTTGGGCTGGAGGGATGGCTTAGCGGTTAGGGCCTTGCCTGCGAAGCCTAAGGATCCAGGTTCAATTCTCTAGATCCCATGTAAGCCAGATGCACATGATGGCGCATGCATCTGGAGTTCATCTGCAGTGGCCAGAGGCCCTGGAGCACCCATCCTCTCTCCTTCTCTCTCTAATAAGTAAATAAAAATAAAACAAAGAAGCTACAAGAGATGTGGCTCAGTGCTTACCTGGCATGCTCAAGGGCTGTGGTTCCAGGTTTCATTCTCCATACCACAAAAACAAACAAGCAAACAAACCAAGCCCATGCCCCAAAAGTTGTAAGGCACAGACTGTAGCTCAAGAGATTGGCTTGCTGAGCATGTGTGAGATCCAAACCCAAGCATTCTACTACCAACAGAGCACTGCCAGCTCAGCAAATGCTTTGTCACTGATAGGTATGATTTCTAGAAGAACTTGATCTCTAATCTCTGAATCTGTCCTGTGAAAATTTGGCTGCAGAGCCAGTTCAGTGACATTGTCTTAATGGCACCTCAGCCAGAGGTGGAGCCAAACGGAATTATTGTATTGTATCCAAACTTTCCAGAAAGAGCAATCTGGACCACCACAGATCCTTCCTCTCTTTACCTGCCTGAATCCTACTCACTGGTCAGTAAGTCCTCTTCTGCTAAAGAGTACTACTAATGCCATTTGTAATACAATTTTTTATTTGTGTGCACATGTATGTGCATATGGGTGCATACGTGTGCCACGGTGCACATGTAGAGGATAACCTTGAGATCTGTGCTCTCCCTCCACTTTCCAGACAGGCTCTCTGGCCAGGTGTTGTAGTCAGGTTCACTCTGCAGACAGAAATCACCTTACCAAGAACAGCTTGTGGGGAAAAAAAAAAGGTTTATTTTGGCTTATAGGCTCAAGGGGAAGCTCCACAATGACAGGGGAAAACGATGATATGAGCAGAGGGTGGACATCAGCCCCTGGCCAACATTAGATGGACAACAGGAACAGAAGAGTGTGCCAAACACTGGCAAGGGGAAACTGGCTATAACACCCATAAGACCACCCCCAATAATACACTGCCTCCAGGAGGCATTAATTCCTAAATCTCTATCAGCTGGGAACTTAGCATTCAGAACATGTAAGTTTATGGGGGACACCTGAATCAAACAACCACATTCCGCCCCTGACCCCATAAACTGATAACCTTCCATGATGTAAAATGCAACATATTCAGAGCCGGACATGGTAGCACATGCCTTTAATCCTAGCACTCGGGAAGCAGAGGTAGGAGGATAACCATGAGCTCGAGGCCACCCTTAGACTACATAGTGAATTCTAGGTCAGCCAGGGCCAGGGTGAGACCCTACCTAGAGGAAAAAAAAAAAAAAAAAAAAAGCACTTGAGATGACTCAGAAGGCTCCGTGGTGCTGAGAAGAAGTGACAAAGGAGTGCTCAGCATTGAAACATCTCTAGCACATCTTCCAAGGCTCAGGGCTCATTGCGGAAGAGGTGGCGGAAAGAATGTAAGGGCCAAAGGAAGGGCAGGACTCCTAACATGCTCACAAAATGGCCTGGATATCCATGACCTCACAGTGCCTGACACTACCTACCCAAGACCACCATAATAGGAGGAAAGGATCATGACATGAAAATAAAAAAGAGGGCGGCAGGGCTGGAGAGATGGCTTAGCGGTTAAATGCTTGCCTGTGAAGCCGAAGGACCCTGGTTCGAGGCTCGATTCCCTAGGACCCACGTTAGCCAGATGCACAAGGGGGCGCATGCGTCTGGAGTTTGTTTGCAGTGGCCAGAGGCCCTGGTGTGCCCATTCTCCCTCTTTCTCTCTCTGTCACTTTCAAGTAACTAAATAAGAATTTTAAAATATTTAAAAAGAGAGGGCAGCGGTGGCACAAAGACGGCTGTCCACGGGGGGTGGGGGAGGCTCCGCAGCATCATGGGCGCTGAAAGGGTTAATCCAGCAATTCACCGGTGCAAGTGAATGTGTAGGGAAACATATGCTTGAAGCTTGCAATAATCTGGAGATGGCAGTCACTATGTTTTTGTATGGTGGAGGAAGTGCTGAAGAGCCCAGGACAAGTTCAGCAGTGTCTCTATGGTCAGACCACATGCAGAAGTACATGCCCCAACTCCTCAAAAGCAGGAAATATTGGTGGAACCAGAACCTTTGTGTGGTGCTCCTAAGAGACAAAGATCTGCGCGTTCAATATTTGATGGTTTCCGAGACTTTCAAACTGAAACTATTAGGCAAGCACAGGAATTAAGAAATGGAGGAGCAATACATAAAAAATTGACCACCCTCGCAGATCTATTCTGGCCACCCATTGACTTGATGCACAAAGGCAGCTTTGAAACAGCCACAGAGTGTGGCCAGATGCAGAATAAGTGGCCGATGATACACATTCAAAATGTACAAGACTTTGCATACCAGTGTCTCAACCGTTATGTATGGAGCAATGAAGCTGTGAAGAACATTATTTGGGAAAATTTCGTTTTCTGGCAGGTTTATCACGACAGTGAAGAAGGTCAGAGATATATACAGTTTTATAAACTAGGGGATTTCCCCTATGTTTCCATCTTGGACCCACGAACAGGTCAGAAGCTAGTAGAATGGCACTAATTGGATGCATCTTCTTTCTTGGACCAAGTGACAGGATTTCTGGGTGAGCCTGGGCAACTGGATGGTCTTTCTAGTACCCACCCCCCAAAGTGTGCCCGATCTAGATGGAGAGATGGCTTAGCAGTTACGGAGCTTGCCAACAAAGCTAAAGGACCCAGGTTCAACTCCCCAGCATCCATGGAAAGCCTTACAGATACAAGTGAAGACAGCCAGCTAGAAAAAAAGAAATATAATAGGTTGATATTGTATATATGTAAGTACAATGATTGTTATGGGGAGGTAATATGGAGAATGGAATTTCAAAGGAGAAAGTGTGGGGGGGGATTAACATGGGATTTTTTTATGATCACGGAAAATGCTAATAAAAATTAAAAAAAAAAAAGAAACTATATGAGGCAGACAAACTTTGGCATAAAAAAAAGGCAATATACAGGGCTAGAGAGATGGCTTAGCAGTTACGGCACTTGCCTGCAAAGCCTAACGACTAGAGTCTAATTCCCAGTACCTACATAAAGGCAGATGCACCAAGTGGCATGCGTATGGGGTTTGTTTGCAATGGATGGAGGTCCTGGGGTGCCAATTCTCTCTCCCCTTGAAAGTAATAACTAAAATAAGTAAATAAATTAAAAAAAATGTTGTTTGAAAAGCAAAAAAAAAAAAGAAAGAAATATACAAGCATATACTGGTTGTCGTATTTAAATTTTCTTACAAAGAATTTCCATTTTCCAGTTACAAGAGCTATTTTCATGATTTGTTATCGTCCAAATGACTGTATTGCACCACGGGGTGTCCTAGCCTGAGACAGTTTTCTTCATCGTTACTTCATTAATAGTCATTAAGTTCCACCATCTAATCCTGGTGAGCATATTTTGAGTATGATTGGAAGGTGCTTTCTGGTTTTGCCTGTGCAACATAGCAGTTCTTTTGGCTGTATTGTCTAAGTCCATGGTGATCTGTAGGAAGGTAGGTGTTCAATACTCACACAGTACAGGCTTGTAATTACAAACCTCTGTGGTTATTGAATGTCCTATGTGCTTAAAGCATACTTATATGTCCTAGTGGGAGAAGAAAAACCTGCAGCTGAGAGTTGCCAACCATGTTCTTTTGGTTTGAAATAGTGATTTTTTTTTTTTTTTTTTGCCTCTGGTTGGAATAATCTCTAAAAGGCTCTGGTAACTGATTGAACTTAATTTTTCATGCTGTTTTGTTTTAGAAAATATCAAAACTGAAAGTCTCTGAGAGGAAGACCTCTAAACTCAGTTCCTAAGACAACAAGTAGTAGGGGCTATGGAGCTTACAGTCATCTTCAGATATGGTGAAGGAAGGTCTTCTGCCACAAAAGCCACATTCAATTTGCAGTTGGTGGAAGCTTCTTCCAGCGTCATTTAGGAGAGGCCATCCTGAATCTCTGTATAATACCACTACTTACCAGCTTCATTATATGCTCAGTTTTCCATCGACCTTTAGAGTCCTCTGACAGGGTAATAGTGATTTGGTGGCATAATCAGGACTGACCAGTTACAAAACCATAAATATAGAATGATTATTTAGTCATACTTGAAGATTACTCTCTTGGAAACTAGGAGACTTAAAGGAAAAGATTCTGTGTGTTGCTAGTATACAGTTATATGGTTTTTAGTAGTTGGATTTTTTTTTTTTTTTTCCGAGGTAGGGTCTCACTCTAGCCCAGGCTGACCTGGAATTCACTATGTAGTCTCAGGCTGGTCTCAAACTCATAGCAATCCTCCATACTGGGATTAAAGGCGTGCGCCATCATGCCCGGCCCAATAGTTGGATTCTGAGGGAACCTACCTAAAGAATGGGTTATGTATTTCCTCAAGGAAATCATAGGAAATTTTGTTCTTCAGTGAATCCTTTTGAATTAATGTTCTTACATTTTTTTTCCTAAGTCTCTGTAAGTGGTTATGTGTAAGTATATAACTGTAAATATTTATAAATATATTTGTATAATTACAAAAAAATAAAAGAGAGACTGATTGAGAGGGGGAGGGGATATGATGGAGAGTAGAGTTTCAAAGAGGAAAGTGGGGGGAGGGAGGGAATTACCATGGATTATTGTTTACAATTATGGAAAATGTCAATTAAAAAAAATACTTAGTAGCAGAGGCCAGTAAGTTGAAAAGGAGACATAAAGGGTGGAGAAAGGAAGGGAGGAGGATACTTAATAGGTTGATATTGTATATATGTAATTACAATGATTGTAATGGGGAGGTAATATGATTGAGAATGGAATTTCAAACGGGAAAGTGTGGGGGTGGGGAGGGAGGGAATTACCATGGGATATATTTTATAATCATGGAAAATGTTAATAAAAATTTAAAAAAAAAATACAATGCATTCAGTCCAATTTAAAAGTCCCCATGGTTTTTTTTTTTTTAAATCAATCCTAATGATGTTTAAACATCCCCATAACCTAAAGTCTTTTAACTGAGCCATAATACCAAAAAATTCCCCAAAAACCCACAATGGCACAGAATAAACACACTGTAAAAGATGGCATTGGGCACAGCGAAGAAATATTCAACCAATACAATATTTAAACAGGGCAAACATCAAACTCTGTAGCTCCAAGTGCAACAACTCTACTCAGTGACAAGCCTCCAAGTCTGATGATTCTAACCAGCAACAAGTCTGTAGTTCCAGTTCTGCCCCTCCAGCTAGGCTACTCACAGTCCTGGAAAATTTCATCTGGGGCCGGCAGCTCTCCTTAAGCAGCCATCTTGTGGTCCTGGCATCTCCACTGGGTCTCTACTGCAACCCATGGCCCATCCTCATGGCTCCATCAGGTCTCCATGCAGGAGGCATCCAGCAAACCTGCTTCACACAGCCTATGGCCGTTTCCAAAACACAAGACTGTGCTAAAAATTCAATGACCCTCTCCTTTCATTTCTACACTCCATAATACCAAATGGGATGCCAATTTATTAATCCAGGAGAGAATAAAGCAGACTGTGAAGAACAGGACACTCCTTCAATATTCAGGCCCCTTCAAAAGAGTCTACATTCTTTCTGTTGTCACAATGCAGGTCAACTAGCCCAATCTCAATGATTGTAATCTCATATAATTGCAGCTGAACAGGCAACAGTTTTGCCCCAAAGATTTCTTGTTCGTTCGTTCTTTTCTTTTTTTCTTTTTTGTGCCATATCCCTCTGCTCACACCAGTCCATTTCTACGCAAAGCAACCCTGCACAACGTCTCAGAACACGGGCATAACAGCAAGCCTCTCACATAAACTGCATCTAGCCCAGCCCAGACAATCTCTTTCTGACCCCCATAAGCCAAACCTCACAGTCCATATAGTTCTTACTGCATAATAGTCCATCAAGCTGTACGTAGAGCACTGCAAGGCGTCTCTTAGGCCAAGGTTTCAAATCCTTCCACATTCCTCTAGAAAATCAGCTCCAGAAGGCCACAGCCACACAGTCAGTGTCTAGCAGCAATGCCACTCTCAGTACCAACATCACTGCTGCAGTCAGGTTCACACTGCTACCAGAAATCACCAAACCAAGAGCAGCTTGTGGGGAAAGAAAGATTTATTTTGGCTTCCAGACTCAAGGGGAAGCTCCTTCATGGCAGAGGAAAACAGTGGCATGAGTAGAGGGTGGACATCACCCCCCAGCCAACATAAGGTGAACAGGAACAGGAGAGTGTGCCAAACACTGCAAAGGGGAAACTGCCTATAATACCCATAAGCCTGCCCCTAATACACTGCCTCAAGAAGGCATTAATTCCCAAATCTCCATCAGCTGGGAACTTAGCATTCAGAACACATAAGTTTATGTGGGACACCTAAATCAAACCAGCCAGCACGAGAACACAAGAGTCTAGCAGGCCCATGAGCTCTGGGTGTGAATTCTCTAGGTCTGGCCTCCCACTGTCACGGCTGCTTTGGGATCACAGAATTATGCTTCACTTTGTGTTCAGCTTTACAAGTAAGCATCCTTAACTGTTTAGCTATCTCCCCAGACTACTGGCATTTTTAAAAATTTTTACTTATTTATGTGCAAGCAGAGAGAGAGAGAATGAATATTGGTATGCCAGAGCCTTTACCTCATGCAAACTCCAGATGCATGTGCCACTTTGTACAACTGGCTTAACATCTGGGTACTGGGGAATTGAAGCCAGGTCCCTGGGCTTTGCAGGCAAGAGCCTTACCCAGTGAGCCATCTCTCCAGCCCCACTGCCCATTATTTTATTTTAGTTGTCTTTTTATTTACATTTATTTATTATTATTTTTATTTATTTATTTATTTTTGGTTTTTCAAGGTAGAGTCTCACTGTAACCCAGTCTGACCTGGAATTCACTATGGAGTCTCAGGATGGCTTTGAACTCACAGTGATCCTCCTACCTCTGCCTCCCAGTGCTGGGATTAAAGGCGTGCGCCATCACACCCAGCAGTTGTTTTCTTTTTAATGAGATACTGTGTTCTTTATACATTTTAGAGATAAGACTATCCAAAAGCTCTCATTTTTGACTGCAAATACTTTATCCCATCAAGTTAGACTGCTCCTTCTGTTACCTGTCTGGCCTTTAACTTGTGGGAATCTTCTTGCCTGTTCCTCCCCAGTGCTGAGAGTAAAGGCCTGTGCTACCACATCAGGCTTTTGTTTTCACTTGACACAAGTTTTCCCTATATAGCTCAAGGTGGCCTCAAACTCAGGATCTTCTTGCCTCTAGCTCCAAAGCACTGAGATCACAGGTTTGCACCACCATGCCTAGTCTTTTACTTCTTCTTTTTAATAAGATGTCACTTTTCTACCTCATTTGAGATAGCATTTCTCTGGATCTTGATCTGTTGGGTTTCTGGCTGTGCTTGCTCAGGGCCTCCAGGGATTCTCCTTTCTCCACCTCCCATCTCACTGTCACTGTGCCAGGATTGCAGAAGCCACCAAAGCTTCTGGCTATTTGTACGAAGTTTGAGGCTAAAACTTGCATACTCAGGCTTGAGTGGTAAGCACTTGATCCACTGAGCCATCTCCCAAGCCCCTTCTATTCTTCGTATGTGCGTGTATGCACACATGCACATATGTGTAAGGTACACGTGCATGTGAAAATCAGAAGACAGTCTTAGGTGTGGTTCCTGGGGCACCATTCACTCTCTTGTTATTGTTGTTTGAGACAGGGTCTCCCTCTAGCCCAGGCTGACCTGGAATTCACTCTGTAGTCTGAGAGTAGCCTCAAACTCATGGCAAGCCTCCTACCTCTGCCTCCTAAGGGCTAGGATTAAAGGCATATGCCACCATACCCAAATTGGCCAATTTTTAAACATATCTATTTCAGTTTATTTTAGAATTTATTTGCAAGCAGAGAGAGAGAGAAATAGAGAAAGGAGAGACAGACAGGGAATATGTGCTCCAGAGCCCACAGCAGCTGCAAACAAAACCCAGATGCATGTGCCACTTGTATATCTGGCTTTATGTGGGTACTGGGGAATTGAACCCAGGTCATTAGGCTTTGCAAGCAAGCACGTAACCACTCAGCCATCTCTCCAGCCCCTAAACATGTATATATTAAAATATTTTTCCTAGTGGTTGCTCTAGTAATTTCTTTTTTGCTGTGTGTAGAAAGTGGCGGGTGTGTGAATGAGATGAGGTGTGTGTGCAATGTGGCACCTGAAAGATATGCTTTCCTGTGGCTGGGTGCACTCGCCTGTGGGGCCAGCACGAATGTCAGCTGTCCAGCTCTGTTGCTCTTCTGCCAGTTTTTTTTTTTTTTTTGTCTTCTTTTTAAAAATATTTATTTAGGGCTGGAGAGATGGTTTAGTGGTTAAGCGCTTGCCTGTGAAGCCCAAGGACCCTGGTTCGAGGCTCGGTTCCCCAGGTCCCACGTTAGCCAGATGCACAAGGGGGTGCACGCATCTGGAGTTCGTTTGCAGAGGCTGGAAGCCCTGGCATGCCCATTCTCTCTCTCTCCCTCTATCTGTCTTTCTCTCTGTGTCTGTCGCTCTCAAATAAATAAATAAAAAATTTAAAAAAAAATTTATTTATTTGCAAGCGGAGAGAGAAGAGAGAGAGAGAGCAAGAGAGAATGGGCATGCCAGGGTCTCAAGTCACTGCAAACATACTCCAGATCCATGAGTCACTTTGTGATCTGGCTTTATGTGGGTACTGGGGACTCAAACCTGGGTCATTAGGCTTTATAGTCAAATGCCTGAAGCACTGAGCCATCTGTCCATCCCATGCTCTGGTAATTTCAATATGTAACCTAGCTTGCTACAATCTACTTCAGATTGCTACTAATTTAGTTCCTGTAAAACACAGAAACTATACTAACAATAGAACTCAACTTTTTCCTTTCTCTTTTTTGCTATTATTATACATTACATATTTATGATAAGCCCAAAATTATAGTTCTGAATTATGTAAATGTCTAATTCAGTTAAGATAATAAAGGAATGATTTATTTATAGATTTTATATTTACCTCAACAATTAACATTTACAGTATTTTTTTTTAAGTTGCCATCTGGTACCATATATCCTTTTAGCTTGAAAAGCCTTTAATAGTTCATGTAAGGCAGATCTGCTCACAAAAAATTGTTTCAGTGCTTTCTTACTGAGAATACTTTTTATTTTTCCTCAATTTTTATTAGCAGTTTTTATTAATTTTGCTGTGTGCAGAAAATGGCGGGTGTGTGAATGAGATGAGGTGTGTGTGCAATGTGGCACCTGAAAGATATGCTTTCCTGTGGCTGGTTGCACTCGCCTGTGGGGCCAGCACGAATGTCAGCTGTCCAGCTCTGTTGCTCTTCTGTAAGTTTTTTTTTTTTTTTTTGGTCTTCTTTTAAAAATTTTATTTATTTGCAAGCAGAGAGAGAGAAGAGAGGCAGAGAATGGATGTTCCACGACCTCCAGATCTCCAGTCACGGTAAATGAACTCCAGATGCATTTACCATTTCGTGCATCTGTCTTTAGAGTCACAGTCTCTTATTAACGGTGGAGCTTGCTGAGCTTTGGGGATTCTCAGGTCTCTGTTCCCCTATGTGACCGGGGATACACATGGGTGTGGTCGTGCCCAACTATTTATATGGGTCCTAGGGTTGAACTCCCAGCTATCTCTCAGGTCTCCCCAGACCTTCATGTTTGTATAAGAAGTGCTCTTAACTGCTAAGCCATCTTTCTAGCCCTAAGTTTCTTGTCTATATCTCAGAAGTGCTGGGGGACTGGAGAGATGGCTTAGTGGTTAACACACTTGCCTGTAAAGCCAAAGGACCCAGGTTCAATTCCCCAAGTAAGCCAGATGCACAAGCTGGTGCACGCATCTGGAGTTCATCTGCGTTGACTGGAGGTCCTAGCATAGCCATTCTCTCGATCTGCCTCTCTTTCTCTCAATAAATAAAAATTTAAAAATTTGCAACAGGGATGGAGAGATGGCTTAGCAGTTAAAGTGCTTGCCTGCAAAGCCAAAGGACCCAGGTTCAATTCCCCAGGACCCACGTAAGCCAGAAGCACCAGGGGGTGCATGCATCTGGAGTTCATTTACAGTGGCTGGACGCCCTAGCACACCCATTCATTCTCTCTCCCCTCCCCCCGCCTATTTCTCTCCCTCTCTCAAATAAATAAATAAAATAAATTTTAAAGATTCAAAATGGTTATTTAAAAAAAAAGAAGTGCTGGGATAACTGGCATGTGCCACCATGCCCAGGTTCTCCTCCCTTCTGAATGCCCTTCTGTAGGATAGAATCATGGCATTCCTGGTTATATTTAAAGGGACACAAAAACTGAGTAAGGAATGTCACTCAATTTTTTTTTCTGTTTGTTTTGTTTTGTTTTTGTTTAGACTTCTCAAGGTAGGGTGTCACTCTAGCCCATGCTGACCTGGAACTCACTTTGTATCTGCAGGCTGGCCTTGAACTCACTGTGATCCTTCTATCTCTGACTTCCAAGCGCTGGGATTAAAGGTGTGCGCCAAGGTAGGAGGATCACTGAGTTCAACGCCAGCCGGAGACTACACAGTGAATTTCAGGTCAGCCTGAGCTAGAGTAAGACCCTACCTTGAAAATGTATGCATGTTTTCTGTCACCTCCTAGCGCAGTAGGCAGTGTGTCAACCTCATAAAGGCATGTGTCTACATGCCTGGCAATTTCTTTTTTTTAAGACAAGATCTTCATCTGTAGTCCAGGTCAGCCATGAATTCACGTGCCTCAGTCTTTTACTAAAAATGTATTTCGGTTTTGCAGAAAAAAGAGAACCAAAAGGAGATACATGTGCATGTGTATGTCTTTGCATATCTACATAGCCACAACTCTATATCAAGAGACTTATTCTGGGAGTTAGTTTACAAAGATGGTGACATTCAGCTGAAATTCAAAGGTGCAGGAGCCCAGATTTCCAAGGGCAGGGGTAGAGGGATGCCTCAGCTCAAAGACCGAACTCTTCCTTCCTTCTTTCCTCTGCTCTACTGTCCCACTCAAGCCCTCAGCAGACTAGATGACTGCCCTCCCTGGTGAGGACACACAGCAGCCTACTGATTTGAATGCTTACACAAACGCCCTCACACACAAACCTAGAGATTATGTTAGCTACATCCCCTAGCCTTTTCCTCAATTTGTGAGACAGGGTCTCACCTACATTGCTCAGGCTGGTTTCCAACTTGTGATTCTCCTGACTCAGTCCCACAAGTACAAGGATTACAGATGTACATCACCATGCCCAACCAATACAAATAATTTTGACATGACATTCTTTTTAAAATTGTTCTGCCAGGCATGGTGGCTCATGCCTTTAATCACAGCACTTGGGGCAGAGATAGGAGGATCACCATGAGTTCAAGGCCACCCTGAGACTACATGGTGAATTCCAGATCAGCCTAGGCTAGAGCAGTCCATAACTTAAAAAAAAAAAACAAAAAACACTAAGCTGGGCATTGTGGCGCACACCTTTAATCCCAGCACTTGGCAGGCAGAGGCAGGAGGATCACACTGAGTTTAAGGCCACCCTGAGACTACATAGTGATTCCAGTTAAGCCTGGACTAGAGTGACACCCTACTTTGGGGGAAAAAGAAAATGTTCTTATGAGAAATCAAGTAACAGATTAATTTTTTTTTTGGGGGGGGGCACACCAGGGCCTCCAGCCAGTGCAAACAAACTCCAGATGCATGTGCCACCTTGTGCATCTGGCTTATGTGGGTCCTGGGGAATCAAACCTGGGTCTTACAACTATATTTTTTGTTTTGTTTTATTTTTGTTTTTCGAGGTAGGGTCTCACTCTAGCCCAGGCTGACCTGGAATTCACTATGTAGTTTCAGGGTGCCTTTGAACTCATGGCAATCCTCCTACCTCTGCCTCCCAAGTGCTGGGATTAAAGGCATGCACCACCATGCCTATCTTTAAGATGATATTCTTAAAAATTTATTCATTTATTTATTTGACAGAGAAAGAGGGACACAGGGAGAGAGAGAGAGAGGATGAATGGTGCGCCAGGGCCTCCAGCCACTACAAATGACTCCAGATGCGTGCACCCCCTTGTGCATCTGGCTAACATGGGTTCTGGGTTATCGATCCTGGGTCCTTTGGCTTCGCATGAAAATGCCTTAACCACTAATCCATTCCTCCAGCCCTATTTTTTATTTTTTAGTTTTTCAAGGTAAGGTCTCACTCTAGCCCTGGCTGAGATGTAATTCACTATGTAGTCTCAGGATGGCCTTGAACTCATGGCAACCCTCCTACCACTGTCTGCAGACTGCTGGAATTAAAGGTGTGCACCACTATACCTGGTGAAACTGATTTCTGTAGTGACTACACCATGCTACATTTGTATCAGCAACAGACAATAGTTCATATTTCTATAACACCCTTGCCAATACTTGCTATTTTCCAGAAATTTCCCTCTTTGTTAAGTTACAGCCACCAAGCCTGTTTTTAACATCGGTACTGCGGATCTGTTCTCAGGTCCTTGCGCTCGTGTGACATGTACCAACTGAGTCATCTCCCCAGGCTCCTTTTGTTCTTTCTTTTCTACAGACTCTTTTTATTTTTAATTATTTTTATTTATTTATTGGAGGGGGGAGGTTATGCCAAGGGCTGTAGCTATCGCAAATGAACTCCAGATGCATGTGCTACCATATGCATCTGGCCTACCTGGAGAATTGAACCTTAGGCTTTGCAGGAAAGCACCTAAACCACTAAGCCATCTCTCCAGCCCCAGACTCTTGCTATGTAGCCAAGGTTGGCCTCCTAAGTGCTAAGATTACAGGCATGTGCCACCAGGTCTAGCCTGAGGACTTTCTTATGCCTTCTTTGTACATGCTCAGAACCTGACCCTCAGCTAGATATCTAGAATCCTTTCTAGTATACTCAAGTATACCAAGGATGTAGGGTATCAAAGTCCACTAATAATTGTCTCGTTCCCTGGATTTCACTCTCTAATTCCTGCCTATTCAGTAGATCTGCTGCTTGCCTGAACCACAACCAACCTCAGACTAGCTGTGACACTGGCCTTCCTTACTTGTTTGCCATGGAGAGCTCCACTGTTGGGAAATATCCAACCATGCCCAGAGGCTCGGCATTTTACAGTCTGCTCCAGATCAAGTGAGCCTCTTAGCAGCAGCACCAGCAGTTTCCATGGGTTGTTTTGCTCTGGAAGCAAGGGTGAGAGCAATCATCTTTAGCAAAACCACCACAGACTCCCACAACTCTTGCCAGAGGGTCAATAGCTTTTGTTCTTTAATGATTTCTCAGGGCTGGAGAGATGACTTAGCAGTTAAGGCACTTGCCTGCGAAGCCCAAGGACCATTCAATTCCCCAGAACCCATGTAGGCCAGATGCACATGGTGGCATATGTGTTTGGAGTTTGTCTGGAATGGCTAGAGGTCCTGGTGTGCCCATTCTCAATCTCTCTGTCTCACACACATAAATATTTAATGATTTCTCAGCTGTTAGAAGTGGTGGCACACCTTTAATCTCAGCATTCAGAAAGCAGAAGTCAAGAGATCACTGTGAGTTTGAGGCCACCCTGAGACTATACAGTGAATTTCAAGGTTAGCCTGGGCTAGAGTAAGAACCGTTCTTTTTTTGTTTTTTTCAAGGCACGGTCTCACTTTGGCCCAAGCTGACCTGGAATTCACTATGTAGTCTCAGGGTATCCTCGAACTCACGGTAATCCTCCTACCTCTGCCTCCTAGTGCTGGGATTAAAGGTGTACACCACCAAGCCTGGCAGAACCTATCTTGAAAAAAAAAAAAAAAGGTTTCTCAGCTGGGCTAGGGAGATGGTTCAGTGGCTAAAGCACTTGATGCACAAGTGTGAAGACCTGAGTTTGTATCCCCAGAACACATGTAAATTAGACACCATAGTAAAAACATCTGTAATCCCAGCATTCCTTCGGTGAAAAGCAAGGCAGAAAAAGAACCTGTTGGAAGCTCACTGGCCAGATAGCCTGGTCAATGTAGCAGCAAATGACAGACCTTGCCTCCAACAAGACAGAGAGCAAGGATGGACACCAACGTCCTCTATCACATATGCTTATTGGCACACATGCACTTGCACCCACACATACACACATACACAATGGACAAAGATTTCTCAAACTAATGTCTGCTCAGTTTACACAGTCTTAAAATATTGTTTGTTTTGTTTTTGTGGGCTGGAGAGATGGCTTAGCGGTTAAGCGCTTGCCTGTGAAGCCTAAGGACCCCGGTTCGAGGCTTGATTCCCCAGGACCCACATGAGCCAGATGCACAAGGGGGCACACACGTGTGGAGTTCGTTTGCAGTGGCTGAAGGCCCTGGCGTGCCTATTCTCTCTTTCTGCCTTTCTCTCTCTGTCGCTCTCAAATAAATAAATAAAAGTGAGTAAAATATTTTTTTTTCTTTTTTCTGGTTTTTTGAGGTAGGGTCTCACTCTAGCCCAGGCTGACCTGGAATTCACTATGGAGTCTCAGGATGGCCTCGAACTCATGGCAATCCTCCTACCTCTGCCTCCCGAGTGCTGGGATTAAAGGCGTGCACCACCACGCCTGGCTGAATAAAATATATTTTTAAAAAGTGTTACAATAAAGCCTCACAGCCTTGGTTAAAGCCAGATGTACAAAGGGGTCCATGTGTATGGAGTTTGTTTGCAGTGACAGTAGGACCTTTGTGCCCATTCTCTCTCTCAAAAATAATTTTTTTTTTCAAAAATGAACTAAAAAAACAGTATTAAAAGGAAGGAAATTCTGACACATGCTGATACTTGACATTCATCAGATTCAGGGAAATAAACTAGACACAGAGGACAAATTATTCCTTTTTTTTTTTTTTTTTTTTTTTGAGGTAGGGTTTCACTGTATCCCAGGCTGACCTGGAATTCAATGTAGTCTCAGAGTGGCCTTGAACTCATGGTCTACTTCCAGAGTGCTGGGATTAAAGGCATGCATCACCATGGCCAGCTTGAAGACAAATAGTCTATGACTCCATTTATATGAGATACCTAGAACTGTCAAGTTTATAGAAGATGATGGTGGTATGTGAGGTTGGGAGAGCAGAAATGGGAGCTTACTGTTTGATGGTCAGCGTCTTAGTTTGGGAGATGGAAAAAAGTTCTAGAAAAAAGGTGGTAATGGATGTTTTAACATAATATATTGACTTTTATGTCTATATACTTTGCCATAATTTAAAAGATAGATTTCACATATTTTCAATTTAAAAAAATATTTTTATTTATTTATTTGCAAGCAGAGTGAGATAGAAAGAAAGGCAGAAAATGGGCATGCCAGAGCCTCCAGGCACTGCAAAGAAATTCCAGATTCATGCACCACCCTGTATATCTGGCTCCACATGGGCACTGGGGAACCCAGGTCATTAGGCTTTGCAGTCACCACTAAGTCACCTCTCTGAGCCACATTTTCTATTTTTTGTTAATATTTATTTGAGAGAAAGAGAAAAGAGGAGGAGGAAGAAGATAGATAGACAGACAGACAGACAGACATATACATACATACAGAGAGAGGGGCGAGGAAGGGAGGGGGGAGGAATGGGCACACTAGGGCCTCTAGCCACTATAAATGAACTCCACACGCTATGTGCTACCTTGTGCATCTGACTTACATGGGTCCTAGGAAATCAAACCTAGGTCCTTTGGCTTTGTGAGAAAGCACCTTAACTGCTAAGCCAGCCATCTCTAAAGCCTGACATTCTCATTCATCTATTTATTTATTTATTTATTTTGAGGCAGGGTCTCGCTCTAGTCCAAACTGACCTGTAGTCTCAGGGTGGTCTTGAAATAACATTGATCCTCCTACCTCTGCTTCCCAAATGCTGCTGTGCACCATCACATCTGGCCTTCAATTTTCAAATTCTTCCATATTTACAGTGGTTCTGTGATAGACTACTGAGTCAACTGATTAGAAAGAACACTTCCCAGAAATGTCTGGATATGAGATTAACAAGAGTGGAATAAGATCTGGGAGTCAGAGTGCAGGGCTAGTCAGTATACTTTTATGACATTTTCATACTTAAGATGTAGAGAATTGGGGGCTGGAGAGATGGCTCAGTGGTTAAAGGTACTTGCTTGCAAAGTCCAGGTTAGATTATCAGCACCCACATAAAGCCAGATACATAAAGTGGCCCTTGCGTCTAGAGTTCTGTTTGCAGTGGCCGGAGGCCCTGGCATGCACACACTCATTCTGTATCAACTTCTTTGTCTCTCTCTTTCTCTCTCTCAAATAAATATATAAAAGTACTTAAACAAATGAAAAAAGATATAGAAGCTGGGTGTGGTGTTGTGCTCTTTTAGTCCCAGCACTGAGGAGGCAGAGGTAGGAGGACTGCCTTGAGTTCAAGGCCACCCTGAAACTACAGAGTGAATTCCAGGTCAGCCTGGGCTAGAGTGAAACCCTTCCTGAAAAAACAAACGATATATATATAAAGGAAGGTTTCACTCTACTCCACACTGACCTGGAACTCAGTGATCCTCTTAGCTTCCTCAGTGATGGGAGCCACCTGCCATTTTAAGAAATAGCCAGAAGGTTCACCAGAGGCTGAACAGATAAAGCTCAGTCTCCCAAATGTGAGATAAATAAGGTATACTTATCATCTTTCTCTAGTTGTTTTTTTTGGGTTAGCATGCAAGTAATGGGTTTCATCCTGGCCTCTCCATACAAATGTGTGTCATTATACTTTGTTCTCATGGGACTAAGTAATGAGAACAAAGTATAGTGACACACATATGCATGGGACTTTCTCTTCTGTCTTTTTAACAGTATGAAAGTGTCAGTTAATACTATAAAACCCCATTTCTGAGTACCAGTTTCTATATCAAGCAAGGTTTTATCAGGATAGCAAAGCTACCTTTTAGGAACTAGGAGTTAATTACAGGAAGTAGACCATAACACAGACTTAGGAAGATGTAATGAAATGAAGTGTGAAAGGAGGAGACGGGACATCAGAAGAGGAGTCATCAGAAGGCATCACGGTGAGAAGTGGCAGGAGTGCTCAGCACTGCAGTATCTCTATCACACCTTCCAAGGGTCAAGGTCTATTGCGGAAGAGGTAGCAGAAAGAATGTAAGAGCCAAAGGAAGGATAGGACTCCTTACAACGTGCTCACCCAAGACACAAAATGGCCTGGATACCCATGATCTCAATGTGCCTGACACTACCTACACAAGACCATCATAAGAGGAGGAAAAGATCATGACCTCAAAATAGAAGACAGACTGACTGAGAGGGGGAGGGGATATGATGGAGAATGCAGTTTCAAAGGGGAAAGTGGGGGGAGAGAGGATATTACCATGGGATATTTTTTATAATCATAGAAGTTGTTAATAAAAAAAATTGAAAAGAAAAAAAAAGGAGTCATCACATTCAGCTACAGTGATATGAATGGGGGTCTGGAGAGGTCTGTGCGAGGTGGGCCTTGTTCTGTTAGTGTGCATGATGAAGTGACACAGAGAAGCTAGGCTGGGCATGACGACTTCTTCCTACAACCTCACACTCAAGGAAGCTGAGGAAGGAGGACTGCCATGAGTTTGAGGCTAGCCTGAGATACTAAGTATGAGGCTAGACAAAGGTCAATAGCAAGACCCTGGGGTTACAGAGAACTATGAAATTTGCAAAGAAATCAGAGGAAACAAGGAGAACCTAAGCTTTGTTGGATTATAAAATAGAGCTTCAGCCAGGCATGGTGGCACATGTTTTTAATTTTAATCAGCACTTGGGAGGCAGAGGTAGGGAGATCTAAGTTCAAGACCAACCTAGGACTACAAAGCAAGTTTCAGGTCAGCATGGGCTAGAGGGAGACCCTACCTTGAAAAAGCAAACAAAAAAATAAATAAATAAAGCTATATACCTCAACTACTGTCTCTCAAGCCAGTAAGAGTCTCAAATACCTTGAGGGAAAAATACCTGATCAAAGGAAAAGCTACAAATTCCTTTAAGACCTTGTAGCTACAGAGAGACAAGGAAATTATGCCATAGTGGCTAACCAGATCCAAAGTAGAGTCCTCTGTTGTGAAATAAGTTTTGGATAGTGTATTTTAGGGGACATGGAATGTACAAAGTCAGGTTAACCCATAACATTTTCAAGGAAGTTATAGTAGACAAATTAAAAGGCACAGTTCAAAATGAAAAGAAACCTCTGGGTTCCCAACTTTCCACAGGAAGGAAGTACCTGAGAATGTTACTGTACCCCGCTTCAAAAGACATTTCTTCGCAGGGTGTACTGTCCCACACCAACAATGTCAGCGCAGATGCAGTAGGATCATGAGTTTGAGGACAGCCTGGGCTAAATTGTGAGACCCGAGCTACAAAAACAAAACATGTGGAAATGAAGCTGGGTGATTTCCCCTCCCGACCTATAAAGAGGTCACATGGAAAAGAAGAACCAGCTGACAGCAACACCAGGGTCTCAGACTGTGATACAGACCCTGTTACGTACTCCAGAAATAGTCAAGTGACCAGATGCACGCAGCCTCAGAAGTGACCTTCTAGAAAGCAAAGCAGACCTGCCAGGGTGAAGTAACTGTTTTAAGTTCCTAAATGATTTGACTTAATGTTAAGGGGATGTTGGACAGCAAAGGCTACAAAACAAGTTCTATGTTGAAAGACTGTATGATGCGTGCTCTCAATTTTACCGGTATGGACAAAATTTGTGACATACAAAAGTAGCCTGGCATAGGTCACACTTATAGTGACATGAACATATTGGGGACAGATTAAGAATTTTCATAAAGAAGTCCAGTTGAAGCTGCAGAAGACTTTTAAAAATATTTTTCCTGGGTTGGAAAGATGGCTTAGCAATTAAGGCACTTGCCTGCCAAGTGTAAGGACCCACGTTCGACTCTCCAGGTTCCACATAAGTCAGATGCACAAGCTGATGCATGCAAAAGGTCACATATGCCAGGTGTGGTTGCACACACCTTTAATCCCAGCATTCAGGAGGCAGAGGCAGGAGGACTGCTGTGGGTTCAAGGCCACCCTGAGACTATATAGTGAATTTCAAGTCAGCCTGGACTACAATGAGACTGTACCCTGAAAAACCAAAAAAAAACAAAAAAAACAAAAAAAACAAAAAAAAACAAAAAAAGGAAGGTCACACATGCACATAAGGGGGCGCATGCATCTGGAGTTCAATTTGATTTGATTTCAGTGGCTGGAGGCCCTGGCACGCCAATTCATTCTCATTCTCTCTCTCACTCTCTCTCTCACATTAAAAAAAAAAAAAGTCAGTCTGCTGGGCTTGCCTTAAAAAAAGTATTTTTCCTATAAGTACTTTTTACTGATTATGCCATTCCTCTTAACCAACACCAGATGTTTTTCCAATTGGCTGGTCTTCTTGCCAGAACCCAAAAGGAAAAACATTTTGTATGGCTAAATAAATCTTTAAAAAAAAGTTTATAATTTCTCCACCCAACAGCTTGTCCCTCACAGAAACAATTACTTTTTAGAAACAAATTGTTGCCAGTGCATTACCATGTCATGACTAAATTTCTCCTAACAAAGACATCTCTAGATGAAAACACCAAGGAAGGAATACATTTAGAAAACAGACACAGTACTTAATAGGTCAAACTTCTGCTTTGGACACCTTGTAACATCTGATTCAACATCACAAGTTTTCTTTTATGCTGATTTCTATTTTGTTTACTTAACTGAATACTATATCCACTATCAATTCTTTGCCCACACTCAAGGGAAAGCATATACTTTTATTTTGGTGTTGATACTATTTCTTTTAATAATTTGGATTTGGCAACATTCTAGGGTCCTGAGGACCCCATGAACTTTTAAGAACTCCTAGATATATCTGATCTCATGTTAAAATGGTACTGCTCGAGAGCAGAAATCCTCCATGCTCTATCAAAAACTCCTATTAAAGCTATGAAGTGAGGGCTGGAGGGATGGCATAGTGGTTAAGGCATTTGCCTGCAAAGCCAAAGGACTCAGGTTCAATTCCCTAGGACCCACATTAGCCAGATGCACAAGGGGGCACATGCATCTGGAGTTCATCTGTAGTGGTTGGAGGCCCTGGCGTGCCCATTCTCTCTCTCTCTCTCCCTCTTTCTCTGTCAAGTAAATAAATAAATAATTTTTTTTTCAAAATTATTTATTTATTTATTTGAGAGTGACAGACACAGAGAGAAAGACAGAGGGAGAGAGAGAGAATGGGCGCGCCAGGGCTTCCAGCCTCTGCAAACAAACTCCAGACGCGTGCGCCCCCTTGTGCATCTGGCTAACGTGGGACCTGGGGAACCGAGCCTCGAACCGGGGTCCTTAGGCTCACAGGCAAGCGCTTAACCGCTAATCCATCTCTCCAGCCCAATAATTTTTTTTTTTAAGTTAGGAAGTGAAAGAACTGAGAACTCAAAGTGGCAAGTTTCACATCCATCTCTCCTCCTCACTTTTCCCAGCTCCATCCCATGTGCGTGCATACAGGAGGAGATACTGCAAAGCAACACTTGACCCAGTCTAGATTATTTCAAAATGCCACAGAGGTTGGTAAAGGAAAGGAAATTAGTTTCACTTCCTCACATACAAATTCTATCTAGTACACATGACAGAATGAATACTGGCAAAAACAGTGGAATTTTCCAAGATATATGTGAGACAGTAATTTTACATTTCTTTCACAAACACAAAAATCTAAGTCACCTTACTGCAATGGATATATTTCCAAGGCACTGTTGCTTTACTATTCATGCTCTTATTTATAGATAAAGCATTCCTGGGGCTGGATAGATAGATGGCTTAGCAGTTAAAGCACTTGTCTGCAAAGCCAAATGACCCAGGCTTGATTCCCTAGAACCCACATAAGACAAATGCACATGGTGGTGCATGTGTCTGGAGTTTGTTTGCAGCAGCTAAAGGCCCTGGTGCACCTATTCTCTCTCTCTCTCAAATAAATTTTAAAAATTTTAATTAAAAAAGTCGGGTGTGGTGGCACACACCTTTACTCCCCAGCACTCAGGAGGCAGAGGTAGGATTGCCATGAGTTTGAGGCCACCCTGAGACTACATAGTAAATTCCAGGTCAACCTTGGCTAGAATAAGACTCTCCCTCAAAAAAAAAAAAAAAAAAGTTAAAAATTAAAAAAAAAAATTGGGGGGCTAGAGAGATGGCTGAGCGGTTAAGCGCTTGCCTGTGAAGCCTAAGGACCCCAGTTCGAGGCTCGGTTCCTCAGGTCCCACGTTAGCCAGATGCACAAGGGGGTGCACGCGTCTGGAGTTCGTTTGCAGAGGCTGGAAGCCCTGGCGCACCCATACTCTCTCTCTCCCTCTATCTGTCTTTCTCTCTGTGTCTGTTGCTCTCAAATAAATAAAAAATTTAAAAAAATTATTAAAAAAATTTTTTTTAAAGAAGCTGGGTGTGGTGGTGCATTCTTTAATCCCAACAATCTGGAGGCAGAGGTAGGAGGATCACCATGAGTTTGAGGCCACCCTGAGATTACATAATGAATTCCTGGTTGGGCTGGGCTAGAGGCCCTACCTCAAAAAAATAAAAAAGGGGCTGGAGAGATGGCTTAGTGGTTAAGGCACTTGCCTGCAAAGGCAAAGGACCCCAGTTCGATTCCCCAGGACCCACATAAGCCAGACGCCCAAGGGGGCTTAGGCATCTGGAGTTCCGTTGCAGTGGCTACAGGCACTCACAGACCAATTCTCTTTTTCTGTCAAATATATTTATATATATTTGTTGTTGTTGTTGTTTGTTTGTTTTTCGAGATAGGGTCTCACTCTGGCCCACGCTGACCGGGAATTCACTATGTAGTCTCCTTGAACTCACAGTGATCCCCCCACCTCTATCTTCCGCATGCTGGGATTAAAGGCGTGCATCACCACACTTGGCTAAATAAAATACTTTTTAAATAAATAAAAAGAAAGAAAGGGAGAAAGACATAATTAGGTACTGGGCTAGTATTAATTAGTATTCCAGCTGGTAGCTATCTAGAAGGTCTCTAGAATATGTGATATAACTCAACTAAATTTTATAAAATATTTTTATTTACTTGAGAGAGACAGAAACACAAAGAGACAGAGAGAGAGGCATGAAAGCATACACCTTTAATCTGAGGTAGGAGGATCACTGTGAGTTTGAGGCCAGCCTGAGACTACATAGTTAATTTTAGGTCAACCTGGGCTAGAGTTGAGACTCTATCTCAAAAAAAGAAAAAGAAAGAGACAGAGAAAGCATATGTATGAGTGGGTATGGGTGTACCAGGGCCTCTGACAACCAAAACTGAACTCCAGAAGCATGCACCACTTTGTGCATCTGGCTTTACGTGAGTATTATAGAATCAAACCCAGGCAATCAGGCTTTGCAGGCAAGTGCCTTAACTGGTAAGCCATCACTCTAGTACAATTCCAGTAGATTTTGAATCATTATCACTTTCAATCTCAGGCCTCAACCTTGCATCGTTGATAATCTTTTTTTAAAAAAAATTTTTTGAACTGGGCGTGGTGGCGCACGCCTTTAATCCTAGCACTTGGGAGGCAGAGGTAGGAGGGTCGCCATAAATTCAAGGCCACCCTGAGATTACATAGCCTGGGCTGCAGCGAGACCCTACCTTGAAAAAAACCAAAGAATTTTTTTTTAATTTATTTGAGAGAGAAAGGGGCAGAGAGAGGGAGAGAGAGAATGCTTCACCTTAAAGCCTTGGAGAAAGAAGAACAAGGCAAATCAAAAGTCAGTAGACAGGACAAAAATAATAAAGATTAGGGCAGAAATTAATGAAATAGAAACAAAAAAAAAAAACAATCCAAAGAATTAATGAAACAAAGAGTTGGTTCTTTGAAAGGATAAACAAGATTGATAAACCCTTAGCAAATCTGACCAAAAGAAAGAGAGAAGAGACACAAATTAATAAAATCAGAGATGAAAAGGTAACATCACAACAGATTCTAGAGAAACTCAAAAAATCATAGAGACATACTATAAAAGCATATACCCCACAAAGTATGAAAATCTGAAAGAAATGGATGATCACTTAAACAGACCTATAACAAACATGGAGATCCGAACAGTTATCAATAATCTCCCAACTAAAAAAAGCTCAGGCCCAGATGGATTCACTGCTGAATTTTACCAGACCTTTAAGGAAGAGCTAACACCATGGATTCTTAAGCTTTTCCAGGAAATAGAAAAAGAAGGAATTCTACCAAACTCCTTCTATGAGGCCAGCATCACCCTGATACCAAAACCAGGCAAAGATAGAACAAAAAAAAAAAGAAAATTACAGACCAATCTCCCTCATGAACATAGATGCAAAAATTCTCAACAAAATATTGGCAAACAGAATACAAGAGTGTATCAGAAAGATCATTCACCCTGACCAAGTAGGCTTTATCCCAGAGATGCAGGGATGGTTCAATATATGCAAATCTATAAATGTAATACATTATATAAATGGGTTGAAGGACAAAAGTCACATGATCATCTCATTAGACGCAGAGAAAGCATTTGACAAAATCCAACATCCCTTCATGATAAAAGTCCTACAGAGACTGGGAATAGAAGGAACATATCTCAATATAATAAAAGTTATTTATTTTTTTTAAATTTTTTTTGTTCATTTTTATTTATTTATTTGAGAGTGACAGAGAGAGAGAGAGAGAAAGAGAGAGAGAGAAAGGCAGATATAGAGAGAGAATGGGCATGCCAGGGCTTCCAGCCACTGCAAATGAAATCCAGATGCATGCGCCCCCTTGTGCATCTGGCTAACGTGGGTCCTGGGGAATCGAGCCTCGAACCGGGGTCCTTAGGCTTCACAGGCAAGTGCTTAACTGCTAAGCCATCTCTCCAGCCCACAATATAATAAAAGCTATTTATGACAAGCCTACAGCCAACATAATACTAAATGGGGAAAAACTGGAAGCTTTTCCACTACAATCAGGAACAAGACAAGGGTGTCCACTGTCCCCACTTTTATTTAATATAGTTTTGGAAGTCTTAGCCATAGCAATAAGGCAAGAGACACACATAAAAGGGATACAAATTGGAAAGGAAGAGATCAAGTTATCATTATTTGCAGATGACATGATTCTATACATAAAGGACCCTAAAAACTCTACTAGCAAACTGTTAGAGCTGATCAAAACCTATAGCCATGTAGCAGGATACAAAATAAATACACAGAAATCAGTAGCCTTCATATATGCTAACAACAAACACACAGAGGATGAAATCAGAGAATCACTCCCATTCACAAATGCATCAAAAAATAAATAAATAAATAAAGTACCTTGGAATAAACCTAACCAAGGAAGTAAAGAATCTCTACAATGAGAACTTTAAAACACTCAAGTGAGAAATTGCAGAAGACACTAGAAAGTGAAGAAACATCCCTTGTTCCTGGATTGGAAGAATCAATACTGTGAAAATGACAATCTTACCAAAAGCAATCTACACATTTAATGCAATCCCTATCAAAATTCCAAAAGCATTCTTCATGGAAATAGAAAAAAAAATACAAAAATTCACTTGGAATAACAAAAAACCTTGAATATTGAAAATAATACTGAGCGACAAAAATAAGGCTGGTAGTATCACCATACCTGATTTTAACCTATACTACAGTGCCATAGTAACAAAAACAGCGTGGTACTGGCACAAAAACAGACATGTAGATCAATGGAACAGAATAGAGGACCCAGATGTAAGCCCAAGTAGCTATAGCCACCTGATATTCGAAAAAAATGCCAAAAATACTCATTGGAGAAAAGACATCCTCTTCAGCAAATGGTGTTGGGAAAACTGGATATATATCTGCAGAAGGATGAAAATAGATTCTTCTCTCTTGCCATGCACAAGAATTAAGTCCAAATGGATTAAAGACCTTAACATCAGACCTAAAACTCTAAAACTGCTAGAGGAAAAAGTAGGGGAAACCCTTCAACATATTGGTCTTGGCAAAGACTTTCTTAATACAACCCCAATTGCTCAGGCAATAAAACCATAGATTAATCACTGGGACCTCATGAAATCACAAAGATTTTGGACTGCAAAGGGCACAGTGAAAAAAGCAAAGAGGCAACCTACAGAATGGGAAAAAATCTTTGCCAGCTATATATCTGATAGAGGATTAATATCTAGGATATACAAAGAACTCAAAAAGTTAAATAATAAGGAATCAAACAAGCCAATCAAAAATGGGCTATGGAGCTAAATAGAGAGTTCTCAAAGGAAGAAATACGAATGGCATATAAGCATCTAAAAAAATGTTCTACGTCACTAGTCATCAGGGAAATGCAGATTAAAACTACATTGAGATTCCATCTCACTCCTGTCAGATTGGCCACCATCATGAAAACAAATGATCATAAATGTTGGCGGGGATGTGGAAAAAGAGGAACCCTTCTACACTGCTGGTGGGAATGCAATCTGGTCCAGCCATTGTGGAAATAAGTGTGGAGGTTCCTAAAACAGCTAAAGATTGATCTACTATATGACCCAGCTATAGCACTCCTAGGCATATATCCAAAGGACTCATCTCATGTCCTTAGAAGTACGTACTCAACCATGTTTATTGCTGCTCAATTTATAATAGCTGGTAAATGGAACCAGCCTAGATGTCCCTCAACTGATGAGTGGATACTAAAGATGTGGCACATTTATACAATGGAGTTCTACTCAGCGGTAAAGAAAAATGAAGTTACGAAACTTGCAGAAAAATGGATGGACCTGGAAAGTATTATACTAAGTGAGGTAACCCAGGCCCAGAAAGCCAAGCGCCACATGTTCTCTCTCATATGTGGATCCTAGCTACAGATTGGGCTCCTGTGTGAGAATGAAAATACTTAGTAGCAGAGGCCAGTAAGTTAAAAAGGAGACATAAAGGGAAGAGAAAGGAAGGGAGGAGGGTACTTAATAGGTTGGTATTGTATATATGTGGTATTGTATATACGTAAGTACAATGATTGAGATGGGGAGGTAATATGATGGAGAATGGAATTTCAAAGGGGAAAGTGTGCAGGGGGGGGAGGGAATTACCATGGGATATTTTTTTATAATCATGGAAAATGCTAATAAAAATTAGAAAAAATAAAAATAAATAAATAAATAGGTTGACCTGTAAAAAAAAATTTTTTTTGAGCTGGGCGTGGTGGCGCATGCCTTTAATCCCAGCACTTGGGAGGCAGAGGTAGGAGGATCTCCATAAATTCAAGGCCACCCTGAGATTACATAGTGAATTCCAGGTCAGCCTGGGCTACAGCAAGACCCTACCTTGAAAAAAACAAAACAAAAAAATTTTATTTTTATTTATTTATTTGACAGAGAAAGGGGCAGAGAGAGGGAGAGAGAGAATGGGCGTGCCAGGGCCTCCAGACACTGCAAACAAACTCCAGATGCATATGCCTCCTTGTGCATCTAGCTTACGTGGGTCCTGGGGAATTGAACCGGGGTCCTTTGGCTTTGCAGACAAATGTCTTAATTGTTAAGCCATCTCTCCAGCCCTAAAAACATTTTTTAATATTTTATTTTTATTTATTTATTTGAGAGAGGGAAAGAGAGAGAGAGAGGTTGGCACTTGCCTGTGAAGCCAGGGCCTCTAGCCCCCTTTGCAAACAAACTCCAGATGCATGTGCCACTTTGTGCATCTGGCTTTATGAGGGTTCAAGAGATTCAAACCCAGGTAGTTAGGTATTGCGGATAAGTGCCTTAATTACTGAGCAATCACTCCAGCCTGACATTCTTTTTTGGACCTGGGGATTGAACCTAGGGCCTTGTAAACAATCTACCACGGACCTATATCCCTAGTCCTTGTTTTGTTATAAGGTCTTCTTAAATTTCTCCAAGCTGGCCTCAAATTCCTAACCCACCTGCCTCAGACTTCCCAGTATTTGGGATTACAGGTATAGGTCACCAAGTCCTTCATTTTCTTTTCCTCCACTTGTGGTGTGGTATGCACATATATGTGCAGATGCATGTGTATACAGGAAGGCTAGACGAGAACATCAGAGAGGCATCTCTGTCACTGCTATCACTCATCCGTGAACTTCCTTGAGACAAGAGGTTCTTACTGATTCTTAAGCTTGCCATTTTCACAAGCCCCAGAGGTTCTCTAGGCTCTGCTACCCATACCACTGGGGTAACAGACGTTTGTGGCCACACTCAGCTGTTTACCTGGGTGCTGGGAAATGGACCTCATGCAGTCTCAGGCCTCCAAGGTTGTGTAGGAAGCTCGAAGCCATCTCTTCACCCTCTTTTCCTTTTAACGTAGAGTAATTCAGGCTAATCTCCAGCTCCTGGAGTTCCAGTACTTCTCCTACCTCAGCCTCCGAAGTAGTTAAGACTCAAAGGCTGAGGCAAGAAAGCTGTCATGAGTTTGAGGCCAGTCTGGCTACATAGCAAGAGCCTGTTTCTAAAAAAAGCTAGAGAGATAGCTCTGCAGTTAAGACATTTGCCTGCAAAGCCTAAGGACCCAAATGTGATTCCCCAGGACCCACATAAAGCCAGATGCACTAAGTGGCACATACATCTGGAGTTTGTTTGCAGTGGCAGGAAACCCTGGAGTGCCCATACTCACTCTTTCTGTCTCTCTCTCTCTCAATAATTTTTTTATTTAATGCCAGGAGTGGTGGCACATGTCTTTAATCTCAGCACTCAGGAGGCAAGGGAAAGGTAGGAAGATCACTATGAGTTCAAGGACAGCCTGGGACTAAAGAGTGAATCCAGGTCAGCCTGGGCTAGAATGAGAAAAAAAAAAAGAGGGCTGGAGAGATAGCTTAGTGGTTAAAGCGCTTGAGTGCAAAGCCTAAAAACTCAGGTTTGAATTTCCAGGTCCTACATAGCCATATGCAGTGATGAAAGCAAGCCATGTCACACATGTACACAAGGGGGCGTATGCGCCTGGAGTTCGTTCACAGAGGCGAAAGGCCCTGGCACGACCATTCTCTCTCTTTCAAAATAAATAATAATAATAATAATAATAATAAGGGGAAAAAACGTTTTTCTATCCTTATGGGGGTGACAGAAGGGGGCTAAGGATAGAGCCCAGGGCCTACGCATACTAAGCAATTCTACAGACCACTGGACTACAATGCCAGGCTTACCCTTTTTGTCTTGTTTTGCTGTGAGATAGGATCTTGCTATATAGATCAGGTTGATCTCAAAATCTCCATCCTCCAGTTTCAACCTCCCCAATGCTGGGATTAGACATGCATCACTACTCTTGGCTCCCAATTTTTATTTTCCAAAAGGTGAGGAGAAATTTCTCATCTGTGCTTTCTTCTCACATTCATTTTTTGTCCCAGTGATATCATGTATGCCTCATTTGACTGTCACAACAAGCTTGAACAGAACAATTCATTGTTAGCTTCACTTCATAAGAGAACTGAGGTAAGGTGGTTAAATACATTCCCTACATCTCACATAGCTTTAAGTAGTGATCCCAGACAAAATTCAGATTGATGAGGAAATTAGCTTTGCCATAATTAGACAGTGAATTACTCAGTAATTAAAAAAAGGGAAGATCTTCAGAAAATGTTTTACTTGACAAATTACTATCTCTTTCAGATATATCAGCATTTCCCCGCCGGCCTCCCCCCCCCAAAGGTAGGGTTTCATTCTAGCCCAGGATGACCTGGAATACACTAAAGAGTCTAAGGGTGGCCTTGAACTCAGAGGATCCTCCTACCTCTGCCTCCCAAATACTGGGATTAAAGGCATGCACCCCCAAACCCAGCAATATCACTGCTTTTTAGGTTTACTCCTCCCCCAACCCCCGCCCAGGTAGGGTTTTCACTCTATTCCAGGCTGACCTGGAATTCACTATATAGTCTCGCAGTGGCCTCAAACTCATGGCGATCCTCCTACCTCTGCCTCCCAAGTGCTAGTGGAACACTACTATGCCTGGCTGCTGCTGCTTCTTTTATTTATTTATTTATTTTTAAAATATATTTTATTTATTTATTTATTTGAGAGAAAAAGAGAGAGAGAGAATGGGTGTGCCAGAGCCTCTAGCCACAGAAAACGAACTCCAGATACATGTGTCCCCTAGTGCATCTGGCTTACGTGGGTCCTGGAGAATCGAACCAGGATCCTTTGGCTTTACAGGCAAACAGCTAAGCCATTTCTCCAGCCCCTCTTTTATTTTTTCTTTAATGTTTTGTTTATTTAAGTTTTCTTGTCTACTTCTTTTGTTTGTTTATTTTTGGCAGTGCTGGGGATTGAATTTAGTTCCTGTCATGCGTATTACTACTGGCAAGTACTCTACTACAGAGCAATTATATTCCCAGCCCTTGGTTTTATAAGACAAGGTCTCTTCCAGTAGCTCAGACTGGCCCTGAGCTTGCTATATAGATCAAAATGGCCTGCAACTCTTGATCCTCCTGTCTTTGTCTCCCCAGTGCTGGGATTACAGGCATAAGCCTCATGCTTAGTTCCCCTCCTCTTTTGGAGTTTTCTAAATTGTGAATATATAAACCCATTTTGCCCATTCTCTACTGAAAATCACTAATTTTTTCTCTTAAACTGAAAATTGTACTTTTTTTCTTTTGTGGCTCATCTACTTGAGGATCCTGCAGCACTTTCTATTATTCTTCACTACAACTTTATATTCATATTTAAAGACTCTAAATTCGTTGTATAAAGAAAAGGAGACAGTTTCTAACAGGAAAGCCTTTTTCTTCCTAAAGGCATCCCTTTCCCTTGTTTTATAACAATGGTCACAACAACTAATCATGCGCTTGGCCAAAGGAAAATACAAAACAACTGTAAACCGGGCATGGTGGTGCACGCCTTTAATCCCAGCACTCGGGAGGCAGAGGTAGGAGGATCACCATGAGTTCGAGGCCAGCCTGAGACTACGTAGTGAATTCCAGGTCAGCCTGGGCTAGAGTGAGACCGTACCTCGAAAAACAAACAAACAAAAATAAACAAACAAACAACAAAAAAACAACTGTTATCCTAAGTCACTAATGTACATACATTATATTTGATCAAGTAAAATTGGAAATAAACAACATAAGCTTCCCCAAGACTCAATTATCTAAAATTTTACACAGACAAAAAATAGTGAAGCAGAAGTTTATACCCAGGTAGTCTGACATCACAGTTTTGCTTTAAGCATTTAACACTAAAGTTCTTATTCTTGCTAAAAAGGTAGAAACTAGGTAGCCTAAGCCATCCTGGAACTCATGAACCTCCTCCCTTCATGTCCTCAGTGCTGGGACAGCAATGTCCAGCTATCCCATGCTGGTAAGTCCCTCTAATATTATGCTTCAAAGGGGTCACTGAGACCAGCAGTGTGGGTATTACAAGCTAAGATTATTGGAAATGCAAATTAGTAGATCTAAATGATTTGTCAACTTTCCAGCTGATCATCAAATGAAGTACAGTTTGAGAGCCACCCCTGTAAATCACAGTCCTGAAATGCTAAGCTCTGGGTTGTTATGAGATGATCATTTATTTTATTGTTTAAACCACTACAGAAGGGCTTCTACTTCAGCAGAGACTATCCTAACTGGCTATAAAAATGAACACGCAAAACCAACATACAGAGGCTGGAGAAATGGCTCAGTGCTTGAGGACACTTCTTGCCCTAGCACAAGGCCCAGAGCACCTGCGTGTGGCTCTCCACAATACCCACAAACATCTGGGTGTAGCCATGCATGCCCATAACCCCAGCTGGGTGGGAAGTGGAGACCAGAGATTTGCTGAAGCTTGTGGCTCTGGAATCAGTTGAGACTCCACCAAAAGGAGAAACTTTTGGGTGAGTGAGAAGAGGGGGATACCATACATTTTTCTCCAGCCACCACAAGTAAGCCCACAAGGCACTGCTTAAGCACATATATCACACACACACCACACTAAAATTGGTAATAATAAAAATCAACATATGGAGTGCCGAAGACATGACTCAGTAGATAAAGAGCTTACTGTGCCATGTATAAGGACCAGAGTTCAGATCCCCAGCATCCACATAAATGTCAGGTGGGTGTCCAGCCGTCTGTAATCCAGAGGTCTTGGAGGGAGATTCAGAGTCTCCCTAGGGCAAGCTGGCTAGCTAAACTACTTGCATCAGCGAGTTCTTGGTTCAAATAAGAGAACCACCCTTTATTGGAGAGTGCTTGAGGAAGATATCCACGTCAACTTCTGGCCTAGACAAGAGCATGAGTACACATGCAAATGTACCTGCATGCATATATACTCACCAAACCAGCATAAAAGCTTTGCAGCTTTCTAATGACAGTATAATCCTATCATCCCTACATTTTTTTGATTTTGGAACATTTCAAATTTCCAAAATCAAAACTTGAAATGAAATTATTTATCTGAGAGGGGAGGGCAGATAGAGAGAGAATGGGCACACGAGGGCCTACAGCCACTGCAAACGAACTCCAGATGCATGCACCACTTTGTGCATCAGGCTTTATGTGGGTACTGGGGAACTGAACCTAGGTCCTTAGGCTTTGCAGGAAAGCATCTTTGCAGGAAAGCACTCCAGCCCTTTAAATTTTTTAAAAAATATTTTATTTATTTGCAAGGAGAGCAAGAGTGCGAGAGTGGGGGGGGGGGGAGAGAAAGAGAAAACAGGCACACCAGGGCCTCTAGCCACTGCAAACAAACTCCAGAAGCATGCACAACTTTGTGCATCTGGTTTTATGTGGATACTGGGCGATCGAACCTGGGTCATTAACCATCTCTCCAGCCCCCCAAATCCAAACTTTTTGTTTGAGTGCCATAAACAGAAAATGTTCCACCTGCCCTCCTGTGATGGGAGCATAGTCAAGGCTGTGGATGCATTTAAATGTGGTACAAAATTACCTTTGAGCTATGTACGGGTACATATATTAATCACAAACAAATTTTAAGTTTAGACTCAGGAGTCCCATTTCAAGGTATTTCATCATATATATGAAAATATTTCAAAATTTATAAGTATGAAATATTTCTGGGTCACAAGCATTTTAGAAAAGGGATTACTGACTTACACAGAATACTTCTCTCCATGTCTACCACAATCAAACAGATAGAAAATATTAGTCACTTCTACTTATTTCAAGAGCCTTGGATAGTTATATAAATCTCCACAAATAAAAATGATATTGAAGCCAGGCATGTGGCATATACATCTAATTCCAACGCTTGGAAGACAGAGGTAGGAGGATCACTGTGAGTTCAAGGCAAGCCTGCAACTAGAATGCGTTTCATATCAGCTTGACAGCCTACCTCATTAAAAAAAAAAAAAAAAGTGATATTGGGGCTGCAGAGATGACTCAGCAGTTCAGAGCACTTGCAAAGCCTGACAGGCCAATTTGGATTCCTCAGTACACATGTAAAGCCAGGTGCACAAAGTGACCTATATGTCTAGAGTTTGTTTGCCAGTGGCAACAGGCCCTGGTATGCCTAGGGTATATCGTGAGCCCCCACCTCAAAAAACTGAAGGAGGGCTGAAGAAATGGCTAGGCAGTTAAAGACACTTTTTTTGCAAAGCCTACCAACCTGGGCTCAATCTCCTAATACTACTGCAGCCACATGCACAAAGTGGTACATCATCTGAAGTTTGTCTGCAGGGGCAAGAGCAACCATTCTCTCTCTCTCTCTTTTCCTCCACCCTTCACAATTAAATTTAAAAAAAAAAATTGAGGCAAGCCCGACAGACTAGACTTTTAAAAATTTTTTTTTAAATTTGTATTTATTTGAGAGAAAGAGAAAAAGAATGAGAATGAGCACACCAGGGCTTCCAGCCCCACTGCAAATGAACCTACCTTGAAAAACCAGAAGAAAAAAAAAAAGAAGGAGAAGGAGAAGAAGAAAGTAGAAAGAAGAAGAAAAGGGGCTGAAGAAATGGCTTGGTAGTTAAGGCACTTGTCTTCAGAGCCCAATGACCCAAGTTTGATTCCTCGGTACCCATGTCAAACCAGATGAACAAAGTGGCACATGTATCTCAAGTTCATTTGCAGTGGCTGGAGGCCCTGGCATGCCCATTCTCTCTGTCTCTCTTCTCTCTCTCTGTGCTTGCAAGTAAATAAATTTTTAAAAATTGAAAAAAACTGAAGAAACAAACAAACAAAAAGCTGGTAGTAGTGGTATACACCTTTAAGCCCAGCAATGGGCAGGCTGAGGCAGAAGGCTCTTGAAGTCCAGATTCTCCTGGCTACATATTTAGACACAGACTCAAAAATGCAAAAACAGAGTTAGGCACTGCACACACCTACAGTCTCAGTACTCGGGATATAGGGGGAGGATCAGGAGTTCAAAGTCAATCTGGGCTAAATGAAACCCAGTACTTGGGAGGCAGGGGTAGGAGGATCACCACGAGTTCGAGGCCACCCTGACACTACATAGTGAATTCCAGCTCAGCCTGAGCTAGAGTGAAACCCTACCTCAAAAAACAAAACAAAACAAAGAAAAGCCATTTTGGGCTAGACATGTTGGTACACCTTAATGCCAGGCAGAGGTATGAGGATCGCTGTGAATACGAGGGCACCCTGAGACTACATACACAGTGAATTCCAGGTCAGCCTGGGCTAGAGTGAGACCCTACCTTGCTAAACAAAAAACAAGAGTGGAAAAGAAAATACCATTTATGTCATAAAACTAGTTTAAAAATAACATTGGCTGGGCGTGGTGGTGCATGCCTTTAATCCCAGCACTCAGGAGGTAGAAGTAGGAGGATTGCTGAGAGTTCAAGGCCACCCTGAGACTAGATAGTTAATTCCAGGTCAGCCTAGACCAGCGTGAGACCCTACCTTGAAAAAAAAAAAAGATCTGTTTTTGGATTTTTGCTGTGTGGGGGGGAGGGAGGGCATTTTTTTTCTTTTGGATTTTCGAGGTAGGGTTTCACTCTAGCTCAGGCTGAGCTGGAATTCACTATGTAGTGTCAGGGTGAGCTCAAACTTGTAGTGATCCTCCAACCCCTGCCTCCCAAGTACGGGGATTAAAGGTATGTGCCACCATGCCCAGCTTGGCATTTTTATTTATTATTATTTTTTTGGGGGGAGGGTTGAGGTAGGTCTCACTCTGGCCCTTGCTGACCTGAATTTCACTGTGTAGTCTCAGGGTGGCCTTGAACTCACAGTGACACTTCTACCTCTGCCTCCTGAGTGCTGGGATTAAAGGCATGTGCCACCAAGCCCTGCTTCCAGCATGGCATTTTTAAACCAGTTAGAAAAACAGAAAAATATCTCTTTTTCTCCACTCCCTCCCCCACATACACACCTCAGTGGAAAAAAAAAAAGAAATAA
Source organism: Jaculus jaculus (assembly GCF_020740685.1). NCBI lineage: Eukaryota > Metazoa > Chordata > Mammalia > Rodentia > Dipodidae > Jaculus > Jaculus jaculus. Next base: position 111,251,272 of record NC_059110.1, read on the forward strand.
AGGCAGATAAATTAAAACAAACCAGTGTGGAGAATACTGACTAATGACATTATAATAACTGATTACCACTACAGAATAACAGTTCAGTTCAACTAGGCCTTATAAATAAATTCCAAGTTACTGGGATATAGTTCACTTAGCATGAATAATGATCTAGGTTCAATCCCCAGCATCTTCTAAATTCCAAGTAATTAAAAACTAACATGCAAAAACAACAATAATTCAAAGCAAGGTATGGTGGTATACACCTTTAATTCCAGCACTTGGGGAGGCTAAGGTAGGAAAACTGCCAAGAGTTTAAGACCAGCCTGGGTTATAGAGAATGGTCCAGGTTAGCCTGGGTTACAGTGAGACCCTACTTCAAAAAAACAAAAACAGGGCTGCCGAGATAGACCAGCAGTTAGTATGCTTGCCTGCAAAGCCTAACAACCAAGGTTTGATTCTCCAGTACCCATATAAAGCCATGTGCATAAAGTGGCACATGAATCTGGAGTTCACTTGCAGCAGCTGGAGGCCCTGGTATGCCCATTCTCTCTACCTGTCTCTCTTCTATGTCTCTCAGTTTGCAAATAAGTAAATAAAATATTTTTTAATGAAAATAAGGGCCAGGCAAGATGGTGCATGCCTTTAGTCTTTAATCCCAGCACTCGGGAGGCAGAGGTAGATGGATAACCGTGAGTTCGAAGCCACCCTGAGACTACATAGTGAATTCCAAGTCAGCCTCAGCTAGAATGAGAGCCTACCTCAAAAAACTAAAAAGAAAAAAAAATGAAAATAAGGGCTGGACAGATGGCTTAGTGGTTAATTAAGGCACTTGCCTACAAAGCCAAAGTACCTTGGTTCAATTCCCCAGGACTCATCATGTAAGCCAGATGCACAAGGTGGAGCATTTGTCTGGAGTTTGTTTGCAATGGTTGGAGGCCCAAGCGTGCCCATTCTCTCTCTCTCTCTGCCTCTTTCTCACTCTCAAATAAAAATAAATAAATAACAAAAAATAAATAAATACTAAAAGATGGGCATGGTTGTGCATGCCTTTAATCTCAGCACTCAGGAGGCAGAGGTAGGAGGATCCTGAGAATGCAGAGTGAATTCCAGGTCAGCCTGAGCTAGAGTAAGACCCTACCTCGAAACACCAAACAAACAAACATAATAATAATAATAATAAAATTAAATAAATAAAAATTTAAAAATAAGAAAATAAGGGGCTGTAGAGATGGCTTAATGGTTAAGGGATTTGCCCGTGAAGCCTAAGGTCCCAGGCTTCATTCCCCCAGACCCATATAAACCAAATGCACAAAGTGATACATTCATCTGGAGTCTGCCGTGGCTGGAGGCCCTGACATGCCCAGTCTCTCTTTTCTCTCTCTCAAATAAATAAAAAAAATTTAAAAACAGCTGGGCATAGTGGTGCACGCCTTTAATCCCAGCACTCGGAAGGCAGAGGTAGGAGGATCACCATGAGTTCGAGGCCACCCTGAGACTCCATAGTGAATTCCAGGTCAGCCTAAGCTAGAGTGAGACCCTACCTAAAAAATAAAGTGAAATAAAATTAGCCATGTGTGGATGTGCACACCTTTAATCCCAACACTTGGGAGGCAGAGTAGGAGGATAGGCTGAAGGTTGAAGGCACCTGGGACTACATAGTGAATCCAGGTCAGCCTGGGCCATTAGAGTGAGACCCCTGCCTCAAGAAGTAAAATAAAACAAAATAAAATAACTAAAATTAAAATAAAATAAAGTCCAGGTGTGATGGCACACACCTTTAATCCCTGCACTTGGGAGGCAGAGGCAGGAGGATCGCCATGAATTCAAGGCCACCCTGAGACTACATAGTGAATTCTAGGTCATCCTGAGCTAGAGTGAGACCCTATCTCAAAAATACAAAATAAATAAGGGAAAGGGAAAGACGAGGCTAAGCAACATTTCCAATATAATCTTGTTTAATCATAAAATATGAATATATATATAATGGATATTAATTTATAGAAAAAATAAACAGTTAACAATGGTTACTTTAACTGGAGGCCTGCTCCATGGGGGGGGGATACATCCCTGATATCGAAAACTTAAAACAGGGGTAGTCATGAGCCCTAGGGGTATAACATCTGCTGATGTCTGGATAAGTGTATATATACTATGCTTATCAAACTGCCCAGTAAGCACTTCTCTTAATATTTATACCTTTATATTAACACTACTCTCACTTTGGGTAGAGAATCTTCTCTTTTCAGATGGCAGTGACTTCAGGATGACTCAGAAGGTATCACAGTGCTGGAAAGAAGTGACTGGAGTACTGAATAACATCTCGATCACACCTTCCAAGGCTCAAGGTCTAATGCGGAAGAGGTGGCAGAAAGAATTCAAGAGCCAAAGGAAGGGTAGGACTCCTTACAACATGCTCCTCCAGACACAAAATGGCCTGGATATCCATGACTTCACCGTGCCTGACACTATCTACACACGACCATCATAAGAGGAGGAAAAGATCATGACATCGAAATAAAAGAGAGACTGATTGAGATGGGGAGGGGATAGGATGGAGAATGGAATTTCAAGGGGGAAAGTGGAGAGGGAGGGAGGGTATTACCATGGGATATTTTTTATAATCATGGAAAATGTTATAAAACTTGCGGAAAAAAAAACAACAATGGTTACTTAAAAAAAATTTTTTTTGACTGAGCGTGGTGGTGCCCACCTTTAATCCCAGCACTCGGGAGGCAGAGGTAGGAGGATTGCCATGAGTTCGAGGACACCCTGAGAATAGAGAGTGAATTCCAGGTCAGCCTGGGCTAGAGTGAGACCCTACCTGGAAAAAAAAAAAAATTAAATCCAGCCAGGTATGGTGGTACACACCTTAAGCCCCAACACTCAGGAGGCAGAGGTAGGAGGATTACTGAGTTTGAGGCCCGTCTGGGATACAGAGTAAATTCCTGGTCAGTCTGGGCTAGAGAGACCCTACCTCAAAAAAGCAAAAAATAAAAAGTAAATTCTATCTGAATAAAATAATTGATAAGGGCTGGAGAGATGGCTTAGTGGTTAAGTGCTTGCCTGTGAAGCCTAAGGACCCCGGTTCGAGGCTCGGTTCCCCAGGTCCCACGTTAGCCAGATGCACAAGGGGGCGCACGCGTCTGGAGTTCGTTTGCAGAGGCTGGAAGCCCTGGCGCGCCCATTCTCTCTCTCTCCCTCTATCTGTCTTTCTCTCTGTGTCTGTTGCTCTCAAATAAATAAATTAAAAAAAAAATTTTTTTTTTAAAATAATAATTGATAAAAATTATGTGACTTAATGCGTATAATCCACACCTGAGAAACACAAAGGTCTGTGCATGCATGAATTAAGTATAATACAAACACCGGTTTTCTGGACTGATGGACTGGGGGTGCAGCTCAGTGAAAGAGTCTATCATGGTGAGACCCTGACTGAGATCTCCAGCACTGCAAAGAAATAGAAATAATTATTCTTTTTTGTTGTTGTCATGAGGTCTTGCTATACGTGGCCTAGCTAGTCTTGAACTTACTACGTAGCCCAGGCAGTGTCTTTAGTGCTGGTTCAGCTCAATTATTCTCATATTCTATTGATTTTCATATTCATTGTGTGTCTCTCTCTGTGATGGGGTCTCATGTAGCTCAAGCTAGCCTCCAACATGCTGGGTATGACCTTAAACTTCTGATCATGTGGCCTCTACTCCTCAGTGCTGGGATTACATGCATGCACCAACACATCTGGTTTATGTGACCCTGGGAATCAAACCCAAGGCTTTACTCCTGCTAGTCAGGAATTCTACCAAGTGAGCTACATTCCTAGTCCCTCAATTATTCTTTCTTAAGGAATGTGTTGACCTCAGTAAAGCTGTACTTTTTGTTGTTGGGCTTAAAAAAAAAAAATCAGATCTACATTTGGAAAGCTTTTGTATAACACATTAGTTGTGACTAAGAATAATGAATATTAATGAAGTTTCTTATCTTCCACATTTACAACTCATGATAATGTGGTAAGAAGTACTGCACTAAATAAATGTTCTATTTTATCCAAAGAGAATTCCAAAATACCAGTGTTCTCTTCTACAAGTGGGTTGTAGAAATAAATTATGATGTGATTTTGTATTCAGACGCTCATAGCTTTACTTCCTACAAATCAGAGAAAGGAAGAATGGCCAGTTTCTGGGGAGTAAAAAGCTGACTGATTCAGTGTTTTTAAATGTCAAATTACAATTTAGTGTCAAATTCTCATCTTATGAGACATTTGCCCACATTTGCCTAACAATGGTTATAATAATGGTTACAATATAAACTCCAGATTGAAACAATGATTAAAACTACAATGATTAAAATTTATAGGCATTCCTGTTTAATAAACCCATGATATAAAATTGAATCAAATTAGATAATTATTTATTATTTGCCCTTTTGCAAAAGAATTTTCCTACTAAATAATACTATGGTATTACACACCTATAATCCCAGCACTCTGGGGGAAAGATCAGGAGTTAAAGGTTACTATGAGCTACAAGGACCCCTGTCTCCAAAAAACAAAACTAAATAAATGTTGGACTGGAGAGATGGCTTAACAGTTAAGGCACTTGCCTGCAAAGCCAAAGGACCCATGTTTGATTCCCCAGGCACAAGGTGGCATGTGTCTAGAATTCATTTGCAGTAGCTGAAGGCCCTGGTGAGCCCATTCTCTCGATCTACTTCTCTCTCTCTCTCAAATAAATAAAATAAATTTAATAAAAAACTAAATGTTAATGGGCTATTGAGTTGGCCTAGTGGTTAAAGGTGCTTGTTTGCAAAGGCTGATAGCCCAGGTTCAACTCCCCAGAACACTAGATACAGTGGCAAAAGGCTCTAGTGAGACCATATACTCTCTCTTTCTCTCTCTCCCCTAACAAATAAAAATATTTTTAAATATTAATAAGTTAAAAAAATCTATTTACAGACACTTCCTTATAAAGTAACAATAGACATCAATTATTCAGCCCTGCAGTATGGTAGATAACTTGCTCAATGCTACACAAACATTATAGATTTAATCCTGACAATTCAGGAGAGTATTATATTTATTTTAGAGACTGAAATTTGAGAAGAGATAAAAGAACTTGTCCAAGGTCACAAAGATGATAAGTAGCAAAGCCATAGTTTAAATTCAGGCTTCAGCTAATACTTTTTTTTTTTTTTTTTTCCCCTTTCGAGTTAGGGTCTCACTCTAGTCCAGGCTGACCGGGAATTCACTACGTAGTCTCAGGCTGGCCTTGAACTCACAGCAATCCTCCTACCTCTGCCTCTGGAGTGCTGGGACTAAAGGCATGGGCAACCATGCCCAGCCTAACACTCTTTAAAAATATATATATTTATTTACTTGAGAGAGATAAAGAGGCAAAGAGAGAGAAAGAGAGACAGAGAGAATGAATAAGTGTGCCAGGACCTCCAGCCACTGCAAATGAACTCCAGATGCATATGCCACCTTGTGCATCTGGCTTATGTGGGTACTGGGGAAATTGAACCTGAGTCTTTAGGCTTCACAAGCAAGTGCCTTAACCACTAAGCCATCTCTGCAGCCCAAAGCTAGTACTCTTAAATAGGTTCTAGATATAAAAATAAATTCCATAATTACCAAGAAATAGGAATCACAACATACTAAATTCCGGGATATCACTTATATATAAGTGCCTTAGTTATTTGATCAGACCACCTCCCCATTCTGCTCTCTGTCATTCTCCACTTAGCAGCACCAAACAGGGTACAATTACAAAGGCTAACTGGCTTTTCTTTACTAGGACTTGAGCAAAGAAATTTAAGACACTGGCAATAAGTTAACCATCTATTCTCTTTACAGAGAATCACAGAATTTCCACAGTAAAAGGAACCTTAGAGTTTAGACAACTGAAGTCTAGAAAGGTAACTTACCAAAGTCTTGAAGATACCAGTAACACTAGAAACTAGAATTTCACTAGAGTATGTAAGATGCATACAAAGAAACAAAAATGTGTATAAAACAGCTGTTTTTTTGTTTTTGTTTTGTTTTTCGAGGTAGGGTTTCACTCTAGCTCAGGCTGACCTGCAATTTACTATGCAGTTTCAGGGTGGACTTGCTGTCATAGCAATCCTCCTACTTCTTGTCTCTGGAGCACGTGCCACCATGACAGGTCTAGAAGAGCCTTTAAAAAAAAAATTTTTTTTTTTTTTTGGAGCTGGGCATGGTGGTGCAGCATGCCTTTAATCTCAGCACTTGGGAGGCAGAGGTAGGAGGATCACCGTGAGTTTGAAGCCACTCTGAAACTCCATAGTGAATTCCAGGTCATCCTGAGCCAGAGTGAGACCGTATCTTGAAACCACCCCCCCAAAAAAATTGGGTTGGGTACTGGGGAAATGGCTTAATGGTTATGGCACTTGCCAGCAAAGCCCAAGGACCCGGGTTCAATTCCCCAGGACCCACGTAAGCCAGATGTGCAAGGGGGCACATGTGTCTGGAGTTCGTATGCAGTGGCTAGAAGCCTTGGCTTGCCCATTTTCTCTTTCTGTCTATCTGTCTCTTTCTCTTATCATAAATAAATAAATAATTTTTAAGTTTTAATTGTTATTTATTTATTTGAGAAAGAGATAGAGAATGGGTATGCCAGGGCCTCCAGCCACTGTAAACAAACTCCAGACACATGTGCCACCCAGTGCATCTGGCTTACGTGCATTCTGGGGAATCAAATCTGAGTTCTTAGGCATTGGCAAGCACCTAACAGTTAAGCTATCCCTCTAGCCCAGAAGACCCTTTTTTTTTTTTCCTCCCGACGTAGGGTATCACTCTAGCTCAGGTTGTCCTGGAATTCACTATGTAGTCTCAGGGTGGTCTTGAACATTTGGAGATCCTCCTACCTCTGCCTCCCAAATGCTGAGATTAAAGGCATGTGCCACCATGCCCAGCCCAGAAGAGCCTTTTAAAAAATATTTTTATTTGGGAGGAAGGAGGTTATTACCATGGGATATTTTTTATAGTCATGGAAAATGTTAATAAAAATTGAGACAAAATAAAAAAAAAATTTTATTCTATTTGCAAGGAAAGAGAAGGAATGGCCACACCCAGGTCTCCTGCTACTGCAAACTCCAGATGCACATGCCACTTTGCACATCTGGCTTTATGTGGATACTAGGGAATTAAATACAGGCCAGCAGGCCCTGCAAGCAAGCGTCTTTAACCACTAAGTCATTTCCCCAGCTCCTAGAAGAGGCTTTTTAAAGGTAAGGTCTAACTCCTGCCCAAGCTGGCCTGGAAGGCACAGTGATACTCTTACTCAACCTTCTCAGAGCTGGAATTCCAGGTCTAAGCCACTTCATCCAGCTCTACAAGAACACTTTTTAAGCCTTAGTATGGTGACACGCCTCAAATTCCAACGACCTGGGAGGCTAAAGCAGGACACTAGTTGGAGCACAGGGGCTCTAGGCCAGCCTGAACAAAACAGGAAGACCCTGTCTACAACACTTTTTAAACCATAGCCCAGAAATTGATGATTCTTTTTTTCTAGTTGCTATTTAAGAGAGAGAGAGAGAGAGAGAGAGAGAGAGAGAGAGAGAGAGAGGGGCAGATAAAGACAGAGAATGAGCATGCCAGGGCCTCTAGCCACTGCAAACAAACACCAGATGCATGTGCCACCTTGTTCATGTGGCTTACATCGATACTGGGGAATTGAACCTCAGTCCTTAGGCTTCCTAGGCAAGCGCCTTAACCTCTAAGCTATGTCTCCAGCCCTTTTCTTTTTTTATGGCTTTGCAAGGTAGGGTCTCACTCTAGTCCAGGCTGACCTGGAATTCACTATGTAGTCACAGGGTGGCCTCAAACTCATAGTGATCCTCCTACCTCTGCCTCCCAAGTACTGGGATTAAAGGCGTGTGCCACACTTGGCTGTTTTGTTTTTGTTTTTTTTTCATTTTTTGAGCTCTTCTTTTCTAAAACTATTCTTATTTTTATTTATTTATTTTCAAGGAAAAAGAAAGAGAATGGACAGGCTTCTAGCTACTGCAAATGAACTCCAGATGCATGTACCACTTTTTGCATCTGGTTTCACGTGGGTACTAATGAACCAAACCCAGGTCATTAAGCTTTGCAGGAAAAGAGTCTTAAATACTGAGCAATCTTTCCAGCCCACTATTTATTGATTTATTCACTGATTTAAAATATTTCATTTATACATTTGAGAGTAAGAAGAGGCAGATATATAGGGAGAAAGAATAGGCATGCCAGGCCCTCCAGCCACTGCAAAATGCATGTGCCACCTTGTGTATCTGGCTTATGTGGGTACTGGGGAATCAAATCTGGGTCTTTAGGCTTTGCAGGCAAACACCTTAACCACTAAGCCATCTCTCCAGCCTTTATTTATTTTTTCTTTTCTAAAAAAATTTTTTGGGTTTTTTTTTTTTTTTTTTTTTTTGGTTTTTCAGGTAGGGTCTCACTCGAGCCCAGGCTGACCTGGAATTCACTATATAGTCTCAGGGTGGCCTCGAACTCATGGCAATCCTCCTACCTCTGCCTCCCAAGTGCTGGGATTAAAGGCATGCATCACCACACCCAGCGTGTATTTTTCGCTTTTAAAAAATATTTTATTGGGTTGGAGAGATGGCTTAGTGGTTAAGTGCTTGCCTGTGAAGCCGAAGGACCCCAGGTCGAGGCTTGATTCCCCAGGACCCATGTTAGCCAGATGCACAAGGGGCGCATGTGTCTGGAATTCGTTTGCAGTGGCTGGAAGCCCTGGCACACCCATTCTCTCTCTCTCTCTGCCTCCTTCTCTGTCTGTCTCTCTCAAATAAATAAATCAAAATAAATAACAAAAAAATTAAAAAATATATATCTTATTTATTTATTTGAGGGGGCAAACATAAAGAGGGGATGGGTGCTTCAGGACTTCTAGCCACTACAAATGGACTCCAGACACATGTGCCACTTTGTGCATCTGGCTTTACATGGGTTTGGGGGAACTGAACCTTGCTGACAAGTGCCTTAACTGCTAAGCCATCTTTCCATCCCTGTTTTTGTGTTTTCAAAGTATGGTTCTAGCCCAGACTGACCTGGGAACTCACTCTGTAGTTCCAGCATGGCCTCAAACTCACAGTGATCCTATCTGTGACCTTTCTGTTTGTTTGTTTTGAAGATAGGGGTTTCTGTATAATACCCAAGCTGGCTTCAAACTCCTGGGATCACATGATCCTCCTGCCTCAGCCTCCCGAGGCAGAGAATACAGCTGTGGGCCAACACATGTAGGAAAATGCTTACTGTTGCAAAACTTTTAAAAGCCCATCCCTAGACAAACACAGATCTCTGGAATTCCTTGGACCTAACATTTGGATTGCTTACTAGCAGAACTGCAAATGTTTACTCTCTTTTCCTCATCCACTTCTAAAGCAGGAAAAAGAAAACAAAGCTAACGTAGTTCTCTCTTACTCAGCAAGCCATAGACAGGAAAGAGTGAACTGATAACTTTTGTTGTGCCTGTCTCTAAAGAGTCACATTCATAGGAACTGTCATTCCATACCTTTAAGAACCAGCCCTAGTCTAGAAACCATACTATTTTGTTTCTGCCTTCCTTTCCTGCCTCTTACAATCCCTCGTTCTGTAACCATGAGCTGAGAATAAGCCATACCTGTGGCTTCTTATTAATGCTGCAAACTAAGTAAAGCTAAGAATGCTCCAATCCCTCAGATGATCCCAAAGTCACACTAACTACCACTACAGTCACTGTAACTGGTGTATTTGACACACTACCTAGCTATTTACATATACACAAGGTTACATAATTAAGAAAGATAGACCATAAATCCTACTACAATAGCTCAGTACCACTGTCTATTTTTAGTTGTGACATTAAAAATTATAAAATGAATTCAAATGCATTAAGACATAACACTATAAAATCACAATTGGATGCCTTAGTTCTACCAAGTTAATATTTGGGAGAGTCTAACCTCAAAATTCACCAAGTCTAGAAGATCAAACAGAAAAGCAGTGCCAAAAGAACTATGCACAAGCACCTAAATATGGTCAGGGCAAGGCATTCTTGCTTCTTCCTCCCTCCCTCCCTTGGATTTTCCTGGGGTCCTGCAATACTTATTTTGAACATCTAAAAATACCCTTCCAGCCGGGTGTGGTGGCGCATGCCTTTAAACCCAGGACTTGGGAGGCAGAGGTAGGAAGATTGCCCGGAGATCGAGGCCACCCTAAAACCACATGATGAATTCCAGGTCAGTCAGGGCTACAGCAAGACCCTACCTCAATAAATAAAAATATCCTTCCAAAACCATAATATATTACTGAAATTTTCATTTCAGTTTCCAATTTGTCACTAGTTGGTAATGGAATCCTTGGCATAATACAAAAGTACTTATCAATGTGCAGAGCATGGTGGTACACGCCTTTAATCCCAGCACTTGGAAGGCAGAGGTAGAAGGATCGCTGTGAGTTCGAGGCTACCCTGAGACTAAATAGTGAATTCCAGGTCAGCCTGGGCTAGCATGAGACTCTATCTCAAAAAACCAAAACCAAAAAAAAACTTTTCTTGGAGCTGGAGAGACTGCTCAGTGGTTAAAGGTGCTTGCTTGCAATGTTTGATGGACTAAGTTTGATTCCCCAATACCCACAAAAAAACAGATTACTAATTGGCACATGCATCTGGAGTTTGTTTGCAGGGGCAGGAGACCATTCTCTTGTCTTTCTACCTGCCTCTTTCTGTTTCTCTTTCAAATAAATTAAAAATATTTTCTTCTTAGCTGGGCGTGGTGGCTCACGCCTTTAATCCCAGCACTCGGGAGACAGAGGTAGGAGGATCGGGGTGAGTTCAAGGCCACCCTGAGACTCCATAGTGAATTCCAGGTCAGTCTGGGCCAGAGTGAAAAAAAAATTTTTTTTCTTCTTTCTGTAGCTCAGTAGGGGAACACTTATTCAGAATGCTTGAGGGCCAGTCCTAAGACCAAAAAGAAAATATTTCTTCCATATCATTTATTTATTTATTTGAGAGAGAGAGAGAAGGAAAGAGAGAGAGAGGCAAATAGTGAGAATGGGTGCACCAGGGACTCTAGCCACTGACCTGGAATTCACTATGGAGTCTCAGGGTGGCCTCAAACTCACAGTGATCCTCCTACCTCTGCCTCCCAAGTTGACTCATCTCTCAGTCCTGGTTCATTTATTTGTCATTCTTACATTTCTATCTTATAATTGAGGAAAGTGAGGGCTTAAGGAATGAAAATGTTCAAGTTGCACAGCTAAAAAGAAGGGGAACCAGGATCCTAATCTCTAGTTTTAAATTTTCTTCTTGTCATCATGTTCTGTTTTTAGTATAACTAACAATACAGCCCATAAAATTTGTGGGCAAGTTGGGCATGTTAGTGCATGCCTTTAATTCCAGCACTTGGGAGGCAGAAGTAGGAGGACCACTGTGAGATCGAGGCTACCCTGAGACTCCATAGTGAATTCCAGGTCAGCCTGAGCTAGAATGAAGCCCTACCTCGAGAGGAAAAAAAAAAAAAAAAAAAGTAAAAAAGAGTTGAAAGCCAGCTTAGGCTACATTTGAGAACCTGTCTCAAACAAATAGCAATAACAAATAAAAAAGAACCAGAGTTTATCATTTCTACTGTATTACTTTCTTTCCATGAAGTTTCACATGATATAGCTGTTACCTAGCATGCTTAAGGCCTTAGGTTGGATCCCTAGCACCACAAATCCAAAATTCCAAAAAAGAACCACACTAAAACAACATGGCTGGAGGGACAGTTCAGTGGTTAAGACATTTGCCTGCAAAGCCCATGGACCCAGGTTCGATTCCCCAGGACCCACATTAGCCAGATGCACAAGGGGACACATGCGCCTGAAGTTCATTTGCAGTGACTGGAAGCCCTGGCATACCCATTTTCTCTCTCTCTCCCTGTCAAATAAATAAAAATAAATAAAATATTTTTTAAAAAAAACATGGCCCTATGTTGCAGTCCGGTTCGCGTTGCTGGTAGAAATCACCCAACCAAGAGCAGCTTGTGGGAAAAAGAGATTTATTTTGGCTTACAGGCTCGAGGGGAAGTTCCACGATGGCAGGGAAAACGATGGCATGAGCGGAGGGTGGACATCACCCCCTGGCCAACATAAGGTGGACTACAGCAACAGGAGGATGTGCCAAACACTGGCAAGGGGAAACTGGCTATAAAGCCCACAAGCCCGCCCCCAACAATACACTCCCTCCAGGAGGCATTAATTCCCAAATATCCATCAGCTGGGGAGCTAGCATTCACAACACCTAGGTTTATGGGGGACACCTGAATCAAACCACCACACCCTATTAAAAATAAATCTTAAGGCTCAGTTACCTTATGAGGGTGAACCTTTCATTTTTGAATTTGTTATAACTGTAATCTGAGAGACTAGAGAGATGGCTTACAAGTTAAATGTGCCTGTTTGCAAAGCCTGGAGGCCTTGGTTTGATTCTCTAGTACCCACATAAAGCCAGATGCACAAAGCAGTGCATGCATGTGGAATTAGTTTGTAATGACAAGAGGCTTTGCTATCCCATTGATTCTTATTCTCTCCTTTCCTCTCTCCTTGCAAATAAATAAAAACTTAAAAATATTTTTAAAACCTGTAATCTGCTTTGTCCACCTGATGTTGGCCAGGAGGTGATGTCCACCCTCTCTGCTCATGCCATCATTTCCCCCTGCCATTGTGGAGCTTCCCCTGGAGCCTGTAAGCCAAAATAAACCTCTTCTCCCCCCACCCCCCAAAAAAAAAACAAACTGTAATCTGAAATTCACCATCCCCCTCCTTTTTTTTTTTAATGTTTTTTCGAGGTAGGGTGTTGCTCTAGCCCAGGCTGACCTGGAATTCACTATGTAGTCTCAGGATGGCCTAGAACTCATTGCAAGCCTCCTACCTCTGGCTCCCAAGTGCTGGGATTAAAGGCTTGTGCCACCATGCCCGGCTAAAATTCACCATTACTTTCTGCAAATACTTCTCTTACTCACAAAAAAAAGCTCATAATTCTCATTCTGTGACATCTACTTATAATCAAAAGATTAGCTCTTTAAAAGTATTCTACATTCTCTCTCTGTCAAGTAAATAAATAAAAATAACAATAAATGGACTGAAGGAATGGTTTAGTAGTTAAGGCACTTGCCTGCAAAGCCAAGAGACCCAGGTTCAATTCCTCAGGACTCACATAAACCAGATACACAAGGTGGCACATGCATCTGGAGTTCCTTTGCAGTGGCTGAATATCCTGGTGTGCCCATCCTCTCTCTCTTTCTCTGTCTACACCCCTCTCTCAGTCAAATATAAATAAAAAATTATTCCAGGCTAGGCACCTCTTTAATCCCAGCACTAAGGAAGCAGAGGTAGGATTGTTGTTAGTTTGAGACCAGTCTGAGACTACATAGTGAATTTCAGTCAGTCAGGGTTAGAGTGAGACCTACCTGGGGGAAAAAAAAAACAAACAAAACAAGAATACCAAGTAAAATAAAATAAAATAGAAAAGATTCTCTTAATCTTCAGGATTAAAAAAATTATATAGCCAGGCATGGTGGCTCACACCTGAAATCCCAGAGCTTGAAAAGTGGAGAGGGGAGAATCAGTAACTCAAGACAATCCTAGGCTACATATTCGCTTTGAGACAAAGCTGGGTCATATAAGACCCTGTTTCAAACAAATGAATGAATAAAACAACCGATTTACTTTTTTTTTTCTAAAAATATTTATTTATTTATTTGGCAGGGTGTGTGTGTGAGAGAGAGAGAGAGAGAGAGAGAGAGAAGCAGACAGATAGAATGAACACGTCAGGGCCTCTAGCCACTGCAGACAAACTTCAGACACATGTGCCACCTTGTGCAACTGGCTTTCATGTGTACTGGGGAATAGAACCTAGGTCCTCAGGCTTCCCAGGCAAGTGTCTTAGCCAGTAAGCCAACTCTCCAGCCCCAAATTTACTTTTTAAAAATAGGAAAAAGCAATGTAATTTTAAAGTACATACAAGAGAAGTTTTTAAAATAATTATCTAACAACCTAATGAGAATAACAAATTAATAAAGAACTAATTACAGTGACAAAAGACTCTCTTTTGTTTCCCATTAACTGTCAAATGCATGGTCAGTAATTTTGATGACATTATGGACTTTGACAATAGTAGTGAATATGAAACCACTATAAATTGACCTTATTGCTCTCTCTACAGCCAAGCAACACAATGTCCTATTAAAATAACACCAAATAATTTCTATTATGGTACTTTCCTTTTATGATTAAATTATGAAAACTCTAAATGCAATCAATGCCATGATTTTTCAGTACTCCTCATCTGCAACTGTAGCTCTGGATTTAAACTTCCTCTACAACTGCCCTAACTTATCTGAATCATTTAAAGTACTTTTGTCAGACTGAGATGGCTCAGTGGTTAAGGTGCTTGCTAGCAAAGCCAAACAACATGGGTTTGATTACCCAGTGCCCACGGAAAAGCCAGATGCACAAAGTGATGCATGCATCTGGACTTTGTTTGCAGTGGTGTGAGAGGCCCTGGCATGCCCGTATGTCTGTCTCTCATCTTGCAAATAAATACTGTTTAAAAAAAAAAAATACAAGGAAGACCCCTAGGTAAAATGTTCACAACCAAGTTGGTGAGTTTCTTGACATTTATGTCTCATTTTCACCTTCCAAGTAAGGAGCAAGAAAGACACTGATTATCAGAAACGTGTGTGTGTGTGTGTGTGTGTGTGTGTGTGTGTGTAGAAAAAGAGAAGATACCAAAAGGGGTGACACTGAGCCTGGAGTGATGCCAGGTCAGTATGATTGTCTGCCAGAAAAGGCCAGGTAACATTTACTGTTCTTGTTGCATAAGTTTCTGGGCCTCTCAAAGCATCTTCCTGCACATTATTATACTGCTGTAATTCATCCGTAGTTACAAGACTTTACGTCCCAAAAGAACCCGTTTCCCACACGACGAATTCTCTCTGAAGCTCCCCTGATCAGTTCCACAACTAAGAAAAACCTCCCCATTCGCTAGAGGAAAAACTTCTCTCGCGAGGCAAACAGCACCCCTCCCCCAGTGGATTTTCTGAAAGCTCTCAGACCTTCGCCCCAACCTCCAAGCATGCAGACATCTAAGGGTGCCCCACAAACAATGAGCCGCAAAAGTACAGACTAAACTGGAAAGAAGAGGAAGTATGAGAACAATACCCAAACCCAACACAGCAGCACCAACCCACCCCCCCCAACACACACACACACACACACACACACACACACGCACGCACGCACGCACGCACGCACGCACGCACCACCCCACCCCCCGCAGCGGCCTCTACCATGCCAGTCTAACAAGCCCACTTTCCCTAGTTTAACCAAGGGCTCAACAACTCAAAGAGCAACAGCCTGGGGCCCATGGACTCCGGCAGGAAGAAGCACGCTCAGGCTAGGATGCTCCCCCCGCTCCCGGGTGGAAAGAGGCTAGGCAAGGGTGGGGTAAAGAATGGCAAGCTAAGTGGCATGGGGGGAGGGGGAATTAGGGCACCAGAGCTAATCCCCCGCTGGCCAGGGCCTGTGGGTGGTTAGGGGCAGCGGGCGAGCAGCCTGGAGGGTGGAGAGAGAGAGCGAGAGAGAGGTGGGGGAGAGAGAGAGAGAGAAAGGGGGGGGGAGAGAGAGAAAGAGAGGGAGGGAGGGGAGAGAGAGAGAAAGAGAGGGAGGGAGGGAGAGAGGGAGGGGAGAGCGCCAGCGAGCTGGCAGCCCCGGGGGTGGGTAGCCAGGCCCCTCGAGGGAGGAGGAGGCTCGGAGGGGAGCGACTGTTTGGGGGGTTGGAGAGTTGGCCTTCCCGGTCGCCCGAGCCCCGCGAGCTTCACACCTCAAACCTGCTCTTGGTCACTCCGTTCACGTCCCTCCTCATGGGGCCGGGCGGGTGCGGCCCGAGCCGGGGCCGGGCGCTGCGGCGTGCGGAGTGCAAAGACAACCGGGGCCCAGAGCAGGCCCAGGAGTTCCGGGGCCGGGAGGTGGCGGTGGCACGGTCGGGTTACGGGAGGAGGAGGAGGAGGACGACGACGACGACGACGAAGCGGAGGACAAGACCTCTTGGGCTCCGGCGGAGGGGGTCCCCCACCACCTCCCGGGGCACCCCGCGGCCGCGACGACGGCCCGTCGCTAGCTCGGCTCTCTCCAAAGCCTCAACTTCAACCCAAAACAAAAACACTCCCCACCTGCCAGCAACGCCGCCTCTCATTGGACGGAGCCGCTCGGGCCTCGGAACGCCGGGGAGGGGAGGAGCGCTCCGCGGCCGCGGCATCGGCGGCGGCATCGGCGGCGGCGGCGGCGCGGCCCGCCCCTCCCCCCGCCGGGCGCAGCCCCGGACGGGGACCGGGAGCAGCCGGAGCGCGGGGCGTCCGCGGGACGAGCCCCCCTCCCGCTCCGAGGCAGGCGAGCCCACCAGGAGAAGGCGAGGCAGGGAAGTGCCCAAGTGTCTGTGTGTGTTTGTGCAGGGGTGGGGTGGGGGTGCGCGCGTGCTCGCGGACGGGCAAAGGGGGAGGAAAGCGGGGAGGACAGAGAGCACCCATCCCCCCCCCCGCAACTCTCCTTCTGCCCACCTCCCTCTCCCCACCCCGGTCTCCCTTTCCCGCCGACTGACAGGCACGCATCAACCCGCGTAGGACCGGAGCTTTCTGTCTAGTGACCCCCAAGCCCGAAGTCTGGTCACATCTTGCCCGGGAGACTGGACTGGGGCGCGCACGCGCGCGCGCGCACACACACGCACACACGCGCGCACACACACACACACACACAC
This sequence comes from Jaculus jaculus, assembly GCF_020740685.1. Lineage (NCBI taxonomy): Eukaryota > Metazoa > Chordata > Mammalia > Rodentia > Dipodidae > Jaculus > Jaculus jaculus. Next base: position 111,268,038 of record NC_059110.1, read on the forward strand.
ACACACACACACACGCACGCACGTCTTCCTGACCACCCAACTTCCCTTCCCCTATCACTCACTGTCGCCTTGAACCCAAAGTGCAGCAGGCGATCCCTGCTCGGAGCCATTTTCCTCCTTTTCTCTGGATGTCTCTAGGATGGGGCAGCGCTGTTGCCGCGGCCGTAGCTGCTGCCGCCGTCGCCACCGCCGCCACCGCCGCCTCCCCCGCCCCGGTGAATTGCATTACGGGGTGCTGCAGGGAGGCCTGGGGGGCCGCTGTGGGGCGGACATCTCGCAGCGCACGTCTCCAGGAGGCAGGGACTGATTACGCTAAGGGGGCAGGCCCGGCGCCTTGCTGGGCTCTGGGGGCGGCCGCGAGGCCACACCTCGGGCTTCGGGGTCAGGGGGTACAGTGTCTGTGCCAGGCAACCATTCCTCCTGCGGGGGGGAGGGGCGCGCGGTGGTGGGGTGTGGGCAGGCAGAGCAGAAGCATCTCCGCCTCTCGGGCGCCACTGGCACCCAATGGGCTGTAGCGACTGCTCACCCTCCAATCAGGGTGCCGGTTGGTGAGAGCCTGGGCGTGACGCCACTTTGGCGGGAGAAACAAGCATGTGGGAGCCAGTGGGGGGTGGGAGCATTGACACAGCGCAAACTGACTTTCTTAGGATTGGGACTTCCAGTTTAGAAGCTTGGCTGCATCATTGTACTATGATTATGTGACCTCTGGCCCTTAAGAACCCAAAATTTATGAGCGACTTTCCATGAGTAAAGTTGACCCTTCAAAGAGAAGTTTCAGAATGCCCCTGCCATAAAAATAAAATATTAGAAACTGGCTGGGCATGGTGGCATACGCCTTTAATCCCAGCACTTGGGAGGGAGAGATATGAGGATCGCCATGAGTTCGAGGCCAGCCTGAGACTACATAGTGAATATCAGGTCAGCTTGGGCTAGAGTGAGACCCTACTTCGAAAAAAATTTTTAAAAATACATATATACGTATGCACGAACGTACATACATACATATTAGAAACTACCATAAATTCCAGCAGTCCTGTCCACAGCAGAAGTACTGCTTCTAATTGTATGCTCAGAAAAGCAGTTACAGAGTTTGTCTTCACACTCCTTTTGTTTTTTATTTTTTATTTATTTGCGAGTGACAGACGGAGAGAGAGAGGGAGAGAGAGAGAATGGGTGCAATAGGGCCTACAGCCACTGAAAACAAATTCCAGACGTGTGCACTCTCTTGTGCATCCGGCTAATGTGGGTCCTGGGGAATCGAGCCTCGAAACGGGTCCTTAGGCTTCACAGGTAAGCACATAACCGCTGAGCCACATCTCTCCAGTCCTTTTATTTTTTAAAATACTTTTTAAAAGATTTATTTATTTATTTGAGACAGAGAGGGGGAGAGAGAGAGAATGGGCATGCCAGGGCCTCTAGCCACTGTGAACGAACTCCAGACACATGTGCCACATTGTGCATCTGGCTTACATGGGACCTGAAGAATCGAACCTGAGTCCCTAGGCTTTGCAGGCATGCACCTTAACCGCTAAGCCATTGCTCCAGCCCCTATTTTTAAAAAATATTTTTAACTTTGACACAGAGACAGAGAGAGAGAAAGGAAGAGACAGAAAATGGGCATGCCAGGGCATCCCAGCTACTGAAAACACACTCCAAACACATGTGCCACCTTGTGCATCTGGGTTATGAGGGTTCTTAAGCATCAAGCCTGGGTCCTTTGGCTTTGCAGGCAAGCGCCTTAACTCCTAAGCCATCTCTCCACCCCCACACCCTTTTAGTAGTTTCAGTGACTGGCTTGTTACAAATCCTATTGAGAAATAAATATTTAAGAGCAACAAGTGAAGCCGGGCGTGGTGGCGCACGCCTTTAATCCCAGCACTTGGGAGGCAGAGGTGGGAGGATCGCCATGAGTTCAAGGCCACCCTGAGACTACATAGTGAATTCCAGGTCAGCCTGGGCTAGAGCGAGACCCTGCCTTGAAAAACCAAAAAAAAAAAAAAAAAAAAAAAGAGCAACAAGTGCTGCAGCCCTTTAAAAATAGGCCTATTGGGTAAGGGATATGATGGAGAGTGGATTTGTGAAGGTGAAAGTGGGGAAGAGGAGGAAATTATCATAGTTTGTTTTCTATAATTATGGAAGTTGTCAATAAAAATAAAGTTTAAAAAACCAGGCATTGGGCTGGAGAGATGGCTTAGCGGTTAAGTGCTTGCCTGTGAAGCCTAAGGACCCCGGTTTGAGGCTCAGTTCCCCAGGTCCCACGTTAGCCAGATGCACAAGGGGGCGCACGCGTCTGGAGTTCATTTGCAGAGGCTGGAAGCCCTGTCGCGCCCATTCTCTCTCTCCCTCTATTTGTCTTTCTCTCTGTGTCTGTCCCTCTCAAAAAAAATAAAAATTAAAAAAATTAAAAAAAAAAAACAGGCATGGTGGCACACGCCTTTAATCTCAGCACTTGGGAGGCAGAGGTAGCAGGATCACCCTGAGTTCGAGGCCACCCGGAAACTACATAGTGAATTCCAGGTCAGCCTGGGCTAGAGTGAAATCCTACCTCAGAAATAAAATAAACAAAATTTAAAAATACATATTTTGCCTTATTGCCCATAAAGCACTTAAAAATTTCTTTTTAGCCAGGTGTGGTGGCACACAGCTTTAATCCCAGCATTTAGGAAGCAGAGGTAGGAGGATCACTGTAACTTTGAGTCTAGTCTGAACCTACATAGTCAATTCCAGGTCAGCCTGGTCTATTTTGAGGTAGGGTCTGTCTCTAACCTAGATTGACCTGGAATTTACTATGTAGTCTCAGTTTGGGACTCAAACTCACAGCCATCCTCCTATCTTGGCCTCCCTAGTGCAGGACTTAGAGGTGTGTGCCACCACCCTCCACAGTCTAAAAAAATATTTTTATTATTTGCAAGGAGAGAAGAAGGGAAGAGAGAGGAAGATGAATGGATGTGCCAGATGTTAGGAAAAGCAGAAAAGACACATTCTGGTTCTAATACCAACCCAAAAAGCATTTTTTTTTTTTTCTAGTTAGCATCTCACTCTAGCCAGGTTGGACCTGGAACTCACTTTGTAGCCTCAGGGAAGTCTTGAACTCATGGCGATCCTCCTACCTCTTTTTCCCAAGGGCTAGGATTGAAGGCTTGCACCAAGCCAAACCATAAAGCACTTTTTTTTTTTTTTTTTTTTCCTGGTTTCTTGAGCTAGGGCCTCCATCTAGCTCAGGCTGACCTGGAATTCACAATGTAGTTTCAGGGTGGTCTCCAATTTATAGTGATCCTATCTCTGCCTCCGGATTTGGATAAAGGCATGCACCACCATGCCCATCTTAAAGCACTTGTTTTTTTTAAATTTTGTTTTTTGAGGTAGGGTCTCACTCTAGCCCAGGCTGACCTAGAATTCACTATGTTGTCTCAGGATGGCCTTGAACTCACAGTGTTCCTCCTACCTCTGCCACCTAAGTGCTGGGATTAAAGGCATGCACCGCCACGCTTGGTGTTTTTAAAGTACGTTTAATAACCTTTTTATAATATCCTAAAGATGACTTTGTAAACAAAGAAAATTTAATTCTTGGACCCACAATCCCAGGTCCACATGCTTTTGTGGTCCAAGCTAACTTTTCAGGTTTTGTTTTGTTTTCACTTCAACCAGTAGACTAAAACAACCAGTACATTCAGTGGCATCTAAAAAACATTTCCTCCCAACAAGACCTACTAATTTAAGTACAAATGGCATAGCCTGGGAAGACAGCTTAGCAGTTAAAGCTCCTTGCTTAAAAAGCTTGGCAGGCGGGGCTCAGTTCCCCAGGCATCTACATAAAGCAGAACAGGTATTTGTTTGCAGTGGCAAGAGACCCTGGTGTGTATACACAAACACACGCATGCAAATAAATAATTTATTTAAAGTTCAAGGGGGAAAAAGGCTGAAAAAAAAAATAGTGCATAGGCTGGGTGTGGAGGCACACTCCAGAGGCAGAGGTGGAAGGATTGCTGAGTTTGAAGTCAGAGTGAGTTCCAGGTTAGCCTGGGCTATAGTGAGACCTTACCTTGAAAAAAGAATTATTTTATTTGACCAAAAGGGGGAGAGAATGGGTGCGCCAGGGCCTCCAGCCACTGCAAACAAACTCCAGACGTGTGCTCCCCCTTGTGCATCTGGCCAAAGTGGGTCCTGGGGAATCAAACCTGGGTCCTTGGGCTTTGCAGGCAAATGCATTAACTGCTAAGCCATCCCTCCAGCCCAAAAATATTTGTAATGGAAAAGTGGCACACTTGAAACAATTAGGCAGATGGCTCAGCTGTTGCAGGCACTTGCTTGTACTTGTGCTTGGCCCAGGTTTGATTCCCCAGCACCCATGTTCACTTGTAGTGACAGAGACCTGGCTGGTAAACACATAAACAAAAGAAACCTCACAGGTCTATCAATTATTCATATTCTTTTGGGCCCATTTAGAGTAGTACTTAGGAATTTGGAATTTTGAAAGCTTAATGAAAATTATTCATAGACCAGCAGGGCATGGTGGTGGACACCTTTAATCCCAGCACTTGGGAGGCAGAGGTAGGAGGGTCATCCTGAGTTCAAGACCACCCTGAGAATACATAGTGCATTTCAAGTCAGCCTGGACTAGAGTTACACCCTACCTCAAAGAAACTGAACAAATTATCCATAGACTAAATTTTATGAAGCCATGTGTGGTGGTTCACCCTTATAAAATCCAGCACTCTGAGGCAGGAGGTTGCCTTGAGTTCAGGTTCAGTTTAGGCTAGACTGAGATGTCTCCAAAAAAGAAAAAAAGTTTTACTTGTATCTTCAGCCTTATGTATGTGGATGCAAGAGGATCTGGAATTCAAGGCCAGCTTCAGCTATATAATGAGTATGACGCCTGCCTGAGCTACATTGAGGCCTTGTTTCAAAAGCATATATAAAACCAAGCCTGGTGGTGCACACCTTTAATCCCAACACTTGGGAAGCAGAAGCAGAAGGACTGTTACAAGTGAGGCCAGCCTGGAGCCACAGACTGGTTTCCAGGTCAGCCTGGGCTACAGTGAGATCCTATCTCAAAAAAACTAGACCAACCAGGACATGGTGGTGCATGGCTTTAATCCCAGCATGTGGGAGGCAGAGGTAAGAGCTATGATCACTGAGTTCAAGACGAATCTGGGACTACAGAGTGAGTATCAGGTGAGTCTGGACTACCTTGAAAAATACAAACAAAAAAAGCATGTATATTTTACACACACATGACACAGAGGTCTATTACTTTTTATCAAAGAAATTTATTTCCATGTAAATAAACAATTCTTTGTAATGTTTTTTTGGGGAAAAAATCCCACATTTTTTGTCTACTTTCAAAAAAAAAAAAAAAAAAACCCAAAGTATTTACAGAACGGCCATACACACAGAAAATCAAATTTGAAAGATTTTCATTTTTTTAAAAAAGACACTCCTCACTGCTCCTGATGTACATTTTTAAACTCAAAATGTAAAGCTCAGTTCTTAACAGTTAAGCATGTTTCAAAACGTGGTTTCTAAGATATCAAATACTTCCTGCCCCTCCAAAAATTAAATCAAGTGTAGAAATGAATAGGGGAGCAGGGACAGAAATGAAAATAAAATATGAGATTGCCCAGGGATTGTGAGTGTTTCCTATACTGACATCTGCTGTGAGTGACTCAACTGTGGATACTATGTGACTCACTGACTCCCTGAAAGGATTCTTCTAAAAATTCATGATATTGCTGTAGATTTTCAGACCTTGGCCTGAAGAAGGAAAATCCATTTCAAGAGTTACCAACCTCAAGCTAGCTTTGGCAAATGCATCATGTTTCAGTCCCTACCCTACTCCTGCCCTCACAACACTTAAGATATGTTGAATTTGAATCTGAAATTTTCACGTACATCAGAGCAGATTTTGCCCAAGAACCCCTAATATAAAGCCAGCCCAAAGACAGAAGAGGAATCAGGTCAAACTAAGAATACATAAAACATCAGCAGCAACAGATAGGTAGAAGTTGACTTCATGTCCTTGCAGTCTTTTGAAACAGGAGAATGAGTACACCTAGACAGGAGGGAGGTGTCCCAGGCTTGGTTTATTCTGCCTCTTCTCCTCCACCCTGTGGAGAAATGCAGTGCTCCCTGGTTCCCAGGCAGGGTGAAGCAGTTTAGCCCCGGCTCCCTGTTAAGCAAGTTCAGATGCTGGGTCATTGTGTGGGGTGTGCCCATCGACAATTCAGGGGCTTATCCTTCATCCAGATCCTAACTCGGGATTCTTTGATCTGGGATGAAGACAGAAAGAGAGAAAAAGCTTCCCAGTTTACTCATTTTGGTATTTGTTGGCTCTGCTTGGGGGAGCTGAGCCCCTGATACTATGCAGTATATTCACAAACTATTCCCCACCCACAATAAATTTCAACACCATGTGACTTTAACTTCCTGCAGAAACCAATGGGATAGCATTCAAAACTAGGTGACAAATTTCTGGTGTATCTGAGACACTGCTTACCGTACCAGCACCCCAACATAAAGCATTTCAATATCACCTTGCCCATGTCCTCTTTAGTGTTACCCAAGACATTTGACTCTGATGCTGTAACAACTTTTCTCGCTCCACTTGGCAATGTTTTGTTTCCTATTTCTTATTGCCATGGGACAGAAGTGGCAGAATTGTTGGGAACTGATGACCAGGAAAGGGAGAACACTGGAGGAAATGAGAGACAGCTGGGAAAGAAAACCAAAGTGGATTTTCCAATCCTATGCTAACTCCAACCTGCAAAAAGAGTTGAATATAGAAATCTTCTTCCATGTCTGATGAAGTCATTCCACTTATGACACACACACATGAATCACCTGGCTTTTTTGTAATCCAGAAGAGCTGTGCTGGGGAATGAGGCCCTGTCCCGCTGACACAGATCCTGAAAGGGACCATCAGGAATGGCACAGTGCAGGTGTCAAAATTAAAGTAAGGCCGCAGAATTTTGAGAGGACTCTCCAAATACTGAGAACTTCTGTTGCACTCAAAATAGTCTCCTGGATTTCTATACTTGTGAGAAGGGTTTCTTATTGATGTCCCTCAGAATCCAGACTCAGAACTGTTTCTCCAGAAAGTTCCAATTGTGTGCTACATAGTAGCAAGGGTTTTTAATCTTCATGCTCACCTAGCATTCCAGGCCCCTATTTCTTCAAGTGAGCTTGAAATTGTTGCAAGTGAACTATGGCTGCAATTTTTTTACTGTTTCTCTCAGGGAGCATACAGTGGAGTGATTAAAGTCTGAACTCCTTCTTCTTGTGATGAAGAGGAACAAAGAGCTCAGCTCCAAGGAATGGCATTAGTTCTCCTGCAAACAAAATGCTGGGATGTGGACTTTTGGCACATTGTGGAAATAGGAGAACTATTAATTCTGTAATGGTTTTCAAGCCATTGGGTCAGGAAGGCTGTCCTACAGTACATAAACCTTACTGTTACCTAAAAACACATTTATATCCCCAAAAGCCACCTTTTCTTTAAAAGGAAAAACATTATAAATCAAAACCTCCACAGGGAGCTAACCCCTAATATTCCTATGATGACTGAATGCTATGAAAAACCTCACAAAAGAATAATTTTGTTTTACTCTTTAACAGGCTCTGATTAATCTGATTGGGCATCAAGCTACAAGCTCCCTACCACCAAATATGCCTTGCTTTTCCTCCTCCCAACATTTTGAACCATAAACCTCATAGATTTAGAAACAAACACTGCATAAAAACAAACATAAAGATTAAAATATTATAAATAAATAGCTAAAATCATTTTCCTCCCCCACACTTCTAAGAAACAGACACCAAACATTGGTTAAGTGTCCAAAATGACCAGAGTCCTTCACTTGCCCATGCTTCAAATGGACAAGCACAAGTGAACAACCTTCATGCAAATGCATCAAGGAATGTATTGCTTTTTCATTTTCTGCCCAGCCCTTCAAATACATGCACTAAAATGAGTTTAAAACAGTGCCTAAAAATGGAAAGAGGGAGAAAAAATATATATGAATATTTCCCACAAAATGGTTTCCCCACCCTTCCCTTTCCTTATTCTCTTCCCCACCCCCACCCTTTCTTAAAGTATTTTTAGCATTTCTTTTCTAGCAAAGAAATGTGGACTTGTTGGTAAGCAGAACCAAACCCTGTGATCTTCTTACTACTTAGTAGGGTCTTGATATACTTTTGTGAATTCACCCAGCTGTATGTCAAAACCATGCCTTTTAGGATTCTTAAAAATCAGACCTGTCTGACTCCCCTTGTGTTAGTTTACACATAAACTTATCATTCTTTTTTTCTCTGGCCATGTCTATTTAGAAAATAAGGTCCCTAATTGCCAATCAGGGCTACATCCATAAGATCATCCTCCTCCTCCCCAATCATAAAGTCAGGACTGAGCCTTGAAGGTCTGTCTGCAGATATGATTGGATTACTTGTCATAGACAAGTTCTGGTCTGAAGAGATAGGTGATTTAGACCAGTTCTCTGGTTTTATGCCATGGGATTTTTTCTTGTCTCGGTCTTTGTCCCGGTCACGATCTCGGTCTTTGTCTTTTACTTTCTTCTTTTCCTTTTTGTGCTTCTTATGTTTCTCTGTGTTATATTCTGGAAGTGGTCGGATGCCATCATCTGAGCTGGGACTGTTCTGGTAAGACTTTTCTGCTATGGAGGAGCCTGACTCACTTTCACTGTCCAGATTCTGGGGTGTATATGCTGGTGACTTACTATGGCTAGGAGAACCACGTTCATGCTTTGGAGTAGAACCACTGATCAATGGAGAGCCATAGTTTTTGGAAGATGCCAACTGTGGCCTGAGCCCTTCTCCACTACTTTCTCCAGGCTTCTGTAGAGTTACTTTGGCTTTAATGCTGGGGGAACCCCCATCATGCTTGCTGATGATAATTTTTGCCACACCCGTACTCCCCACACTTTTTGACTCTGAGGTCTTCTTAGAAGAATCCACTGAGCTTCCAGAGGTGGAACCCTTTGATTTGTCTTTATCACTTTTCTCACGCTTACCCTGGAACTCTCCTCCTGACATATTATGTTTGGAGGACATGGGATGGCTAGAATTTGTGCTTACAGTCATCTGACTGTCCATTGGATCTTCACCCCCAGGACCACTGGTAACAACCCCATGCTTCAGTTTATCTATGACAGCTGTCAAGGAAGGCTTCTTATTTCTGCTGGGAGATTTCCCTTTGGAACTCCCATGCTGGTTTTGTGAGGAGGACATGGAAGAACCACTTGAGGAAAATGAGGAAGAAGATGCTGTACAAGAGTTAGATGATGGGGGTGTTTTCTGTGACAGTGAGCCTGAGGATCCTAACCCTGAAGATGACTTCATGCCAGAACTTGAACTAGTTCCTGACACATGAGAACCACTAGAACCTGAACTAATAGGGGACTTGGCTTTAGAGGATGGGGGAGTCCCAGGAACAGGCTTCATTGGAGAGGCAAGCTTATCAGAGCCTCCAGGAGGTCGTGAATGAGATGGGGATATGTTTGGTTTACTTAGTGAAGGATTCATAAGTGATGATGGCTTGCCTTGGGTTTTCATCTTGGTGCTGCTAGAACCACTGCTCAGTCCATGTTTAGTAATGGGAGAGGAGCCTGGCTTCCCCCCAGACTGAGATGAATTTTTGGATTGACTAGATCCAGAAGACCCTTGGCTAGCATATATACTGCTGCTTAACTTGGAACTTGAGGAGCCTTCTGATTTACTGCTTTTCATCTTGCCTGAGGTGGAAGCAGAAGAGGAGGAAGAGGAGGAGGAAGAATGGCTATGGTGGCTTTTGCTGCCTGAGGAAGACACAGAACCACTGCTGGTATACTGACTGTGAGAGGAGGGCTTGCCAACCATCACTGTTCCCTTAGGAATCTGAATAGTGATTTTAGGAATGGGTGGTGTGGCAACACCTGGGGGAGTCTGAGATCTTCCTGAACTGCCTGGAGATTTGGACCCACCAGTACTTGTAGGCGGGGTGAAAGGTCGATTAGAAGAACTGTGTGATGGAGACTTTCCCTCAGTGTCTGCCTTCTTCCTTTTTGGAGGCTTATCTTTGCTTTTTCCATCATTGGAAGGGGTCCGACTGCGCTTTCCTGGTTTGCTATCTAATCCTGGGCCTGAGAGACTACTATTCCCTGTGCCATTACCTTCTTTGACTCTCTTTTGAATCTTTTCTTTCCCTAACTCTCCAGTTGTCAATAAAGGACTCTGGCTGCCACTATGATGCTCCAGAAGATCTGCAGGCCCCAGAGCCTTGCCAGCAACCGACAGAACACTGAAATCAACTGTATCCGCTTGGCTGCTGCCTTTAAACTTTGTCTCCCCATTATCACCTGCAAGTATTGGCACTGCTAAAGTATTTAGTGCCTGAGATGCAAATCCTTTGAAGTCATCATTATCCCCACTTTGGCTGCTTTCATCAAAATACTCTTCTCCAAAACCACTTTGACTCTGGCTGTTCAGTAAATCAGGATTGAAATCTACTCCATCAGGGAAAAAATGATTGGTAGGAGAGTCACTACTGGGGCTCCCTGCAGCATCTGCAATAAGGTCAGCTGGATCAGTGTACGGATTTTCATTATTATTAGTTTGAAAGACATCTGAGTCAAAGAGGGCACTCTGAGAATGCCCAGAACTTGAAGAATCTCGAACAGGGGTGCCAATGGGTGGGCAATCATCACTAGTGCTGGGAAGCTTGGAAGCTTCTTCTGCAATGTCTGAAAGGATATCAGTTACATCTGGGCCAATGCTGTCTGAACTGGATAGTCGAACCATCCTTTGAATACTGGGCTGGGGATGAGGTACTGGTTGTGGATAAGTTGCTGGGGGAGTGCTACACTGGCTTGGAGCTGGAGTAATGTGTGGTGTATCCAGTGTGTCAGCTGTCATGTTAACATCAAAGATAGGGTTTTGTGAGTCCACATCCATTGAAAACAGCTCTCTCTGAAAATCATCTTCAGTCTGGTGCTTGGGTTTGTCAGGTGGCAATCTTGATGACTTCTTCTTCTTGGTCTTGTTGCTCCCCGAGCACATTTCCATCCGGGGTGAGCCAGAAGAGGAGTTCTGCCTTTCTAAAGGACTGCTTCCATAAAGGGTTGAAAAATCCTGGGCAGGATTATCTTTAAGAAGGTTCATGAGCATCGGGTGGTTCTTGGTGTTGCCGGCCATTGAAGAGACAGGTGGCGGCGTGTGATGAGGAGGGGTCGGACTCGAGCCAATGGTAGACCCCCCGTTCCCTGTGATTTGCAACAAACTGGTAAGAATTGGGTTCTGAGACACCTTGCTGAAGTCCTCCCCATGGCCCACCGACTCATGCCGATCTTTGATGCTCATGCTCATATTAAACAAGGTGGTAATGGGACCCCCCGGAAAGGTGTTGGTTGGTGTAGTGGTACCACTCATTGGGTTGTTGCCTGTGGTCATGCCATACCCTGGGCTGCTAGCCGGGGGCAGGTTCTTTTTCACCATGTCTTCAACTGTCTCTGCAATGAGGGACAGTGCTGGGGTGTCAGCCTGAATGGTTTCAGCCTTCCTCCGAATAGCCCTCATCGTCACAGGGATGGACATACATCTGTAAGATACGAGAGAATAAACAAAGTTAACACTGCACTCACTGATAAATAAAACCAAACTTTTAAAAACTCTTATTTAGAGAGAGAGAGAAAGAAAGAGGAAGGCAGACAGAAAGGGCATGCCAGAGCATCCAGCCACTGCAAATGAATTCCAGATGCATGGGCCACCTTATGCATCTGGCTTACGTAGGTCCTGGGGAATCAAACCTGGGTCCTTTGGCTTTGCAGGCAAGTGCCTTAATTGCTAAGCCATCTCTGCAGCCCTAAAACCAAAATTTTTTATTGTAAAAACACGATTGCCGGGCGTGGTGGTACACACCTTTAATCCCAGCACATGGGAGGCAGAGGTAGGGGGATTGCTATGAATTCAAGGCCACCCTGAGACTACACAGTAAATCCCAGCCTGAGCTAGCTAGAGTGAGACCCTACCCTGAAAAATAAATAAATAAATAAAAAAAATAAAAACAGAATTTACTTCTGATTTAGATTTAGATAAGCCACCACATGTATGCTGCAAGTAATTTTTAGACAAAGCGAGTTACCTAGAAAGACAAACATAATTCTATGCTAAAACTTCGGATATTCATTATGAAAAAAAAGTTGAAGCCAGGTAAAGCCAGGTAAGGTAGTACAGAGCTTTAATCCCAGCACTTCGGAGGCAGAGACAGGAGGATGGCTATGAGTTCGAGGACACCCTGAGAATACATAGTGAATTCCATGTTAGCCCCAGCCTCAAAAAAAAAAAAAAAAAAGAACAAGGTAAAAGGCAGTTAGCTAACACACAAAAAATAAATGACAGCTGGACATTGTGGCACACACCTAAGTAAAAAAGGAAGATTGCTTTGAGTTTGAGGCCAGCTATAGTCTATATGGTGAATTCTAGGTCAGCCTGGACTAGAATGAGACCCTACCTTGGGGGGAAAAAAAAGAAAGATGGGCTGGAGAGATGGCTTAACAGTTAAAGCACTTGCCAACAAAGCCAAAGGACCCAGGTTTGATTCCCCAGGACCCACGTAAGCCAGATGCACAAGGTAGCACATGCATCTGGAATTTCTGAGTAGTGGCTAGAAGCTATGTTGCACCCATTCTCTATTTGCCTCTTTCTCTCAAATAAATAAATAAAAACTAAAATTAAGAAAAAAAATGACAGAGTCCAAATAATTGCATTTCATAATGAACTAAAAGCAAACTGGTAGCCAGGTATAGTAACACATGCCTATAATCACAGTGGGGAAGTGGAGGTACAAGACTTAGTTCAAGGGCAGCCTAGATTACACAGCCAGAACCTGTCTTAAAATCCTCAAGATTCAAAAAAATAAAGACCTCTTAATAAAGTTTCATATTGCTGAAGAAAAGGAAAAGGATGACAGAAAAAGACAAAGAATGGGAAAGGAAGAAGAAAAATGGGAGAGAGGGAAGGAAAAAGGAGTGGGGCCTGGGACAGTGGTTCAGTGGTTAAAAGCACTTGCAAAGCCTGCTGGTTCAGGTTCAATTCCCAAACTATCTGTTCATATGGAGCAGCAAGAGGTCCTGGCACACTTACATACACATAAAAAAATTAAATTAGGGCTGTAGAAATGGCTTAGCAGTTAAGGAGTATGCCTGTGAAGCCTAAGGACCCAGGTTCCATTCTCCAGGTCCCATGTAAGCCAGATGCACATGGTGGTGGCGCAATGTGTCTAGAGTTTGTTTGCAGTGGCTAGAGGCCCTGGTGTTCCCATCCTCTACCTCTCTCTGCCTCTAATAAATAAATAAAAAATAGATCTTTAAAAATAAATAAATAAATTTTGGGGCTGGAGAGATGGCTTAGCAGTTAAGCACTTGCCTGTGAAGCCTAAGGACCCCGGTTCGAGGCTCAATTCCCCAGGTCCCCTGTTAGCCAAATGCACAAGGGGGCTCACGCATCTGGAGTTCGTTGCAGTGGCTGGAAGCCTTGGAGCGCCCATTCTCCCTCTATCTATCTGCCTCTATCTCTATCTCTCTCTCTCTCTCTGTCACTCTCAAATAATAAATAAATAAAAATGAACCAAAAAAATTTTAAAAATAAATAAATAAAATTTTAAAGATTTAATTTAAAAAATAGATTAAAAAATGACGGCACATATCTTCAATCCTAGAAATTGGGATGCAGAAATAAAAGGATTGCTGCAAATTCAAGGCGAGGCTGGAATGACACAGTAAGTTCCATGTCAGCCTGGACTACAGTGAGACTCTACCTTAGGTCCTCCCCCCACCTTGGTTTTTCAATGTAGGGTCTCACTCTAGCTCAGGTTGACCTGGAAATCACTATGGAGTCTCAGGGTAGCCTCGAACTCACCGCGATCCTCCTACCTCTGCCTCCCAAGTGCTGGGACCCTACCTCAGAAAAAACAAAAATTGGGCTGGAGAAATGGCTTAGCTGTTAAAGCACTTGGCCTGCACCTAACACAGGTTGGATTCCCAACTACCTATGGAAAGTCAGATGCACAAAGTAGCATATGCATCTGTGTAGTTCATTTACAAAGGCTGGAGGCCCTGGCTGCACCCATTCTTTCTCTCTCCTCTCATATCTCTCTCTGTTTACAAATAAATAAGTAATAAAAAAATTCTATTTTGGAGCCAAGTCTATGGCTCAAATGGTAGACTGCTTGCCCAGCATACAAGAAACCCTAGGTTCAACACCCAGCACTGCAAAAGTGAAGTCAGGAGGATAGAAGCCTAAGGTCATCCTTAAGTACATAGTGGGTTCAAGACCAGCCTGTCTCAGAACATAAAATCTATTTACAGCCAGGTATGGTGGCACATGCATTTAATTCCAGTACTCATGAGGCAGACATAGGAGGATCAATCACTATGAGTTTGAGGCCAGCCTGAGACTACACAGTGAATTACAGGTCAGCCAGGACTAGGGTGCAACCCTACCTCAAAAAAACAAAAACAAAAAAAAAATCTATTTATAAATGGGTTGCTGGGGTTGGGGAGATGGCTCAATGACTAAAAGCATGACACAGCCTGGACACAACTCCCCAGCAGTCCACAAAGAGACCCTAAATAATTCTAAAATAATTGAATAAATAAATTATAAATAAAGTAAGTTTTTTAAAGTGGCAAAAAGGTAGGAAAAAACTGTATTTCATTTCAGTTCTATCCTACCTCAAAACTACCCTAATATCCAGCTTGAAATTCCTTATTTCTTATTGCTTTCACACCAACAACAAAAAAAACAAATTTTTAAATACAAAAACAGAGAAGAGTGAGTTCAAACCAATGACTATTTTCTATCTTCAATTCACTCTAATAATGAAAGTAAATACTTTATACAGATCTTAGATGGGAAAAGGGCCAGTGATACCTTTGAACAACTTTGGCAATGAAGTCATCTGTGCAGATGAGTGCATCTGACAGCCCCTTGTAGAGTTTACAGCTCACATGTGTTGAGTCCTGTACATCCATTACCACTGAAAAATATATAGGAGGTATTTGTTTTGTGTTCAGATTCTGGACTTTCAAAAAAGATTCACAGACCAAACTGAACCCAAGAAGGAAGTGTACCACCCATACAACTCACCACACACCAAGGAGTCATTCACAGGATGCTGAAAAGATACACTGAAGCGAGACTCCGAGAGAGGACACACTTCAAACTGGAGAAGCCCAGGGGAATCTAGAAGGAATGAAAAAGATCATAATTAAATGAGACAAATATTTACCCTTACATATACAGAATGAAAATCTTTTTCCATTTCTTGGAAACTAAGATCAATCTTGTCTATGAAGCCTAAGGACCCAAGTTCAACTCCCCAGAGCCCATGTAAACCAGACACACACAGTGGCACACATGCCTAGAATTTGATTGTAGTGACTAGAAGCCTTGGTGTGTCAATTGTCTCACTCTCATTAATAAATTAACTGTGACTAACTAGAACAGCCAAATTTTGCATTAAAGCTTCAAATAGCCAAAATGTGTTGGAAAAGTACAAACAGGTAAAACAGCAGCTGTGATTACTTGCATAAAACTAATACAAGATTAGTCCCCTGAACATTCTATTAGATAGGGGAAGAGTTTACAAGGCCCTACCCATCCCTGAGTACTTAAGAGGCAGTTGATGATGGTTTCTAGGAGAGTGGAAGGAATTTTCTTCAGTGGTGTAGGCACTGCTAAGTGGCTCATGCTCTGGTAAATAACCTTGCTCATATAAGCAACCCTA
This sequence comes from Jaculus jaculus, assembly GCF_020740685.1. NCBI lineage: Eukaryota > Metazoa > Chordata > Mammalia > Rodentia > Dipodidae > Jaculus > Jaculus jaculus. The sequence continues at coordinate 111,283,813 of NC_059110.1, forward strand.
AGTAAACTCAATGGGTAACCAAAATAAATAAGGGGGCAGCATAAACGAAAGAACGGAAAGGAGGAAGGAGGGAAGACAGATAGAAGCTCATAATGTATCCTGTACATGTGTGAAATTGTCAAGAAATTAAAAGAAAAAAATAGGGCTGTAGAGATGGCTTAGAAGCTAAGGTGTTTGCCTGTAAAGCCAAGGATCCAGGTCCCATTCTCCAGGACCCATGTAAGCCAGATGCACATGGTGGCGCATGTATCTGGAGTTCATTTGCAGTGGCTGGAGGCCCTTTCATGCCCATTCTCTCTTTCTCTCTCTCTCTCAAATAAATAAATAAAATATATTAAAAAAAAAATTTTTAAGTGGCCAGGCATGGTGGCTCATACCTTTAATCCCAGCATTTGGGAGGAAGAGGTAGGAAGATGGCCATAATTTCTAGGCCACCATGAGACTACAAAGTGAATTTCCAGGACACCCTGAGCAACAGTGAAGCCCTACCTCGAAAAATAAAAAAAGAAAAATTAAAAGTGGCCATGTATGGTGGTACACATCTTTAATCCCAGCACTTGGGAGGGAGGGAGGAAGATCACTATGAATTCGAGGCCAGCCTAGGGATTACAGAAGGAGTGCCAGGTTAGCCTTGGCTAGAGAGAGCCTACCTTGAAAAAATAAAAACAAAATTTTTTTCAAAGTGTCAAGCAGAGCTGGAGAGATGGTTTAGTGGTTAAGGTGCTTGCCTGCAAAGCCAGAGGATCCAAGTTTGACTTGCCGATACCTATGTAAAGCCAGATGCATAAGGTGGTACATGCATCTGGAGTTCACTTGCAGTGGCTAAAGACCCTGCGACACCCATCCTTTCTCTATCTGCCTCTTTCTTTCTCTCTCTACCTAAAATAAATAAAATATTAAGTAGTTTAAAAAAAAAAACACAAAACTCAGTTGTTCCAAATGCTCATAAAGACAAGTTGGTTCCATCAAAATGCTGGGGGCTGGAGAAATGACTTAGCAGTTAAGGCATTTGCCTGCGAAGCCTAAGGACCCCACTTCGATTCCCCAGGACCCACATAAGCCAGATGCACAAGGGGGCACATGCGTCTGAAGTTCGTTTGCAGTGGCTGGAGGCCCTGGTGAGCTCATTTTCTCTCTCTCTCTCTGCCTCTTTCTCTCAAATATTTTTTTAAAAAAATCATTGGTGATGATTAAACTATATTCTCAATTTTTTTTTTTTTTTCCCTCAAGTAGGATCTTACTCTAGCCCAGGCTGACCTGAATCTCACTCTGTATCCCAAGCTGGCCTTGAACTTAAGGTGATCTTCCTACTTCGGTTGTATGTTCCCAATTCTCAATACTGACATTCTAATTCAGTTGTCTGGCTATGAAAATCAATCATCTGTCACCTTTAAAACTCTACAGGTGTTTTAGTGAGCCATCAAATTAAAGAATCACTGGAGAAGTCAAAGCCCATCTTTAAGGAAGTACATCAAAGGAAAGAGAATACCTTCTTTCAAAATGGTTCTTTTGACACAGCTTCCAATTAGGGTGTTATAGGCCACTTGATGTCTGATCATATTCAAGATAAGAGGAACTCGGCCAGGATGCTGAAAGGTGATTTTGCTAACCAGTGTTCCCTGTAGACTTTGGCCATCTGGAAGAGGAGCATCCTTGTTGAGAAAATAGCAATGCTGCTGACCTGGAAGAGCCTTAGCAAAAAGAAGAAAATAAATGAGTATTTATTTATCTGCTGTATGCCACCCACAAACTACCCTGGGGCAGGGGGTTAGAAGAAGGGTGGAAACTTGTTCTTCAAAGAAACCATAAGGAAGGCTTGAGAGGTAATAGAGCACCACAGGCTTTATTCAGAATTTTCAACCAGCTGATATCATAATAGAATGATCTCTTTAGTAACTATGCTGTAATGGTGGCTTCCTAACTTAGCTAACCCAAAAATTATCTCAGAAGCTGATGTAAGAACTTCCTAAAGAAAAATTTAAAAATGTGTATTTTTAATAAATGATACACCCAGAATATGCAAGCTACTATATAAGTTATTAATATTGAAATAAATTCAAGACCACATGAGGTTTTGGAACCTTCATAATTTATTCATGCCAACACTGTGTTCTTTGTATGTATCTTAAAGAAGGACCTTTCTAATACAAAACTTAAAATATAACAATGTTCAAAATATAAACTTGTAAAATTTCAGTTTACTATTAACAGGCTTTCATTCCTAAGAATTTATTTTTCTTTTTCATATTTTCAAAGAAGAGTTTTAATAAATAGCTCAGGCTGGCCTCGAAGCTGTGGAATCCTGGAGCCCATACCTCCCATAGGCTGGGAATACAGGCATGTGTCACCACACCTGGCTTTCTTGTTCAAATTTCTCAAAAATTCAGGTGTGGCAACATGTATCTGTGTGAGTACCAGAAGATGCAGGATCTTAAGTTCAAGGTCATCCTCCACTTACATAGTAAATTCAAGGCCAACCTGTGTTTCATGAGACCAGACCCAATCTCAAAACAAACAAAAAAAAAGATTGAAATTTCAGAAATGTACATTGTTACTAAATTCAGAAGGTCTTGCCTTTTTTCTTCATTTCTGATGTTTTTCACTTGTAATATCTTATCTGAGGAAATAGTATCATAACACAATCCAAAAGTAAGTTACCATATCTCAATAATGCTAGAAAGGAAACTATAACACTGACCCCATCTACTTACAGCATAAAATCGCATGTTGTGACTCAGAGGTATGGGGTCAGGATCCTTTGACAGCTCAAACTGGGTGATGAGTTCATAGAGAGGTACATAAGTTGGCTGAGTTTCAAACAAAGGGATTCCTGGAAATATAATGACTAACATGATGATGACATTAAGATCAAAACAATAACTACTAATTTTCCATTCATAATTTTTACATTCACTCATCCATATATTCAAAATATACTAAATGTGTGCTACTATAAAATATCCATACCCATAGGTAATTTTTTTTTTTGTATGTGAATATGGTATATGCTCATTTTCTTCTCTCTTTCTTTTCTTTCCTTTTCCTTTTTTTTTTTTTAAGGAAAAGTCTAATTCTAGCACAGGATGACCTAAAATTCAGTTTGTAGTCCAAGGCTGGCCCTAATCTCACAAAGATCTTCCTACTTCAGCCTCCTGAGTGCTGAGATTAAAGGCATGTATGTCTAACCATGCCCAAATGTATGGTCCTTTTTTTTTTTTTTTTTTGAGACTGACAGAGAGAAAAAGCAGCAGACAGACAGACAATGGGAGCACCAGGGCCTCCAGCCATTGCAAACGAACTCCAGATGCATATACCACCTTGTGCATCTGATTTTCGTGGGTCCTGGGAAATCAGGCCTGGAACCAGGGTTCTTAGGCTTCACAGGCAAGCGCTTAACTGCTAACCCATCTCTCCAGCCCTCATTTTCTTATGCAATGTGGAGGCCAAAGGTCAGTAACAAATGTCTTCTTCAGGTACTCTCCACCTTAGTGGGTTTTTTTTTTTTTTCAGTTTTATTTATCTATTTGTGATAGAGCAAAGGACAACATACATGGGTCCACAATGGCCTCTTGCCACTGCAAACTCCAGAAGCATGTGCCATTTTGTGCATCTGGCTGTACATGGGTACTGAGAACAGAACCCAAAGAGACTTGCTAAATAAGCAAGTGCCTTTAACTACTGAGCCATCTCTCTAACCCCTCAACTTTCATTTTTCATTTTTTATTCATTTGATTTTCGGGATTTCTCGAGGGAGGGTCTTGCTCTAGCCCAGGCTGACCTGGAATTCACTATGTAGTCTCAGGCTGGCCTCAAACTCACAGCAATCCTCCTATCTCTGCCTCCTAAGTGCTGGGACTAAAGGTATGCACCACCACAATAAGCTGGTTTTCCTTTTTTTTCTTAAAATTTATTTACATAATATATTTTTAAAATTTTTATTTATTAGAGTCAGAAAGAAAAAGGGAAAGAGAGAAACACTGAGAATGGGCATGCCAGGGCTTCCAGCCACTGCAAACAAACACCAGGAACATGTGCCAACATGTGCATCTGGCTTACATGGGACCTGGACAAACAAAACTGAATCCCTAGGCTTCAAGGGAAGCGCCTTAATCACTAAGCCATCTCTCCAGTCCCAGACTTGTAGCTGAGGCTGGCCTAAGTGCTGATATTACAGGTCTGTGCCACCAAGCCTAGCCTGGGACTTTTTTGAGAGAGAAAGAATGAACACACCACTGCCTCTGGCCATTGCAAATGAATTCCAGATGCACATGCAACTTGTGCATCTGGATTTATATAGATAGAGAAATCGAACCTGAGTCCTTAGGCTTTGCAGGCAAGCACCTTAACCACTGAGCAATCTCTCCAGCCTTGGTTGTATTTTTGGTTTCAAACTCACAGAGTTCCTACTACCTCTGCCTCCCAGGTCCTGGAATTAACAGCATGACCACCATGCCTGGCAGCAATTTTTTTTTTTTCCTTTCTTTATTTTGAGGTAGGGTCTTGCTCTAGCTCAGGCTAACCTGGAATTCACTATGTAGTCTCAGGTTGGTCTCAAACTCACAGTGATCCTCCTACCTCAGCCTCCAACTACCAAACAATGGCAAAAATAAATACACACTTTTCAATAATATCTCTTAATATCAACAGCCTCAATGCCGCAACCAAAAGACATAGGTTTGCACTAGGTTAAACAGCAGGATCCTTCAATTTGCTGCCTACAAGAAACTCACCTTTCTACAAAAGATGGACACTATCTTAGGGTGAAAGGTTAGAAAATGGTGTCTCAAGCAAATGGGCCTAGAAAATAAGCAGGGGTTGCTATCCTAACATCTGACAAGGTAGACTTCAGTCCAACATTAGTTAAGAAAGATAAGAAAGGTCAATTTATATTGATTAAAGGCACACTCCAATAGGAGGACATTACAATCCTAAACATATGTACACCTAACATGGGGGCTCCCAACTTTATCACAGAAATGCTATTAGAACTAAGGTCAAAGACAATACCAAACACAGTGGTAGTGGGTGACTTCAACACCCACTCTCATCAATTGACAGGTCATCCCGGCAAAAAATAAACAGAGAGCCATCTGGTTTAGATGAGGTCAAAGAAGAAATGGACATAACAGATATACACAGGACATTCCATCCACATTCTGAAGAATATACATTCTTTTGAGCAGCACATGGAACATTTTCTAAAATAGACCATATATTAGGACACAAAGCAAATCTTAACAAATACAGGAAAATTGAAATAATTTTGTGCATTCTATCTGACCACAATGGAATCAAACTACAAATCAATAGCAAGAAAAACTACACAGCAGCACAGAATCATGGAAACTAAACAACACACTACTAAATGATGAATGGGTCAATGAAGACATCAAGAAGGAAATCAAAATATTCATAGAGTCAAATGATAATGAGAACACAACATACCAAAACCATTGGGACACAATGAAAGCAGTCCTAAGAGGGAAATTTACACCTTTAAGTACCTGATGGAGAATGGAATTTCAAATGGGAAAGAGTGGGGGTGGGGAGGGAGGGAATTACCATGGGATATATTTTATAATCATGGATAATTTTAATAAAAATTTAAAAATAAAAATAAAATTAAATTAAAAAAAGAAAGAAATTAAAAAGGTCTCTAGCCAGGCGTGGGGTCGTTCACCTTTAATCCCAGCATTTGGGAGGCAGTGGTAGGAGGATTGCTGTGAGTTTGAGGCCACCCTGAGACTCCATAGTGAATTCCAGGTCAGCCTGGGCTACAGTGAGACCCTACCTTGAAAAACAAAAAATAAATAAATAAAAAATAAAAATAGAAAGGTCTCAAGTAAATGACCTAATGCTTCACCCTTGCATAAAGAAGAACAAGGCAAACTGGAAATCAGTGGTTGGGAAGAAATAATAAAGATTAGGGCAGAAATTAATGAAATAGAAATCAAAAAAACAATCCAAAGAATCAATGAAACAAAGAGTTGGTTCTTTAAAAGGATAAACCAAATTGATAAACCCTTAGCAAATCTGACCAAAAGAAAGAGAAGAGACACAAATTAATAAAATTAGAGATGAAAAAGGCAACATCACAAGAGATGCAAGAGAAATTCAAAATCTCATAGGGATATACTATAAAAACTCATGCTCCACTCGGTATGAAAATCTGAAAGAAATGGATGATTTCCTTGCTTTATATGACCTACCTAACTTAAATCAAGATGTGATTACCCACTTAAATAGACCTATAACAAGCATGAAGATCCAAGCAGTCATCAAAAATCTCCCAACTAAAAAAAGTCCAGACTCTCAGGAAAGAACTAACACCATTGCTTCTTAAACTTTTCCATAAAATAGAAAAAGAAGGAATCCTACCAAACTTCTATGAACCCAGCATCACCCTGATACCAAAACCAGACAAAGAGAGAACAAAAAAAGAAATTACAGACCAATCTTCCTCATGAACATAGGTGCCAAAATTCTCAAGAAAATGTTGGCAAACAGAATATAAGAATATATCAGAAAGGTCATTCACCCCGACCAAGTAGGCTTTATCTCAGAGATGCAGGGATGGTTGAACAAATGCAAATCAATAAATGTAGTAATACATTATATAAATGGACTGAAGAACAAAAATCACATGATCATTTCATTAGATGCAGAGAAAGCATTTGACAAAATCAAATATCCCTTCATGATAAAAGTCCTACAGAGAGTGGGAATAGAAGGAACATATCTCAATATAATAAAGGCTATTTATGAGAAGCCTACAGCCAACATATTACTAAATGAGGAAAAACTGGAAGCGTTTCCACTAAAATCAGGAAGAAAACAAGGGTGTCCACTGTCCCCACTTTTATTTAATATAGCACTGAAGTCTTACCCATAGCAATAAGGCAAGAAACACACATAAAAGGGATACAAATTGGAAAGGAAGAGATCAAGTTATCATTATTTGTAGATGACATAATTCCATACATAAAGGGACCCTGAAGACTCTACCAGCAAACTGTTAGAGCTGATACCCTATGCAGCAGGATACAAAATAAACACATAGAAATCAGTAGCCTTCCTGTATGCTAACAACAAACACAAAGAGGATGAAATCATAGAATCACTCTGTGGTGGTTTGATTCAGGTGTCCCCTTAAACTTAGGTGTTCTGAATGCTAGGTTCCCAGCTGATGGAGATTTGGGAATTAATGCCTCCTGGAGGGAGTGTATTGTTGGGGGCCGGCTTAGAGGTATTAAAGCCAGTTTCCCCTTGCCAGTGTTTGGCACACCCTTCTGTTGCTGTGGTCCATCTTATGTTGGCCAGGGGGTGATGTCCACCCTCTGCTCATGCCATCGTTTTCCCCTGCCATCGTGAAGCTTCCCCTTGAGCCTGTAAGCCAAAATAAACCTCTTTTTCCCAGAAGCTACTCTTGGTTGGGTGATTTCTACCAGCAATGTAAACCAGACTGCAACAGTAAAGTGGGACCGAGGAGTGGGGTTGCTGATAGACACCTGACTATGTGGTTTCGGCCTTTTGGAGCAGATTTTCAAGAGGAATGTGGAAGGAGTTGAAACCTTGGCCTAAGACATGCCTTGCAGTGCTGTAAGTACAGCTTGATGGACTGTTCTGGTCCGAGCTACAAGACCTGAATGCAGTAAAAACTATGGACTGTGAGGTTTGGCTTATGAGGGTGAGAAAGAGCTTTGCTTGGACTGGGCCAGCAGTTTGTGTGAGAAGCTTGCTCTTATGCCCATGTCCTGAGAAGTTGTGCAGGGTTGCTTTGCGTAGAAATGAATTGGTGTGAGCAGAGGAATATGGCACAGAAAGAAAAATCTTTGGGTGAACTGTTGCCCATTCAGCTGCAACTGAGTGATTACAACCTTTGAGACTGGGCTAGCTGACCTGCGCTGGGGCAACAAGAAGAATGTAGACTCTTTTGAAAGGGCCTGAGTGCTCAAGGAGTGTCCTGTTCTTCAAAGTCTGCTTTATTCCCCCCGGATTAACAAATTGGCACCCTACCTGGTATCGTGGAGCCTAAGAAATGCTGGAAAGAGGGTCACTGAGTTTGCAACATGGTCTTGTGTTTTGGAAATGGCCATGGGCAGTGTGAAGCGGGTTTGCTGGTTGCCTGCATAGAGACCCCATGGAGCTATGAGGATGAACCATGGATTGCAGTGGACATGCCAGGACCATGAGATGGCTGCCGAGGAGCTGCTGGCCCCGATGAAGTTTCCCAGAACTGTGAGTAGCCTAGCTGGAGGGACGGAATTGAAATGCCAGAGACTTGTTGCTGGTTAGAATTATCAGACTTGGAGATTTGTCACTGGCTAGAGTTGCTGGACTTGAAGCTACAGAGTTTGATATTTGCCCTGTGTGTTGTTTTGATTCAGGTGTCCCCCATAAACTTAGGTGTTGTGAATGCTAGCTCCCCAGCTGATGCATATTTGGGAATTAATGCCTCCTGGAGGGAGTGTATTGTTGGGGGCGGGCTTATGGGCTTTATAGCCAGTTTCCCCATGCCAGTGTTTGGCACACCCGCCTGTTGCTGTGGTCCATCCTAAGTTGGCCAGGGGGTGATGTCCACCCTCTGCTCATGCCATCGTTTTCCCCTGCCATCGTGAAGCTTCCCCTTGAGCCTATAAGCCAAAATAAACCTCTTTTTTCCAGAAGCTACTCTTGGTTGGGTGATTTCTAACAGCAATGTAAACCGGACTGCAACAGTAAAGTGGTACCGGGAGTGGGGTTGCTGCTAGACACCTGACTATGTGGCTTCAGCCTTTTGTAGTTGATTTTCAAGAGGAATGTGGAAGGAGTTGACACATTGGCCTAAGAGATGCCTTGCAGTGCTATAAGTACAGCTTGATGGACTATTATGGTCTGAGCTACAAGACCTGAATGCAGTAAGAACTATGGTCTGTGAGGTTTGGCTTATGAGGGTGAGAAAAAGCTTTGCCTGGACTGGGCCAGCAGTTTGTGTAAGAAGCTTGCTCTTGTGCCCATGTCCTGAGAAGTTGTGCAGGGTTGCTTTGAGTAGAAATGAACTGGTGTGCAGAGGGATATGGCACAGAAAGAAAAAATCTTTGGGTGAACTGTTGCCCATTCAGCTGCAACTGAGAGATAACAACCTTTAAGACTGGGCTAGCTGACCTGCACTGGGGCAACAAGAAGAATGTAGACTCTTTTGAAAGGACCTGAGTGCTCAAGGAGTGTCCTGTTCTTCAAAGTCTGCTTTATTCCCCCCTGGAATAACAAATTGGCACCCTACCTGGTATCATGAAGTATAAGAAATGCGGGAAAGAGGGTCATTGAGTTTGCAACATGGTCTTGTGTTTTGGAAATGGCCATGGGCAGTGTGAAGCGGGTTTGCTGGTTGCCTGCATAGAGACCCCATGGGGCCATGAAGATGAACCGTGGCTTGCAGTGGAGACCCAGTGGAGATGCTGGGACCATGAGATGGCTGCTGAGGAGCTGCCGGCACCGATGAAGTTTTCCAGAACTGTGAATAGCCTAGCTGGAGGGGCGGAATTGAAATGCCAGAGACTTGTTGCTGGTTAGAATTAGTGGACTTGGAGATTTGTCACTGGCTAGAGTTGTTGGACTTGAAGCTACAGTTTGATATTTGCCCTGGATGTTTTAAATCTTGTATTGGTTGAATGTTTCTTTGCTATGCCCAATGCCATCTTTTGCAGTGTGAATATTTATTCTGTGCCATTATGGGTTTTTTGAGGTTATTTTTTGGTATTATGGCTCAGTTAAAAGATCTTGGACTATGGGGATGTATGAACATCATTGGGATTGATAAAAACTATGAGGACTTTTAAAGTCAGACTGAATGCATTGTATTTTACATCATGTATGGATATCAGTTTATGGGGTCCAGGGGCGGAATGTGGTGGTTTGATTCAGGTGTCCCCCATAAACTTAAGTGTTGTGAATGCTAGCTCCCCAGCTGATGCATATTTGGGAATTAATGCCTCCTGGAGGGAGTGTATTGTTGGGGGCTGGCTTATGGGCTTTATAGCCAGTTTCCCCATGCCAGTGTTTGGCACACCCTCCTGTTGCTGTGGTAAATCTTATGTTGGCCAGGGGGTGATGTCCACCCTCTGCTCATGCCATCGTTTTTTCCCTGTCATCGTGAAGCTTCCCCTCGAGCCTGTAAGCCAAAATAAACCTCTTTTTCCCAGAAGCTACTCTTGGTTGGGTGATTTCTACCAGCAATGCGAACCGGACTGCAACACCCTGGTTGTTTTAAATCTTGTATTGGTTGAATGTTTCTTTGCTATGCCCAATGCCATCTACTGCAGTGTGAATATTTATTCTGTGCCATTGTGGGGTTTTTGAGGTGATTTTTTGGTATTTTGCCTCAGTTAAAAGATCTTGGACTATGGAGATGTATGAACATCATTGGGATTGATAAAAACTATGGGGACTTTTAAAGTCAGACTGAATGCATTGTATTTTACATCATGTATGGATATCAGTTTATGGGGGCCAGGGGTGGAATGTGGTGGTTTGATTTAGGTGTCCCGCATAAACTTAGGTGTTCTGAATGCTAGGTTCCCAGCTGATGGAGATTTGGGAATTAATGCCTCCTGGAGGGAGTGTATTGTTGGGGGCCGGCTTATGGGTATTAAAGCCAGTTTCCCCTTGCCAGTGTTTGGCACACCCTTCTGTTGCTATGGTCCATCTTATGTTGGCCAGGGGGTGATGTCCATCCTCTGCTCATGCCATCGTTTTCCCCTGCCATCGTGAAGCTTCCCCTCGAGCCTGTAAGCCAAAATAAACCTCTTTTTCTAGAAGCTACTCTTGGTTGGGTGATTTCTACCAGCAATGTGAACCGGACTGCAACACACTCCCATTCACAATTACATCAAAAAAGAAAATAATAATAAAGTACTTTGGAATAAACCTAACAAAGGAGGTGAAGGATCTCTACAATGAAAACTTTAAAACACTCAGGCAAAAAATTGCAGAAGACACTAAGAAATGGAAAAACATCACCTGTTCCTGGATCGGAAGAAACAATATTGTGAAAATGGCAATCTTACCAAAAGCAATCTACATATTTAATGCAATCCCCATCAAAATTCCAATGGCATTCTTTACAGAAATAGAAAAAAAACAGTCCAAACCTTATATGCATATATATGTTTTATATATATTTATAATATATATACATATATATAATATATATATGCGTGTGTATATATATATAACATATATATAAAAGGATATATATCCTAGGCATATATCCTAAGGACTCATCTCACTACCTTAGAGATACTTGCTCAACCATGTTTATTGCTGCACAATTCACAATAGCTGGGAAATGGAACCTAGATGTTCCTCAACTGATGAGTGGATAATGAAAACATGGCACATTTATACATGGAGTTACTCAGTGGTACGGAAAAATGAAATTATGAAATTTGCAGGAAAATGGTAGGATCTGGAAAGGGTTATACTAAGTGAGGTAACCCAGGGCCAAATAGCCAAACATCACATGTTCTCTCTCATATGTGGATCCTAGCTACAAATGATTGGACTTCTGTGTGAGTAAGAAGAAAACTCAGTAGGAAACACCAGTAAACTAGAAAAGAAATATAAAAGGAAGAGAAAGGAAAGGAGGGGGTACTTAATAGGATGGTATTGTATATATAAGTAGAAGAATAGATTAATGGGAGTGAAAAGGCCCAAGTGAGGTCAGGGGAAGAGGTTGAGTAAAAGAAAGGGGGAGGGAGGGCAATCGAACTCTAAGAGGACCCTCTAGTCATAAAATGCCCTGGATATCCATGACCTCACAGTGTCTGACACTACCTACACAAGACCATCATAAGAAGAAAAGATCATGACATAAAAATAAAAGAGAGACTTATTGACATGGGGAGAGGATATGATGGAGAATGGAATTTCAAAGGGGTAAGGGAGGGTATTACCATGGGATATTTTTTATAATCATGGAAAATGTTTTCAAAAATTGAGAAAAAATAAAATTAAATTTAAAAATAAGAGGAAGAAAAGATCATGACATCAAAATAAAAGTGAGACTGATTGAGATGGGGAAGGGATAGGTATAATGGAGAATGGAATTTCAAAGGGGAAAGTTGTTGGAGGGAGGGTATTACCATGGGATATTTTTTATAATCATGGAAGGGAGGGGGTACTTAATAGGAAGGTATTGTATATACATAAGTAGAATAATAGATTAACGAGGGTGGAAAGGCCCAAAGTGAGGTCAGGGGAAGAGACTGAGTAAAGAAAAGGTGGAGGGAGGGCTAATCAAAATCTAAGAGGATGCAGATAAATCATATGGAATCCTTCGGTTTCAGATAATAGAACACTCAGGAGCCATCAATCGTTGTTAGAAAATTTTCAGTACCAGGGATGGGATACCTCCAGTGAGTTGTTGGCCAGGGAGGATCCTGATGCCCCCAAAACATTATAGGCCATTGGTAAGGCCCTTGGTTTCCCACCAGGAATAGATGGTAAGACCCTGTTGCTGAAGACTCCACATATTTGGGCCGCCAGGCCATTGAGAAATCCTGCTGAAACTGAGCTAATAACCTCCTCCATGTAGACCAGCTGACAGAAAGCTGGAAGAAGCCATTCTACATGTAGCTCAATGGGAGAAAGAGATACCACTGGTGAAGATACTCAACAGTGGACACTGCAAGCCTTATAATTGGCCAGCCGCCCAAATGAGCCAACAGGTGCAATAGTGGAACGTCTGTCATGGTGGAAGCCAACTACCCTCCAATTGGACTGGAGGCCCGCTCCATGGGGGGGAAACACATCCCTGCTACTGAAAACTTAAAACAGGGGTATTAATGAGCCCTAGTGATGTAACATCTGCTGATGTCTGGAAAAATGTATATACTATGCTTATCAAACTGCACAGTAAGCATTTCTCTTAATATTCATACCCTTATATTAATGCTACTCTCACTTTGGATAGAGAATCTTTTCAGATGGCAGTGACTTTAGGATGACTCAGAAGGTATCATAGTGCTGGAAAGAAGTGACTGGAGTACTGAGTAACATCTTGATCACAACTTCCAAGGCTCAGGGTCTAATGAGCAAGAGGTGGCAGAAAGAATTTAAGAGCTAAAGGAAGGGCAGGACTCCTTACAATGTGCTCCCTCCAGACATAAAATGGCCTGAATATCTATGACCTCATAATGCTCAACACTACCTACAGAAGACCATCTTAAGAGGAGGAAAAGATCATGACATTGAAATAAAAGAGAGACTGATTTGGATGGGGAGGGGATATGATGGAGAATGGAATTTCAAAGGAGAAAGTGTGGGGGGGGGGGATATTACCATGGGATACTTTTTATAATCATTGAAAATGTTAATAAAAATTGACACAGCAGTGCACACGGGAGAAATGATGGACGCCCATGAATAAACGCTCTGGAAACCGCAAAAAAAAAAAAAAAATCTAAGAGGATATAAATAAATCATATGAAATCCTACATTTTTGGACAATGGAACAATCAGGACCCATAGATTGTTACTAGAAAATCTTCAGTGCCAAGGATGGGGTATCTTCTAGTGAGTTGTTGGCCAGGGATATCCCTGATGCCCCCAAAACATTACATGTCATTGCCAAGGCCCTTGGTTTCCCACCAGGAATAGATGGTAAGATCCTATTGCTAAAGACTCCACATTCTTGGGCTGTAAGACCACTGAGAAATCCTGCTGGATCTGAGCTGATAACCTCCTCCATGTAGACCACCAGACAGAAAACCTGAAAGAAGCCATTCTGCATGCAGTTCAATGGGAGAGAGAGAAATCAGCAGTGAAGATAATCTACAGTGGACACTGCAAGTCTTAAACTTTGCCAGCCAGCTCAAATGAGACAACGGGTACAGTAGTGGCACTTCTGTCATGACGGAAAGTAACTGCCCTCTAATTGGACTGGAGGACCACTCCATGAGGGAATACATCCCTGATACTGAAAACTTAAAACAGAGGTATCCATGAGGCCTAGGGGTGTAACATCTGCTGCTGTCTGGCTAAATGTATGTACTACGCTTATCAAACTGCCCAGTAAGTACTTCTCTTAATGTTCATACCCTTACATTAATGCCACTCTCACTTTGGGTAGAGAACTTCCTCTATTAAGATGGCAGTGACCTTGGGACGACTCGAAGGCATCATGGTGCTAGAAAGAAGTGACAGGATGGGCTGGAGAGATGGCTTAGTGGTTAAGCGCTTGCCTGTGAAGCCTAAGGACCCCGGTTCGAGGCTCAGTTCCCCAGGTCCCATGTTAGCCAGATGCACAAGGGGGTGCATGCATCTGGAGTTCGTTTGCAGAGGCTGGAAGCCCTGTCGCGCCCATTCTCTCTCTCTCCCTCTATCTGTCTTTCTCTCTTTGTCTGTCGCTCTCAAAAAACAAAAAAAAATTAAATAAAAATCTTAAAAAAAAAGAAAGAAGTGACAGGAGTGCTCAGCACTGCATTATCTCTACCACACCTTCCAAGGCTCAGGGTCTATTGCATAAGAGGTGGTGGAAAGAATGTAAGAGCCAAAGGAAGGGTAGGACACCTTACAATGTGCTTCCCCCAGATATAAAATAGCCCAGACATCCATGACCTCACAGTGCCTAACATTACCTACACAAGACCATCATAATAGAAGGAAAAGATCACGACATCAAAATAAAAGAGAGACTAATTAAGAGGGGGAAGGGATGTGATGGAGAATAGAGTTGCTAAGGGAAAAGCCGGGGAAGGGAGGGCATTACCTTGGAATGTTGTTTACAATCATGGAAGTTGTTAGTAAAAGAAAAAAAGATTACATATTGCTTAAGTAATTTGAAGTTTCCTGTTCATATTAGTATTTGGTCCTGATGGTTAAATCTTACCTAGTATTAGCCAAGTGTGGTGGTGCATGCCTTTAACCACAGCACTTGGTAGGCAAAGGCAGGGGGACTGCTGTGATTTGGAGGCCAGCCTGAGACTATAATATATTCTAGGGCTGAAGAGATGGCTTAGTGGTTAAGGCACTTGCCCATGAAGCCTAAAACCCCAGGTTTGACTCCCCAGATCCCACATAAGCCAGATTCACATGATGTCACATGCTTCTGGAGTTCGTTTGTAGTGGCTAGAGGTCCCAGTGTGCCCATTGTCTCTCTCTCTCTCTCTAATAAATGAATAAAAATAAAATATAAAAAGTAAATAATCAGCCGGGCGTGGTAGCGCACGCCTTTAATCCCAGCACTCGGGAGGCAGAGGTAGGAGGATTGCTGTGAGTTCGAGGCCACCCTGAGACTCCATAGTGAATTCCAGGTCAGCCTGGGATGGAGTGAGACCCTACCTCAAAAAAAAACGAAAAAAAAAAAGTAAATAAATTCTAGGTGAACCTGGGCAAAACAAAAAAAGAAAACAACAACAACAACAAAAAACTTAGGTCTATTACAGTTTGACAAACACTTTAAAAAAGAAAACAAAACTCACCTGTGCATTTCTGAAGTTTCTGAACAAATGCTCTAGATACTGGGATTGGCTGGGGAAATTTCAGGAAGAAACAAGCAGGAAGATCAACACTGTTAGCACTTGTGATCGCGGAGAAGGAAGGAGTCCTTCAAAGAAAACAAATATGAGAGGACATGTTCAATTTTTACCTAATGTAAGATAAAAATACCAGTACCATTTTACACATGTAGATACCACAAAGATATAGAACTGTCAATCCAAAGCTCAATTTGATGTTCCTATAACTCCAAAATATATCATTGCATTAATTCTGAAGAATTTAATTAAGCATCTACCATGGGAGTGAGGAGGGAATGTGGTTAGCATATGTGAGGCCCTTGATTCAATCTTGATAAGGAAAAAAAAAATCCAACACATTGGGGTTGGGGAAATTTCTCAGAAGTTAAAGGTCCTTGCTTGGAAAACCTGCAGGCCCAGTTTCAATTCCCCAATACCCAGATAAAGCCAGATGCACTAAGTAGCACATGCATCTGGAGTTTGTTTGCAGTGACAAGAGGCCTTGGTACACCCATACTTTTTGTTTTGTTTTGTTTTGTCAAGGTAGGGTCTCACTCTAACTCAGGCTGACCTGGAATTCACCATGTAGTCTCAGAGTGGCCTTGAACTCACAGTGGTCCTCCTACCTCTGCCTCCCAAGTGCTGGGATTAAAGGTTTGCACCACCATGCCTGGCTAAAATATATTTTTTAAAAATCTTTTTTTATTTTAATTTTGTTAATTTTTATTTATTTGAGAGCGACAGAGGGAAAAAGAGGCAGAGAGACAGAGAGGGAATGGGCATGCCAGGGCCTCCAGCCACTGCAAACAAATTCCAGACACGTGCACTGCCTTGTGCATCTGGCTAATGTGGGTCCTGGGGAATCAAGCCTTGAACTGGGGTCCTCAGGATACACAAGCAAGCACTTAACCGCTAAACCATCCCTCCAGCCCTAAAGTGTATTTTTAAAAAAAGTCTATCCTCCAAAAATTCAAGTAAAACACCTGGTACACACTGTGCTTGAAGGTGGATAAAATGGTCTTTTCTACTCTAATGTTTAACTTACCATTTATTGTCAACTGGATGTGACCCCATAATTAATGGGGCAATTGGAAGTTTGTACATAGCAGATGTCCCTTCAATTGTCACTGATGCATTCATGCCCAAAGATCGAGGAACTGGGAATAGAAAGAAAAGGGATATTCATCAAAGTAACAGATAACCTGTCTTACAACACTGAAATAAACAGGCAAGTATGCGGGTCCCAGCAGGAAGATTATGAGTCGGAAGTTAGTCTAAGATACGAAGGAAGACACAGTCTTAAAACAAAAAAGCGAGACAATGTGATACTTCCTTGAAACTGGAAGAGAGTTCAAGGCCAGCTTAGGATACATAGTGATTTGAGGTAAACCTAGGGAGCAGGACCATCTTTCAAAAAAATTTTGGTGACACATGCCTTTAATCCCAGCACTTAAGTGGATCACCATGAGTTCAAGGGCACCCTGAGACTACATAGTGCATTCCAGGTCAGCTGAGCAAGAATGAGACCATACCTCGAAAAAATAAATGAATAGAAATAAAAAAAGAAATCTTAGGGGCTGGAGGAATGGCTTAGCAGTTAAGGCGCTTGCCTGCAAAGCCAAAGGACCTAGGTTCAATTCCTCAGGACACATGTAAACCAGATGCACAAAGTGGCACATGCATCTGGAGTTTGTTGGCAGTGTCTGAAGGTCGTGGCATGCCCATTATCTCTATCTACCACTTCTTCTCTCTCTCTCTAATAAATAAAATAAACTTTAAAAATTTTTCTTTACTTTCTCTTCCTCACCTTCTCCCAACTGAAAGAGCTCTGGAGAGCCCCCTATCTGAAACCCCAAGTTGACTGCTCCGCTCTTGAGAGTCAGTCCTGGCAGCTCATGTTTTTCCCAAATAAAAGCTTCCGATTTTGCCTCAATAAATAAACAAGTAAAGATAAAAGTTTAAAAAAAAGATCTTGGGGGCTTGAGAGTGGCTTATTAGTTAAGGCACATGCCTACAAAGCCAATGAACCAGGTTCAATTCCCCAGTACCCACGTAAAACACATGGCCTACACCACATGAGACCATATCACAAAATACAGGGGAAAAAAATTTTTTTTCAAATACAAAGTAGCGTTCATCTGTACTTCTTTAGTAAGTTGTTTACTTTCTCCTCATTCATTCCCACATCTCCTTACATTTCAAAAAAAAATATTTTATTATTTATTTGACAGAGAAAGAGGCAGAAAGAGAAAGAATGGGTATGCTAGGGTATCTAGCCACTCAAATTAACTCTTTTTTTTTTTGGTTTTTCGAGGTAGGGTCTCACTGTAGCCCAGGCTGACCTGGAATTCACTATGGAGTCTCAAGGTGGCCTAGAACTCACGGCAATCCTCCCACCTCTGCCTCCCGAGTGCTGGTATTAAAGGCGTGCGCCACCACGCCCAGCTCAAATTAACTCTTATCTAGATGTATGTGCCTCTTTGTGCATCTGGCTTTATGTGTATACTGGGGAATCGAACCCAGGTCCTTCGGCTTTGCAGACAAACACCTTTACCACTGAGCCATCTCTTCAGCCCTGTTTACATGTTTTGATTTTTGAAACAGGGTCTCACTATATAGCCCAGGCTAGCCATGAGTTCACAGTACTCCTCAGCCTGTCTCAGCCTTCCAACTGCCTCAAATAAGCAACAATCCTCCTGCCTTAGACTCCTCAGTGATGGAATCTCAGGTATGGCCCCAGGCTCAGCCTTCTTCACCTTTAATGAGTAAAGCTGATTATTTTAGCTTCATAGTTTGTATTTCCTCATTCCCTCATTTACTAAGTTCCAATTATGTGTATACTTATATTTGCAGGTTATGTGGATATACATATGTTTGTGTTGTTATCAAGTGCATATGGTACATGCATACAGCAAACTCATTAAGTACCACCAAATATTGGTAGGCTAGACATTCAAATTTTACAAATAATTTTTTTAAAGATATTTTATTGGGCTGGAGAAATGGCTTAGTGGTTAAGCACTTGCCTGTCAGGCCTAAGGGCCCCAGTTCAAGGCTCGATTCGCAAGGACCCACATTAGCCAGATGCACAAGGGGCTCATGCACCTGGAGTTCCTTTGCAGTGGCTAGAGGCCCTGGTGTGCCCATTCTCTCTATCTATCTATCTGCCTCTTTCTCTCTCTGTCTGTCACTCTCAAATAAATAAATAAAAAACAAAAAAATTAAAGATATTTTATTTATCTGAGAGAAAGGGGGAGAGAGAAAGAGACACAAGAAGAGAATGGGCATGCCACTGCAAATGAACTCCAGATGCATGAGCCCCTTTGTGCATCTGGCTTATGTGGGTCCTGGAGAACTGAACCTGGGTATTTTACATTTGCAGGCAAATGCCTTAACCGGTAAGCCAATTCTCTAGCCAAATCTATCATATATATATGTACACACACACACACACACACACACACACACACAGTATATATATACATATATATTTTTTGTTTGTTGGTTTGTTGTTTCTCAAGGTAGGGTCTCAATGTAGCTCAGGCTGACCTAGAATTCACTATGTAGTCTAGGGTGGCCTTGAACTCATGGCGATCCTCCTACCTCTGTCTCCCAAGTGCTGGAATTAAAGGTGTGCACCACCACACCCGGCACAAATAATCTTAAAACAGTGGAGAAATGAATGGAGGAGATTACTCAATGTGCTTATCGTGAAAGCTTGAGTACCCAAGTTTGGATCCCCAAAACTCACATAAAGCTGTATGATGTGGCGGGTGTCTGTAATCCCAGTGTGTCTGTGGCGAGAAGGGTCAGAGATAGGGGAATTTGCCAAAGGCTTCCTAGTCTGAAGAATCCAGCAGCAAACAAGAAACTCTGTCTCAAACATGATGGAATGCAAGTACTAACACACCTGACACTGTCCTCTGACTTCCAGAAGTGCATCATGGTGCATACATGCCCCAAATTTAACATGAGAATACAAACACATTACACATACACAACACTGGAGAAAACAAGGCATGGTGGCACACACCTGTAGTCTCAGTACATGGGAGATTGAGGCAGGAAGATCAAGAGTCAAGGTCATCCTCAGCTTCATAGTCAGCTCCAAACCAGCCTGGGCTACATGAGACCCTACCCTGAAGCAACAACTTACCATTATTTTCATGCAAAATGATAGGAGATGTAGTCTTATCATCCAGCAAGTCAGAAGGAGAGGCATAATACTTTATGTTCATTAAATGACCTATGAAAAACAAAACTTATTATTACATTTTATTGGCATATTATAAACTTTGAGCACGGTGGCTGGCGCATGCATCTGAAATTCATTTGCGACCGCTGGAAGTCCTAGCTCACTCATTCTCTCTCTGTGTCATCTCGTTTGCAAATGCACAAATAAAATATCCCCCAAAAATTAAAAAGCATTTGTGAACTAGAGAGATGGCTTAGCAGTTAAGGCGCTTACCTGGAAAACCTAAGGATGCAGGTTTGATTCCCAAGTACCCACATACAACAAATGCACAAGGTGGTACATGCATCTGGAATTTGTTTAACGTGCCTATAAGCCCTGGAGCAACCACCCTCTCTCTCTCTGTAATCTGCCTTTTTCTCTCTCAAGTAAATAAACAAAATAAGGCAGGTGTGGTGGCACATGCCTTTAATCCCAGCATGTGGGAGGCAGAGGTAGGAGGAGTGCCATTTCTTCCAGGCCACCCTAAGACCACATAATGAATTCCAGGTCAGCCTAAGCTATAATAAGACCTTATCTCAAAAAAAAATAATAATAATAAACAAATAAGTACACACACACAGGAAAACAGATTCACAAATGTCAGGAGTCATGTACAAACCAGAAAATAAGACAAAAAATTATTGATCTGGGGACTGGGGAGATGGTTCAGTGTTTGCTTGCAAAGCCTGTTGGCCTAGGTTCAACTGCCAAGCCAGTCACCTAAGGCAGAAAAAGTAGAAAAAGGGCTGGAGAGATGGCTTAGCGGTTAAGCGCTTGCCTGTGAAGCGTAAGGACCCCGGTTCGAGGCTCGGTTCCCCAGGTCCCACGTTAGCCAGATGCACAAGGGGGCGCACGCGTCTGGAGTTCGTTTGCAGAGGCTGGAAGCCCTGGCGCGCCCATTCTCTCTCTCTCCCTCTATCTGTCTTTCTCCCTGTGTCTGTCGCTCTCAAATAAATAAATAAAATGTTTTTTAAAAAAAAAAAAGAAAAAGTAGGAAAAGAATCTGGCATTCCTTTGTAGTGGAAAGGGGCTCTGGACCACCCATACATACACACATATATTAAAACTGAAGGACTGCACATGGTGGTGGCATGCTTTTAATCCCAGCTCTCAGGAGGCAGAGGTAGGAAGATCAGTGTGAGTCCAAGGCCATCCTGAGACTACATAGTGAATTGCAGGTCAGCCTGGGAAAGGGTGAAACCCTACCTTGAAAAATTGAAAAACAAAGAAACAAATAAAAGAAAATTATAGATTTTGGGAGCTAAGAGTAACAATTTATTTCACACAACAGAATTAAAAAGGAGGGAGTAGGGCTGGAGAGATGGCTTAGCAGTTAACGTGTTTGCCTGCAAAGCCAAAGGATCCAGGTTCAATTCTCCAGAACCCATGTAAGCCAGATGCACAAGAAGGTGGCAGCATGCACCTGGAGTTTGTTTGCAGTGGCTGGAGACCCTGGCACGCTAACTTGCTCTTTCTCTCTGCCTCTTTCTCTCAAATAAATAAATAAAATATATTTTCAAAAAAAAAAAAAAGATGGAGGCCAGGCATGGTGGCATACATCTTTAATCCCAGCACTCGGGAGGCAGAGGTAGGAGGATTGCCGTGAGTTCAAGGCCACCCTGAGACTACAGAGTGAGTTCCAGGTCAGCCTGGGCCAGAGTGAGACCCTACCTCAAAAAACCAAAAAAAAAAAGAGGGAATGCAAAAACTGACATCTTAAAAATCATTAGGAAATATACAAATGACTGGGAATTTTCTCCCTCCGTCTTATATTTATCTTTATAAACCCAAGATGAAATTAAATTTTATCTCTCCTTAGGGACAGACAGTAAATCAGTGGTGGAAAATTTGCCTATCATTCATTCACAAGGCTCTGTTCAATTCCTAGCAGTGGAGAGAAAAAAAAAAAAAATCTCAGAATTAAGCTCAGTGGTAGGGCATTTGCCTATTATATGAGGCCCGGAGTTAATCTTCAGTACCACACACAAAAAAAGTAATGAACATCTTGACTAAAGTTAGACATTTTTCTAAATAATCAAAAACAACCCACCCCCACTCCGTGGAGTGAGAAAGCCAACACTTCCATGAAGAATCTTATCCAAGGGACCAGCATTAGTTGCTTTCCTGTAAGACAAATGATCAAATGATACATGTTTAACTGTATTTAGGACATGAAGGTTTCAGACCACAGTGTAATTCTGACTTAAGCTCTTAAAAAATGTGTGATACTACCACAATGACTCTATCATCTAATTGCACAAATAGCAACTGTATCTCATCTACAAATAAGGGAATTATTTCCCAGATTATATCTGAAAAAAGTACAACTAATCCAAGTGTGATGCTGCATGTCTATAATTCCAGTACTTGTGAAGCTGATACAGGAAATCCCATGTCTAAGGGAACCTGGGCTACACATAAGACTCCATTTCAAAATGAACATTTCCAACTGGACTATTTATCAGATAGGAGTCCAAGTTTGAAAAAGTTTGTAGAAGATGGAATGCAATCACTTAGCAGAGGAGATGATCATAATGTATAAACAGAAACATTCATTTACATGAAATGTAACAGAAATGTATAATATAATAATCTACACATACTACACCTATAAATAAATAAATTAAGGCCCTAAAACTTTCCTGAATACAAAACTATGAGTCATACAGAAGTGACTCTTGAGCCAATCTTACCAGTACATAATTGCCATTTTAGAAAGATCTTGTTCTAAAGATTGGAGAGCCAAATACATTTTAGTCTTCAGTTTGCTGGAGAGAAGATGAAAAGAAACTGAGTTAAATAGCTAAACACAAACAAGCACTAACATAGAAAGCATCAAGGCTGAATCTATACTGGAGGCAACTAGAATGTTTTAATAAGAACCAACTAAGGCTGGAGGGATGGCTTAGCTGTTAAGACGCTTCCCTGCAAAGCCAAAGGACCCAGGTTCAATTCTCCAGGACCCACATTAGCCAGATGCACAAGGGGCGCATGTGTCTGGAGTTCCTTTGCAGTGGTTGGAGGTTCTGGTGTGCCCATTCTCCCTCTCTCTCTCCCTCTTTCTCTGTCAAATAAATAAAGAATCAACTAAAGTAAGGTCAGCTACTACAATAGTTAAGAGTGCTTGCCTTCAATGTATGAATCACCAGCACAGCAAAAAATAAGCAAACCAAAGTAGTAAAAAGCAGAAAACAATGCTTACAACATCAAAAAATAAAAAAAGGCTGGGCGTGGTGGCTCATGCCTTTAATTCCAGCACTTGGGAGGAAAAGGTAGTAGGAGTTCAAGGCCACTCAGACTACTCAGTGAATTCCAGCTCACCCTGGGATGAAGTTAGACCTTACCTTGAAAAACCAAAAAAATAAAAATAAAAAATAAAGAAGGAAAGAAACCACTGGGACCTCATGAAATTACAAAGCTTTTGTACAGCAAAGGATACTGTGAATATACAAAAGAAGCAACCAACAGAATGGGAGGAAATTTTTGCCAGCTATATATCTGACAGAGGGTTAATATCTAGGATATACAAAGAAATCAAAAAACTAAATAACCTGGTGTAGTGGCACATGCCTTTAATCTCAGCACTCGGGAGGCAGAGGTAGGAGGACTGTCATGAGTTCAAGGCCACGTTCAGACTAAATAGTTAATTCCAGGTCAGCCAGGGCCAAAATGAGACCCTACATCGAAAATATATATATATATTTATATAAAAAATTTGCAGAGAAATGGATGGATCTGGAAAGGATTATACTTAGTGAGGTAACCCAAGCCCAGGAAGCCAAATGTCACATGTTCTCTCTCATATGTGGATCCTAGCTACAAATGATTGGACTTCTGTGTGATTAGGAATAAAACTCAGGGGAAGAGATTGAGTAAAGGAAATGTGGAGGGAGGGCTAATCAAAATCTAAGAGGCTCTAAATAAATAATATGGAAACCTCCTTTTTTGTACAATGAACACTCACTCAGAAGCCATAGATTGTTACTAGAAAAATTTCAGTGCCAGGGATGAGATACCTTCCAATGAGTTGTTGGCCTGAGAGGTCACTGATGACCCCAAAACATTATAGGCTATTGCTGAGGATCTTAGCTTCCCACCAGGAATAGATGTTAAGACCCTATTACTGAATACTCCACAGGTTTGGGCTGCAAGATCACTGAGAAATCAAGCTAGAGCTAAGCTGAAACCTTCCTCCATGCAGACCAGCTGACAGAAAGCTAGAAAAAGCTATATACTACATGCAGTTCAATGGGAGAAAGAGAAATCACCAGTGAAGATACTCAACAGTGAACACTGCAAGCCTTGAATTTGGCCAGCCAGGCCAAATAAGCCAATGGGTGCAATAGTGGCATGTCTGTTATGGAGGAAACCAACCACTCTCTAGTTGGACAGAAGGTCTGCTCCATGGGAGGGAATACATCCCTGACACTGAAAACTTAAAACAGGGGTTGTCATGAGTCCTAGGGGTGTAACATCTGCTAGTGTCTGGCTAAATGTATATATTATGCTCACCAAACTGCCCAGTTAAGCATTTCTCTTAATATTCATACACTTATACTAATGCTACTCAAACTTTGGGTAGAGAATCTTCTCTTTTCAGATGGCAGTGACCTTGGGACGACTCAGAAGGTATCATGGTGCTGGAAAGAAGTGACTGGAGTACTGAGTAATATCTCTATGACATCTTCCAAGGCTCAGGGTCTAATGTGGAAGAGGTGGCAGAAAGAATGTAAGAGCCAAAGGAAGGGTAGGACTCCTTACAACATGCTCCCTCCAGACATAAAACGGCCTCGATATCCACGACCTCATAGTGCCTGACACTACCTACACAAGACCATCATAAGAGGAGGGAAAGATCACGACATCAAAATAAAAGACTTATTTAGATGGGGAGGGGATATGATGGAGAATGGAATTTCAAAGGGGAAAAGTGGGGAGAGAGGGTATTACCATGGGATTTTTTTTATAATCATGGAAAATGTTTTTAAAAATTGAGAAAAAAGAAAATAAGATTTAAAAAAACGACAAAAGCAACTAGGGGCTAGAAAGATGGCTCAGCAGTTAAAGGCATTTGCTCGCAAAGCTTGATGGCCTGATTTAATTCCACTGTACCCATAGTTGGACAAAGTATCACATGTATTTGGAATTCATTCCCAGTGACAAGAGGCCCTGGAGAGCCCATTCTCTCTGTGTCTCTGTCTCTGATTGCTAACAAATAAATAAAAGTATTAAAAATAGTAATAATTTTGAGGCTGGAAAGGTGGCTTAGCAGTTAAGGCACTTGCCTGCAAAGCCAAAGGACCCAGGTTCTCCAGGACTCACATAAGCCAGAGGCACAAAATGGCACATGTGTCAAGTTTGTCTGCAGTGGCTAGAGGCCCAGGCCTCTCTCTTCTCTCTCTAATAAATAAAACATAATTTTAAAAAATACTACTAATAATAATTTTGGGCTAAAGAGATGGCTTAGCAGATAAGGCACTTTCTGGCAAAGACAAAAGACCCAGGTTTGATTTCCCCGGAACCCATGTAAAGGCAGATGCACAAGGTGGCACATGTGCCTAGAGTTCATTTACAATGGCTAGAGGACCTGGGGTGCCCATTCTCATTCTATCTACCTCTTTCTCTCTCGCAAATCTATAAATAAAACATAAATAAAAAGAGAAACATTTCAAGGCATGGTGGCACATGCCTTTAATTACAGCACTTGGGAGGAGACTGTGAGTTGGGATCACTGTGAGTTCCAGACCATCCTGGGACTACAAAGTGAGTTCTAATCAGCCTGGGCTACAGTGAGACCTACCTCAAAAAGAAAAAAAAAGGGGGGGGAGGGCAGGGCAGTACTAAGTGGGTTAACTGAATCCCAATTACATTAAAATTAAAAATGACAGGCCAGCCGGGCGTGGTGGCGCATGCCTTTAATCCCAGCACTCGGGAGGCAGAGGTAGGAGGACTGCCATGAGTTTGAGGCCACCCTGAGATTCCATACTGAATTCCAAGTCAGCCTGGGCTAGAGTGAGACCCTACCTCGAAAAACCAAAAAAAAAAAAAAAAAAGAAAAAAAGTTCAAAAATGACAGGCCAGTTCCATAACCACTAATTCCTTTCATCTTGAAAATCATTAAGTTAACAGAATTTCAGGGATTATATAGTCTATCTTCTGTTGTTACAATCAATTAGGGAAAATACTGTCTATTTAAAATAAAATACATGGCCTGGGTGTGCTGGCACCAAACCTCTAATCTCAGCACTCAGGAAGCTGAGATAGGAGGAACAAGTGAGTTCAAGACCAGTCATAAGGAAGAAGGAAAAATAGCATTTGGGAGGCAGAGGCAGGAGGATCACCATGAGTTTGAGGGTACCCTGAGACTACATAACTCCAGCTCAGTCTGGGCCAGAGTGAGATCCTACCTCAAAAATAAAAAAAAATTTTAAAAAGATATCTGTATAAACAAATGAAAAACTTAACTATAGATTACAATATGAACAAAAATAAGAATAAAACATGGCAGACAAAACAGATTTCAAATCAACAGTGACTTACAGACCTATGCTGATTTTTTTCAAAGGAAAAAAAAAGGAATAAATAAAATACTTACTTATCTCCAGGAAGGTTATACAGATTGACAAGGCCCTTAAGGTGCTTAGAGAATTCATCAAAATTTTTTTCCCTATAAGGATTTAAGGGAAAAGGGGAAAGAGAAAATACAGTATGAAAATACTACTCCAGCCTACAAAGTAAAAAACAATGCTCAAATCATAATTATATAAAAATGACATAAGAATTTGCTTCAGCCGGCGTTGTGGCACACACCTTTAATCCCAGCACTCAAGAGGCAAAGGTGGGAGGATCGCCATGAGTTTGAGGCCACCCTGAGACCACATAGTGAATTCCAGGTAAGCCTGGGCTAGAGGGAAGCCCTACGGTGAAAAACCAAACAACAACAACAAACCCTCTACTTCAATTACTTTTCTCCAAGATTTTTGGAATTAAGAAAAGGAAGATGCTGGGGGACAGAGGTAGGAGGATTTCTGTGAGTTCGTGGCCAACCTGAGATAACACAGTGAAAACCCAGGTCAGCTTGAGCTTGTGTGAGACCCTGACTCAACAAACCAAGAAGAAAGAAGCGGGGGGAGGGAGCTGGGCATGGTGGCACATGCCTTTTATTGCAGTATTCCCCAGGTAGAGGTAGAAGGATTCACTGTGAGATCTAGGCCACCCTAAGACTACACAGTAAACTCCAGGTCAACCTGGGCTAGCATGAGACCCTATGGGATATTTTTTATAATCATGGAAGTTAATAAAAATGAATAAATAAAATAGAAAGAAAGGGAAATTCCTTAATTTCTCTTTCTACTCCATTTTTCTGAAGAAAGTGATAATAATATCCAAAAGAAAAGTCAAAAAAGGCAACAGGGACCAGCGGGACACCTTAAATCCCAGAACTCAGGAGGCAGAGGTAGGAGGATTCACCATGAGTTTGAGGCCACCCTGAGACTACATACTGAATTCCAGGTCAGCCTGGACTAGAATGAGACCCTACATCAAGGGGGGGGGGGGGGGAAGCAGCAGGGCTTGAAGGCATGTCCCTATAATCCTAGCACTCAGGAAGCTGAGAGAGGAGGACTTTGAGTTCAAACTCAGCCTGAGGTACGCAGCAAGATCCCATCTCAGGGGGAAGAAAAAAAAAAGTGGGTAATAGGTCTCAGACTGTAGTTTAGTGATGGAATCCTAGGCTCCATCTCCAGCATCACAAAAAAGTAAAGATGAAGTTCAGGATATAGTACCATGGTTAAATATTCACCTAGCATGCACAGGGCCACTAGGTTCAATCACTAGCACAACAAAAATGTATAAAATACATCTATATACACACAATAATTCATATAATTAGCTCTAGAAATACTAAACCTAGTTTAAATTAATTGCTTTCCGTGGGGCATGGTGGTGCATGAATTTAATCCCAGCACTTGGGAAGCAGAGGTAGGGATCACTCTGAGTTCAAGGCCACCCTGAGACTACATAGTGAATCCCAGGTCAGCCTGGGCTAGTGTGAGTCCCTACCTAGGGGGGAAAAAAAAGTCAAGAGAGAGATGGCACAGCAGTTAAGGTGCTGCTAACTTACAAAGCCTAAGGACCTGGGTTTGATTACCAGTGCCCATGTAAAGCCATATGCACAGAGTGATGCACGTATCTGGAGTTTGTTTGCAGTGGCTAGAGGCCCTGGCATGCCCATTCCCTCTATCTCTCTCTATCACTGCCTCTTTCTCTCTCTCAAAACTAAATAAATACATATCAAGGGCTTTAGAGATGACTTAGTAGTTAAGGCACTTGCCTGCAAAGCCTAAGGACCCTGGTTTGAATCCCCAGTACCCACGTAAAACAGATGCAGAAAGTGGTGTATGCCTGTGGTGTTCATTTGCAGTGGCCCTGGCGTACTCATTCTCTCTCTCAAGTAAATAAAAAGAAATATTTGTTTAAAAATATCAGGTAGGGCTGAAGAGATGGCTTAGCGGTTAAGCGCTTGCCTGTGAAGCCTAAGGACCCCGGTTCGAGGCTTGGTTCCCCAGGACCCACATTAGCCAGATGCACAAGGGGGTGCACGCGTCTGGAGTTCATTTGCAGAGGCTGGAAGCCCTGGCGCGCCCATTCTCTCTCTCTCCCTCTACCTGTCTTTCTCTCTGTGTCTGTCACTCTCAAATAAATAAATAAAAATAAAAATTAAAAAAAAAAAAATCAGGTAAAGGGATGGGAAGATGGCTTAACAGTTAAAGGAGCTTACTTGTAAACCCTGCTAGTACAAGTTTTATTCCCTAGTTCCAACTTAAAGGCAGATGGCACAAACTGGTACATGCATCTACAGTTTGTTTACATTGGCAAGAGTTCCTGGCACACCCATTTTCTTTTTTTGCAAACAAATAAAACTATCACATAAAAATAAATATTCAATGGGGGAGGGACTGGGAAGATGGCTTAGTGATTAAGTTGTTTGACTACGAAGCCTAAAAGGTCACGTTTGATTCTCCAGGTCCCACATAAGCCAGATGCACAGGTGGCGCATCTGGAGTTTGTTTGCAGTGGCTAGAGGCCCTGACTTGCCCAGTGCCGCTCTCTCTGTCTCTCTCATTCGTAAATAAATAAATAAAATATTGGGAAAATAAACTAGCCAGTCATGGTGACACACATTTTTCCCCCCAAGGTAGGGTCTTGCTCTAGCCCAGGCTGACCTAAACTTCACTATGTAGTCTCAGGGTGGCCTAGAACTCACAGGCGATCCTCCTACCTCTGCCTGCTGGGATTAAAAGTGTGCACCATGCACATGCTGACTCAGAGCTGAGTGTAATGGCACATGGCTATAATCCTAGCACCCTGGAGACTATGACAGGAAAACTATGAATTCAAGGCCTGACCTGGAGATGTAGATCTATGCATACCTATGAAACTGTAATACCAGCATCCTGGTGATGGTTACAGGAGATAATGAGTTCAGGGCCTGAGCTGAAGATGCAGATCTATGAAAATGTTTGTCTAGCAAGAACAAGGCCCCAAATTCAGTTCTTAGAACCACAAAAAAAAAAAAAAGAAGAGGGCTGTAGAGATGGCTCAGCACTTAAAAGGCACTTACTAGTAAAGCTAGATAGCCAAGGTTTGATCCCCCAGTATCCATGAAAGTCAGATGCACAAAGTGATGCTGGCATCTGGAGTCTCTTTGACATGCCCATACATTCTTTCTTGCTCTCTTTCCACTCTCTCTCTCATCTGTCTCTCTCAAATAAATAAATAAAAACATTTTTTAATTATTTCAGAAAAAATAGCTTGGCATGGTAGCACACACCTTTAATCAGGACTCGGGAGGCAGAGGTAGGAGGATCACTGTGTGAGGCCACTCTGAAACTACATAGTAAATTCCAGGTCAACCTGAGCTAGAGTGAGACTCTACCTCAAAAAATCATAAAAAAAAAAAAAGAACCTTGACAAGACAAAAAGCTTGGCAACCCAGGTTCAATTCCCTAGTACACACCTAAAGCCAGATGCATAAAGTGACCCATACAACTGAAGTTCATTTGCAATGGCAGGAGACCCTGGAGTACCTATAATCACTGTCTTTTTGTCTATCTCCCTCTCCTAAATAAAATAATTTTTTTTTTTTTTAAAAAAAGCCAGGTGTGCTGGGCATGGTGGCACACGCCTTTAATTCCAGCACTTAGGAGGCAGAGGTAGGAAGATCACCATGAGTTTGAGGTCACACTATGAATACATAGTACATAGTGAATTCCAAGTCAGCCTGGGCTAGAGCAAGACCATACTTCAAAAATTAAATAAATAAATAAAATAATTAAGGGCTGGACAGATGGCTTACCAATTAAGGCTCTTGCTTACAAAGCCAAAGGACCCAGGTTCAATTCCCTAGTACTCACATAAAGCGAGATACACAAGGTGGCATATGCATCTGGAGTTCCTTTACAGAGGCCCATTCTGTATCTGCCTCTGTATCTTCTCTGAAACAAGTAAATAATAAATACTTAAAAAATAGAGCTGGCAGATGCACAAGGGGCGCATGCGTCTAGAGTTAATTTGCAGTAGCTGTAGGCCCTGGTGCATACATTCTCTTTATCTCTGCCTCTTCCTGTCCCTGTCTCAAATAAATAAATAAATAAAATACATTAAAAAAAACTGTTTAAATAAAAAAAAATAGGGCTTGGGAGGCAGGCATGGTAGTGCACGCCTTTAATGCCAGCACTCCAGAAACAGAGGTAGGAGGATTACTGTAAATCCAAGGCCACTCTGCAACTACACAGTGAATTCCAGGTCAGCTCAGGCTAAAGTAAGACCCTACCTTGAAAAAACAAAAAAATAAAATAGAGTTGGAGAGATGGCTTAGCAATGAAGGCACTGGCCTGCTGTGGTAGTCTGAATAGATGGCTCCCAATAAATTCACTATTTTTTTAGTTTGTAGTTTGCATTACAGCCACCTGGCTAGAGACAGTGTTAGAGATTTCAATCTAGAAATATGCAAAGTGTGCTAGCTGGAATTCCTGAAGTGTGCTGTGCTGTGTGGCTTTTGGCTTTTAGGCTTGTGCTGTTCTCTGCCTGCTTGGACCTGTGAAGGCAGGCCAGCTTCTTCTGCTATTATGGAACTCCCCCTGGATCTGTAATTTTCAATAAATATCCCTTCCTCCTTAACTGTGACTGAGCGAACCTGAAGCTGTCAGCTACACATGCGAAGCCTAGGAGCCCAGGTTCCACATAAGCCAGATGCATAAGTGATGCAAGCAGGCAAGGTCACACACTTGTCTGGAGTTCAACTGCAGTGACTGGAGGCCCTGAAATGCCAATTCTTTTTTTCTGGTTTTTCGAGGTCTCACTCTAGCCCCGGCTGACCTGGAATTCACTATGGAGTCTCAGGGTGGCCTTGAACTCACAGTGATCCTTCTACCTCTGCCTCCCAAGTACTGGGATTAAAGGCGTGAGCCACCACGCCCGGCTACCGATTTTTTTTTTTTAATGGGAAAAAGTGTGATGGAATTTGGCCTTCTAGACTGGGTGTGGTGGTGCAGGCCTTTAATCCCAGCACTCGGGAAGCAGAGGTAGGAGGATTGCCATGAGTTCGAGGCCACCCTGATACTCCATAGTGAATTCCAGGTCAGCCTGGGCTAGAGTGAGACCCCATCTCAGAAAAAGAAAAAAAAAAAAAAAAAACAGGGACTGGAGAGATGGCTTAATGGTTAAGCGCTTGCCTGTGAAGCCTAAGGACCCCGGTTCAAGGCCCCATTACTTTGTTTAAAAAAAATTGGGGCTGGTGAAATGGCTTAGCAGTTAATGAGTTTGCCTGTGAAGCCTAAGGTACCTGGTTCGATCCCCCAAGTCCCCTATAAGCCAGATGCACAAGAGAGCATTGCGTCTGGTGTTTGCAGTGGCTAAAGGTCCTGGCATACCCATTCTCTCTTTCTCACAAATAAATAGATAAAATACTTTTAAATATATTTATTTGAGAGAGAAAAAGAGAGAATGGGTGTGCCAGGGCCACCAGCCACTGCAAACAAATTCCAGATGCATGTGCTCTCTTGCATATCTGGCTTAGGTAGGTTCTGGAGAATAGAACCAGGATCCTTTGGCTTTGCAGGCAAAAGCCTTAAGTACTAAGCCATCTCTCCAGCCAAATAAAATATTTTTTAAAAACTTTAAAATATAAGTAAATAATTATTAGCCAGGCATGGTGGTGCACCCCTTTAATCCCAGCGCCTGGGAGGCAGAGGTAGGAGGATTACTGTGAGTTTGAAGTCAGCCCATGACTATATAATGAATTCCATGTCAGCCAGGGATAAAAGGAGATCCTATCTTGAAAAGCCAAATAATAATAATAGTTCATAGGCAAGGCATAGTGGTGCACGCCTTTAATCAATCACTTGGGAGACAGAGGCTGGAGGATCACTGTGAGTTCCAAGACAGTTTGGGAATATAGAGTCAGGTCAACCTAGGCTGGAGTGAGACCCTACCACAAGGGGGAAAAAAAAAAAGCAGTGCTTATACTCAGGTTTTTTGGGAGGCTGAAGCATGAAAATGTACAGTTTACAGTCAGATTGGGCTATTATAGTGTAAGACCGTCTGCCTCCCCTTCCCCCCCCAAAACTGAACAAGACTGTCAATATCAAAAAATATGTTAATGTTATTTTCTCACCTTAACTGCTGTACAAGTTCTGGACAGCTCTGAAATAAAAAAAGATGTTAAAACATTAAATAATATTAATACCTTTGAAGACATTAAAAGCTTTAATTAATAGCACATGCTTTATAACTAACATATAACTAAAGAAAGCCCTTATAATAATATATCAAAAGCATCTGCCTTGTATTTAGTGAACCACAGGGTTGTGATGAGACATTAAAAACCAAAATATATAAAAGAATTTATAAAGGATACAATTTCCAGTTGTTTGTTCCAAACATTAGGGTATCATGGAACCCATACAGACTTTTTGTTTGTTTGTCTGTAGGGTCTCATTCTAGCTCAGGCTGACCTGGAATTCAAGTCTCAGGGTAGCCTCAAACTCAAAGTGATCCTCCTACCTCTGCCTCGTCCTGAGTGCTAGGATTAAAGGCATGTAACACCATGCCTGGCTTACTTTTTTTTTTTTTTTTTTGGTTTTTCGAGGTAAGGTTTCACACTAGCCCAGGCTGACCTGGAAACCACTATGTAGTCTCAGGATGACCTTGAACTCACAGAGATCTCCCTACCTCAGCCTCCTGAGTGCTGGGATTAAAGGCGTGCGCCACCACAGCCCCGGCTTACATTTGTTTTTATAACAGGATTTTTCAGATTATCTGTCCTACTTGATTATAATCTCTTTCAAGATGGGAACTGAGATTTGCTTCTGTGTCTTTAGAACCTCTTACTCAACTGCAACTCTTGTTTGCTAACATGAAACAAAAAGGATTCCTATGGTGTTCCCATGTGTCAAAAGCCCTTGCATGATGTCAGAGGTGGACCCATATTACCCTAAATTTTATTCTAAACCTATTGATGTAAGCCGTCACATCATCTCTACAGTGGCTCATAAAAAAACCTAAACCCAAACTATTTAAACCCCCAGTAATTCACTTTTAAAATTAATGTTCCTAAGTAAACCCCACAGATTCCAGTGAAATATCAACAACACATACCACAGGATTCTCCCCATGGTGAGCCACTTTTACATCACAAAGCTGTCCTGCAGGATCTAACTGCACTTCCACATAGAACATATCTGACGTGATGTAACATTCAGTGCCACTGGCACTGAGATGAGAGCCCAGTCTAGCAGGAACAAATCAAAACAAAAATTAATAGAAGACACATAAACAAAGCCACCCAAAGTTAACACTAGGTTAAACATTTCTGCCTAAAGATAAGACTACATACCCATTTTGTCTTGCTATTGACTCCAAACGATCAGTCATGGCTGGTAAAGATGTTACTATAAAAAGATTTAAAAAAATAGTAATTTACAAAAAATGTTAATGGGTATTCCCATCCTTCCAAATCCATAAACATTGAATAGTTCAGATGCTCACAATTTGCACAAAGTTCATTAATACGGCTTAGCTATGGCCTAGTAACAGGACAAAAGAATATAAGGCATAAGTTAATAAGGTAAATAAGGGTAAAATAAGAATGTTATTATCAGCCGGGCATGGTGGCACACACCTTTAATCCCAGCACTCTGGAGGCAGAGGTAGGAGGATCACGATGAGTTTGAAGCCACCCTGAGACTACATAGTTAATTCCAGGTCAGCCTGGACTAGAGTAAGACCTTGCCTTGAAAAACAAAAACAAACAAACAAAAAAGGAATGTTACCATCAACTTGACTTGATTTAGCATCACCTAAGGCGACATACCATGGGCATGTCTTTGAGGGTGTTCCCAGAGACATTTAACTAAAGAGGGAAGAACCCACCCCCAATATAGTAGGCACCTTCCCATGGATAAGAGTCTCAGACTAAATAAAAGAACAAAGAAAAAAGGAAGCAAATAACAGCATTAACTTCTCTCAGCTTATGACTGTGAATGCAATGTGACCAGCTGCCCCAGCTTCTGCACTTGGAAGGTGGAGACAGGAAGACAGAAGATCAAGGAAAATTTCTGCTACACAGTAAGGCCATCTCAAAACAAATGAGGGAGATACACACACACACACACACACACACACACACACACACACACAAATGGGGTGAGGAGAGATATTATAAGCACACACCTGTAATTCCAGCCCTGTGTTATATAGTAAATTAATTCTACGTCAATCTGGACCATAAGAATATCTCAAAAGAACAAAAAGAAAAGAAACTAAAAGAGTGCTGGAGAGATGGCTTAGCGGTTGAGCGCTTGCCTGTAAAGCCTAAGGACCTCGGTTCGAGGCTCAGTTCCCCAGGTCCCACATTAGCCAGATGCACAAGGGGGCGCACGCGTCTGGAGTTCTTTTGCAGTGGCTGGAGGCCCTGGCACGCCCATTCTCTCTCTCCCCCTCTATCTGTCTTTCTCCCTGTGTGTGTCGCACTCAAATAAAAATTAAAAAAAAGAAAATAAAAGAGAAGAGAAAAGAAAAGTAAAAAGAGAAATTACAAGACCTTTCTCCTTCCCTGTTTTTATTCTTCTTAATTATGTCAAGGTGACTTTGACTTGGGGAAAAAAAAAACACTGCTAATGTAAGCAAAACCTGGCACATTGGCACACCTGTATTCCTACCTACTCATAAAGCTCAAGATCTCCATCAATTCTAGAATAAGGAAGATACATATCAAAACCAACACAATGGGGTTTGAGTTGTTCCTTCATGGTAGAGACTGTACTCAGCATGTATGATACACTGCATTTAATCTCCAGAACACAGGCTCACAGATGGTAACCAGTCAATATTTATTATTCAATGTTAGGAAATTAGTGTTCAGGTACATCAGCTAAAACCTACAATCCAAGCACTTAGGAAGCTGAGGAAGGATGATCTCAAGTTAAAAGCTAACCTAGGCTATATAGTGAAACCCTATTTCAAAAAGCCAAAATTAAATGTTTTAAACATTCAAGAACAAGCTCATTTGAACTCCATACAAGAAAGTAACAGTAAGCTGGGCGTGGTGGCACAGGGCCTTTAATCCCACCACTTGGGAGGCAGTGGTAGGAAGATTACTGTGAGAAAAAAAAAAAAAGACAGTAAGAAAGAGCAGGGGCTGGGAAGATGGCTCAGTTACTAAAAGCAGTAGCTTGTAAAGTAAGACCAACATCTAGCATAGGAAGTTATCTTCCTAGCAGGGCATGGTGGTGCACGCCTTTAATCCCAGCACTCAGAAGGCAGAGGTAGGAGGATCACCATGAGTTCTAGGCCGCCCTGAGATGACATAGTGAATTCCAGGTCAGCCTGAACTAGAGTAAAACCCTACCTTGAAATACCAAAAAAAAGTTATCTTCCTTAATTTGCATTTGTAATAAATATGTCTAACCTCCTCCAAAATGTGTATTTATGTAGAGTTTCATAAAATAAGAAATTTCAAAAAAGTGTTTCCAAACCTTTGAGAGCTTTCTGCAGTGTCTCCAAACAGCTGACCAAATGTTGGTGCCCTCCAGAGCTCATCACAACCCTCTTCTCCTGTAGCAAGTCAAAAACAAACATCAAACCAATTTTTCAGGAACACATACATGATTATCCTACTAGTAAAATTCCAGGACAGTTACAGACCCCAGGACCCACATAAGCCAGATGCACAAGGGGGTGTAAACATCTGGAGTTCATTTGAAGTTGTTGAAGGCCTTGGCACACCCATATTCTCTTTCCTTCCCTCCCTGCCTATCTCTCTCTCTCAAATAAATAAAGTAAAATAAATATTTTTTAAGTTTACACAGGAAATTAATTTATTAAATCATTTTCTAAGCATGAAACTTTATTCATTTCACAACAATCCTCACCATGACTTGACGCACAAGCTTAATTGTTTCACTCCAGGGTCTATTTTGATTGAATTTTGCATGGAGCCGTTCCAAGAGGGAACTCATCTTACTCAGCTTTTCCGACTCTGCAATATAAATCAGAAAACATAATATTAACTCTTTTTTTAAGATGAAAAAGATTTCCTGACTGTACATGTTTAATATGATTATGCTCCCTTTCTGAGAACTTCCACTCATATTCATCAACACCCATGTTTATCTAAGAACTATTAAAAATTTTTTTCTATGTCATTTGCTTCAAAACATTAAAGTCTAGCATGATTACCCATACTTTTAATTCCAGCACTATGGAAGCTGTGACAGGATTATTACTGCGAGTTTGGGGCCAACCTTACCTACAGGGGAGACCCAGTCACAAAACACAATTGGGGGCTGGAGAGATGATTTAGTGGTTAAGGTGCTTGCCTACAAAACCCAATGGTCAGACTTTGATTCCCCAGTACCTAGATAAAGTTAGATGCACAGGCGGTGTATGAGTCTACAAATCATCTGCAGTGGTTGCAGGCCCTGGTGTGCCCATTCTATCTATCTGCTTCTTTCTCTCTCAAATTAATTAATTAATTAATAATAAAAATAAAAATAAGCCAGGTGTGGTAGCTCATGCCTTTAATCCCACAAACTGGGGAGGTTAACACAAGAGGATCACTGTGCATTGAAGGCCAGTATGGGCTACAGAACAGGTTCGAGGTCAGCCAGGGTCAGATTTAGACCCTACCTCAATAAATGAATGAATAAGGGCCAGAGGAAAGGACAAAGGGCCCAGGCTCAATTCCCCAGAATTCACATAAGCCAGATGTACAAGGTGGCGCATGCATCTGGAATTTGTTTGCAGTAGCTGGAGGCCCTGGTGTGCCCATTCTCTGTCTTTCTCTATCTGCATCTCTCTCTCTCTTTCCTCGCAAATAAATAAATATTAAAAAATAAATGAGAGACTGCAGTTAAGGTGTTTGCCTACAAAGCCAAAGGATTGGATTTCAATTCTCCAGGACCCATGTAAGCCAGATGCACAAGGGGGTGCATGCATCTGGAGTTTGTCTGCAGTGGCTGGAGGTCCTGACACATCCATTCTCTTTCTTTCTTTCTCTCTCTCCCCCCCCCCACTTTCTTACTCTCTAAATAAAATATATAAAAAATTTAAAAATATATGAATGGGTGTGGTAGTACACACCTTTAATCCTAGCACTCAGGAAGCAGAGGTAGGAGGATCTGCATGAGTTCAAGGCCACCCTGAGAGTGGAGGCACCAGGGCCTCTAGCCACAGCAAACAAAATCCAGATGCATGTGCCACCATGTACATCTCACTTATGTGGGTTCTGGGGAATCAAACCGGGGTCCTTACACTTGCAGGCAAGCACCTTACCTTCTAGGCCATCACTTTAGTCCCCCTCCCTCTCTCTTCAGGGGGCCGTTGACGTGTGGGTGAGGGGTGTCTCTCTGAATCCCCTCTCATCTCTGCTTCGATACATATAAGTGGCTTTCCTTCTCTCACCTAGCCTGGCTGGGTGCAAGTGTGGGGGAGAGGGGAAGAGGGTAACAGAATACTATTTCTTGAGCCTAGCATGATGGTGCATGCCTTTAATCCCAGCAATTGGGAGGCAAAGGTAGGACTGCCATGAGTTTGAGGCCACCCAGAGAATACATAGTGAAATCCCGGTCAGCCTGGACTGGACAGTGAGACCCCCACCTTGAAAAATCAGCAAAATATATATTTCTTGGTCTGTATAGCTTTTCTGTTGGCCTCTGCTTTATACTTTGGGGTAACTTCTAACTTTAATTACATGTATGATTTTCCTCTGGTCTCAATCTACCACATGCGTATTTTCCTTACAATAAGATATACCATGTGGGTGCTTTCTCTAACTCTAGACATGTTACCTATATACCTATATACTTTACCTCAGGTTAGCA